>NC_088201.1:93321566-93921566 GCF_037126465.1 Ornithodoros turicata | reverse complement strand
ATCGGCGTGAGCAGAAGGAGAACGGCGGTGGGTGCGAGAAGGAGAGCGGCGAGTGCGGTGTCGGCGAGAAAGATCAGAGCGCAGACTCTCGACGGCATCCGACAGTCGTGCGACTTGTTCTTGCAGCGATGCAATAACATCGTCAGCGGCGCAGGAAGAAGTAGCGGGAGTTGCACGGGAGACAGGCGCGATAGATGGTGAGGAATGCTCGATAATCCTGTCCGCAAGCTGAGCGAGGTGCTCAAGGGAAACCTCTTCTGAGCCCGCTAGCGCCATGCGCACTTGCTGTGGTAGCCTCTGGAGGAAAAGCTCCCTCAATATTGGAAGCTGAGTGTCGGCTGCGCTGCCAAGCAGCTGCCGCATGCGATGGAGGAGCTGCGACGGTCTGCGGTCGCCCAATTCCTCACCGGAGAGCAGTTGGCGAATGCGCGACTGTTCTGAGCACTCGGTGCGGGTTAGAATGGCTTCTTTGAGTTGCTCGTAAGGATTATCGGGCGGAGGGGCGGCCAGGAGATAATGCACTTGATCAGCGATATCCGGAGGAAGAGCAGACACGACGTTTAAGTACTTGGTAAGCGGCGAGGTGATGCGACGAAGAGCAAATCGGGCTTCGATTTGTAGGAACCATGCCCGAGGGTTCTTTGTCCAAAAAGGGGGCAAGTGAACTTCAACGCCAACCGTGCCGACGGAGGGATTCTCGATAAGCTGAGCGGAACGGGGCGGCGGTGGCTCCAAAGGAGCGTCGGGGGGAATGTCCATTGTTCGGGTCACCAGTTGTGACCCGCACCCGTTTCCCTTCGGGATCACGTTCGGGTCACCAGTTGTGGCTTGTCGCGGAGAGAAGTAGACAGGCAGACAGCTTAGGAGGCAACAGAATCAGACTGCACTCGGCTCGCTAAAAACTCGAGCCCGTGAGCGCGCGTCAGCGTTTATTTTTGGCGCGTATCTACCGGTGGCGCCGACCTGCGGCCTCTACACCCTCTTCAAGCGACTCGTGGCACTCCTCCGCGTTCACCATCTGCGGACCACAGCCTACCACTTTGTTGCAAACGGCCTGGTCGAGCGTTTTCACCGTCAGCTGAAGACCGCTCTCATCGCTCGACAGCCGAGGACTCATTGGGTGGACTATCTGCCCCTAGTCTTGCTGGGCCCTGAAGCACGACTTCGCGTGCTCTGCTGCAGAGTTGGTTTTCGGCACAACCCTGCGTTTGCCCGCTTACTTCTGGTCCCTCTGACACCCCAAGCAGCCTATTCCCCCGGCCGACTACGTTGACGACCTGCGAAGCTTCTTCCGCCAGCTTGCTCCGACTCCTCCGCGCCAGCCCACCTCCATCGCGGTTCGCGGGACTTTTCCGCAGTGGCTACCGATAGAATACACGAAAGTAACTTCACATACGAAAATGCATGCCTCAGCACCTCGTAGTTTTCGTAAACTCGAATTTTAAACATCGCGGTTCACTCCGACACTAGCACACCTAGCGTCAAACCAAAAAAACGTACGCATATATAGAAAATACATAACCGGGCACCCCACTGAGATGACGTCGAACGCCCATGCAATCAATGCCGTCGCGTGCACTACAAGAACAACTTCCTGCAAGAGCCAACATTCCTACGCCAATATACTGTTGTCAGAATGTCTGGAAATAAAAAGTATGCACATGCTTCGACATCTGCGTCCTGTTTTTAACTGCGATAATCCAATTAGCAACTTCGGTGAAAAGCGGAACTAGCTACGACGACTTTCGGGGTCCAGCGAGCTGTTTCGTAGAGTTAGTGTGCGTATTTCCAAGCTTCTTTTTTTATATATCTCTTGAAACAACCCGCCAATTTATCGAGGTACACTGTTGGACTTCATTTCATATGCCTGTCGGTTGTGTCGTCAAAGCGAGATTTATCGGCGGGCATACAGTATCATGCCATACTGTGCGTTCAACCGCAGCGGCAGCTATGGGCTATGACTTGACAGTATTGGAGGATGTCCTGACAGCGACGTAGAGAAATGTACATTTCGCCAATTGCATTGGAAGAATGCAGACTATGAGAAGGACCTATCAGCTGAGCAGCAGCTGGGTTTGAGTACAAAGAACCTCCGCCTACAGCAGTCCGCAATGCCTTCCTTGCATCAGCCTTCCAAGACTGTTGCATCTGGACGTGACGAGGTTAGTGTCTTCTGTATAATTTATACAGTGATTATTCTGCTTGTGAGAATTACGTTGCGACATGCAGATGTTAGGAGATCATTTACGCAAAGAAAAATAAGGATGGAAGCCAATTGCTGTTGACGCACTGAATCAAAAGATATACTGTACAATTGAGTGTGTTGTTCAGAATGCAGGCACGGCAATGCAATAAGCAACGCCCACAGTACGTAAAATGAAGCAGCTTATTCCGCATCTAGGTGTAACATTTTAATTGGTGTCACAGCAATGTGCACCAATGTAGTTCATGACTTCATTGAACAAGATGTAGAACCAAATATAGGAAATACAAGGCAGGGATCGGGTCCAAGTTTTATTTTATTACTTTTCCTTGTAATATGCAGCATACTGCACATAGTAAAGGAGGTTTCTGGATTCATAACCAACCCAGTTGAAATCCTTAGTTTACCCAAAACTGTACTATTCTTGTCTAATCTGGGGAAACACCACAGAGGGAAACTACGAGAAAATGGCTGTGCACCAAAAAAAGATAGCCTGGTGTATGACAACCATGTTTACGGGTGCACACGCCCATCAGCTCCTTCAAGACATGCATATACATTGTTCACTTAGTATACATGTATACAATGTGTACAAAGTATACAATGTTCACTTGGAAATTAGGCATTTACACAAAATCGCCTTTCGAATTCAGGATCTTTTAGCATCATCCCAAACATTTGTCATGACGGTATGAAATCCATAACTATACCCCCTTACAAACTTCCACTGCTACGGAGCAACTATGGGAGTCAGGAGACACCCTTCCTCATTGCGACTTTTATGAACAAATTTGGTCAGCTGATTGGAAACAGCCTTCCTGTGTCCAGTTTCAAAACAGGGTTGCACAAAGTTGTTGAAGTCTTATTAGAGACAGGCTACTCTGTTATGTTTTTTTTTTTTGTGTGTATGCACAGCTTGGTGCAATTGTGTATTTTACTTATGTGATAGTGACTTGCTGTATGCTCGTGGTGGCAATATCTCTGTTCTGACACATTGAATTAGTTCCAGACACTTCATCAGGCTAATGCCTTTTGTGCCTGGTAGTCTCATTTCATATTCTATGAAATGAAAAATCAAAATGAACGGAACTGAATCGAAAATAGAGATCCTCATCAATGTGTATGGCTTTTTTAAACAATGTTACGGTGATGACTTCTTGGATGTGGAAGGAACAGGAGAGAATGGTCATGACAGCTGTCAGGTACGAGACCTAGTTTCATTAATAAATGCGGTATATAGCGTGAGGCTTGTACGAACAAAATTTTATTTTCTGCCCTTTGAAGGAATCTGTCAGAATTCGAAGTGCGTTAAGTTAGTGAAGCGGTCAAGAGACATGAAAATCCGGGATGCCACCATACGACTGCAGACAGAAAGAGAAGTGCCTAGACGACAGATTATCCCTTGTGGCATCCCATCCCCAAAAGGGACTGTGCCCTTCGCAAAGAACACCTGCTGCAGACGACCAGCGGGAACAAAGGGTTCCAGGCAGACAGCTGAGGGTGCCCACCCTTTATAAGGCGGACCCAAGGTCAGCAGCGGGCAGCTTGCGCTTGGGCTTAGTCGGAGAAGGCGGCAATGCTGATTATCATCCTCGAGTTGTATTTTCTGTTTTTCCTGTGCATAAACCTTGTTTGTTGTTGCCCGCGCTCAAATTTGGGCGAACGTCATAGAAGACGTGGGGCTCCACCTTCGGAATGATGGTTCTCCCACCTTCATGGGTCAGGGTTTTCAGACCGACTGTTTGAAGATATCGTAGTGTTCAAATGTTTCCAGGCACATCACATGGGCGGTGGTTTTGGACGGTAGGGGGAGCGATCATCTTCCAATCTTCATCACGTTCAACAAATTTTCACGTACACTTCGGCACAAAGTTGTGACCCTTACGAATTGGTCGGCCTTTCGCTCGTTATGCGCAGAAAGCACCCGCGAAGACATATCTGCAAATCAGATGACTGAAGGCATTGAGAAAGCGCTTCGTTCGTCAAGCAAGCTTGTGAAGGTGGTCCCTGGTCATCTTGGCTCAAACCCACGGGTGGAGCAGCTGCGGGCGTCGGCGAGCTGAGCGCAAAGCGCGTCGGACTGGGCTGTTGGAGGATGTGGTGGAGGCTCGCCGTATGAACAAGTTGGTAACTATAAGAAACTGGCGGGACCGAAAACGTTGGAGGCGGTTCTGCGAAACGCTGTCGCCTTTCGATAGTATGGCGGATCGCTAGAAGTTTAAGAGAGCCGACATCTGACCGCAACCGCTAGCTACTCTGGCGTTGTTCTCTTCTAAGGCAGAGGATGAATTGTGGCTCTGGCTTTCTGTCAGACCTTTTGGCACTCATTCCTTGGCAGCGTGTTCACCGGCTTTCATGAGCCACATGACCTATTTGGCGGAACAGATTGAAGCTAGTCCAGCCATCACTGATCCGGTCATGGATAGTGACTTTTCGCTCTCTGAGTTAAAGAACGCACTCCTCCTGTCACGTCTTCGATCTTCCCCAGGCCCGGACAATATCACGTATCGGGATATCCGTAACCTGGATGAGCGATGCCAGAAGTGCCTGCTTGAGGTATTTAACGCGTCCTGGAGAACCGGGAAAGTACCTGACAGGAGGGGGGAGGGGGGGAAACAAGCGAGAGTTGTCGCACTACTGAAGCCAGGAAAATCGACAGGCTCTCAGCTCTCGTCTTTCAGGCCAGTCAGCTTGACTAGCTGCCTTGGCAAGTTGTTGGAGCGCATGATCCTCCACAGAATCGAGTGGTGGCTCGAGAGGCACCCCTTCTTCCCTCAGGAAATGACAGGATTCCGCAGGCACAGGTCTTCCATGGACTCGGTTCTTCACTTCATTACGTCGGTGGAAGAAGCAAAGGCGCGTAAGAAGACAGTGGTGGCTGCATTTCTTGATGTTAAACGCGCTTACGGCATCGTGAGCCGCGCCTCCCTTCTGCATCTTCTCCCACAAGCCGGCCTACCCTCCAGAGCTCTCTCATGGATTAAGGACTTCCTCAATGGTAGGCAACTATTTGTTCGCACCCGTCAAGGGGATACGGAGCATGTATCGATGACTCGTGCAGTCCCACAGGGGAGTGTGTTGAATCCAATTCTGTTTAACGTGGCCATGACGGGGATTCGGGGCTGCATTGGAAAGAAACTGTCAACTTCGATCTACGCGGATGACATCTGCATTTGGATCAGCGGCAAATCCCGTCCGGCCATCCGGCGGCGCCTGCAACAAGCTTTGAACACTATTGAGCACTACCTCGCAACGGCCGGTATGGACATCTCGACTGAAAAGTCTTTGGTGCTCCCGTTTACGAGAAGAACATGCATCCCTTCCCTTTTTCAGTTGCTGGTGTACAGCTGAGGAGTGCATGTTTTCATCGTTTCCTAAGTGTCACGGTAGACAGGCTGTCTTGGGTGAAGCACATAGCGAGATTGGAAGCCAAGGTCCACCGGTGGATTGCAGTGATCAGGCATCTGGCAGGCATGAAGTGGGACAGTGCCATGGCGTCGCTTTTGGCCGTCCACCGAGCTTTGGTTCGCGGGTCACTTGCATACAGTTTGCCTGTGTTGAATGATCTTCCACCTTCTTCAGTCCATAAGCTTCGGTGCCTCCTGGCGCGCAGTCTCTGAGTATGCTTGGGAGTCCCTCGTGCGGCAGAGACCCATGTGGCCATTGCCGAGGCTAAAGAAGTCCCGCTTGAAGGTCTTCGCTACGAGGAGACGTGTAGCCAGTACCTCCGCCTTCTAGCTCACCATCGGCGGCATCCGCCAGTTATGAAGCTCCGGAGACGCAAGCACAGCAGCGTACACCCATGTGTCTCTCAACTGAAGACTAGTATACCTGACTTTGTGGTCGCACCCACAGCTCCCAGCACTCCTCCTTGGACTTTTCCGACACCCTGCATCTCCCTGTCGTCCCTGACCTAACTGTCCCTGGGCTAACAGGAAAGAAAGGCAACGTTGCTGCATGCTTGACGAAGCAGCTCACCCTCGATATGATGAGCTCGTGTTATGAGACTTCCACCGCATTTTTGACGGACGGCTCAACCACGAGGGGAAGTTCGTCGTCTGCCTTTCATTCCCTCCGAGTCAACTTCAGATGGCCATCATCCCTCACATAAAATATCGTCAACATGGGCTGAGCTTTATGCTATTCTTTTCACCCTGCGGAAAATTACTGACAGCCCCGTTCGCTCCTCGGTCGTTTTTACGGATTCCAGATCTGCACTGCAGTGTCTGGCAACTATGGGACTTCGCGGCTTCCTCAGTCAGGATCCCGGGTCATGTGTGCATCAGCGGAAACGGGGACGCATATCGAACAGCCGCAGGCGCGCACCAGTACACCCGGCGTGTCCCTATCACCTTGTCTCAGGGGGGGGGGGGGGGGGGGGGTCGCCGTTACCTCGTCTCAAGCCTCACTGGCCCCATGATGCAGTCTCAATGGCAACGTGACATCACCACCCACTCCCTGCTTTACTCAGTTGACCCCACATTGTCCCGTACTCTCCGCCACCGAATGCCACGTTCCTTTTCCACAGTCTTCCACTGCATGAGACTTAATGTGGCTTTTACACCGGCTTTCAAACACCTCCTTGGTCTCGGGGCATCCGGCCTCTGTTCCACGTCTGCTGTGCGCGGTGACCTTATCACATCCTCCTGGGGGCGTTGTTGGCCATACAGTCACCGCGTCGCTTTGCATCGCAGCGCGTCACCGTCACCACGCCGCTAGCGGAATGACGACACCCTCCCACTGTCCAGCAACGTGACTCCAACGAACCGTCATTTGCGTCCTCTTCTATTTCCGCGACGCTGCTGTGCCGGTACTCTCCGTACCAAGTGCCTCTTTTCAGCTTTAAAAAATGGAAAATCTTTCCAATAACAGAAACGTCGGTACTTGTATTGCATGTCATTCTTCTTTTTATCGAATAAAGTTGCTGTTTAGGCACTGACATGAAGGTGCTTCAACAATTGGCTTATAAATATAAGTTAACCAATCAGAGATCCTCAAGTGTCGTCTGCTAGATATGTCGCACATCGCGCTAGACGCTTGTGAGCTCTTGTATCTCCAACAAACAAAAGAGTTCGAAACAATAATTTTTTACTGACGCTTGGTAAGTTTCAGGGAACAGCACCCGGAGCTCTGCAACAACCGTCAATTCATGCGGGGCCGGAAACCAAAGAAGGCAGGGGGAAGGACATAGCTTCCTGCCTAAACTCCCTCGGCGGCATAGTTAAGACAGCCGCCGGGGGGCAAGTTTTATGGAAAAACTAGGTACCACGTCCGCAGGAATGCACGGGCCGGCCTAACGGACATCTTAAGCACTCGTGGAGGTGGCGGCATGGCCATACTCGAGGGAACAGAGCCCGGAGAAGAAAGTATGCAGACGAAATACGCGAACCACATCATCTGTACCGATGCACACATCAGCGAAATGTGCATAGAGCTCCGCATTGTTCGAGTTCTTGCGATACTCTTACTGGCGACGAATGACGCTAAGATTTCCGTCGTCTGTGACCCTCACCCCGATGACGGTAACCGAGGAGCGCAGCGACGGTGTGGAAGTGGCCAGCGACACCGCTTCAGCCGCGCGTGACGACGAGGGTCACGCGGACGCGCCGTTTCTCTGGCAAAGGTGACGAGCTGCGCTCACCCGCGAACGCCAACAACGCGCCCCTGGTCTGCGGACAGTACGATCGCGAGCGCGCCCCATGGAAAGTGCTGTCCAACGTGTCGATCAAGGCCAGTTCGACTTAGACATAATTCTCGGGCCATGGTTGGACCCCTCAGACCTGATGCAAGGTCTACGAGCTGTTCATGAGTTCCTCTCCAGCACTGGACTAATGGACCAACTCTAATAGGACACCTTTCCATCATCATCACTTTCTCATCCCTTCCACAAGCGCAATGGGGCAGCGTACCGCCATAACGGCGGAGAATGACCCACCGCATCATAATCCCATTTATGTGTGTGTGTGTGTTGTTGCCCAGTTGCAATCACCTACTTCCTCCTCATAAGGGAGACTACACCGAATCCACAGGTGGTGAGCATGGGTACGGACTTGACATATTTCAATACAACTTAGACTTTCCAGTTGCACATGAGGTGTGTAACACTTCTTTACACACAAGCTTCTGCAGGTTTGATGCATGTATATGTTGAAACGTGAAAGGCAGAGTGCTAAAAAAATGTACCCAAGGTCAAAAATTGAGCAGTTCATTGCAGTAATTATATTAATTTCAGTATTTTGGGAAATACATAATGATGGCAAAATTACCTGTGTTATACCGCCTGACCATCTGCTATTGGAGTTCCATGTCCTAATTATTATTATCATATATATACATATATAATAGCTGTTTGAGGTTATTACATATTTATTATGCAGGTTTTGTACCTATGTGTTCCTGCAAATGTACTCCGCGGTGATCAGGTTGCAGAGAGCAATATGCCTGTATTATAACAGTGACTAATGTTCTGCCCATAAAACGTGACTGTCACTGAGTAAGCAGAGGGAAGCATACAGGGGGTTGCTGAAGAAAAGTCAAGTAAATTTCGAACTCGAATAAAAGAACTTCGTCATACTTTCATATTTGGAGCATTTTTTGTGCATATTATTTTGAAACAATGGCTGCTAAAAACGTGCGAGACACCCGTTATCAAAGCTGTCTTCTGTCTCAGGTGAAACATGATTTTTCCCAAAACTCCAATAACGTATGGTGCTGCATAATGTATGCTATTTTGGAGCAATTTCTGCAAACATATCATGAAGATAGTATCTGAGTGCAACATAAACTATATGAACCACATTTCATGTTACATCATCTCTGACCACAACATGTATATTTGTGTACTTGAGCAGCAAACATACAAATCTTGGTTCCTCAAGGTCTACATCCTACTCCTACTGATCCCACATTTTGCGCACGAAAGTAAGATTGAGGTTTTGGATGGTGAACTTGTGTAGTGAGCACTTCTGGAGGACTGAAAGCGGAATGAACTGGGGAGGTCACACACAGGGTAGACTGCATAACAGTCTCATTTACTTGCACATAACGATCATTAAAATACTTGAGGTGCAGTAAGAATACTATTTGGGTTCCATCAGACAGTTAGAGTTTGAACAACATTTACGACATGCTGACTGAATGGATAGACAAAAAGATGCGTCAGAACAGAATTGGATTTGAATATCATAGCCGTGTCGGCGGTGGAGTTCAGAGCCCAGTGTAATCCTTACCAGGCGGAACAGGCTGATGATTTGATGCTTTGTGTCAGGGATCAGCAGTGATGAGTTACACAACACATAGCACATTCAACTCTTGGTTACAGTTTCACACTTCGTTTACCTAATCTCAACACATATCTGTTTGCTTGCTCTACTTGTTTCCAACTTCCCCGTGGTTTCTGCAATCTTCCTGCAATTTCCCCTTTACCACACTTGACAATTCTCAGATGCATTGTAGACGTTGTAGACAACAGAACTATTTCTGCGCGTGGCCTCCGTCCCGCCACGCGCAGAAATAGTTCTACACTGTTTGTGAAAAAAGATTGAGAAAAAAAAACAATTTCTTCTATGTACTGAGCTCCCTTTCTTTGTCTGTGAACTACACGTGAGCTGTAGTGCAATGTCAGTAATGCATGTTTCACCAATATATGCACAGGTTTCGATAAAAGCTTGCGGAACACCAAAGCAACAGGAGTGAGCACATTTAATGTGTACTACATTGAGTGATTTTGTTCTAAGGAAAATGCGAGAAAATAACGTAGCCATATAGGTCCCAACGTCTCTACCACATGCACCATCCGACTTGAAGTCCTCCCGCGCTTCATCCTTAAGATTGTTCCGCCTCTCATCTGAAAACAACAGAAGAAAAAAATGAGTCTACCAATATGAAAGCAACTAATTGAGCTCAGCCCTTCGTACAAAGAAGTGAATCTGCGCCCCGATGGCGAAGGGGGCGCCGTAATCGCATTTGAAGCGCGGAATGTCGTCTGCCATTCCGAAGCGGAAATGAGGTCACCCTCGCGGGACGTTCGGGGGGTTCCTGATTGGAACTACACCAATACAGATATCTGTCTCTCGGGCACGTCCATTGATTGTGTGCAGTGCGGCAGTTAGAAACCATTAGGTGGAAAATTGGGTCCATCTTCATCGCTGTACTGTCGTAATAGTTCACATACTTTGTAGTAATAAATGTGTCTGTGTGCATATTAATGTTATGGTATAGCACGTACGTGTTCAATTAATAAAAAAATATGAAGGAACTATATTAACTTCAGGGCGATCGATTCCGAACAGGTCATTAGGAGAAAAATAAGAAAACAAAAATAAGGAAAGTTATGCAGAAAGAAAGGTTGAAAGCGTTCTTCTAATGGTGTTCAGCGCGACGTTTCTGACTTCGAGTTTGAAGATAAACCAAATATGCGAGCGTAGCAGAGTTTTTCTTCCTAGTTCAGTTTTTGTAAGTTAACCGAATATCGTATCCTAGTACAAGTTTTTTATATCTCCGTCACGGTAATTATTCGCTACATTAATTTCGGTAATCGTTCTATTGTGTGAATAGCAAGCTTTTTTTCTTTCTTTCTGTCGGTTACATGCAGAATAATTCAATGTCCCGTGACGTTCTAACCAACAGACACGATGTGGTGCAGCAAAGTAGTGCAAAAAAGAAATACACGAAGAGAATCGAGAAGTAAAAAAAAAAAATAGGGGGCTGTCTCCGTTGGATGTTTTCACGAGGGTTTAGGCGTATAACATACGCTGTCAACTATTGATTTAATTGAATGATTATTATATAGTATCATAAATCAATGTAATAATAACCGAAATATTTTATTTATTAATTTACGTAAATTCTATGTGAAAAACAAAAAATCCTGCTCAATAGCGTTTTGTTACCTCGATGTTCTGTTCCCGCTGCTTAAATATGTCTAAAATATGCACACAACAAAGCAGTATAATGTGAAGGTAAAAGAGGAAGAAAAAGCACGAAATCACGACACAAACTATGTTAAAACAGAAGTGTGATACAGAATGTTATTACTACGGCAGGCACATGGTTACATCATTTTTGAAAGACGCATAAAAAGGGGGAAATGTCACAGGTGTGCGAAATGGTTGAACAGCTACACGTCACCAATGACGTGCAGGGGAATAACGTTACGTCAGACGTCTCTCGGTCTGCGATGCGATGGTCTTCGGCAGTCTGCGATGTTCTTCCCAGCTCACGCACCTCTTGTACAGTGAAAACTCCCTATCTTGGACGCCCGCGGTGCAGCGGAAAAATGTCCTACTTAGGAAGGTGCCCGAGTTACAGAATATAAGTAGGGCCAGACTTTTTCGGGTTATATTTTGCAGCAAAATCGAGGGGTAAATATTGGGTCATATTTTGTTTTAATAACTCGGCTGTAATCTGGTTGAACAGAACATGATTCAACCTAATTCTGGTTGAATCGGGTTGGAGCAGACGTAAATTTATGGGTATCTTCGGCATAATACACGACACACTTGTAGACACAAGGTAACAATATTTAGTCTATCCAACTAAGAGGCAGCAGGACCTCTGTTTTGACAGTTTGTATTAGAATATTTATGCATTCACAACACACTTTCGAAAGTTGCGTGTTAGTTGTGATGACCTCGGATTCCCTTGGTCTAGCAGTTTTCTGGAAATGCCGGGTTAAACCCTAGGAAGGGAGTTGCCTCAGGACAGAAGTCGCCGATATTTCGAACAGAGACTGTTCTTCTGTCCTGAGGCAACTCCCTTCCTACATTCTACCGGTTCGCTGAATTTCTACCCATCTACGGGTTAAACCCTGTTTTTCCTGATTTGATTCGCGAGGTAAATATCGGGCATAATCGGGTATAACCCTAAGAAGTCATGCCCTAAATATACGGGAAACAAAAAATGGAAAAGAACACAGCTGTGTTGCCAGAAATGTTCCCCTTCTTCGATTCATGGGAAATTGTGGCACCTGGAACCTCTTACCCACTCTTCACTGATAACCACTGCTTGTTTTGGTAGGTTCTATTCCGTGTGAATTCTACTCAATGGCATTACCTTTGGAGCTTTTCGAGCAGCATGCTGCTTCCTTGAGAGTTTAAACCAACCTGGAACTGAGCTCAAGGACTGGTCTCTGAAGCGTCAACCCACTTTTGATTGTCTTGATGCAGTGCACGTACGGCTCTAGACAAACCGAATACAAGTGCTCACCCAAAAGAATAGTTACAATACAGACTGACAGCACCCATTTTTGGACTCCAAAAACTAAAACCACAAAATGCTGAGCCCAGTATAGGAAAGAAAAAGGTGAAAGTCAAGTGCAGTGGCTCGTTTTGGGTATTTTCAGTGCAAAGACAGGCTGAGATGGAGATAATTTGGCCAGGCTTCTATCCGACTTAGCAGGGAAAACCCTGTCCTACTTCCGGGATGGGGAGGTGTCCGACATAGAGTTTGTCCTTTGTGGGTTCGAGTCCTACAGCTGGCTAACCTTTTCAGTGACTTTCATCTTTCTTCGTTAATTTCTTAGGCAATTTGAGGCTTTGTATGTATTCGTCCCTTCTATGTTGTTCCAGCCTCAGAACATCAGTTCTCTCATGTTCAACAGTTGCCGCTTGCGTCGATCCCTGTCGTACGAATGTGTGTATGAGAGAATTTCATCCCCATGTATTTTCAATGGGAGCCCGTCGGTGCAATGAAATCTTGTCCGACATGGGGAGTTGTCCGAGGTAGGGAGGTGTCTGAATATGGAGGTTTTACTGTCCAGGCTTGAGCTCTGCCGCTGTACGTCACTGGTCACGTGCCGGAGCCCATCAGACGTCAACGCACTTTGCCATGATGAACAACTCCTTCGCTACACAGTCCCTTCTCTCAGCACCGGCTCCCGTGGCTCAGTGGTTAGCGTGCTGGCCATGTCACGTCGAGATTGGGAGGTACCCGGGTTCGAACCCCGGTGTCGGCGGTGCTGTCTGGGGTTTTCCCTAGGTTTTCCTCAAGCGTCTTTCAGACATATGTCGGCACAGTTCCTTTAAAAGTCGGCCCAGGACGCACATTCCACCAGGGCGTCAGTCGTGACGCTGCCCACCCCTGTGAGGCCGACATCGGCGAGCCCTTTCACCAACACCACGACCACCCTTCGCACAGCCAATCGTGATCTCACAAGAGTGCAGCAGCGTTTTTCTGATTATCCCATATAAAAATGAGTTCTGAATTTGTATGATCCATTCCGGGTTTCGGCACCAAAATGTTGGGAAGCGAAAAGGGGAAGAATGACTGCAGCTGGAACACACGACGGTTTATTGCTCTGACTGCTCAGGAGCGATACCATTAACAAAACTGAAACTAAGAACAACAGGCGCATAGGTGGCAGGGGCAGGGCCTCGTTTTAGTTTGGTTAATGGTATCGCTCCTGAGCAGTCAGAGCAATAAACCGTCGTGTGTTCCAGCTGGAGTCATTCTTTCCCCGTACGGTTCCCAACAATGCATTTTGTTGACCCCTTTTTGAGTCACCATTGCTTATTATCTGCTCATCTCTTGCAGCTTACCGTTCATCATCCATTCTGATGTGAGGTCAAGCTACTCCAGGGTCAAGCTATTCCAGGACACATCCCTTACAAAAAAAAACTTGATACTTTCTGCAGAAGATCTGTGTACCCCCTGTCAGCCTGCTCTGCACAACTTGCACAAACTTCCTGCAGCTTTTCTGTCACCCCTGCGTCTTTCCTGTAGGCAATTGGTTATCATTTTGCTGCAGACAAGCTGCGGACGACTTGTGACCCAAGGTAGCAGAAATTATGCACAATCTCTGCAAGTAGTGGCACACTTCTGTGTGTGCTACTTGAAGCCTTTCTATGGCCACAGAAAGGTTTAGCATGCTTCAAAACTGTGATGCAAAAAGCGAGACGCAGATGATGATTTATCTAGTTTTATTTATCTACAGCATGCTTTGCGTTCAGCTTTTGTAGCATTGAGCTGAGGCTCCGTTTCAGGGGTGCCTCTGAGCACCTGAAAGTGGCGCTGGTGTGTTCTGAAAAATAGGGAAAAAGAACACGTTTAATGTGCAACCCTACCATAAATCCAATGACTGTCATGATGCTACACAACAATGGCTTTGATAACAGAGTTGACACGGTATAGTTCCTGAGAGTGCTTATCACAATACTGACAATATTTCTTGAATACGTCTGCATGCCCCTTGACACACCTAATGTCGTATTGACAAGATTGAAACCAAAAAGCAAGTACAATTTCTAAGCACTAAATGGATTCAACAGCAATACAAAAGCAGTTTTGAAATGATTTTTGAGGTTGCGCCCACACTAAAAAGTGACATTCCACGTCTAGTGACCAGAAAAGGAATTGATAAAGTGAACATAAACCTATCGAAACTTTAGATTCGACGGAGAGCTTGTAACTTTCAGATGTGCAGAATCTCTGCTGTATTCAGCGTAGCTGTCTTTCAGTCGAATTTTAAAGATCGCATGCCCAGAGAGCTGGTGGGAAACCATCAGTCTGGCATTTCCTTGACCATAAAAGTGCTAAAGGGGACGAATACAGACGACAAAACGCAGAGCACTCTAGAGAACGTAGTGGTCTATGTTGCATCATTTGTGTTAGTCTTTTTTAGCGCTCTTATTGTCAAGGAAATGTACCAATAGGTCCAAATCGATCTTTAAGTGGCAATTATTGTGTTAGCCAGTCAATAGCTAGAGCAACGGCGTCCGTGCCGACTGTCGATGTCCACCGTGGTGTAACAATTTCACTGTAGTCTCTTCGAGACTTATTTCTTTACAGAAGCACGGTCTTGCCAAATTTTGATTTGAAATAAAAATCTGATGACGTAGTATGACGCAGCATGACCAAACACTTTTCACAGGCTAAAAACTTTCTCAGTTGTGCTTTCATTTCATAACAAAACCTGTGATGGTCCAGCCTACCCCTGAAACGCTTGGCATGGAATTACCCAGCTTGTCCTTGCTTGTGTGTGCTATCACTCAATTTTAGGCTCTAAGTGCAGTGTAAGCATTCAGTCACAATACACCGTAACAAGTTCTAGTTAGTAAGTCAGCAACCCGGAAATGTATATACACATTGTTTGCGCATAAAGCAACCCCATGTGGCGACATACCTAGCACAGCCTTCACACGTGCTGGATCGAGGGCCGGTTTCGCTTCCTTGTCCTTGTTGCTGTTGGCCTGCAGTCCAAAAAGGGACTTGTTCACCATCTCCTCGTCCGTGAACAAAACCCTCATCAGGGACCTCGCAAACTTGGACGGCTGGTCTTTGTATGTCTGCTCCAGTCGTGTTAGCGTGGTCTGGCGGACGAGTACACCTGCACCCAGGTCCACGTTCTGCAAAGCCATAAGTAGGGTCAGACGATTCGGGGGGCATTTCAAATGCATGAACATGCACTTTTAAGTGCATATAAATCTGGCCTGTACTGATCACTAACAGCATAAGTTGGTATTTATTCTGGAATCGCTGGAGGATATGATGTGCTATAGGGAAATAGCGCAGGCTAGCACAGTATTACTTCAGCAATGTATTTCATTAGCATCTGTTGCGTCATTGTTGCACGAGAGCAAGTACATGCTGTGCACTCACTGTACATGCTATGTGTGAAGTCCGCCGGTGTCCAAATACATTGCCATGGCCCAACTTCACGAGCACTGCACTGTTCGAAGGCTGACAGACTGTGTGTGGACTTGTAGTTTTGTAGAGAAACACTACAACACACACAAACATGCACCACCAGCACATGAACTCTGAGTATAACTCAGGCATAACAGGCCGACATGTATGCAAGCCTAACCTATCTTGTTATATATTACTGGTTCTTTAACACTGGACTTGTCAAAAGCTTGTACAGTGCTGCAAAAATCGTATGCGCACAATATTTACTCATAAAGGGCATCCCAAACTGTATAATGGATCATACTTAAACAAGGGCACCACAGTTTAACTCTACCCCATTCAGTGATCAATGATAACATCAACTGTGCTACTAAACTAATAATAATAAGTTTAGTAGTACTGGACATATCAAAGGAATGGACTGGTTGCAATCATTAGTGAAGCTACAAAATATAACTGCAACTGCCTTTCAAATGGAAATCAATAACAAAGACAGTGACAAATACTTACTTGACCAGTCTGACATATATTCTGGACGTGTTGTTCCTGAACTTCTCTCAGCATGTATTTTAGTCTGCGTACCATCTTGCCTGATTCTATGGACAAGAATTTGAGGAAGTTCAAGGAACAAACAAGTCGCACACACACACACACAAAGACACTACACGTAGTGTTCTGACATTGGCTACACACAGACACAGTCTGATACACTCACCGATCAAGTTTTCCTGCTGCTCTAACCTGCGCTTTAGCTCGTTGTTTTCTTTTTCTAAGGCCTGTACTTGCTCGCTATGAGTGCAACACCTCTGTTGTGCCTGATGCTGCAATACAATGGAAGTGCAGGTTGACACAACATTTATGCTAAAAGCAAGTGCTAGCCGGTGTGGTCGTAACCCTAGTAACTGCGATTTTTTAGTCACACGTGGCACGAAGAAGCACTAATGCTTTCATTAGCACGGTCTGTTTAACTGCAGCTTACCGATTATGATGAGTGCGAAGTTGCACGTGTAGCGAGTCTGTTCCTTTTCCGCTCAAGTTTGGCTGCGTCACCTGTAAATTTATAAATGTCATTATCCCTTTAAGTACGCGTAGCTTCGGCATAGCCAAAGCAAGACCAAAAGCCTCATGTCCCGGTCTTACAAACCAAATCTAACTATCAATGGCAAATCAACTGCATCGTGATGCGGAAATAACATTACTTACCGGCCTGGATCAAATAAGCTTTGGCGGGTTCTGCGTCAGCTTTCCACCGGATCTCAAAACACTTTCCCACATAGGTATCGACCAACGTCGGATCTTTCATGATGGCGGAAGCTGTGGCGACATCAATCATGGCCCTCGTGGGGTAGACGTCCCAAGCCTCAGTATCTTCCCACTTCACGAGGATGTGTGACATGTCACAAGTTCGCACTTGACACAAACAACAAAACTAGGAACAGCGACAGCACGACAGCCACTAAAACTGCCAACACGTCTCCGCACACAAGGACTTTTGCGAACAGGCCCGACAAGCACAACACACTACGCGTTCCCACTCGGGCAGCCAGAAAGGAAGCGGATTGCTTTGGCTTGCTTTGACTCGTATCTACGACCAGTGTCACAGCGGCGGCAGCATGAATCTCCCCAAACATAACAAACCTACGATAACACAATATAACGTATTAAATATGCATCCAATAAAATTGCGTTTTAGGTTATTCAAATAATTTGTTTCTGGCTAATGCGATTACCTGTACGTTTTGCTGCGGTGACGCAACGGCATTGTTTCTGCTGCATGTCGGCGATGTACGATCGCCACTACTAGTATGCGGTGTGAGAGGTATTGTTATGTATTGTGATGTAAGTACATATTACCCAACACGTTGATCCCGCAATGCCGAAAAGGTACCGCGAGTGGATGTTAAGAGATAATGTTGCAAAACCTCGCACGACAAAAATAAGGCATGCGACGAAAGTGGCCCAAATCAACGCCGATCATGAACAAGATAATGCCGAAGTGGCACCGGAGAGAAGCTGCATGTCCGTCAGAGGTTCACTGGAAGATGCTGCGACACAGGAGAATGTCACTTCATCCGGGAATAAAGGGCGAAACACATGTACGACAAAATGCACGACCCGTCGTTCGACGAGTCGCACAGTTTCGTGTCACGAGTTGTCGCGTGCTGCATCAGCAGACACATGGGCGGCGACATCCTTACGACATGTCGCTCTGAACCGTCGTGTTGCTGGTGGTGCTAGAACAGCGCGGCAAGAGGTACACTCGCTTACACTTTATTTAACATAACGAAATGTGCTCACAGTAAACGAGAACAATTCATTCCTTATTTCACGTGTCTTTCAAGGAGCAATACAACGAAATCTGCCACTGTTTGCATTCAGAACACACACTGTCCGCCATTTTTTCTCGGATCCATCGCATCTATCAGAGAGGCAGCATCATTGGCTGCTTGGCTCATGACGTCACTACATCCGTACGACAACCCGCCGACGGGAGCGGAGATATCTGAGCAGTTTTGTCGCGCTGCGACTTGTCGCAGAGCGCTGCTGCGACGACCTATGTCTCCAGAATCAGTCCCAGGGTGCTTTGCGCTGCGACGCGTCGCACGACAGGTCGCACATTTCGTCGTACATGTGTCTCAGCCTTAATGCTCGTAGCGACGTCCAGAACGACGCGCCCTACGATCTATCAAGTGATGATGAACGTCCTTTTGACAACTCTATACAAGAGATTGTTAACGTGAGTAGACTGCTTACCAGCTAGCTTGTTTTTAATTACTTTCTTCATTGTAGTTAAACTCGGCCTGCGCACTAGATTGACGTAACAAAGTAGTTATATTACACCCATAGAACTCAGAGACAAGGTCCGTAATGGAACCGGGATATGAAGGCTGCATGGATGATGATTCGACAGACTGCCTTTCTGACTCAAGCGACGAGGGAGCCAGCTCGGAGGATCATGGCACACAATCAGAACTCGTAAGTTTCTGTCATGACTGTACCGCACTAAATCAATGCGGGTGCTGTAAAGTAACAATTTTCACACCCATTTCTGGGTAAAAAAGGTGCTATCTGCCCATTACACTCATCGTATGCTCATATCGCACCAGCTCAGAGACAAGTAAATATGTCGATATCAATACCGGTGTGTTCTATGACTTACACTGTTTTTACATGAGTTCTGTATCATGCATGCATTGGATGTGCGAGTTCCCTCATACTGTCTGATTCAGCCTCAGCGTACTGCTCAGACTCGCATAACGTCATGGAGGTGGGGCTGTCATTTCAGTGCTCTGTGCTGGGCTCTGGTCATCAGGTTACGGGTTTAGTTGCACTGGGTCTCGAGATTACCTCTAACACCAGCACTAAATATAGTGGGTGTATTTAGGATCACCCAACCTTAGGGTGTAGGCTCTACACTAAGAAAGGTTTTCATTATGAAGCACCATTTGAACACTGAAAACGGTGTAAAAAAGTTTACTGTGTCGATGAATAATGCTTAGGGTTCTTCGTTTTCGGGTTAAACCCGATTTTTCATGATAGTTCCACACCGAACAAATTTTCAAGAATTCGGGTAAAACCCGATATCTACCCGAAATCCTTGCGGCCCTTCAAATTGTCCTTCTCGGTAAACCGTTGGAAAAGTGAATCATAATATCAGCAAAGAGAGCAATTTGTGACAACCTGTTCGTCCTCCTTTTATGATCCCCTCCTGCAGAAGTCAAAGACGAGCTTTTATGGAACTCGGGCAAGTGTTTGAATACCGCGGTCATTCACTCCCCCAGTTCAAAGGGGAAATATAGCTATTCTTGTTTCTCGTCCCACTGTCACAGCAGTGGCTTGTTTCATATGCCTTTCTTTTCACCTGCAAATTTCCTGGTGACATATCAAACAGAAATCATAGCGGCCGATTTCTCCCCGAATTCTCATGTGTAAATAGCGCCCGATTTTTCCCTCCCGAATTTAAAAAATCATAAAACCCGAAAACGAAGAACCCTAATAATTCTACATTATATAGCACCATGAAGTTTCATGAGTGCCATTGCACGCATCACAATTGCGTGTTTTGGTATAATTGCTGATATTGATTTTGTCATGTCTTGCAGGACGAAGCGTTGTATACGGGATCACGCATAACTGTTGGCGAAAGCATGATGCTAATCCTGGGGCACAGCCTCCGTCACAATTCAACTAAAGAAGGCACGGAGAGCCTGTTGCAACTGATACAAGCTCACTTGCCAGCAGAAGTAGCTATTGCAACATCGAAGTACCTGTTCTTCAAGCAGTTTGTGAGTGCCAGGGAAACGGCAATATACCATTTTTATTGCCCAAGCTGCCTTTCGTACCTTGCCAAGAACGAAGACGAGAACATTGTGCATTGTGACGTGTGCTCATCTGATCACAATATAGAAAGCCTCACGAAAGATGAAAGTTACTTTATGACATTCAGCACCAGTGAGCAAGTGAAAGACAAGCTTTCACTTCCAGATTTGGATTTCAATATGGTATCAAGAGAACTGTCATATGACGTGGGGGAAATAACGACTAGCAGGGGATACTATGACTTGCCTACTTCTGGGAATGACTTGTCGGTGACATGGAACAGTGATGGTGTGCCACTGTATGAATCTTCAGAGTACAGTGTGTGGCCACTACTTTTGCAAATCAACGAGCTGCCACAGAAAGTAAGGGCAAAACACATGGTGTTAGCCGGGCTTTGGTTTGGTGCGAAAAAGCCAAACATGAACACATTTCTAAAGCCCTTTGTGGAGCAGCTAAATGTCCTTTCAAGTTCAGGCTTTTTGTGGACAGATTCTCACGGTGTGACCCAGAAGGTACGAATTTTTCCAGGGCCCTGCAGCGTGGACACAGTAGCCAGAGCCATGGTCATGAACATGAATCAGTTCAATGGCTCTTATGGCTGTGGCTGGTGTGTCCACGAAGGGGAAGTTGCAAGAAGAGGTAATGGCCATGCACGTGTGTATCCCGTACTCTCCCCACAACCAGCAGCGAGAACACACCAATCTTTTCTTGACAATGCTGCTCAGGCCGAGGAAGCACAGGAACCAAAGTTTGGTGTGAAAGGCACAAGTGTGCTTTTCCTTTTGTCATTTTTTTCATTTCCTCTTGAATTTGTTGTAGATTACATGCATGCAGTATGCGCTGGCTTTGTCAGGCATACAACATGCATGTGGTTTGACAACAAATGTTTATTTCCATACAGTCTCGGATCTAAGATTGATGAGGTTGATCGACGTCTTCGTCATCTAAAACCCACATGGGAAATATCAAGGCTACCTCGTTCACTGAATGTCAGAAAATTCTGGAAAGTGTCGGAATGGCGCAATTGGTTGCTTTTCTTTTCCCCTGTCGTTCTCCATCACATTTTGCCGTCGGTGTACTATAAAAACTGGATTAAGTTTGTTAGACTCATGCATTTTTTTCTGGCCAACACTGTACCCACGGATAAGCTCAATGAAGCCCGTAAAGCCATGCATTCCTTTCTAAGAGAGTATCAAGAGCTGTATGGAAAGGAGCATATGACTTACAACGCACACCTGCTGCTGCATATTGCCGATTCAGTTGAAGTATGGGGCCCACTTTGGAACTATTCCGCATACGCATTCGAGAACATGAACGGCCAGCTGGTGCAGTTAGTCAATGGCACGCGATTTGCCCACTTCCAGATGGTTGAGAAGTTTTTTTTTCTGACAACCCTTCCAAAGATCTGGAGTAAATGTTCACATTTTCATCAGACTGAGTACAAACACAAACTAATGCAGTACTTTTTGAAGGGGTACCACTCACTCAGGAAGCACTCACAAACTGGGTGTGGTGTTGTTCTGTTTGGAAAGGGAAAGGCTGGTAGTCATGGCATGTGTTATGCAAAAGTTAGCATTAACGGATTCACGTATTGTACCAGATTTCTGGACAAGTCACGCCGCATGAATTCATTCGTGCTTGTAAATGGGATTTTTGGGAGAATTGAGGCTATAACTGCAGTCTGTCAGAAAGGACACATGCGCTGTACATGTGACAAAAAGGTTCTGCTTCGTTTATGCAGACTGGATGTGGTACGTCCTTTTGTTGCTGATAATATGTATGGCACTATCATATATGAGGTTGAACACACAGACAATTTTGTTGAAATGTACTGTGATAATGTACAAAAGTGTATCGCATTGATCACATCATCAAAGATGCTACTGTGCTGCGCTTCTCACACATATGTGTCTGAAGCTGTGTAAAGAAAGTCACCACGGCACAGCCATAAAATGTAACCTTTCTGTTTCACTTTTCTGTGTGCTGTTGCATATAAGACCTTCCACATACCTTTGGGGGTCATGTCACTGATGACACCGATAATTTGTTGTTTGTCGAAATATCCACATTTTGTATAATGCATGCAGTCCATGTGTTTTTGTGTTTGGTTTGTGCATTCATTTACGCACTTTTCTATAAGTTATGTGGTAGATGTGGCACTTTTTGCATTTCTTGATGTGCATGTTGGTGTGATATGTATCTCTCTTTTTATTTTCACAGTATGCTGCTGCTATTAGTAATTCTTCAAGTCTGCTATATTTATGTTTGTTCATTTTGTGATAAGTCAAGTACAATGCTTTGTAAATTTGTAACTACTTTATTTTTATTATTTTTTGCGCATCTTTTGAATTTGTGACCTCTATAAAAAGTGATTCGCAAAACCTGTTTCGTAGTAGTCTTTTCTCTCCCTTCCTCTGTCGCAGCTTCCTCCTCCCCCAAGTTTTCAGTGTATTAGTCACCGTAGTCAGGTCTATACTGATCTGTCATTGCCTCACCATAGTACAAAGTGATATAATGTTAGCACATGAATGTGGTGGACATGCTCGAAATAGAATTTCACGTACCACTTCGAAAACCAATACAGAAATGCTGCTGATAATGCAACTAACAGAAAACAGAAGATATGATGAAGATACAGCAAGCTTCAAACACTCCCATGTGTTTTAATTAAGTATTAACATAATTATTTAATTTAAATTTTTTTAGTTTAATTTTTAGTATTAAACCTAGAGCATGATTTGATGGAATTATATCAATAAACTGAACGCTTGCAAAACCTTTTGTCAGTATGAAGGCATTATGGATATCAGAGGTAATTCAAGCAAGTCATGTCAATGTAAATGTCACAAGCATTTGTTGCTTTTAACTTTTTTTTTTTTTGTCGAGGGAAACAAACCTGGACTACGGCAGCTTAGACCGCAGCCAATGTGCATATAGTCTACAGAAAGTATACAGAAAGTCTGCACGCAGTGCACAGAAAGTATGCATGCTCTTCGCAAAGAGGAGTGCACAGGAGGGCTACAGGGGGTACACAGAATTGCTGTGTACTCGGTACACAGAAGGGTGAAGTACACAGAAAGTATGCAGGGGACACAGAAAGACTACTGGATGACCACAAGAAGGTGAAAATTATTTTTGTAAGGGATGAGCCGAAAAGAAAGCTGCTTCTCATTCTTTTTCTTTTTCTCTTGGACATCATCCATTCTCATGTGACTCGTGCCTGTGACTTCAGTGTGACACAGTTTTGTGAGGCACTGTGACAGTTTTGTTAAAGTGTAAACTTACCGAGCTAGGTTCTTCATGAACCGCAATATTTGGAAACGCAATCGAGTATTTACACGAGTAAAATGTTAATTTACATGACAACTGCAATCGGAGGTCAAGCAACGTAAAAGGCTGCAACACATGCAGTTCGCTGCAACATGTACCGATTGCACTACGTGTCAAATTATTTACAACTTTTATCACAATGTTACACAGTGTGACGGCCACCTTAATATGTCACTCTACTAGCGCGGTGCGTAAAACTTACACAGAATGTGTTATGCCAGGGCAACTTGGCTTTCTGATTTCAAGATGCTGTGGTTTCCGTCCTTAATTTTCCCTGTCTCGGTTTTTTATTTCCTTCCCGGCGGCAGGTAGCGACGAGCAAACAACGCACCATTTATCCACTACTATATTGTTTTTATCTCAATATTCAATGTGAAACCACATTATACTGAAGCACAGCGAACACAATTCAACCCAGAATAATGAATCTCAATATTTTTAGTACACAAAACAGGCAACCATGACAGCTGCATCCGTTGACTTTTTTACGTACACCTAGCCGCCAGCCAATCTAGTAGCACTCTTGGTCTTGGTGGTGCTGGTTGACCGTTGGCATCACTATCTAATACATTGTCACCTGTGATTTCTTGATTCCCGTGTAAAAGTTAAGCGTGGGAGGTGGCTATCACAATGACCGACATTCTGATTAAGCGGACTTTCAGAAAGCAAATGGGGTTTGTACAACGTATGGCCCCTCGACGACCTACTCATTGGGCTTCGTTTGTCCTCGGCTACCCTGTCAAAACGCCCATGCCTATGCTTCGAGTCAGCGACTCTAGAAGGCGGATTCAGAAAATCAGGAATTTTGTTCCGCTCTCAACGACAGCGCCTCAACGAGAAAAATATAGTGAGGTTGCCATAGCTGTACTTTTACGACGTTGCATTGCTGATAACTTGCTTTTCGGTAAAAAATAAATTACTAGAACAGGAAGGTGCAGCATTTTTCTGTTTCTGTTCGTAGGGATGTGTGCCATTTCGGGACGCGTGTAACGGTAGCAGATTGGAGTCACATTTTATTGCAAGAAACGCCTATCTATGATTTGGACGTTACCTTTCAAATGGATATTTCCGGGAGGCAAGGATTATTACGCCAGCGTGGCGGAAAACGCGGGATTTCCAATATTTCGGTAAGAAATGCGGACATTTTGCCCACCGAAAGCCAGGACCCTTGGTAATCACAATAGTGTACAAAGTACGGTATACGTTTTTTTTTTTTCATCTCTTCGTCATATTCTAAGCGCTGTAGGAGAGTTTCTACGACACGCTACGAAAATACAGCTTTACTGACAACAAGAAATCACCTACATCTAGCAGCCAAGACATATTTCACGCAAGTTGAACAATTACTGGTCTCGCTATGGGATTTTAAAAATGTATGGGGAATCCCATGAGGCTGAAGGATATCGTGCCCAAAGTTTGAAGATATAGATGCAAGAAAGACGTTCCAGTACTCAGTTGCAAACTGTGTTATGATGTCTAAGTGAGGGCAGACAATTTGAAAAATAATAGCAGGAATAAAAGCAGGAAATATCATGTATATGTAGCTTTCTGAAGAAATGCTACCCCACATTGTTCCTTATTCCCCGCCGAATGCCACGTTCATTTACCGTAGTTTTCTACTGCATCAGACTTAATGCGTCTCCTACACCGGTTTTCAAACACCTCCTCGGTCTCGGGGCATCCAGCCTCTATTACATAGGGAGTTGCCCCAGGACAGGAGCCGCCGATATTTCGAACAGAGACTGTTCTTCTTCTGGGCACCGCCCTCATCATTGGCAAGGTATTTAAAGGGTTAGGTGTGACGTGTTAAAGGTTCATGCGAATTGTGGGTCAACAGCCCGGAGGGAAGAAAGGGTCCGTACGGGCCTCTACCGCCGGAGTGAATGGCCGCTTTGTTAGAGTGTGGAGGGGGTTATGTGAACGGAGTGATCTAGGCTCCAGACCGGTTACAGAAAAATGGGAGGTTCAAGAACACGTGGACGAAACGGAACAACAGGCAAGAATTAGCAAACATAGCGAAAGATAAGGAGCCTCTGTTCCAAGACTCTGTTCCATGTGTGGTGTGCGCGGTGACCTTCGTCACATCCTCCTGGTCTGCGGACAATCCATAATACTGTCATTTTTCAGGTATTATAATAACATAATAGTAATACTTGCTTGTATTACTTGAGTAATACAAGTAATACTTTGTGGCCCGCCGTAACACGCGGCCTGTTCGAAGCTACACAACAGGAGGGGACATTATACGCCTCCAACAGCATTTTATTTGAGGTTGTTGCATTTTAGCAAGAGCATTTGTTCAAATAGGCAATCCTCAAGTCTTCGTCGGAGCAGAAGGCTGGCGAACGAAAACAGTCTTTCAATTGGGGCTGAGGAGCAGAGGTTCGTGTTATACTGCAGACTTGACACCAGGATAGTCATTTAGCATGGAGAGGTTCACTCTCCTGTCGTCAAAATACTTAAGAGGACGCATCACATAGGTCTCAACTCAAAAATGAACTTTTTTCTGCGATAGATGGCGCCACACGCGCGGCCTTCTTTACTCCTCCGATTTTGTAAGAAGTGCATCGCGTCTCTGATTGGAGGACACGACAAGCCCACGTGACAGGCGGAGACCTATGAGCTGGGTTGTGTTTCCTTTATTTTCAGATTTCGTCCTTTCCCCGATTTGCTTTTGCGCGGTGGATTTGGTTGTCTCGCGTTTGCTGTTTGGTGTGTACGTTTTACTAGCATTTCTCGAACATGCCGTGTGACTGTCGCGTACCGCCGTTACCACCTCGCTTTCTCGTGGATGAAGATTGCTCTGATCGGTCGCAGCGGGCTAAAGCTTTTCACCCGATACGCACAGACTGTCCGTGGAGGTGTCTATTCGTGATATGGTGATCGTAGTTTTCAGTTTTCGTGGTGTCACAGGATCACGTGTCCCTAAGAGTATCGGGGGTCTCCAGTTGAGCTGAATAGCGATTTTTGTCAGAGGCAACGGTATCTAGAAAGGACGCGGGGTTGTCGACGGTCATATGACAGTGCAACATCCCGTTGCAAAACATCCCTGCTTTTCTTGCCAGTGACATTTACGCTGTTGAACCATGACATTCGTTGCTGTCGATTGGTGTCGTGAAAGCGCTCCCTCAATCGGCTCGCATTATTTCATAGTAGAACTCAAAGCCGGGGCGCTCGCACAGGACTGCTAGCAAATTTCGATAGGGTTTCGCACTCCCCTTTAGAGCATTGCGCGGGCCTTGTCGGGCCGGGCTTTACGTTTTTCGCACGTGCCCGTGCCAGGTTCGGACTCGACAACACATACCATGGTGCGGCATGTACGTCAACAGACTTCATGAGGCTCGACAGCTGAATTGTTGTGTCCATTTTCATGCCTATTTCGTGTAACGTATCTTCGTGTATCTTCTTCTTCATAGGGGTTAGGAGATGTCAGCCAGATGGCTGCGGCTTGCTACTCCAAGTTCCACACACATGCACTCACACAGGTTGGGGCCCACAGGCGTGGTGGGCGCGTTTGGATAGCAGAAGGAGCGTCCTTTAACAAAGCCAGAGAGGAGCAACCGCGTACATACGACACCGCTCTCTCCGTGAAGCAGAGTGAGACGCTGATCAAGAGGAAAGCCGAAGTGCGGAGTTTTTCAGGCGTAGTGCAGGGTTCTGCACGACCTGCTCTATCCTGCGGTGCGGATCCCGGTTTGGAATTTCCCGCGGGGAGCGGGTCGGTTGCCAGTGATATTATTGACACCCGCGCGGGTTGCGAGACTGTTGCGGGCAGCGTTTTTGGCACAAGCACTGCTGGCGGGTCGGCCACGAACAAGCAACGGCTACAGCAACAACAACGAAGAGAAAAGATCATACCAAATAATGAGTAAACAAAGGCGCCGCAGCCCCTGCTGGTCGGGTCCGGTTGGGTGCGGATTTCATTTTCTGGTAGAGCGCGGGTTGCGGGTCTTGTCAGAGGAGGTAGGGGTCGGGTATGGATTTCACCCTCAAATAATGGGTTGCACGTTATACGGTCCAAATGCCCATTTTGTCCAACTACCAAGTGTCCGTCTGGCTTACGCGAACATTTCGGAAAACAAAATGCGTGATAGCGCTTTTCTATAGAAACCGCTGTCTTCTCCCCCGTCCCGAGTTTCTTCAGCTATCAAACAAACCAAACAGTGCACGTATGCACAGGTCATGCGCATTTTGGCACTGTAGTCGCCTCTTGAGAAGGGGTAGAGTACTGCATGGGCCGGATTTTCAGGCCCGTGCCCTGCCCATACACCAATATTTCCATACTGAAGCCCTATCCAAACCCACCTCTGCTCTAAGTGTTCCCCAGGCTCGCAGCTGGCCCGATGGCCAGTCCCATTTGTCCATTCCAATTTTCTTTCTGTGTTCTCGGGAAGGATAGCTCCATAACATACCCGAAAATCGTGCCAAAATTTTAGCGGCGATTTTGAGTAAATGGCCGCCGGATTTGACCAATTTCGTGATACAGTGTGCGTGCAGACGGCAGGTGTCCATTTGTTACTTCCTTCACTGTATTATTGTTACTTGTTTATGGGGTTTAATGCTAGCCGGGCCTTCCTCAACCACGATAAAAATTTCATAATTCCAAGATAAAGCAACCTGTCTTTCAGTCTGTTCAGGCTGACGTGTTGAATTGTTTGTCTGAATATTCGATATTTCGGACGCGACTGTTTATCATAGTGTAGTCTGCATCAATTGCGGGCTATCCGATGTGTGTTTATGTTTATGTTTTAAAGTGTTTATTTCCGCGGAAATCGAACTACGATTTCATTTTCACCGTCAGAGATTGCAGGCGAATTTCCATCCTTTCCGCGGTGCATATACAGTTCATAAAAGGAAGCTTTTGACCACTCGATAAATAATTTGTTGTTTTTAGTGTTTGAACATATGATCGTCCCACTACAGCGAAGGATTCTTAGGAATACATGCTGAATGCTCTTGACAAATAAATCCGGGTTTGGGTAGCGTGCCGCAAAATCTTGTGGCAAACACCCCCACCCTCACGGTCATCGCAATATATTTGGTTTGGCTGGTCCATAAGGCCCTAAACCAATGTGCAAAACACCACAAACACATTTTATTTTATTTATATTTTTGCATGCGGTGGGATTGTTGTGTGGGCCCCGTCACAGAATATCCGCGTCTGTACGAGCGGGCTGCCAAAGCCTTGGTCGTCGCGTCGACCTCAGAGAGCAGACGACCAGACAGCCGTGGAAAGGAGGGCTGCGCAACGGCGCCAACTGCGTCTCGCGCACGGCACAGACGGACGCATGGTTCTCCCTTGCAGCTTCTTCGGAGATTTACTTGTTTAGCGTTCAGCTGACTTTGCAGTTCGCCGCATCACGCATTGTGATCCCAGAGAAACGTAAACGATGAAAGGCGCGTTGGTTGGCAGTAGCCAGCTGAAGTTTATGACGCGCGACAGGTTGTTCGTGGACGCTGACGTGGAAATCGTCACTTTTAGCTATCCCGGAGCTACAGCAGCCCCTCTGAGAGCAAAAACTTATCGACTGCATCTAGCAGTAGACTGGATCGTCATGTATATCGGTGGCAACGATATCCAGGATGGGAAGAGTGCCGCAGCTGTTTTGCGGGAAGTCTCAGTAAGTACAGACTGCAACGATTTCAATCTCCGTGCTGCTAAAACCAATTTCCTCTGACACGCCAGGGAAGATTCATTTCCATGAATTGTCTTCTTTCACAGGATACCGTTGAGGTGGTGAAAGGCTACGCGGAGCATATATTCCTGTATAAGCTGATGCCACAGACAAGACGGCCTGAACTTTCTGGCACAATTCAGAGATATAACGCGATGCTGCGCACCGTAGATGCAGCTGTCCGTGCCGGTGACGCTAAGGTGTTGAGCATTGACGTGAGTAGTCGCTTCTCGAACGCTAACTCTGGAACTTCCTGGGGGTCATGGCAGGTATTTTATACAGTATGCTCGTTAGTTTTGGAAAAACAGTGCGACAAAAAGTAACTGGGGCTACCTTTGTGGTGCTTGAATTACAAACACGTGCTGGTCTTGATGCGGTACCTGTTTGTAATTCAAATATCACAAAAGCTAGTTTCCAGTTGCTTTTTATCGCGCATTTTTTCCGAAAATAAAATGCGTACGAAGTACTGGCACATGCCTACCAGGAATTCCGGTTTATTTGTATTGCTGTCTTTGTGAAGTGCTGTTTGCAAAAACATTCCGTATATATGTTCAAATATCTTTTCCAGCACAAGGTCTTTACCAGGAACAAGGAGGTGAAAGAGGGGATGCTTTCACGGGATGGCTATCACATTTCGAGGGGACGGGGGTTATCGTGCCTAGCAGGCATCCTCCGCACAGCCCTCGTGAAACGCTATGGACCATGGCTGAAAGCACCGGGTCCGCGTCGTGGCATCGTACTCAAGCCAATGGAGTCGTGTGAAGAATGTCGTGCTAAGGGACACCCCACGAGTGCATGCAGGCCTGTGCGCTCACCGTGGTGAACGCTCACCATTTTAGCCGCCATGTCATGACGACACAGAACGATGTTACCACCATTACCTGCTGTATTATAACAACCACGTCATCTGATCCCCAATCCTATGCTCATTTCGGTCAGCAGCAGCAACGTAGCCAAAGCTTTTTGTAACCTGTTCCTCCTGCCATCGCATACTTTGCCCCATGATTAGTGTACAAATGGCTCCCATCTTACGCAAGACCTGCCCGATAAAATTTTGTAAACAACTATCATCATTCCAATGGCGATTTTGTAATGGCTCCATGCCGTCTGCCAGCTTCTGGCTGGGCTGTCTGCTCGTTACCCTAGGCACCCTGAGACCAGTAGATTCCTTAGAAGTTGGTCCAGGGCACATATGCCCCCCTCCCCGTGATATTTCCTGGAGCAGAAACTCTAAACACAGCGAGGTGGTGCATGATAATGCGTGTGAAATTTGAAATTGAAAGACTACTGCGTTGCTTGCCACTATGAGTGCGAGTCACTGATGCCCACTGTAGCCTGAATGGGATGGCTGGGTATTTTCCTACGGGTGCAACTCGTGCGATATGTTTTGGTTAATAAAATATATTATGCTTCATAGCAAGCTTTTCAGGGGAAAAAATGTATTTCTCCTCAAATTCGTATTGTGGTCCGTACAGATGTGTTTGCAGTGTTCCCGCGGACTCAAGTTTTTCTTCAGATGAAATCTGGTCAAGGTGACCAATAGCCATTGTTAGTAACCACTGGTTGACAGATTCCTGCAAGCAGAAAATCCTAGACAGCCAGCACCCGAAAGATTAAAAAGAAATCAGTAGCATGTGTTCACTATTGGTAGATTGGAGATATTTTATTGAAGAATGCAGCATGTATACATCGTCACGTTTTCTGCATTACTTATGCGTATCAGCTCATGCTTGTAGCCTCAGAATGTTCATTCGTGGATACAGTATCCAACAGAGCACATTTCATCATTGGCGATGTGGCATACACACATAATGAAGTACCATACAGTCCGCTGCATGTAGGCGCACTTGGACATGAAGGTCTCACACATACGGCATCAACATATAGCATCCTGGTGGACAGGGCCAGATTCATAATATGGGAATAGTAAAAACTTGGAACGTGTTACTCAGCAACGAGTTTCCTTTTTGAGCAATGAGGTAGCAACTGATAGTTGTTTTTGCCATGCTTGTCAGTTGGCAGCTAAGGCCTCAGAGTGTGTGTTTATGGAACAAAAATGTCCAACAGGATACCATTCATCATTGGCCACATAATGCTGAACCAGGTACAACACTGGCAAGGGCAGGTGCTTCATAATCAGGGAGAGAGTGGGAAATTTTCAAATGACAGATAAAGACAGTAACACTTAGGAAGTTTGACCTTTGGGCGTCTGGCCATCATATCTGCAGTAGTACTGGAAACCTGAATCTGAAAAGGCAAATTTCATATGTTGAAATGACACCCAAGTAAAGGCAAGATGGCAAGAGGACGTAACGCAGAGCGACATGTTGGGATGTTGCTGGTGCTCAACAATGCGGGAAACTGGCGACAGTTGGGAGACAGCTCTGCACAATTATGATACTTACCGACCTTGTCAAAATATCAAAATGGATTCATACTCAGGATGTCGACATCTGAACAGGCTGGTGGAGCTTCAAAAGTGCTAGGAACACCATTCATGTTTCTTTCCACAATTTTCATACACTCAAGCCAAGGTTGAATACCATGATGGCCTCACACATATAGCATCAACGTGTGGACGTGTTTCAACAATGCCTGGGAAGAACGACGGTTTGGGGACAGCTTTGCTATATTTTCATACACTCAAGCCAAGGTAGAATACCATGATGGTCTCACACACATAGCATCGACGTGTGGACGTGTTTCAACAATGCCGGGGAAGACGGTTCTACGGTTGGGAGATTGTGCACCATTCTTATACTTAGATCCTCACGTGCTGATGGCTGGATTAAGATTTCACACTCTTACGCCATGTTTAAAATATGACAAGCATCCCACGACTAGTCTGTGGATTTATACATAGAAATATATTAATATATGAATATAAATATTTAGGAAAATTGAAAAATATGCACAGATATGTACAGTAAAAATGGGAAAAGGTAACTTAAATATGAAACACAAACGTGAAGATATGCAGTTAAATCCTGAGCAAAAGTCGAAGATATGTATATGGAAAAACATTCAGTAAATTATGAAGCAAAATGGATGAATATACATTAAAACACTTGGCAAAGGTGGAGCCGCACAAACTAAATGACACGTAAATCCACAGTCTAGCCATAATTACAGAACAGCGGCAGGCTAGTTATCTTTACGAGTCTTCCGTCTCTTTCTGGACGAATCGCCCTGATTGGAAGTTGTTTTGGCGGCATCACAGAGCGGGGCAACCTGATGGTCACTCTTCTTGTTATCTCTGAGCTGCAGCCCACGGGACTGACGAGGGTCAACCAATTCCGGTAGAAGGCTATGCGTGTAGAACAGTTGAAGGTGGCCAATCATTTTGCTCCAGAAGCCATCATTTCTCTCGATCTTCTGGACAAAAATTTGCTCACCAGAATATACAACAAAAAGACAAAACTGACGTCGAGTGATGTGGAGCTGTCCCTGCACCTGATAATGGTAGTCATGGTTTTCCTTCAACGAAATATTACCAGAGTTATCAATAGTTCAAAAGATGATTTTTCCTGCCCGCACTCCCTCCACAGGGGTAAGGGACCGAGCCGAATAAGGGCACTTCACTTCCACGACAGTGTCGTCACCTATGCAAACTCCCGATCAACAACAAGGCCGCATGGTGAAACAGTCACCCCTAACTCATCCTGCAGCTTAGCAATTGCAATGGGCTCAGTGTCGCGACCATATCGGAGAGCCTTGTCAAAATGACCATAGAGCAAGGAACGAACGGTACTTGCACTGCTCGTTGCATCTCACATCTTGCACACCTTGCCAAAATAAGAAGCGGTGAGTGCTTTCGGCTCTCCTGCATCAACAAAGTTCTCCCTTCTTGACCTCGAGTATCAGCCTCAAGCTGCTCTGCATCTGGTTGGGGTGAGCACAAGGGAATCCTTGTACGCTGCAGCAGCTTCAACATAGTCATAGTGGTTCATGTCTGGGGCATCCACTATGGAACCATAGTGGTTGTCGCTGGAAGCACGCTTGCAAGGCGCGCCTTCAAGTGAACGCTTACAGCGAGCAGCCCCAGAACTCCGATGCCTTATGCAAGCAGCACGAACAGCTGCTTTACGCTTCAGCATAATTTTTGCATACTTCCCAGGGCTGGTGTTGTACACTGCCTTATGTACAGCACGATGGTACTGCTTAGAGTTGAAAGACACGACAGCCCCCGAAACCCGCATTCCGAGTGATCCCCTCTGGGAAAAGTTTATTATTTTCCCGCCAGAAAACTTTGCAACGAGAGAATTGAAATGTTCTGCAGCATTATTGTTAACGTCAAGGATCAAGCTGCTACCATTGTTTGCCAAACGACTCATCGCTACAAGGATTTCATTGAAAAGTCCGCATTTCCTGAGCTCTGGGGCGTGATTGACTTCCCTTTCTTTTGGACCACTGCAAAAGTAACCCGCACATTTTGCGTGGTCGCCGGACACATGGAGTGGCCCATTAAGGATATCAGCCACCAGGTTCCGAATCTGATCTTGTTTGCTGAACTCAGCCTGCTCTTTGCGATAGTGAATAGCCCTAGCAACTCCAACTCTTAGTCGAACAGCATTATCCAGAAGTAGCTTCTTCAGCGATGGGGGAATGGGGGTTGTTCTCTTTGCCAAAGCAATATCTCGAAGACGATTTACATAGCTTCGAAGAAGGTGGTTGCGACATTCTATCTTCTGAACTACCTGATGCTGGTACGGTGCAGCTTCAAGAATTGACTTGTATGTGCTCGAATCACCGTCAGCGATCAACTGCAAGTACTTTACCCCGTGCAACTCAATGCTGCGCCTAAAGCCTTCAACGACAATATCCTTCTCCATACTGGTAGAGCTGCTGTCTCAGTTCTTGAAGCACAGATGCTTTTTTGGGCTCTACCCTGCCTTGCAACTTGCGCACAGTGTACAAAATTTGTTCCGGACGCCTAGGAACAGTACTTTCTTTGTGCGGTACCCAAGAATTACAGCCTGCAAAAACGAAAAAATGTCAGGATTGTATTCCACAAAACTCTACCCGCAATGACAATGTTTCCAGGAATTATGCATCTGTATGCGTATCGTACAAACTCATGCCACAGGATGTATACCACTCTAGTAAGTGTGTTTACCAAAAGACAGCAGTGCCACTAATAGCACCAGAGGGGTGAACTTTTTCCTCCAAATAAATGCTCATAGTGTTCTTTCCGCAAATGGTGGACACAGACTTCCTGTATATCCTGTCTGCCAAGCGGTGTGCAAGATAAATCCTTCTTTTTCGGGCACCTTTATTTAGTGTAGATAACAATATTTACTTACCAAGCCAGAAAGAGCGTCGTACTTGCTCTTGTATGAACGTTTGCACCAAGCACCATCGGCAACGACCGTAATTATAGGAAAACCGTCAGCATCGACGTCCCCAGTCTCCCTAGCTAACCAAGCTTCCTCAATGCCTGCTTTTCTTACTTCTTCCCAAGCTGTTTTGTCGATTCATTTAGCAACAGTATCCTGATACTTACTGTACGTGCTACTAGCCATGCCGGGTATGTCCAGAGCACCTAGGAGCTCGAGAAGACCTGAGAAACCACCCAACAAGCAGCACACAATATTGGACCCATATTGGCTGGTCATTGGCGATACGGGTCCAATATGGGACCCGTTTCGCCAAGATTTTCCCCATATTGGCTGAAAATGTGCAATATGGGCCCCATATTGCCCAGTTTCAGCCAATATGGGGAAAATCCTGGCAATATGGGCCCCATATTGCCCACTTTGAGCCAATATTGGGAAAATCTTGGGAATATGGGCCCCATATTGACTGAACAGGGTACGTAGCCGTGTTGCACAAATGCCCAAGCAGCACGGCAAGATTGAACGTTGAAGCGTGTGAAATACCCAATTCACTACATCGTTACATTCAACAACTTCCCGCAGATGATACACATTGTTCGAAACAGTCAACGTACTTGGCATTCCCAACGTAAAGTTCGCTAGAATTCGACACCTCAACATTCCACGTCTTGAAAGCCGCCGCCATCTTCCTTCGCGATGCCAATGCCAATCAGTTGAGCCGACTGAGAGCAAGCGAGTTGTTTGAGCGTAATCACGCGTCCTACAACTAATGCGCATGCGCGACAGCCCGAACGGACGTTTCATAGGGCTAAAATGTCGCTGGGTGCTGTAATGATAACGAAATTGCGGCAGCGGTCAAGTAAAAAACACAATGTTTCATAGGAATGGTTTGCTACTCTGTAAAGTTAGGTGATTTCAAGTTGCTGCAAGCAGTGTGAATTGCTCTGGCGTATGTCCGTCGCCGTCACGAAAGTGTTCGCTCCTTGGTAGTCTCGGATCGGGTTGGAAATTTTTAGTTCACAGAATATTGCGATCCCAATGAAGGCTTCTGAGGGATCTTTGGCATTGGCAGTTCCGTGGGACTGCTTGTGGCCTTCAGCAACGCGAGCGCAGTTCTTCGTTCTTTTTGGGCAAAGCCGTGTTTATTTACTTATTTATTTATTTATATTTTTGCGATCCTGTGAAACGTGGATCAATTAGAGCCGCAAAAATAAAAAAGTAAAAATCAGAAAAAGTATTATCAGTGGTGATTAATATTCAGAATAATGCTTTATTATTACACAGACTCCCCGTTGCTGTTATTACAGAAATATTGGCAATATTGGAGCAAAATGGGCTTGCCAATATGGGCAGCCCATATTGGTCCAATATGGAGCCTGGTTGCACTCCCCATATTGGTCCAATATTGGCAGCCCACATTGGGCCAATATTGACAATCTTGGCAACCCATATGGGTCCAATATTGGACCAATATTGGCGTGCTGCTTGGGCAGAACCTATAGACACGATACCGTTCACTGCTGAGGAATTGACGTCCATGCGTTGTTGAACAAGTTGATCAACTGGTGCCTCCGTTGTGACTACATCTTTCCTCAGACACATCCTGCACTTCAAACTGAAAGAGCAACACAGACCTCGCCGATGTTCTGATACAATTTGCATGTCAGCCAGGCCGCAACCAAACGGACTATGTACCGACAAACTTTGCAAAGACGAGAAGAAGTGATCAATCTCCACTATACGCCGACCATTCACACTGCTTGTGCGCTGACTCTGTCTGGTGAACATTGCCAGTATCGAAAGATGGAGATCGACTGGGTGTAACAGCGGCAGTGGTTAGAACGGGACTTGCTCTGGAACCGGCAAGCTCGTCACAACCTGAACTGCAGGGGACTACATTATCTACCCCAGCTGAATCAGTAAATGACGAATTTGAAGGACGAATTTCGCTTGTGCTCGAAGCGAAACAAGCATTCCGACCGGCATCACTTACAGTTTGAGGAACAACACTACCACCAAAGGTTGAGCCTACAAGGGTATCTGCGCGATGTGGAGTCGTCGAAGTGCAACGATCACTCGGAACAGCACGGCTGGAGCATCCTGCATTGCCAAAATCTCTCAAATCCGCAGGCTCCGTCACATTCGCAAAGTTCTCACGTTCGCAAAGTCCTTCTTCTTACGTTTCCGTTGTCCGTAGACGTGACTTCGAGCCATAATGGGTATATACTATGAACACGCAGAAAACACATAAGGACAGAAAGCAAATGAACAGGACAAGAAAGAAAAAAACGCGTAACTTAGCCACGAATTGGTCACTTCAGGACGAACCGAAACCACGGACGCCGATCAGCTGCTGCGCAACACGCGGAGGTTTACAAGCGGAGTACGTTCGGGCGCTGCGAGCGGACAGCGCCACCTTCCGGAGTCAGTGGTAAACGCGCCTTGGATGCATGCCTGTACTCACTTTTAATTCTTTTTCAGAAAAACAGAATGCTAAAAACACACAAAAGACGGGCATTTGAATCCTGAAACATGTCCCCGGTTAACCTCAGAAGCGGATTATTTTTATTTGCTTTCATTTATTTATTTGGATTTTTTGAAGCTGTAGCGACAAAATTCGTTTCTTTTTCTTTTAAAAAAATTACAACGCTAGAGCGATATTTCAGTTCCCAGAGTTAAGAGATCTTGACGTCACCTTTCCAATGAAAGTTTCCGCATTCCGACCTGTCTTATAGTTCGGCGACAAAACCTATGTGAAGTTCACATAGAAAACAGAGGGGTTCCCACCTTCAGGGGTCCGTAAAAAAAATTACAACGCTAGAGCGATATTTCAGTTCCCAGAGTTAAGAGATCTTGACGTCACCTTTCCAATAAAACTTTCCGCATTCCGATCTGTCTCGTAGTTCAGCCACAAAACCAATGCGAAGTTCACATAGAAAACAGGGGGTGGTATGTCCTCTTAAGGACTTCCTGCTTCGGCTGGCACGCCGGCGATGACAGCGACAAACTTTCTCGCTCTGAGGAAGAAGTAAAATCGAAGAACGTATCGGCTTCAGCGTCCCCAAGTGGCTGTAAATTTTCATCACGTGGTGCTGTCATGGTATCCTCGACGGCCCCGAGCAGCAAAGTTTCCGGGTCACAGTGTGCATTGACCGGAAGCCACCGCGCTTTGAAGTAGGGGTCTGAGGCTGATGCAATAAGGGCTTGTTCATCCCTAAAGGCAAAAATATCTTGGAACTGTCGCTCCAATCCATCTGACACCGCGCTGGCAATACAGGGAAGTGTCTTGTCCCTGATGCCCTGGCTAGCTGACTTCAGTCGGCTCCTCACAGCCAGCAGGGTAGGGAGGAGTTCCCCGTAGAAGCAAGAATTGCTGCCCTGGAGGCGATCTAAAGCTGCACAAAAACATGTGTATCGCTATCAGACCTGTACAGTAATTAATTACAAGTAATTGAATTACTGTAATTAATTTCTTAGTAATTAATTACTTCCGGAATTACACTAGGTTTTATGTAATTGTAACTGTAATTGAATTACTTTTACAAGTAACGCATTTTGAATTACCTTCGGAATTACTTTGAACACTATCTGGGAATGCCCAATGTTTAAAGTTTGGGTCAGTTCCACACCGTTTTTTTTCTTTTTTTTTCGTTTTTTTTTTTTTTACAGTGATTACCTAAAGACTCGATTCAGATCGGTACATTTTTTGGTACTGATTTTTACATTTGAATGTGGAAGGAGAAAAACTCTTGGGCCAGGGGAAAAGGAGCACGAATTGTAGGTGTCGACCCGCACTTCAGAGTCGTTAGAGTGCTTGAAAGATCTTCCTTGTGTGCTCGAGGTGTTCATGAAGTACAATGTTGGACTGCCCAGCAGTGCACCAGTGGAGCGTCTGTTTTCGGTTGATGGTCTTGTTATGACAAGGAGACGTGGCAGCCTTACAGACAAGAACTTTGAGAATACCTTACACTCGAAAGCCAATGGACGTTACAAGCTGCACTCATGATCTGCACTTTGTTCACATACCTGAAGAAAAAAAGTCTTTTGACTTTGATGTTCGTGTTTCTTTAACATTGCAAGAGACTTGTCATTGTGTAAGACTTCTCTAACTCGTTTTTCTGCCACAAGCACAGCTAGCACCATCTTGCTGCTGCACACAGCTGCACTAAATGTGTACACTCAAATCTTGCAGTTTGCACGTCGTTTGCCGTTGCAGTCAACTTTGTGAATGTAATTCAGTGTAATGAAATTGCTTTTCTCAGTAATTGTAATCGTAATTGAATTACAATAGAAAGTGAGTAATTGTAACTGTAATTTAATTACTTTTGTGAACATGTAATTGTAATCGTAATGCAATTACTTTCGAAAAGTAATTTTTACAGGTCTGACCACTGTTGAAACCTTTACAGACGACGACAGTCTGCCCCTAGAGCGTGGCTCGTGCCACATGCACTTAGTCATTCCTTGTATCACCTGCGCACCAGTAAACATCTTCACCCCGTCTTTCTGTGCTGTCTTCTACAGGGTGTGTGCAGAAAAACATGACCCGCATTTTTACATGTAACTTGTTGTCTACTTACCCGAGGAACTTCCGGTGGCGTACGATGGTGTATTTATGCGTGCGAAAGCTACAAAAAAATCCTGGAAGCCATACTCAGCATAAAAAATAAACAGAGCGCGAAAACATCGGCTTCCATGCTTTAGAACAGGGCAGCATGGCGGTCTGAAGAGCGGTGTCACACGTACCGCTATGGGCGCTATTGGTCCCGAAACCGAAACGGATTCCCACAGCGAAGCTCGTTCCTGCTATAAGAAATTCATAACCACGGAAGTCTGTCAGGTGGACACCTGACGAAATTTAATTCCGTTTAGTTGAAGGATTTTCCGTCTATCAAGCGATGATTATGTCACGTCGTTTTCTGATGTTTGGGGCTGTTTCGAAAGCAGACGACTGTTTGTCGTCTGTTTGGTTCTTCGAGCTTGCATTGGAAGATCGCCTCCGTACACTCTTATTTGCTTTCATATTATCTTTGTTTGTTCTCGTATTATTTCAAGTTCCTTTATCTCTTATCTTATTTCATATCTTACACGTATTCGTTAGTTTTACTTTTGCTGTGCTTTGTGCTTTTTATGTGACTTTTGCCGGTATGCCTCAACTGACAGTACAGGAGCGCACCCAAGTCGTTCTGTGGTATAATGAACTTCGAAGCCTTAAAGAGGTGCGCCGAAGGTTCCGGGAAAGGTTTCACCGCCGTCGCCCGTGTAAGGAGACTATTCTTCGTTGGGTGTCACGCTTTGCGGGAGAAGGAACCGTGCACAGCAAAAAACTCGACTATCCAAATGTTGTTGCCACAGACGAACTCGAGTGTGCGATCGTAGGAGCGTTTGAGGTCGCCCCTCACATGTCTGTGAGAAGAGCCGCGAGGCTTTTCAGCGTTTCGACGTCCACAGTACGGAAGGCATTGAAGTCTCATGCCTTCCGTCCATACAAGATGCAGCTAGTCCACGTAATCAACAAGGATGATTACAAAAGAAGAGTGCAGTTCTGCATCGACGAGTTGTCCAGGATTGAGGCTAACCCACTCCACCTGCAGTTTTTACTGTTTAGTGATGAGGCGACGTTTCACATAAACGGCCACGTGAACAGACACAACTGCCGGTACTGGTCGCGAACTAATCCAAACTGGCTTTTGGAACAGCCGGTGCAGTTCCCGAAGACGACAGTCTGGCGCGGTCTGTGGCGGGAGGGCATCGTTGGACCATTTTTCTTTGATGGCACCGTAACGGGGCAGAACTACCTCACGATGGTGCAGAGGGAGTTCCTGCCCGAACTAGCATCCCTTCACATGCAGAAGGAAGTTTGCATATTCATGCAGGACGGCGCGCCTCCCCACTTCGCGACAGAGGTCAGGGACTGGCTGACAGAGACTTTCCCAGGAAGGTGGATGGGGCGAGGCTCCCCAACAATGCCTTGGCCTGCCAGATCGCCAGACCTCACCCCTTGCGATTTCTTTTCGTGGGGGTACGTGAAATCCAAAGTGTACAGCGGACAAGTATCAAGCCTACAACAGCTTAAGGCCAGGATAGAGAACGTTATACAGTCTCTCGACATCGAAATCTTGTCAAGGGTATTCGTGGAATACCGTAAACGCCTGCAGAAATGCATACACAGAAGAGGCCATCACATTGAGTGCTGGGCAGACCGTGACTGACCGCCCACAGGTGGTGCAAAAACAACGGCCCTTTTCAGGGCTACCCAAAAGATATGCAGGGCTGCGTTGCAAAAAAGAAAACCCTTCAATATTTTACGAATATCACAACACACCCAGTTCCTAAAAATGCACAGAGACCCTCAGAGAACACTCTGTCATAAAATTTCTTGACACCTTTCCATGACACTAACATTTCTCGAATTATTTGAATTTCATTTCGAGGGGTCGATGTTTAAACAAACCCAGCTGATTTCTTTGGGAAGTACCGCCACAGTGAACGTTCCATCTTTTAAACAGAATTAAATTTCGTCAGGTGTCAACCTGACAAACTTCCTTTCTCAAATCAGGACGAGCTTCGCTGTGGAACTCCGTTTCGGTTTCGGGACCGATAGCGCCCCTAGCGGTACGTGTCACACCGCTCCTCAGACCGCCATGCTGCCCTATTCTAATGCATGGAAGCCGATGTTTTCGGGCTCTGTTTATTTTCTATGCTGATTATGGCTTCCAGGATTTTTTTTGTAGCTTTCGCACGCATAAATACACCATCGTACGTCACCGGAAGTTCCTCGGGTAAGTAGACGAGTTACATGTAAAAATGCGGGTCATGTTTTTCTGCACACACCCTGTACATGGTGCCGTGACCAGGATCGCTTGACAGAACGTGAGGACGACAGAAGGATGCGGCCGACAGACCTGACCACAGCCATGGAACGACAGCATTTGAACGCAAAAAGGAACTTGCTGCGTGCGCAGGTGAGGGCCATCATCAACTAAATGGAACGACAAATGACATCTCATCGACAGCAACCGACTACAGGATCGAGATTACAAGAGGACGTGGAACGGTTACTGAACCTCAACGATGCCCTGAGGAACACGGACAACGAAATTGAAGCTCACTACGATGAGGAAGAATTCGAAGACGAATATCTAACGCATCTGAATTACCAGGGCGACATCGCATTTGCGATTTCCAGGGTGAAGGCTTACTTAACCGCAAGACGAATCTCTATCATCAGCGCAATAAAGGCCAGGCATGCAGCGTCACACGCAGGTCCCCAGAAAGACTGCACATCGCAGCGGGGATATGCCAAGCCTACAACCGATAATCAGGGCCAAAACGGACCTGACAGCAAGACCCTGACTGTTGAGGATACTCTCGGTGGGAACGATAAAGAGGGAGATGCGGAGGAAGTGCTGTGCAAGACTGTGACGGCAGAATCGCTTGTTGTTGAAGTTAGTCAGAGCGTACAAAACGGCTCATCAGAACACGCAATGACCTCCACCTCCTCAAAGACCGCAAGTGAAACGACACACTCATTGGCTGATGAATGCCAAATGATCGAAGGACGGACAGTCATCCACCAAAACGCTTTGCTCCTCCCCCAAATAGCGATTGAAAAGTGTCATGGAGAGCCGAGCCGCCAGCATGACATACCACACAACCCAAACGTTCCGATAAACAACCAGTCGCAGCTTCAGCCGGAGCTTTCCGACCCTTCGATCGACAGCTGCAAACTTACTCCTCAGCAAAGACCGCAGTGCAACACTGCAACGGGAGCTACACCGCCTGGATGCAGCGCAGTTGTTACGCCACGTCCAAACAAGCAAGAACGAATCACTGCGGACTTCTCAAAGGTACTTAACGTGCCCGCTTCTACTGCTGACCAGACCATCTGCCTGTGCCAACTGGACTTCTCAGCTGATGACAACGCAGCGCGCCGTGCACACGCTGAAATCCGCACACGAGCTCCGAAGTATCGAGACTGCCACAGGAGTGATCAACTGCCTTCCAAAGAGGATGAGACGCAAAGTGTGGCAGTAGCACCCCTGTGGCACACCCAGAAGGGCGAGTTGAGGAACCGCGACATCAATGGTTTGCAGCGCTCGACTGCATGGATGAGGAGATTTATTGATTCAGCGAGACCGACCTGCGTTCCGTACTCGGACTCTGGAAACTTTGCGTAGAGCAACTTTGCCCCTCAATGCATCATCTCAGCAACGTATTAGCATCCGCCTCCACGTCGTCGGGGGGCAGGATGTTGAAACCTTTACAGACGACGACAGTCTGCCCCTAGAGCGTGGCTCGTGCCACATGCGCTTAGTCATTCCTTGTATCACCTGCGCACCAGTAAACATCTTCACCCCGTCTTTCTGTCCTGTCTTCTACAATCACCGCCGAGCTGCGTTCTCAGGATCCTTACCTGTAGAGATGGGCTCCAAAATCCTACAGTAGTTCTCGAGGAAGGCCAGCTCCGGGTCCGTAAACCGAGGAAGCTCTAGGGTGTTGGACAACTCGGGAAGCTTGTCTTTGTTCTCTAGGATACGCTTCACGGCGTCGAAAAACGAATTCCATCTAGTTACACAAGGAGTGATAAGTTGCTGCCCCTAAAACAGTCTGCATCAATTCCGCTGATTTGTGCCGCTTGGACGCACTCCAATATTGCGAACATTTCGAAATCACAGTCGTGTGGCATCGGTCGCACGATGCGTTTTGCCATACACCACGCTTGGCATCCGTCGTCCCAATAAGGCTGAGCGTATGGCTGGCGCAGCGGATATGACGTGAAAGCACAGACCCGGAGTAGCTGATGGAGAGGAACTCGCAGGCTTCGTCACAGTCATCGTATCCTTCGTCTTGCACACCAAACTCGTTGAACGCCTTGACGGAATTTGACCCGTTGTCTGTTACGGTTCCCACAATTTTTTTTCCAAGGAGAGTTTGAAATGAAAGCAAAGCACCCAGGAAACCTCTTACACGCCAGCGCAGCTGATTTTCGATCGAATGTGCTGGGGCAAATCTGGAAAGAACATGGCATGCTATTGATATATTTAACGCAGATTAAAGCGGATAACAATAAGAGAGTTGGAAGAATCCCCAGTGTGTGCAGTAACACCCATATAACTCTTTGTTGAAGTAGACCACATGTAAGCCGTAAGACACAGGTACTGTTGGTTCTCCAGAACATCACTCATTTGACGTAGCATTCCCGTGTGGGCAACGTCGATACGCCGACCTCAGGTCCTCCGCGAAATAACGTCAACTTGAGGACAGATTCCTAAATGTAAGAAGCACGTTGTAAGGACGTTGCTACTGGGAACATCGCAGCTTGCAACATGAGAAGTATGCCAAAGTTTACCTTCGACAAATGCACGGAACTCCGGTTGCTCCACGAAGGCTAGTGGATGGAAGCCCTTCACCACAAGATTAAGCAACAGCTCGTCAAACTTTTCCTGTGACACCTGGTACGTTGTCCAGGTAGTGCATTCTGTCAGGCGCAGCTGTTTCCGTGAAGTCGATTCTCCGGCCTCATTGTGCGTCAGTTTTCGCGATGAAGGCATCTCTTTAACGCCTTTCTCATATTGTAGATGTGCAGAAGGATGCACCCTCTGCAGTTTTCGAGAAAAGAACAAACGAGATAAAGAAAAGCCAGACCTCCTTGCTGAGCAGGAAAAGCTGTTCTCTCTCACAAAAGTGAGTACAAGTCAGAGAGTTCCACTACGTCAACGCTGGCAGGTTGCATAGTTCACGCAGTCCGAGTAAACGAACAACACCAAATAAAAAAATAAAAAAAGAGAAATAGCGACTGACCTTCAGGTGAATCTTTATATTTGACGTCGACTGCCTTGACGCACTTATTAACTTCGAACAGAGCAAACACCTTGGTTTAAGTGTGGCGGAGTCCTGACTCGGGTTACCATCGATGACGAAAAATCGGCCGTCAAAAGTCGTTCGACCGTCCATTCCTGGTCTCCGGATCATCTGTCCACAAGACAGATGATCTTGTGGACTCGATGATCTTGTGATGATCTTGATGACATGATGATCTTGTGATGATCATGTGGACTTGATGATCTTGATGAGCAGATGATCTTGTGGACACACTTCGGCGACGGTCGCCGAAATGTGAAGACGTGTTTCGACGGGCTCCCCATACAAAGTTTGGGATGGTATAATTGTCTTGTATTTTTCTTTTTTGCAGGTCACTTTGGGTTTCAGGAGACTCCCTGGCCGTTCTGGATGCTGAAACTACTACGAAAAAGGACATTTTCCTCGGAAAATTGAAGGAAAGTGGAAGTTAGCGTGACACGCTGCCCTAACTACGTCGTTTCCCATGTACAGGTTGGGACAAAAGTTTACGGAACACGCGAGTGGCGTACTTTTTCTTCGGTGCGACACCCTAGCGGCCGCCAGAAGCCGGTAAGTTCACTCTTTCGCAGGGATGGAAGGGTGCGCTGTTAGCGACACAAAGCGGTACCCTCCACTTCCAAGACACACCCAAGTACCCAAGCGACCATAGAAATCATAAGGAGAGGCTAGAAGCAAAGGTGGCGCTGGCTCTGCGTCAAAACGAGGGATGCGCCATATTGTGGCGGCCAGTGTTGCCATGTGCCAGTGCTGTCTGCGCGTTGTCCTTGGCAGCTCCGTTTCAATGGTGAATATTGTTACTGTAATAAATTTACGAGGAAACAAATGTGCAGTAAGCATAAAATAAACATGCAGTAAGTAATACTGCGCCCTTCCCGTGCTATAATCACCTGTTCTAGAAAGAAAAGGCGACCTTGAGCGCAAGCAGAAACTAGCAGAGTTTCGGTTCCGGAGTTGCCGACAGCCGGCCGCGGTTATCGGCTAAAGCTAATTACGCGCAGTGCGACTTTGACGCTCACTGCATCACAAGAAACAATGCGGCTGAAACAACTGACCAGACATGATTGACTAGAACGTTATAACATGTGGAATTAGGAGAAACTCCGACGGAGTAATGAAACGATTGGAAGACTGGTTTGACCTTGGGGATGGCAATCCTGCCGGTCCCTCCTTTGTGAGACTGCCGCCACAGCCGAAAAATATTCCTCTCCCGGAAGTGCCTCGTAAGCGCACAAACAAACATACCACCTCAGGTGCACTCTGTCGTCGTTAAAGACATGGGGCCCTGACACCATAGAAATCATAAGGATGATTTCTCCTTTTGATCTCTATGCCTGACACTCTTACGTTCAACTTTCGGATACGACGACTTGTTTTCTTTTCTTTTTACACAATTAATACACATTGAAAAGACAACATATGAAAATGGGAGTGTCACTGGAATAGCGAAGACAGCAGAAAGATTACATAATGCGAATTGGAATGATTTACGAGCTCGGCGCACCCGGGGAAGAGGTGGTACCTCACAGCACAAGCGCGCCGAGAATTCTTTGGGGGCTCTGACTTTCATTCTTTTTAATGTAATGGCCTGCTTCCTGGAGATGCGGATTACAGTTTTGAAGCCAGTGCAAGGAAGCTTCCCAAGCCGCAGGATCGTGAATATTGTTCTTCAATGTACACCGGCAATACCCACTATTCCCACTGTCGTTGTCATGTCAGCGTTTCTTCGTTTGTAATAAGGTGTTTGGTGTTGGCTGGTGGACTTGCCAATCTTGCTGCACTGTATCTGGAGTTTTGTTTCCCGAATTGTGTTTGTGCTTCGGGCACAAGTCATGTCCATGTCATGCGCACTTCCAAGGTGTCACACAAGACATACTGCCATATATGGAGTATCATTCCAGAAGTGAGTGTCATTATTCACTAACATTCCCTAACAATTTTATTAGAGAGAGAAATAATCAAATTATTATTTCTATTCATAGGCGATGGGAATTGTTGAGGTGCAATAGGTCTTACTTCTGTCAATATTGCAGGTTTCCCCATCGTGACCCCATACTTTTGAGACAGTGGCTTCAAAGCGTATCTGAGCAGTCTTTTCACCCTTCTCAGACTCAAAGGATATGTCCCAAACACTTCGAGCCCTCATGCTTTTACTTTAGCCACAACAAGAAATGGCTGAAGCCAGGTGGTATCCACACTATTTTCTCCTGGAAACAGGACAGCAGCACGGTAGTATATTAATTTCATTTCGTGATGCAGAGAGTTCAATACACATTTTCGGGGTTTTGGCAGCGTTTGCAACTGGTCGGGGGTCCATGATGTTTATTCTACACTTGTCCATGAAATATGCTGGAAGGACACTTGAACAAGATGTGGTACATTACAATTTATTTCATATGCAAAAAGTGGTATGGCCTTTGAATAACAGGACAGATAAAAGCAATCTTGGTGCAAGAATGAGGTCGTGTACACACACGATGCCTGTCAAGAAAATAGTTACTTACATTTGTTTTCTTACCTACTTACATAATTGCATCTTGTCACCTCTGGCAGGAGTAGGCAGTAATAATCAAGATTTGTATTATAGTACAAGTAAGTAACAGTTCCAGAAAGTATTAATATCAGAGATATGCAAAAGCTATGACCGAGGTGTAACTAATGTGCAAGTTCAAAATCAATACCTCAATTTCGAGCATTATATAGTGAATGTTCTTTCAGTCAAACGTCACATTAGCTTAAACTTATGGTCAACTCAAACACACCATGGTGCACAGGGATATTCACTCTGTTGTAAAGTGCAGTCCACTAGTCAAATCACTGCTTTGCTCAAACAAGAAGTGCTGGATACTGGCTGTTGCAGTTACTAAGTGTTCACTGTAGCAGACAGTAAAGAACATCTAAGTGAATCTTACAGTGAATAAGCAAATACTGAAAACTGTTTAGTTATACTGTGGTAAAATCAAAGAGTGATATTAAACGGTAGGAACAACTTATTTATTTACACATGGTAAACAAGACTTTCGTGCACGAGTCTGCACTTCTTCAGGTAATAAAAATATAAACATGGTACAGGCACATATATACAGTTGAAGGGGGAGTTCTGGCATGAGAGGGTAACAGGTTGATGGAAAGGATGCAAACACAGATAAAAATCAAAAGAACATAAATACAAAAGCAGGGGTATCAGAAGCGAAACATAACGCGAGCCCAAGGGCTTATACACAGGAAACGAGAACACTTGTTGGTGACGTTCGAGGAATTAAGGATAAAAAGGGGGGCGTTATGGCGACGGAATGAGGACACAGGTGCGGAGTACAAAGGTGACCAGTGAACCGTGAGAAAGTGAAGACGGAGGTGGTCTCAGGAAAGAGACAAACGAAGAAAATGTGGAAATTGGAGAGTTGTGTGTGTGTGTGCTTATCATTATCTTTTTTTATTTGAAAAATTATATTTACGGGTTCAATAATTGTAGTGGGCCTGCGTGGATGTTCAAACCATGAGGCTTCAGAGACTGGAATTTTGCAATTAAAAAGGATTCGCGATTTTTGCGCTTCATGTCACTGTTATAACCCGATTCAAGGATAACGATTTTGAGGTCTGTACCTAACGCGTGTCCAGGAAGGTTAAAATGTGTAGAAACGGGTGTAGGATGGTTATTAACAATATCTGATTTATGGCCGTAAAACCTTTCCCTCATGGTGTTCGAGGTTTCTCCAATATATTGAATACAACATTTAGTGCACATAATGAGGTAACATACGTTAAAAGAGTTGCAGTGCAATCCCTGTCGGATTTCGAAAATAAAAGAGTTTGAGGTGCTCGAGATAAATGTACATGGGCTAATGAAATGACATGTTTGGCAGCGTTTGTTACCACAAGGGGAACACACAGGATTTGGTCGGGATAGACGGGATGAAACTAGTAAGTTACGAATGTTACGTGATCGACGGAATGTGATATTGGGGGGAGCAGGAAAAATTATTTTAAGTTTTTCGTCGCTGTGAAGTATGTTGAGATGGCGGGTGAAGATGGACCCTGCTCCACTCAGTGCTTTGTTATAGGCGGTAACGAAGGATAAATGGTTTTGTTGCTGCCGCGGTTCATGTGAACGTAATTTATCCCGATCTAGAGATTTGCACGCGGAGAGAGCATTGCTTATAAGGTTGGGAGGGTAGTTTCGTTTTCTAAAATCGTTGGACATTTCTTCAGCGCATGCCTCAAAATCTTCTGGGTTAGAGCATATGCGTTTTAGACGTGTGAATTGACCAAAGGGGATGTTCCTTTTCTGAGTATTAGGATGGTAGCTGTTAAAATGAAGGTACTGGCGTTTGTCAGTGGGTTTCTTGTATAGATTCGTGACCAGCTTACCAGACTGTATAGAGACAGTCACGTCTAGAAAATTCAATGATGCGTGGGAAAGATTACACGTGAACTTGACGGCCTGATGTACGGAGTTAAAATGCTCGAAAAACGCAATTAGGGATGGTTCATCACCCGACCCATCACCCCTAATTGCGTTTTTCGAGCATTTTAACTCCGTACATCAGGCCATCAAGTTCACGTGTAATCTTTCCCACGCATCATTGAATTTTCTAGACGTGACTGTCTCTATACAGTCTGGTAAGCTGGTCACGAATCTATACAAGAAACCCACTGACAAACGCCAGTACCTTCATTTTAACAGCTACCATCCTAATACTCAGAAAAGGAACATCCCCTTTGGTCAATTCACACGTCTAAAACGCATATGCTCTAACCCAGAAGATTTTGAGGCATGCGCTGAAGAAATGTCCAACGATTTTAGAAAACGAAACTACCCTCCCAACCTTATAAGCAATGCTCTCTCCGCGTGCAAATCTCTAGATCGGGATAAATTACGTTCACATGAACCGCGGCAGCAACAAAACCATTTATCCTTCGTTACCGCCTATAACAAAGCACTGAGTGGCGCAGGGTCCATCTTCACCCGCCATCTCAACATACTTCACAGCGACGAAAAACTTAAAATAATTTTTCCTGCTCCCCCCAATATCACATTCCGTCGATCACGTAACATTCGTAACTTACTAGTTTCATCCCGTCTATCCCGACCAAATCCTGGGTGTTCCCCTTGTGGTAACAAACGCTGCCAAACATGTCATTTCATTAGCCCATGTACATTTATCTCGAGCACCTCAAACTCTTTTATTTTCGAAATCCGACAGGGATTGCACTGCAACTCTTTTAACGTATGTTACCTCATTATGTGCACTAAATGTTGTATTCAATATATTGGAGAAACCTCGAACACCATGAGGGAAAGGTTTTACGGCCATAAATCAGATATTGTTAATAACCATCCTACACCCGTTTCTACACATTTTAACCTTCCTGGACACGCGTTAGGTACAGACCTCAAAATCGTTATCCTTGAATCGGGTTATAACAGTGACATGAAGCGCAAAAATCGCGAATCCTTTTTAATTACAAAATTCCAGTCTCTGAAGCCTCATGGTTTGAACATCCACGCAGGCCCACTACAATTATTGAACCCGTAAATATAATTTTTCAAATAAAAAAGATAATGATAAACACACACACACACAACTCTCCAATTTCCACATTTTCTTCGTTTGTCTCTCTCCTGAGACCACCTCCGTCTTCACTTTCTCACGGTTCACTGGTCACCTTTGTACTCCGCACCTGTGTCCTCATTCCGTCGCCATAACGCCCCCCTTTTTATCCTTAATTCCTCGAAAGTCACCAACAAGTGTTCTCGTTTCCTGTGTATAAGCCCTTGGGCTCGCGTTATGTTTCGCTTCTGATACCCCTGCTTTTGTATTTATGTTCTTTTGATTTTTATCTGTGTTTGCATCCTTTCCATCAACCTGTTACCCTCTCATGCCAGAACTCCCCCTTCAACTGTATATATGTGCCTGTACCATGTTTATATTTTTGTAACCTGAAGAAGTGCAGACTCGTGCACGAAAGTCTTGTTTACCATGTGTAAATAAATAAGTTGTTCCTACCGTTTAATATCACTCTTTGATTTTCTCACCACCGGCAACTTGACATCGCCTATTTTTTCTGCCTTGGTATCTTCTTATACTGTGGTACAAAGCTTTACTATTAATGCTAGGCTCCACACTCTGGCGATACCTTCTTCTGAAGGTGATGAAGCGCTTTCACTTGTTTGCGGGGCACGGTGCCACATTCATGTCATTCCACAGCATATGACTGCAGTGTCCACAGCATGTGAAATTATGATTTAAAAAATTGTGAAAATGAGAGCGCGCGGCAACAAATCTGAAAACACAGTCTCTACATGCATATACGTGCAGTGAAATTCCTTCAAGTCAAAATGAATTGAGCAGAAGTCTATTTTGGTTAATCACATTGTCATGAACAATGTAGCATAACTCTACCATAAAGTACTACATAGATCAAGAATATCTGTTGGACCACTACAGCTCTGAGCCCGAGCATATCACCTGACTGGTGAAAGTGATCATTAAGCGATTCCTGCTGTTGAGGCTGCATGAACTGTCCCGCAAGATAACAGAGAAATCCCAGAAGACCTACATCATGAGCAACCTGACAAAACAAGTGCTCTTCATGAACCAGTGAGGCGGAGGTCACGACAAGATAAATAAACATGTAACTCAGCTGAGTTTGAGACCGTGTTTGTGTTTGTCTGTTTTTGTCCCTACCTCGTCTCGGGTTTTCAAGTCATGGATCGTCACCACCAGCTCGCTTGCTACCTAACTTTCCTTTCGTTATTAATAAACGAGTTCAAACAGTCATGTTCGTTACATGTACAAATTCTCCTTTAATATTTAGGCGACAAGCGTCCTACGTTTACTCAGAATTTATGGTACAACTATGATAGCACCTAACACCTTTAAGGCGTCCCATTTTCCTGTGTCTGTGTGTCTGCTTAGTGAAGAACGCCGAGCTCAATAGAAGTCACATATTAACCCAGATCACCGTTCATGCATTTTTCAATATGACAGAGTAGCTTACAATATCTAAACTTCTTGCACAGACCAAGTTATATCGGTAACAGGCGCTGAAAATTTGAGTATTGACGTTCCATCCCTGTAAGAAAGTACTCAGCGTAAGTGTTTACAGACATTATTTGTCATGCTAGCACAACCTGCGGTTGAAACAGGTATACGAGACCCGACATAAAAGGCTAGCAGGACGTTGCAGCGTACAATATTTGGAGAGGCACATTCGGGGGGCAGAAAAACGAATACGTACCTGCACCAGCTGCCATTTTTGTTTTTGTTTTTATGGATTGGCTTGGTTATCTAGCGCTCATGCACTTCCGGTCGGTTTCGGCTACTACAATATGGCGAAGCCCGCGCTTTGCCGTTGAGGAGGAAAGTCCCTCCGTTCAACTCCTTTGCTCTCTCCCGTTTTCCTCCTCAGGCCTTTGCTTCTAGCCTCTCCTTATGATTTCTATGCAAGCGGCATCGGAACTACCACTGCGTGTCGCTAACAGCGCACGCTTCCACCCACAGGGGTGACACAAACCCGCCATTGTTGTAACTACCCTCAAGCGGGTGCTTTTGGCAAAACTGCCATCTTGTCCTAGTCGCACGTCATAGAAAACGTCATTTTGAGGTCATGTGACTTTGTTTACATGTCGTTTTGCCGCTTACCGACATATTTTCGCCGTCATAACACAAAGAGATGATCGTATTTTGCCAGCGCAAATTATGCGGTGCTTCTTCCGCAACATGGTAGCCCGTTTCAGCTTAGTTTAAGTACATCGCATCGGCTCGTCATCACATCTTTGGAAGTTGTCATCAATACGAGGCTTTATGTGTAAAACTGCGCGTTTTATTGCGAGATTATCGGATAAAAATAATTACCGTGATCGAAAAACATCCAAAACGAACAACCGCATTGTTTACAAACGGTTTGGCCACCGATTACGGGCGCCGCCATCTTTAAGGTCACGTGTGCCTTGACGTTTGCTGTGACGTGCCACCAGGACCTGTCCAGGATGCATTGCGTTCGCCCAGCACACTTTCGTCTACGGAGCAATACATTGGATGCCACCCCTGTGCTTCCACCCCTCCGAAGCAGTGAACTCACTCGCTGCCGCTGGCCGCTAGGGTGTCGCGCTGAAGAAAACGTACGCCGCTCGCGTGTTCCGTAAACTTTTGTCCCAACCTGTACGCTGTTTTCGCAGTTTGGCAGCTTCTGTCATCGTAGTTTTGGAGCGAGACGTGTATCCGCATTCTTAGTACATATAGGGATAAAAATTTCCGTGGTTTGAGGCGGTTTTTATAGGTTTTTCTCCAATCTACTTTGACGGGGTGTGTTTGTGTTTCCGGTTACGTTTGGGAAGGCGGCAGTAGTAGTGGCACAGGTTCGAGTCCGCTAGAAGGTAATAGTCTTTCTTTTCTTTTTTTTGTATATTATTATTATTATTAACAATGTGCCTGGGTTTTCCAGCTTACGTTTAGTAAGGATGAGTTCAGCGGGACATGACCCATTTCGGGGAAAGGGATTGGCGCGTAGCCCCCCGAGCATTGCAACACTTGGTTCTGGGGCCATTGGTAATGATGGACAGGCGGATGATGAGATATTGGAGTGCCCACCCCAGGATGTGCGTACGTCATGGGAGAGTTTAGCCTCAGGGGGTGAAAATGATGCTGCAGTAGGGGTAAGCAAGAAGGAATTGATGAAGGAGAAGGGATAAAAGCTAAGAGAAAATTGAGTAGGGGTTTCGAAATGCTTCCGTTACCTAGTTTACCTGGCCAAGGGTCAGTTACACCTGAGGTTGACTTGACTGAAGACAGAGGGGCTTTGGCAATAAGGTTAAAGGAACTGCGTGCTGGTCACCTTAATTATGAGGGATCTTTTACTAAAGATAAACGTGCGGGGTTTGCAGCAATATGGCTGGAATATGAAACCTTGATTAATGAATTCCTAGAGAAAAACATCAAACTTCAGACTCGGGTTAATGTAGTACTACAGGCTAAGGAGGAGGCCGTCGAGGAGGTTCGGCGATTAAACAGGGAAATAAGTGAATTGCGTGGGGAATTGGGTGCGGCAGAAGAAAATAAAAGCATTAATGTCACCCTGTTTTTTGACGCTAAAGAAACCTTGGAGGAGGTCACACGTAAGAACACTAGCCTCGAGGTCAAGGTGCGGGTGCTCCAGGACAGAGCGCAAAGGACCCATGTAGCGTTTGCGGAGGCCAAGGATAGCATTTTGCAGCTCGAGAAAGGGATCAGTGTTCCTGTTGGGTCCTATGCGGCTGTAGCTGCGCGGCAGACACCTGTGGTTCCAAAAGTATTAGGAGAGGAAAGCGAGGTCCTCTTTGTTCATCCTAAGGCCGACGCCACCAACGACCAGATTAGGGACCTGTTGAGGGACAGACTTAAACCGGACGAGCTGGGTGTTCCGGACGCTATGATGGACATCCTCTTGTCGATAGTTAACTGTAAGAACAATTTGGCCATCTCGCAGGACCAGTTCAAGGTTATAAGAAGGTTCCAGTATGGTCATACGGTGGGATACATAGTGGAGGTGACTCCGGAGGTGGCTGGTATATTGTTGCAGCTGAGATCGCTGTATACGGGTTGGGCCACTTGTATGGTTGAGGAAGCTCTGTCTGTACGGGCATGTAACTTCTGCCTCTGTTATGAGCACAGTGCTCGGGCCTGCAAGGAGAGGAAACGAAGATGTCTCCGCTGCGGCGAACTTGGACATCTGGCGATGCAGTGCTCCAGTGCTGGAAAAGGACAGGACGTCTGTAGGGCGTGTAAGGAACCTGTGACCTTAAAGGTGGTGTCCGCGAAAAAACAAGTTTCTCGGACTTGGTGTCACATTGAACTCAGGAAGCCTTCCATCACGATAAAACAGCAAAAGTTTCGCGAAATACGTTCACGTTTCGTTGCAAAACACGAAAAACGCCACTTCTGAAAGCAGACGTCTACTTCCTGTTCAAACGGCGCTCCCTCGCTTCGCCTTGCTCCTGTCTTCCGGTGACGTCACTGGCTTCTCGTCCGTGGTGGGTGGTGTCGCATTGTGTCACTGGTTCAGCTGCGATCACGCCGCATCCGAAACTGTCTAAAGCTATGCCGACGGACGTTTCTGTAGGGATTTCATCCAGTCATTGCGAGTTCGATGAGGATGAAATTATTATTTCTCACGGAGAATCGCCGTTTGTGACCGACCCTTTGCCACGCGACGTGAGCGTCAGCGACGCGTCGAGCGACGAATGCGCAGAGGACGCTTCACGGGGCTCCACAGATGGGTAAGAGACGTTTCCAGCTTCCCCTATACCCTTTCTGTGCAGTTTAGGCCGTAATAAAAATTTATCACTAGGTGCCTGTGTGGTCGCTGCCGAATGGTCGAAGCAGACGAGTGGCTGTGTTGCCGCTACATTGACCAAACGGCAGTTGTGTGTGACGAAGAAGTCGTCGACTGCGTCATGGACCATTCGCTGTTCGAGCCGGTGTGTATGGATAGGCGGCAGCTACAAGTGCATTCGAGGATGCAGAGGTTTTATTGTCCAACATATATGGGAGAATGCAGCGACGAAAACAGGTGCGTACTCGTAGAATGTAGTGAGCGTTACAGATTGCGTTTTCAAATCGTTCCTTGGTTATTTTTCGAACTGGTTCCTTTTTATTCCCTGTATGTACAGTTCACTCAGGTACACAGCCTATAGGATTTTTGTCTGGTGGGTGTGGGGTCACCTTGGACGTGGCAACCGCCAAAACATCCCGGGGTGTGTCCTGCGCAGAATTAGAGACGCTTTCCCATCGCAATGTTATTGGCTTCATAGAAACAGCTAAGTATGGTTATTATTTTGCCCTATATTGTTATAGAACTTGTCAGCAAGGCAGTGTACTATTGGATTTTGTACCAGATGTTATGAAAAGCTTGGAAAAATTTTACATGAAGAAATACACCCTCCAACAGCATGACAATGTTGCAATGGCTCAGCTGCATTTTGTTTCATTGAAATCTTGTATGCAGAACATTATCAAAAGGGCTTGTACAAAGAGTCATTCATGGTAAGCAAGTATATGTGATGATGATGATCAATTTTAGAAAGAAGCGTCTCCCGTGCGATATCCCCCAGTTGTACAAAAATATTAAAGTAAGGTAAGCTGAAGTACAAAGTATTGCAGAAACCAGGCTGATGAGTAGCACCACTGCTAGCTTCCAAATGCGGTGCTGGGAAGGGGTGCCTATGACATGTTCGTTATAATCTAGTAGGCCGTGGATCAGGCATGAAGTAGTACTATGTATGCTGCAATAAACAGTAATTTCTGCTAGGAAATGCTGTGTAGCACATGCACACATAAGAAAGGGATGATGATGAAAAGATGTAGCACAACACATTTATTGATGTGTGTATTCAGGATTTTGGATTCAAAGGGGTACAATGTCCCAGTCTTGTACATACAGTCTCCTTTCTGTACAGGTGAACACGCAGCTTCATCTCCGCCATGGTGGTCAAGGCCTACAGTTCCAGCAAGCATTAAAAATAGCACAATGATCTGAAAAGTGGTGTGCTTCACTCACCTGGGGCACCATCCTGCATAGTCAGGCATCCATAATTGATTTATCCACGAGCACACACTGCCTATAGCCGTCACTGTCACCAAGCCGCATTCTTCACAATGTGCCATTTTCTCTTATCAACCATATCAATCTTAGCCTTTGTAATATCTTAGAAGGAAGTGTCTAAAGGTCCGTCGGACGGACACGATTGTTTATACATCGGGGTCCGTCGGGTCAACATTATGTCGTGTTAGGTCAAGTTAGGTTAGTTTATTCTAGTCAGGTTAGTGCAAGTTAGCTTCGTGCAGCTCTAGGTTAGGTTAGGTTAGGAAACAGTCTAGGTCCTCATACCACAGACGATCCGACGGACCCAATTGTTTATACATCTGAGGTTGTCGGGGCAGACCGCTTTGAACATTGTCGTGTTAGATCAAGTTATTTTAGGTTAGGTTAGTTTGTTCTAGTCAGGTTAGTGCAAGTTAGCTTCGTGCAGCTCTTCCTTACAGACTGCCACGGCATTACTTCTTCTGAAGCTACAAAGTTACACCAGTGTGTTCATCTAGCTTTTCAAGCTGTTCTAAAATATACTTGGTGATGTCAATTCGCAATTTGCAACAGTTCAAAAATTAGTCTGCTAATTTCTCTGGAATTCCTCAAGGTGCTCAAACCTTGTGAAGCAGCAGGTTAATTGTGAACCTTATGTCCATAAAAGTGACGTCACTAATAATATGTTGAAAATTTCATGATGTGTGCAAATGTGATACTTACCTTGTGTGGGAAGGAATCCATATTTCATGGAACAAAAGTTCATTCCACTCTTGTCATTCTTTGCATAGATGTGCCATTCTTGCTTCATCTGTGATCACATCCAACTATATCCATGTTTGCTCAGTTTGCCTTCATAATGTACCTGCAACAGATAATTATACCAATGTCACACTGTGTTGTTTCTCAAGTCATTGTAACCTACTATATTTTATATGTATAAGATTGTATGTACGTGCAATACTTATCTTCAGTGAGAAGGCAGCCACAATTAAAAACAGACCATTCTTCGCATTGCACCATTTTGTTGTCATCTGTGATAATGAATTATACTGACGTTTCCTCAGTTTGCCTACATAACATATGCAATGACATATCACATACTGGCTTCCCAGTGGTATCCTACCTGGCAATCACGGTCATAATTTTCATCTGTTGCCCCTGTCATGGTGTGCATGAGCTGTCATATCCCACTTGTCTTGTATCTTGTTACATGCATGTAGGATTAAGGTTCACGTAAGAGGACATTTTCTAGAAACATCCTATACATGCATATAATTTTGCAGATTACAATGCCTACAATCAAATAAAACCTAACCTGTAGTCCACATTTTGTCACGAGTTTGTCAAGGTCAGTTCAGGAGCACAGACACTACCATCATCACTACAGCTGATCCAGCTCACCTGCTCCAAGCAACCTACAATTATGCGAGTGTCACACACCACAATATAAATGCTAGCTAGTGCGTAAATTAGGGCCTTGTGCTGGGTGTTAGACTTATGAAAATCAGGGTGAAAATTGCATTGATTGCGTGATTTTTGTTTCTCTCAGTGCTTTACGTCTAAAAGAGGCACCTTTACCTTTTGTGTGAAGTGTGGTACACATCCAAAGCATCAGCTACAAGGGCATTCCTTTCATTCTTCTCTGTGTGCAGTCTCCCTTCAACTGTGATAATGCATGGTCATATCGAATCGCATTACAAGCAACCAGTGATTGCACCAGCGGCCTACCTTGCATACGGGTGTATCTATCTTTGGAATCGACTCCAATGATTCTGCCTAACTTCTTCGATGCTTGGCTTCTCTCCATAGGAGCTGCACAGTGTTGGCCGCTGCACACGTGGATTTGCCCTCTCGGCACTTTCATATGTTGGCCACTTGCTCAAACATCTGAAGAGCTCCGTGAATAGCTTGTCCACGTAGCCTGAAATGTATAGTATTTTTTTGAAACTGTGTGTAGCATGTGACACATACAACATGAAGTGTTTATAAGTGTACTTACCATATGACACATTTTCCTTCAGTGGAATGACAACCCACTGTTTCTTTGGTTTAGACCCTTTCAGGACATACTTGTCAGTTCCGTCGTCATTTTTTAGCACTATCCTGGCACTGTTGAAGTTATAGTGCAGTGCAGCAATCTGGGTCCTAGAGAATATATGTCACCATTATTGTTCAAGGTATTAATAATAATTGGGTGTTTACGTCGCGAGACAACTGAGATCATGAGCGACGCCACAGCGGTCGGTCTGTGGATTGCTTTTGCCCACCTGAGGGTTCTTTAACGTGCGATGAAAGCTCATCACACGGCACCCCGTATTTAACGTCCCTCGCGGAAGACTGCGTGTCTAAGCAACTTGTACCCTGCCACCAAGTTGCTGGCGTCCTCGGCCGGGTTCGAACCCGCGATCTCGGGATCAGAAGGCGAACACGCTACCGACTGAGCCACCGAGGCCTGTTCAAGGTATACATGCAGTTAGAGGAACATCACTACTCCTGTGAACTCATGAACTGAGCTGATAAAATGAATGAACTCATTAAAGCTGAAATGCTGTAAGATGTCAGAGATTTGCAGCACACGTCAAAGGAACCCCAGATGGTCGAAATTATCCACAGTCCTACACTGCGGCATGTGCAGCATGTCGTCACACATATAGGCTGGCTCACCTTATGTGTAAACCTAATCCCTATTTGAATTTCTTTTTCAATGTTGTAAACTAAGCAGTACCTTGCCAGCATGCCTTCATATGTGTAGCTGTGCGACTTTGGTGCAAAATGGATGAGGAGGCTATGGTAGGCTTCAAGTCCATAGGTCTGGTCGCGTGGAGACAGCTTCGGGATGTCAACTAACAGGTACTTTGGCATGAGAATGCTGTGAAGCTTCATGAATGGTTCTGTGCCTACAAAGCATACATAAGAACTCGTCATACCAATATTTAGTATGTCAGTCATTCACTAATTTGGCAACAAGGAAAACCTGGAATATACTTATGACACAACAAGGGAAAGCTCGTACACAATTTGCACTACTGCACTGCACTCACCTTCGAGAAGCCACAGCCTTTCTCCGGGGTCATCATGAAAGCATCTTGGGTGCAATGCATTGGGGTGCGTGTGGACGTTGATGACATGACGCATGGCAGAAGTCCACTTGGCCAGTAGCTCCTCTCCATTGTCGGAACTTGTTTTTGCACACCAGTACAAGTGCCTTATGATGCTCTCACACCACAGGCCTAGTACTTGGTGTGCCTTTGTTTGTGCTGCTGCAGCAATTTTCTTCTTGATGCCTTGAAGTAGAGGGTTCATATATTTAAATTTGGTGTGGATTACGAAGAAAACATTACAGAATGCCAAATTCTACACTGATGAGGGGATTTCATTGTATTACTTCAATGGCCTTGTTCGCAAATTTGCCTTTAGCTACATGCCACACATCAAATCGATTTTTAAAGGGACGGTCTCGTACAGCCGGGGCGATTCCGAAACTTAGCCAAAACTAGTTTCACGAGTATTGTACACATACAACCGTCAAAGTTTCATTCGGAATAACCGAGTCGTTTTCGAGGAATTTGTCGAAACGTGCCGTAAGAGCAGACGACGAAAGTTGCGCCTCTCTCATGCGTACGTCACGTATGACGTCGACCCGCGGGTGCGTCGTCGTTGTCATGGTAATTGTAACTTGCAGAAGCACCTTGGTTTGAGTAATCCCCTTTGCTCTCGAAATGGGGACACTCAGGCATATACCTCCGCGAGCGGAGAATGGAGTCCGAGCATTGACTGTGGGGTCTCCCATAATGTGTCGCACAATAGAATACGTGGAAGCTAAGTCACGTGTTTTCTTTCCGCGAGTATTTAATGCGGTTTTTAAATAAACACGTTCTCCTTCTCCATGTACGTCGTCAGCGACGCTTGATTTCGAAGCATGACCAGTATACAACGGGGAGTGTAATGGAAGCGCGCGTAATATATTTTTGGTCGGAGGTGTAATGCGACCACGCGCGCCGATGGCCAGCGACTTCAGATTTGTGATTGTGGATGGGGTTGTTCTGCGACTTTTAACTTGTTTCTGAGGATGAACATAGTTGTTCTGAACCACCATGCTTGCCACTACTTAGAATGCGCGTTTTTCACCTGAGAACTGAAACAAAATGTACGAGAGTTGCCGCGGTGCCTAGTAACTTCTGAAAATCGTCTGCTCACGCCGATGCACTAGCACGCGCAAAAGCAGACGATTTCTGTATCCTATCATGGACTTACCCGCAGGGCGACGTGGCCGTTCTTATTGTTGCCAACACAGATCGCGGCGTGCTCTGCAATCTTTATCAATTTAATTCGGTTATTTAATAACTGTGGCGTGTTTTGTCGGGTAAATTAGCAGTATTCCATTTTCAACAAAGGGCAATCGAATGGTACACTTTATGAATGGGGCAGGGGGTACGAGACCGTCCCTTTAATGGGCTTGCTCTTCATGAGTGCTTTAATCCCAGTATGCCTGTCAGTGATCAGCATCTCAACCGTCATTTCTTGTTGTTCGAGGTAGCCCAAGACCCGCTCAAGGCCAACCTCTTCCATTTGGTTGCTGGAGGATACCTCTGGTGACTCTAATATATGAAACACAGAAGCAAAGTTCATCGCACACATAATTAATCTCTGATGCACTGAATTACCATAATCTGCTCAAAGTGAAGAATCTTATTGACTGATGTCTCCAGGACTGTGTATGTCCCCATTAGTGCGCAATGTCCCGGAGAATCACACCTGGCGTCGCCTGCAAGTGTTAGAGGCGTTTCCTTGAGGGCGCACACCAAGGCTTCTTCCTCCAACTTCCATGCCTTGGAAGAGCAGATTTTGAAAAAAATAGATAAAGGGAGTCCATCATGCTTTCTGTAAATAGAAAATGACTTGTGCTTTACCTCCTTGACTGCGGGAAAAAGGTAGCAATGCTGCATTCTGAAGTACTGGGTCTTCTTTACGCTGGCAAGCTTCATGAACTGGAATAGTCGCAACACCTTTGTAGGGCTACATCCCGGATAAGTATGGCAGCGCTCATTATGATGTTTCCAACTGGCTTTCCACCAAGCGAAGGCTGACTGTACCAAACCCTTGTGTGATTGTTTTGGCATGTCACAGTTACACGTAGGCACGAGCCCTTGCAGTTGACTTCTGTCACAGTTTTTGTCGTCAAACATTCTGGGCAAGTCTTGAGCAGCTGAAGAAGGCAGGTTTCCGAAACCATGTACATTGCCTCTCGGTGTTGGTGAGTGTCGCTGGTTTCGTGCCTGAAATAAGGGATACCAATAACCATAACGTAGCATGACAGAACTGGAAGAAAACAAGAAAGGAGACAAGCACAGAGGGGCAAGATACAAGTGCTGAGTGTTCGTTAGGATTCGATACAGCGCTTGTATCGTGTCGCTCTGTCCTCGTCTTCTTGCACTGTTTTCTTCCGGTTATTTTGTACCAGCTACCCTATCTCTACCAGTGTCAAGTAGTAGGAGAGCTTATGAACATAGGTGTACCCGTCATCTTTAGTAGGGTGCTCAGTAACGCTGCTACTTTCTGTGTGGCTGTTGACAGTATCACAGTGGTCGATGAACGACCTTTCACAGAGCGAGGTATCCTGCGTCCTATTATAAGGATGTGAACAGTGATAAGCTCCTATGCAGGAGCAATACAAAATGAACAACTGGAAATTAACATACAAGTTTAGGTCACTTTGGTTGGGGTCATACGTAGTGTCGTGAGGATCACGTATCCTGAAATGAACCATGACAACCTCTTAGTGTCCGCAGCAAATAGATGAGCACGTGAAGAATTTTTCTGCTCAGGCGATCATAAACACTCACTCCGTTTCACTGTCACTTTCACTCCACACTTGTGATTCATTTGTTGGTACTGGAGTTGAAGAACGGGGTACAGGTTCAGATGGAATATACCATGTCTGCGTACCCTTCTGATGTGTGCGCATCTTAGTTTGAACACCTGAAATGTAATCATGAACAAATAATAAAATTAGGTACAACCAAAATATGTCTGCTTCACAGGGGCATACCTGGGAAGAGGAACAATAGTGTGACTACAAATTTAGTAATGTTTAAAGTTGAACACTCACCTGTGCTTCTCTTCTTGGAATCTGTCTGAGTTCCTTTGTCACATCTGTGTATGGGAGATGGTGCTTGTGGGGACTGAGGCATCTGAGGGGATAGACATGTTACTCAACAGAACTCCAAGCAAAACAACGTGACATGTGAAGCATGTTGTGACTGACCTCCGTAAACTGTTCTTGCCAGCTCAGGTCAACAGGCATTGTCACAGAGCAGGATGGCAAAACTGTCTCACTATCTGTAGAAACGGAGATGTGAAGTGCCTGTGGCTGGATAGCTTCTGTAGGAACATGCAGAAACATATTGGAAACTCCATAATATCGAGCAAATGTTGGGAAGCACGCACTAAAAGCAAAAAGCACACGCACTAAACACAAATAGCGTACGTTCGCTTTGTTCGTGCGTTTTTAGCTAAACGACTCAGTCACGGGTCACATATCAAAAATAGAGTGTAAAAAACGAAATGCATGAAAAATGTTGGGTTCCCTGGAATTCCACGAAGCTATGGAACATTACCTGTTTGAACACACTCTTCGGACATTTCCATGTCAACGCTGTGCAACTCATACTCCCTCACAGCGTCTTCAACGATCTGCAAACACAGCTGTTGCAGTTTACCAATAACGAGATATATAATTCTGAAATTACCTCCTTTCGTCGTCGTTTCGTGAGCTCCGCGCATTCGTCTGCTGGCGATAGCTCGTCACAGCCAAGAGGAACAGCCCCACGTTTCAAAGTCCTCCGAGATTTCGCCAGACCGAACTCCAACTTGAAGCGATCAGTTATCTCAAAGCTACAGCTGGAGAAATGCGCGGAACAAACTCTGGCCGCTTTCGCCGGCTTCCAGCCCGGTGGTTTGCCCAAGGCGTCTATCCATGCCTTCCGTAATTCCGGCTCTCTCGGAAAACGAAAAAACGAGAGCGTCGGATCTTTCACTGAAGTCCGCGTACAGTAGTCCGAAGCACAACTCATACCAACCATGATGTAGATCAAAGTGGATGACAACGGATAACGCAGGATAGCTATACGGTCACAATCGTCACGCCAACGTGATCAACAGCAAACTGACATTCCGTCCATGTGCGCGATCATGTGACCAAAACAGACGCCTGTGACGTTGTTACGCACATTGTTGCCCGAATCCATAGTGCTGCTTGGAGCAGACGGCGCTTTTCTGTTAAATTAAGTTTGCAAATGTTTTTCAGCGTTTCTGAAGAAAATTTTTCGGTGACATTCATTTTAAGCTACCGCGATTCCACACACACCACCAGCTCAACTATGTTTTTGTTCCGGACACCACCTTTAAGGGGTGAGTCATACGACGTTCACCACACCTTCAACACCACACACTGTCCACAGTTTAGGAGGGAAATGGCAAGGCAGGCAAGGAGGGTTAAAACTTGGTGATTCGGTATTAATTGCTTTATTAGACTTTATTTTACATAATTACTATTTTTTTACAAATTAATCTGGAACGCGGTCGTGCGGCTACCGAGGCAGCATTGGTATTTGGGTCGGAAAAGAATGTCCACGTGCAGTGCTGGCAGGAGCCGTACCTGTTGGGTGGTAGGATTTTTGGACACTTTGCGGGCAGGCAGGTAATTGCTTTGGAGGAGGGTGCAAAAGTTGCAACCAGTGTGGATACCTGAGAGTATGATGTCTTTCCCGTGAGGGTGACGGAGACTATGGCCGTGCTGGCCCTCTCGTCTGCGTCTCAGGGAATTTCTACTTGTTAACGTGTACATTAGTCCGACAGTTCCGATTGAGGAGGCTTTGAGGGAAATAATACATACCTTGAGTAGGCATAGAAACAAGACGGTGGTTGTAGTCGTGACTTTAATGCTAAGAACGTGTCATGCTGCGGTGGTTGTGGTGATGAGAGGCAGGAGACGGTCCTGGACTTTCTAATGGGTAACGACCTGGCTGTTGCCAATGATGGGAATTCTCTTTCCACATTTCATGGTGAAAGAGGTGATTCGTGGGTGGATTTTACAATGGTGTCAGAGAATTGTTTAAACTTGGTGGCCCATTGGGGAGGTCCATGACTTGCCTTCTTGTTCCGATCACCGTTACATCACCTTGTTTTCCGGTTAGTGTTATGAGTCAGTGTAGACGCAGTACTCGGAGAGGACGTGAGAAGATGTATAGAAGTATTCGGGAGGGCGCATGGTTCAAGCTAGTAAGGAACGGCTCGATAGTGTCTCACCAAGACCTGGAACCCCTGGTGGCGGTTATGCACCACAGGTTGCACATTTACAGAGTAAGAGAGTTGAGGAGTTTCGTGCCGAGGAGTCGGCTGGTGGGCTGGTGGAGTGCTGAGTTAACCAGCTTTAGGAACAGGGTTCGGGTTGCACGTAGGCGGTATCAGAGACCTAGGGTGCAGGGTAGGGATACTTTCAAGGAAATATATTATAGGTACTTTAAGGAATATAAAAACATGATCATTGAGGCCAAAGAAGACTATTGGGCAGGCATGATTGAGGGGATTTCGGTCAGCAACCCGTTTGGCGCCCCTTACAGGCTAGTAGGCCTTCCCTCACACGGGAAGCATAAGGTGAAAGGGGTGCTTCCGCCTGTGTGAAAGCCAGATGGGACCATCACTGAGACCTATGCTGAGAGTTGTGAGGTAATATTGCTGCACTTGTTTGGCAGATTTAGGACCACAGACGTACCCCCACGGGGGCAGGGTTTGGGTAGTAATCACATGGGTGGTGTCGCAACGGATAGGGGCTTCACAGAAACTGAGTTCAACTATGTTTTAGGAAAATTAAACAGGAATTCAGCTGTTGGGGTTGACGACATTGACATTGAGGTGGTCCGGACCCTCCAGTCTGCTGATGACGGGTTTGTGAGGTGGGTTTTGAACAAGTGCTTTGCAAGGGATATTTTCCGAACATATGGAAGATATGGAAGGTAACACTCATACCAAAGAGACGTGGTACGTTGGCTGAGGTCGATGACTTTAGACCTATAAGCGTGCCGTCCGTGATGGCCAAAATTTACGAAAGGTTAATATACGATAGACTGGATTACCATCTGTCTAAATGTACTTGCATGGTGTACTTGTATGCATGGTAAATCGTGTACTCTGGCACTGTCACACATGGTGCAGGCGCTTAGGTCAGCCCGCAGGACAGATGGGTGTGCGGCCTTGGTTTCGTTAGATGTTTCAAATGCCTTTTTGAGCGTTTCACCTTGGCATGTGTTGGCCCTATTGCAAAGGGTGGGGTGTCCTGGTAACCTCGTTGAGGTGCAGAGAGGGTTCATGGTTAATCGCAGTTATTGCGTACAGATCAAGGGTGGGTTGGTTTCGGTTCATGGTGTGGCGGGATGTCCTCAGGGATCCCCACTCAGTCCGTTGGACTGGAAACTCGTCGCAAATAGCATTTTTTATTTGCCTCTTGGATAGGGTGTATCCTTTAGCTATAGCTTTTAGTATAGCTTTAATAGTGTAAAAACAAAAGGGTTGGTGGCAGCTAAAGGTAATAAATACGTGGGCAGACCACCGGTAGCAGTTTTGGGTGATGTGGGGGTCAGGTTTGCACGACAGATTAAGGTTTTGGGGGTACTAATATATGATAAACTCTCTTTTTTGCCTCATCTTGATGAGGTTAAGGACAAGGTTGTTAGGTTAACATTTTCTTTATCAAGTTTGGGAAGAAATAATAACACGAAAAGTTTTAAGGTTTTCATGGAATTATATCGTACATGCATAGAGCGAGTTATTGTTTATGGTGTGGGGGCATGGTTTAAAGATACAGAGAATGGAGAGATGGTGGATAGGCTTGTGTCTATTCAGCGCATTGCACTTCTTAAGGCGTGTAAGGGGTGTAATACCGATCCCAACTGTGTATTACCAGCTCTATGCCATGTTTTCCCTATAGAATTGAAGGCTCGGGAGGAGGTTTGGTTTTTTCGGGTCCGGCAGGCACGGCAGGACATTACTGTAGGACAGTGCAGGATCGAGTGTGCGCAGGTGGATTACCCTTTTCACGTAAGGTGTGTGCATCCTGCGGAGTGGGTACAAGTAGGCTTTGTGAGGCCTACACGGGTTGCTTATTCCGGGTACACACTATTCACCGATGGTTCCAGGGCTAGTAATGGGGTTGGGGCTGGATTTTGTTTACTTAGGGGTCTTCAGGTTGTCCACACGGCCAGGATAGGTATTCCCTGGGAGGCGAGCGTTTCTGAGGCAGAGTTGGCGGCGCTGTTTTTTGGCTTGGGTTATGTTCCCCAGTTTAATGTTACCCAAGAGCTTACGGTATATACGGACAGTCTGTCGCTGCTTCAAGCGCTCCATAATCCGACCCACGGCAATGCAAAGGTGTATAGGTTGAAAAGGAGAATAGTGGATATCGTTGAACGCGAGCTGCGTGTACGGCTTTGTTTCATGTACTCACTTACCAGGGTGTGGGGTAACGACCTGGCAGACAGGCTGGCGAATCAGGCACGAGAATCCCCAGTTGGTTGGGACCTGGGATTGTGAAAGACCACGGTGCGTAACATGATCAGAGATTATGTATGGAAGACCTGGGAGGAGCGCTGGTTACAGGTCGATCACTGGATGAAGAGGTGGATTTATAGTGTACGCTTTGAGGAGAGAGTGGTCCCGGACTACTACTTGATACAGCTTCTTACCGGCCATGGTGTTTTCCAGCTTATTTGCAAAAAAGAAGTATTCAGAGCGATGGCTGCTGTGGGCGTGGGGCGCTGGTGGCGGACGCTGCGCACTATGTTCTTGATTGCGGGCTCACTCGGGCGCTTCGGGCCGGGCTGGGGGCCGCTTTGGGCAGACCGTTGACGGCCGATTATCTTTCTTTCCTTTTGTCAAGGGTAGGGGTTCTGGATGCCCTAAGACAGATGGTTCGCTTGGGGAACACACAGTAGGTCTGTTTGGATTGTATGTCTCCTGTCCCCTTACGTTTGGGTGCTTGTGTACTCGGGTCGAGGCTTCAGCCAGCTCGTTCCCATGAGGGGGTGGAGCGGGGGGTGGGGCGGGGGCTCCGGCTGTGAGAGGTTGATACTGTTGATACCACTAACTCTGACGATGTTTTACAAATCTACCGCACAGAATAACCTTCACCGGCAGCTATGCCTCTTTCCTACCTTCTATTCAGCTTTATCTCCTCTTTATTTCACGCATGGGCTTTTTCACGACGTTCATTTTTCTTATTTTGTGTACGTTCGACTTCCAAATAGCAGAAAAACAATGATAAACATAGGCCGTACAGTAGTCTTTCGAAATCTGCGTAAAAGAAGGTGAGCTAGTGTAACATGGGTGCTTGTTTACCCTGCTTTACTGCTGTCGTCAATATCCACACTGAACACGAGCACAGAAAAGCTATGCGGTCATACGGCAGCTGTCAATAACGTAAAAGCACGATAGCTACTGTTAACATGGGTGCATGTTCTTCCACGTGCTCGTCTGCTCAGTGTGGATATAAACGGCTGCACTGGCTGGACAAATCTGTACCCATGTTAACGCAAACTAACTTTATTTTAAGTAGTTGACAACTGTCATATGGTCATGTACAATTTGTCCATGCGTTCATGCTACAGTATGGCAGAACCGCATTTCCATTTTGATGTTGCATGTACCAGCTGACTCCTATTATAATTGTCAATACCATCTATTTCTGAGTCTATAGCCTATGTTTTGCTATATTCACCTGGAAGGTGCTATATGCAGTAACTGCAGTTGATCTAATTTTCAACTTCAAGCGCCGTGCAATGGAAGCAAGGGAGCTTCAAAGTTTCTGTACGCATTGCCCTTTATTCCTGTGCAATTCAACTCCATTGCAGTACACACTAAGAATATTTACGCCCATTTAGGTGTTGAAGGGGTGTATTTTGCAATTTACACCCTACAGCCAAAAGCAGAACACCTATCCAGGTGCAAAGGTGGTGTACTGTACAGTTTACACCCCGCAGTCAAAATAGCAACACCTATATTGGTGTAAAAATGGTGTACCGGCTGATACAAAAGTTTGGGAAACGCACGAGTGGCGTCAACCCTCTGCGGAGCGACATCATGCGAAACAGGAACGTCCACTTGATCAGAGGGGGGCCAGTGGCTGTTATCACTTGCGATAAGGCTGCTTTCCATGCACATTCGAGGCCTATGTCAGCCATCCATCCCGGAATGAAAGTGCCCATTTCCAGTTCCCATTTCCATTTGACACTGCTCGCACGTTTTTGACCGAACATGTATACCACTACTCATTCATTTATGAAATTTGTTTGCCCTGGGTCCTTACAGAGCGTAATTAGGGTAATGACAGCGAACTTCTGGCTTAAAATGGAAATAAATACACTAGGACTGGTGTAAGTTCTCAAACACCAACTTTACGCCACAAGGGGTGTAAGAAATATTTCAATTTACACCCTTCTAAAGGGTGTAGATTCTTACACCCTACTGACTTTACACCGAATTTGGTGTGAGTTATCAAACTCCAACTTTACACTCAAAAAGGTGTCATATGTTTTAGTGTGTACGACACCTCAGATATATTAGTGGAGTCAGCATGTGGCATGTAGCAAGGATTTTTTGTCCTTGTGCGGCGTTGCTCACCTATGTTCTCATGTGACCTGGGCAACTAATTGAGCAGGATATTGAGAGTGCACGCTTCTATGAAAAAAGTAATTGTGGAACTACGTAATAGCCTTTATTGTCCGAATATAAACAAAAGGATCACGAATACAAAGTTGTTGTGATAAATGAGTCCATAACAGATAATTTTCGAGAAAGGACATCCGGAATATCTGTGCTTACACAATGCACAAAACCTGTCAGCCATTGGCCGTGGTTATGTACCTGCAATAGTTAACCTCGAAAAGTAATGATGCTTCCAAAAGGTTTTCAACCTCCTTTATCACATTGCTGTGTAGTGTCTTTTGCAGAAACAGCCTTACAAGTGCATATCTACTGTTATCAGATGATAAATTAATACAGAAGTAAGCAGCTGTCTCTTTGAATGTCTTCTAATGTAGCAGTGATAACATGATATCTGAAGAACTGTTCTTCATTGGTCTGTTCTGCTGTGGCACGCTGAAATAAGTGAAGGACACATTTCAGTTTCATCTATGCTTGCATGTGAATCCAGGGGAAATGGCGATCTCGTTCACTTTTGTTCCGATATTTGCATAATCTGGGAAACGGAAAATCTGCTCAAATTTTGTGTTTAGTGTAGTGCAACAACATGCAATATTTCCATGCCTTGATAGTACCCACACAACACCTGCAAGACACTAATGCACTTTATGATCAGTCGTATTGTACTCTTAAATATGCCTGGAGATCAGACACGCTGCGAAGGGATGATGCCCGGAAGAGATACCGGAATGGTTGATAAACATGCCAGATGGATAACGCCCCTCAATTTCTCCATCGATGCTCGCAACAACCATCTAGCATGTTATTACTCTTACCGTACAATGACGGGGGCGCTTACAGTGTGTATCACACGAGATGACACTCATAATAAGCGCCAGAACTACTTATACTTTGTTTTTGAAGATGCACGTTGACGTTCGGCCATCCACACGCCCTCTCGGTCCCTTGGATTGGTATATGGATTTTGTCCAATGGCACATGTCGATGTCACTTTTATTGACCACACTTTGACGGAGTTTTTTACGTTTGCCAAGCACGCAATAGCGCCTTGGAACAACTGCCGCATTTTGTGCCCCCGGTCACGCGTTACGCCGTTTTCTTTACTAACCGTGCATTTAAAACGGTTCTGCTTAATTTTTACCAGTTAACTTCGAATTAGTGCACCATCCCCCATGACACCAACCACTCTACGATATTTTTTTCAACGCACATGTTCACAGTAGTTGCAACGCACCGACGTTAAACTAGCCCCTCCCCTAGTTTAAAATACGTCCATTCAAATGCATGGGGCTTAAACCACCAGTTTAAGTAACTTGGGTGGATGATCCAAATGGAATATCCGAAGCAAATATTCGTCCCATTGTGATAAAATCCGTCTCCTGGGCGCTTCTAGTAACCATGTCAATCAGAATTTACCCAAGATTTGATTAAAAATTCTTCGTGAACAGGGGATTAGGCCTACCGGCCACCATCGGTTCTGGCAGACTCTGGCGAAATGCGCATGCGCCGTGCAGGAAGCTCGCCATGTGCGATGCCATAAGCTTCACAGCAACAGGTGGTAGAGCATGGGGCGGTGATCCAGGGATGGTGAACGAAAGTCTCACGTGATCGATTTAAACCCGACGTCACTAAAGCAATGGTTTAAGTAAGTTGGTGAATACGGACTGTGGAGTATGGGGGGGATTTGGCCCTCTGACTTCCAATGTATTACCGATTTCAGAGTATTATAATACAGGTAATACTCCAATTTATCGGTTTTATAATACGTAATACAGATGCATTTCCAGAACGGATATTATAATACGGAATACAAATACTAAAAGTATTACAGTAATAGTATTATAATACAATGTATTACTAATACTGCCTATCCTTGAATACTATTTCACGTTGATCTTGACCTCGAGATGATGCGCGTGTAAGACACAATTTAATGCACGTAACGCGTATGTGCTTTTAATGATCTTCCGGTCAGAGTGTTTTGAACACAAGACTGTTTTTCCGCAATAACAGTATTTTGTTCGAGATATCAGCGAATCCCGACCTAAAGGTTTCCGTCCGCTTACTGTCGACACATTGATCAGCCTTCCCTGTGGTCAAGTGGTGCAAATGCCGCCATAACTCCATAAGCGAGCACTCATCGAGTCACCAATAAATAGCTCCCATGTGGTAAAAGGATCAAACGAATGGCATAGTGCTCGCTCGTAGTTTCCCCAGGCCTCCCGCCTCCAAAAGAGACAGCCGTCTGAGTCCTGTTGGCATACTGCACCAACGCTTAGATCTCAGAGGAATTAGGTGTTACTGTTGTTGCCTACCCATTGCTTCCATTCTTCCAGCCGCACGACGGCTTCTCTTACAAAACGTTTGGCGGCACGAACAACTACGTTGTATACGCTTCTTTTTCGGTATGAGTTCCTCAAGAAGGGTGCACGCGTGTGCGATTATTGACGAAACATTTACAAAGAAGTATAAAAAGCGAATATCATTCAGCTTTCCCCTGAACATGGCAAACCCTGTAAACAATCAATTGCTTTAAAGGTAATCGACTGTGCAACCCATCATGTTTGTCGCCTGTTCTTCATACAAGGGCAAGGAAAAGGGAGAGGCACAACTTTTAAGCGACCTGCAGAACGGTTACAGCAGCAGCAGCTTTAGTAGGAGAGTCACTCGTCGGCAAATCCGTGAGTCTAGCACCCGAACTCGCCAAACATACAAACATATCAGCACCACGCCTTACAAAAAAAGGATCCTCGTTCTTTACGTAAGAGCACGAGCGAAGCCCTGGCCCTTGTAAGGATCAGTGTTTCCCACAAGCCCATCGCAACTCTCGGACATATTGCATTGCCCGCCCAAAAGATCACACCCGAAAGAAAAGGTCCAAGGGGTCGTGTATAATATCCCGTGCTCCACGTGCAGCGCTTCGCTTGGAAATATTTTTTTCTTAATCCTACATTGGCGAAACCAACAATTTCTTGAGAGGTTGCAAAAAAAAAAAAGAAAAAAGAACGACTTATTAAAATTGCCGAATAGGCCAGTTCGTACATGGCTACAAGTAATTTGGAGCAAACAAAACGACAGAGACGAAGGAACAACACAGGCTCAACTAGCAGGTCGTTTAATGTCACATAATTTTCCCAGGGAGAAGGTGACTGACGACAGAAGGGGAAGGTAAAACACACAAAAAGTGTATAGAGGAAGTGTCATAAAAAATGTGGGCATGGGCCGCTGATGCATGACGGCAATACCGCATGTGTTACGTAATACTTGTTCATATTCCGGAATTCTTACTGTGGAATTGATCCTGAGTGCGCAGTACCATAATGCAATATGGTGCTTGCACGATAAATTTATCGGTGAAAATATTTGAACATGAGCAACTATTATATAACATGATGTAGTATTGCTGTTTAGCGTGCCCGCATATTGTTCTTGGGATCGAGAGCAACGGTATCTGTCTTTTCCATTACTGATTCGTATTGCCAACTGTAGGATGGGACAAGCGAAGGCTTGTCCTGCCCACATCACGCTAAAATCATTGCTGATCATTACTGATTTATGTATTCTAAACCATGCTGTATTCTAAACATTTAGAATACAGTATGGTACCGTAAATCAGTACGGGGAATGACAGTCTGAACAACGGGATACCGTCATTATTACGGGTGACACATGCTACGGGCCACCGTAAAAGATAGCGCCAAGATTTGGCAGCGTTGCCGCAGAGTATTTGCCCTTTCTTCTTTTGTTTCCGATGATTTTTTTCCCTCTTTTTTACAGTGTAAGGTTGAGGGGTACAAAATCCAGGCAACCAGTATGGAAATGTGAAGGGAAGCTCCTCAGGAGGAGAGCCACTGACATTCCGAACAGAGCCTGTTCTTCTTCTGGGCACCGTCCTCATCATTGGCATTGTATTTAAATTCAAATACAAACTGAAGTTTATTTGAAGTTGATAGAGTATTAGAGTACTAATATAGTGTACAGGGCGGGGGGAGCCAGAGGGAGGAATTCCCGGTTAAGGGTCCCTCCCAACAATTGTAACAACGAATATAATATCCATTTCATAGAATCGCAAGAGTAATAACAAAGAATAGACGTCACACACAGTCGTAACTGTACGTTTGACAAAACATAAAGGTGGTTACGTGTTTCGTGTGACGTGTGTTTTATAATCCACTACTTATACTGATAACCACGCGATAAGTAGAAATTTATGCAGATACACGGGAGGTAAGCCAGTTGGACTTCGTCGAAAGTCAGTAGTGACATACGCATCGTATGACATGTATTGCGTACGTACTTTATGAGTTATGAACTGCACTATTGTGTGCATTTAAGATACCAAGCGCTGCACGTTGTTTGTTTTTATCCGCTGAACGCACGCAGTTTTTCTTGTCTTGTAGCTTGTTACAGCACGAGAGAAATAAATGTGCACGAGATAATAGAGACCGCAACAAATTATTTACGGGAAATGTCGCACACGCCCGAAGTGCGTCGAAGTTCGAAGTCGAAGTTCGTTCTTCCTTTGACGTGGCAGATGGATCTGCACCACCCTTTCGGAGCGCAACAGATAAATATGTTCCTTCTTACCCGTTTGCACTTTGTAGCTTACTTTGTGGCATCCACGCAAGCTGCAGGTATATCGCGGCAAAAACGAAACAAAACAACAACAACAACAACAAAGACAGCGGTTCAACTGTTTGCTTACCGCCAATCACAGATATTAAGACCGCGAATCCCGTAACCGAACCGATATTCATTTCGGTTTCAGTACCAGCTTCCGAGAGTGTCTGACAGTGTGTGACAGTGTCTCATTCTGATACTGTCGACTCCTTGTCAGAAGACTAATTCCACATGACATTTTTTTACGGAAATGTTTCAAGGGGCTCTGACCACAAGCTGTGGGAGTTCTGTCGTACATGCGGTCGATAGAGCGACCAAAAAAGGACTTACCATGCGAAAATCCATGCATTAAAACCCCACGGTTTCTCTAAATTCGAATTTTAAACACTCGCCTTCATCCGAGCACAGCACGCCTAGCGTCAAACCGAGAAACCATACGTTTATATAGAATATCCATAACGGCGCACCGACAAAATGACGTCGCTGCCATAGTAAACACTCTCTAAATATGATTTACGCAGTCAGAAGCCTTCGAGAATTCAGCAAATGAGGCAGCGTTCACAGCGGGCAATTTTTCCAGCAACTATGCGCAATTTTCGAGTTGCTTGCTGTCGTCCAGCACCGGCAACCTCTAGCATCCAGCAGAGTTGCTCGGAATCGCTCCCGCACCGAAAACTTAAAAATTTGCTCATGCACTGACCAATCAGCGAGGGGAGCATTGCCACGTGACGCGCGATGGCGTGATGTGATTTCGACGCACGTTAAAGAACTCTGAGGTGCGCAAAATTAATCCACAGACCGGACCACTGTGGCGTCGATCATGATCGCAGTTGTCTCGCGATGTAAAGTCCCGGGTGGGTTCATGTGTTGAAATCCTGCAGGATGCAGATGAGAAATACTTTTTTTTTTTTAAAGATACCATAGGACTTCGATTCTTATTGTGAAAGGGCCCATTATTTCATTCCCCGCAGCACCACCAGCAATGGGGTAGAGTATCGCCCGCCCCTGGCTATGAAAACCCCCACTCATCATCTCGCAATAAAGTTGTGCTTCTTTTACTAACGCTATACAAACATATCAGTAGCCATTTTTGGATGGTAATGGTGATTTTTTGGCGAGGAAAAACAGACTAAGGATTGGTAAACAGCAGCTAAAGAAAGGACACCATGAGTTGGATCATGGGCGTTCCCAAAATTTTTTCTACGGGGGCAAAGTGCTTCCGGGGGGGGGGGGGGGGGCAGCTGCGCTTGTGACATGATTTTCACGCACCAACAAGCCCAAATTGCTGCATTATTTCACAGGTAGTATAATCCAAACTTGAATCATTACGAAGACAGTAACGAAGATAAGGTGTAATGACCGCGCCTATTCTGCCACCACTGTCATCATTGTGATTACGACACACATGTACAAAGCTATATCCTTGTACTTGATACATGGCAGATTGAGCGCTCTGAAGCCAGGTCTCACTCTGTGCAATTACGGCTGAAGGAACTGCATCCGGAAGGGCGTATTCACATAATCCCCTTCCGTACCCCAACAAAGCCCCTCACAGATGTAGCCTGTTCACCTCTGTCGTAAAAGACTGAATGGATTTTTTCTTATCCTCCGACCTGTTGTCCTACAACACCCAGGAACCCTTAACACTCATCCTTAATCATTTAAATACCATGCCAATGATGAGGACGGTACACAGAAGAACGGCACTCTCTGTTCAATATATTGACGGGTCCCGACGGGAAATGAGTAGGATCCCTGGGTTGTCCCACCGTGGGCGACACGAATTGCAGGCACTACAATAAGCCTTATGAGAGCATTCTAAAGGACAGCAAAACTTCAGACCGGCAGCAAACTGCAAAATTTCTTACAGACAGCCAGAACGATACCCCGCAGGACATTTTACACCCTAGCGGCCCGTTTTCAGCGAGACGCATGACGGCCCCAAATTGAAGACGTTTCCTCCGCGTAACGAGGGTGCCTTGAAGGCCTCTGTATCACTTAGGCTCCCCTCGAGGCTGCCAGTCAGACCAATACGGTACTTCGCAACGCTATTGGGACGCTTTTACAGTCCGGGGATTTAGATATTTCAGAATTCCCATTTTCATTTTCGTGCTGTGGTAGGCGAGGATTTTTATACGTCTGCAGCAGCATATACAGATGGCGCATCCAGAAACGTCAAGTCCACGCTCTGCATTCGTCATACTATCCGAAGACATAGTGCAGGGACGACGCTTTTCGCATACAACCTCATCAACAGCTGTGGAACTCTATGCCATCCTTTTCTTTCTGCAGCACATCGTTGATTTTGTCCCGCCGGAACGGACAGTCTTCACTGACTCAAAAGCTGTAATGCAAATCTGTAATGCAGTCTGCACTGATTCAAAATCCGTAAGGCATACGAGGCTCATCCGCACACCCTAGCGACGGATGTCATAATGGCTTACCACCTGCGTACGAAGCAGGGCACATGCTGGTTTTCCAGTGGGTTCCAGCCCATTGTCGTGTTGCAGGGAATGAACAGGCCGACAGCACCGCCCAAGCAGCTCTCTCGTTTCGGAGAAGGACGAGTATTGCGCTGCTGATAGGACACTGTCGTTCCATTCTTCGACGCCTGGTGACACCCCCGGCCTCCCGCCAATGGACAACTGACATTCACTCCCCCCCCCCCATCTATGCTATGAACTGACGCTCGCTTTCCGCATGCCACGAAACAGCTCTTGTGATACTGCATTAATTCATTGAATGCGACTCGATGCGACTTTTACAGCTCAGTGGCGTTACCGCTTGAGACGAGGTGACTCTTCTACACTCTAAATTTGGTAACCATAATATAAAGGGAAAAAATCGATCAAGAAATTCCCTCTATTTAGAGAACCTCATCGTTTCTGATAGTTCCCTTTAAATGAAAGATACGCTGACACCCGTTAAACTCTCACTGTTGCGTTTATATTACGGGTACTGTATCCGTAATGTACTACGTATACCCATAACTCCTAGATTATAGGTACGCTGTCACCCCTTAAACTATCGTCGTTACGTCTATATTAAGGGGACTGTGCCCGTAATTCTCTACGCATACCCTTAACCCCAAGATTAGAGGTGTGTTCATAAGGTTCTCCGGACTTTAAGACAGTGACAGTGGCACACGCGAATCAGATATTCTGTGTTTCGTGTTAGCAATTCGCATTGTCTGACAACCCGGAGGAACCTTGCATTTCATCGTGTCCGAGTGTTCGTTTAGTTGTGCGGAGGGCAGTACAAACCACTGACGCAATTGCGTCAGTGGTTTGTACTGCCCTCCGCACAACTAAAGGAACACTCGGACACGATGAAATGCAAGGTTCCTCCGGGTTGTCAGACAATGCGAATTGCTAACACGAAACACAGAATATCTGATTCGCGTGTGCCACTGTCACTGTCTTAAAGTCCGGAGAACCTTATGAACACACCTCTAATCTTGGGGTTAAGGGTATGCGTAGAGAATTTAAGGCAAACTTTAAGGCAAACTTGTGTTCCTTCGTGGTCCGGTCTTCCCTGTTAAGTCCACAGAGAGCAGTAGCATTCTACCTGGTGTGCAGTATCACATTGGTGCCTGTAGGTACTACTGGAAATAATGACAAAGATATGTTTCAAATATATATATTGAGCATAAGGAGTCAGTACATGTGTAAGCTTCGCGTGCTTGTGTACACATAGAAATAATAATAAAAACAGACAAACTTGAGTGTTTGGAAAACTTTCGTCCAAAACAGTACCAATGGGAAGATTGCAGTGGACGATATTATACGCTGAGAACAGCATACCTTATAAATGTGTACTTGTTACTGATCACTTGATGCCAGATGTAGCTTTCAAGGTTACTGCCCATAAATACACAGGTACCACCCAGACAGGTATGTACTGCCTAACAAAGTTCAAAATTATCACAATTAACAATTAAACTTCGGCTGTGACACTTGCTGTCTGTAAGAGACAGAGGCTTGTGACCAGTTGTTTCTCGCTGACTAGCGTCGCCCACTACAGCTTTCCCATTAACGCCTCCTGCGCCATATCTCTTTGATACAAGTATTCAATAATTAAATACGGCTCAAGCTTTGGCCTCTTTTTTGTGCAACACCCTGTAGAAGGCAATTGAAACTGGAAATTCTTATCTCTACAAGATGCGCTTCTTCTCCAGACGCGTGATCAGTTCTTTAAGCTTGGCATTCATGCATCCTTTAGGGGGGCTGTCTTTGGCTAATGCCCTCTGCAAAAGTAGCAACAGTTGTCCATAAGCCATGGGGTAAGACCAGTCCTTTACGTAATAGACAACAAGGCACAACACTAGGGCCTTCTCTAGCGTGCACGAAGAGTTCAGTCGAATAACTTCGCCTTCACGTCCGCAGTACAAGGACTTGTCCGACACGTCGAAGTAGATTGTTGGGCCTGGGGGACTCGGAGACTGTGCTCTTGAAGACTACAGTATGGCAAATGTAAAAAGAAAAAGCATGAAATGTTTCTATGGCCTGGTGTTTCTAAAGAGACATAGCTCCTCGCTCAAAAACGAAACAGAAAAGATAAGGAATAACCATACCGAATAGCAGTGCCTAGTATCAATAATCATATTGAATAATAAGGTTACAATCACAATTGGCCTTCATCGCTATTAATAATTGCTGTAATGCGGATAGTTGGTTGGCAGGTTCAATTAAGTACAACACAACGTGGTGAATTACGGTCACTTAATTATTTGCAAACAAACACTCAATAACTCTCGTAACCGCTACCAAAAGAATGTAGTGACGTTGCTCCTCCCAGACACAGGAAGTTCCATAATTCCTACTTACCTGTACAACAAGCTTGTGACCAGCGTGTCTAGACCGCAAATACTCCTCGACGGCGATATAACATGGTACTTCGCCGGTAATCTCCATAAAGCCATTCTTGATGGAACGAAGGGTAAGCTCAAGATTTTCGATGCTTGCTGCAAATCTTAATTCAGCTTCGATTGTTAGCTGTAATGATACAGGGGCGTCAGTAAGAACATAACAAAAATGGTACACTCACGCAATGAAACTGGTTTAAAGGCAGCTTTTAGGATATAATGACGCCCCGAAGTTCTAAAATTCTAGATAAACGGTACGACGAGGACCCTAATTGTGCAGTTCATTATTTTTCCGCCCGAATTTACATGAATTTTTTGCATGAAGTTATTGACTCAGTTTTTACCCCTCGGATTTGAGAAAAAATTCAGCTGCATCCCCGAAAGCTTCAGGGGATAGACATAATGATGGGAGATAACACATGACTTACCGTGTCCTCACGTAGCAAGTATGGCGGAAGGTTGTCTTCTGGTTTTTCTTTTCTGGTACTGAGTGTTATAGCCAGAATTTCTCGCATCCTGGTCATGCTTAGATTATCGTTCACCTGAATCACCTGCAAAGGGTCACACAACATTGAAAGATGCAGGGATCTGGAGACCGAAGCTTAATCGTACGTTGCATGTGCACAGGGAGTAGAGAAAGAAGGAGAAAATGAGAGAAAACGTGCAAGGAAGTGTGCGGAAAATTACTGAAGTAAAAAAAAAAAAAAAACGTTAACAAGAACAGGCTTCACCTCGAGCTCTGCGACAGCATCATTTAGTGACACGGGATTGCTTGGTGGGACGGGGTCAGCTTGAGGCTGCGCTGGCGTGCCGACCTTCCGCTTCTGTCTGTATCGTCTTTGTTTCCTCAACGAACTCAGTCGACGGATAAAAAGTGACTAAAAGGGACATTGGAATTAACCCAATGAATACTGTGAAAGCTCTGGTTTTCAGCAGCTGGTATTCAGATACCAGCCTCGAGAAATAGACTCACCCAAGCAAAACGACATCGTTTATAGGACCGCCCATCGGCTGTTTCCCACATCATATACGGATACGCATTTGCCAGTGCTGCTCCAAGGGAGTTATATTTCCAACGAATTCGTGCCTTGCTTCCTTCTGTTATCAAGTTATACTTGCTGCAAGAAGAACATCAAATATGCATGACACATACCAGACAGTACAAAATGTTCGTGGTGGTGGTGGCGAACTGGGTTGGTGCAGAATGGTATGCCCAGGATTCAGAAATGCAAGAAAGTCGAAGAAGAAATAAGGTATGAAATGAACAAATTCGAAACTGTGCACTCCCTGCTTGTTCACGGTTGAATGTACACGCGTTAATGGGCAAGGGCAGTTCGTTATACTCTTGGATTATGTCCTCAACCCAAGACCGCCTGCTACCACCAGTGTTAATAACTTTCAAATAATTTGTATTTACTTTAGGTGCTGAATAAGCTCATGTCGCAACTGGAGGCACTGGTGTGCGTGTTGCTCTTTGGACATATCTCTGCCTTCGAGCAGTGGGCTCAGGTACGTAGAAAAGGCCGGGAGGGCGTCTGGTGTCCACACTGTTCCCTATAAAGCACAAGAGATTAACCAAGTGCAAAAGAAAACACTCTTTATTATTTCCACTCCTGCTGCGTAACTACACAGACAACGCCTAAGGAATGCCCTTTCTTCAATTCGTTACTACATCCATGCTACTATCTTCCTGTGGGATATAGTGAAAGCACTTTGCGATACAATACAATCGTCCGCACATGTTATAGATAAGCAGTGGCCACGGGTACAGAAAGTGACACTCCTTCAGCACAGATTTTTCCTCTCGCTCTTGCAACAAAAACGCGTTCAACTTGTGCACAAAGCCTGCGTTTGCCAAAACAGAACAAACAAAAAACGTGGTACCCTGCCACAGGACAATATTCCTGATTTTGACAAACTCTGCATTTTCTGTTGGATCCCCCATCACCATTATGTCTTGTTCCTTAATGTTGACATTGTTAACAAAGATTGAGGAAACTGAGAGTGCAATGCTCCCCACCTGCTCTTGTGGAACACCACAGTTTACAAATTCAGGGAGCAAGGGGAATGGAGTCATTGTCCTACTTGAACTGCGGGTGCTACTGCCTTCACGTGGCTTTCCATCTGAGTCCCACAGGTCGAACGACATCTTCATTTGGTACATCTCAGCAACACTCTGGGGGACATTTTTGAAATTCCATAGCTTTTTTGACTTCGCTAGGGCATTCTTGCTCTCGAACCTCATGGTCCAGTGATGCCGAGCTGGACCAAACATCTTTATTTGTCGAACGATGTGTACCAGCATATGGTGCTTTGGTAGAAATTTCTGAGCGCCGTAGCACTGAACATACAATCTACTGTGTTGTGCTATTAGCTCTTCAAGGTCAGCCAGTCCATCAACTGTTATCAGTGGTGACAGAACCGCCTGGGTGATGCGACATAACAACAGCAAGCATGCAGCGTGTGGCTCGTCTGAAGATGCTATATAACTGTCGAGCATTAGTGGCAGGTGCAACAGTAGCATGTATGTTGCTGATGCTGAGGATATAGGGCAGCAATCCGAATCAAGCGCACGCGGCCTCATCGTTGTTTCAACGGAATGATGATAATTGAAGCTAGTTATAGCGAGATCCAAAGCTTGTTTGGTGACCACCTTGCCATCAAAAATAAGGTACTTTGCAAAGAGCGAAATTTCACGCGGTACGATACCCTCGAGCAATATATGCATCGGGTCGTACAAGATGTCATCTACTAAGGAAAAATGTTGGATCTCAGAGAGAACAGAGCCAGCATTTACCCCGAACTCAGCGGAAAGCCTCTTCCGTTCTGCATTACTCTTTGCAGCGGTTAGCGCCTGAACCTGCTTGTTAATTTCGCTATTGGTTCGAGGGGTGCAACGGTCATCATAATGATGCTTGTGGAAATCGGCTGTCTCAGTTTTACAAGTTCTGCAGGAAAGTCGAACGTTGCGGCTGAATCCTTCTTTGAATCCGCCCATGTTATGTGCCGCGAGCGAATCTCCAATATAAGCTAGCAAGCTGCCATGAACCACTTCAGTGCCTGTTGGGGTTACCACTGTCACTCCGTCGTGCAGATTATTTACGGCAGTGATGAAATCATGAAGGAGCAAGGACTTGGCCTTGGCTGTCTTGAGATGTTTTGCATGGCCTACAGCTAACAAAAATATGTTGCTCACCTTAGACCTCTCATGAGGTGGAATGTTCGCGAATGTCACGTAAAACATGCTCAGCTTTCCCCTTAGACCCCTTTTCGCCCCAATAGGGTTACTCAGCTCAATGTCGTCGCTGTAAAGTACAATACTAAGCACGTTTTCGCTGCACTTTGCCAGAATGGGGTGGTTACTAGCTCTCAAGCCATCCCCAAAATCTCTCAGAACACCATTATTCTCTGGTCCTTGCGGCAACTTGACATAGTTTAAGTACTTCGGGTGTCCCATTAGGTGCTCGATAAGTGACATTAGAGGTATATAGTAGCCAACAGTGCTCTCAGACAGCTGAACTGGCTTTGACTTTAAGTACAGCCCACATTCTTCATAATATTTCTTTCTTTGATGATCTGTAGACAATAGTGAGAAGCTCAGGTTCGTGTTGTGCTCGCTGAACATATCCTCAATGCTGGAAACAACAGTGTCGATTGCAATTTTCGAGCATCTATGTTGCCCCTCAAGCATGCGGCACAGACTCGCTAACTTTGAAACAGTTGTACGTACTTCTCGGCTACACTCCCCAGACACCTCCGGAGGGGCGGCCCTTCCTGATTCAGCCTCATCACTATGCTCGTCATCAAGGGGATCAATGTCCTCCCAGTGATCAGCCTGAAACATTTCAGTGGGTTTGCAAAACTGCAAGTGGGTGCGGTATCTATGAAAAGTCGTAAATGTGGCGCTACACGACATGCATGCAGGTAAGCAGTCGGAGGACTCATGAAAATGCCTCTGGAATCGTGCAAGCGATGTCGTGGACATTTTACAGTGCTTGCAGTAGTGGTCCCGTACCATTGCGTCGACTTCATTGTTCAAGGGCATGGTGGGTGACGTGCCTTCCTGAACTTGACTTGTGGCTGCAAAAGAATGACAGGAACAGGAAATATTAGCCGTAACAGGACTTCATATAGGACTGTGTACTCTCTACTGTACTCGGCTTTGATGGCTTAGAAACTGATTCAGTTTCTAGTTTAATTTTGTTCTCTTTTGTTCTTTTTGGCCATGTCAGCCAAAAACCTGGTTGGGAACAACCGAGAAATATCCAACTGCAAGCGTACTTTTATAACGTTCCATTTTCATCACACATACAGGGTGTTTTTCCATGGGGACAGATCGCTTCAGAAAGAGAGTCAGAAAAGCAAAACGGATGCACATTTCGTGGATCTTGAGTTATAAACAAGTGCTACAAAGCAAATAGCACCTGTTTATTACTCAACTAGTGCACAGATAGATTCCTGTTTTCTTTTATCGCTCCCTTTATGGCGTAATATTTCTCCACTGAAACATTAAAACACGAGCTCTACTTTCCTGCTGCATGAATAAGAAACAGGTGGTATATGAAAAGTAGCAGTTGTTTCTTATTCAAGTAGCTGAAAAGTAGCGCTTCGTATTCTCCTATCGCTGTTATAAAATATATCATGAGAGACTCAATCAGAGAGAGAGAGAGAGACTCAATATCAGAGACTCAAGCGGAAGCGTGTGGCAGTTGGCACCTTGTGCACCTGTACCTGCGTAGCCAAACACCTAATATGATTTGTGCATTGGCAGTCCATTGCAACAAGCATACTTGCGCTAAAAAGAAAGAAAAAATAAACAGAAAATCCTCAAAGGGAAAGTATTATAATTTCACACGTACAAGCCACGTTGCAGACGACCCACAATGACCCGTTTTTAGGAAAATTTCCGCCACATCCGTGGTTAGGCCGAAGGCAATCGGTGATAGAAACGTCACGAAACCCAAATTGATTTCGATGCCGTGAAACGAGGATTAACAGTTTGCCCACATCGCCTATAACCCGAAGTCATGTGTAACAAACTCGTCCCACGCCCCACGCTCACTTCGCGCAGGGTACAAAAAATAAAAAATAAAAAATTTGGGCAATTTTAATTCAAATAAAATTAATTTCTTTATTTGAATTCTGAAATTTTCCTAGCCAACCCCTTTGTATTACAAAAACAGACGACCGCCGCGTAATCACCCGAGTGCAGCAAAAAGGGGATCCCAAGTAATTTTAACAAAATTGCGAAAATTGCTGTTTAGCCGCTCGAAAATTTCAGCGCGAAACGCCCACCGAAGAATGAGTGATGAATGGGAGTGATAATGTCACACGTTCTTTTCCACACGCGGTTGTTACATGCCAATAACTCCAGTTGCTACCAGTCTGAAAATCGATGAGACAAACAGAGGCATGACTTGATCTGCCCCTTTCGTCGCTCAATCTTAGGGCGATTCTTTGCACTAAAGGGTGAATGCCGCTGAAGAGCAATTTCCGCAATTTATTTTAGTTGCTCCGGCTGCCCTTCGGAGTGCATTTTTTGCTATAGACTTGGGCGAATCCGCGACGGCCGTTCTGTTTTTCCTCTAGAAAATTTTCAGAGTTCAATTCAATAAATTAAGTTTACTTGAGTTGAAATTAGCCAAAATTGCTCTCCGATGTTGGCAAATGTTGTTGCCGGACGAAAGCCGTTTACCCCATGTTTCCCTGTTCCGCCGTTCTCCTGTAAACCGGGCACACCAACATGAAACATCTTGGATATTAAAAAAATAAATTATATTAAACACTACGTGGTAGAAAAATATGGCATCTACGGATCACTCCCGTGGCAAGTTTGCCACCACTCGACATATACGCAAAGCCAGGTCGCATTTGTTCGGCACCTAACACTAAGTGCAGTCACAACCACAACGATCCAGTTGAAACCATCCAGTTGAACGATTTGCGGCGAACGGGTGACCCATTAGGACCAACTGGTCACTGCAGTTGGTTCCAATGTGGTACCCATTCGCCGCGAATGGTCCAACTCGATGACGAAATCACACTTGGTTTCGCCGACTAGACCCAGTGATTATTTTTTTACTGTGTGCCCCCCTCCCAACCCCGATCAATCGGCAAAAGATGAGCCGTACAGAATGCGCTCGGATATATGAAGGCCACAAAACTACACAGGAAGCTTTGACAACACAAGCACCCACCATAAGCCCACACTCTTAGTGAAAGCGCCACTAACCACCCACTAACAGGCAGGCAGTTGTGCGACAAGCCGCAGCTTTGCAGGCTGACAGCACCCGCCCGCTCAACAAGACTGGCCACCGGAACCAACTTCCTGGGTAAATCGTTGGATATTCCCCGTCCCCTGGAGAGCCCCGCACATCATCCAACATCGTAAACATTTTCACGTTGCCCCGTCAAGGTGGCCACAGGCCACGGCTGCACCTGACATCGCTCTGTTGTGAGCGCCAACACGCAAACCCACGAGAAGCAATGTGCCCACCGTGCGAAACGCACGGACAGCTAAAATTTCCGTACTTTTTTCCACTACACCGGAGAAAACCACCGCCGTATTCACGGACGAGATGGCGCGTCTTCTAAGTCCGAGAAGTACTATAGCGACCTTCCTTTAGTAATGGTTTAACGGTTTTAAGTAACGGCTCCTTTAGTAACGGCAAGTAACGGTATCTTATCGCTCACCAATTTCGGAGAGTGCAGCGTGCTTTCCCGGCGCATGATCACAATAACAGCAGAGTACCCGTTTGGGCTTTCCGCTATCGTCAACCTCGGTAACGTAGTTTGGACAAAAGCAGTCGTTCTCCTTGCAATTCCCACGCCGAACGCCCAGGAGATCATGATTTTCCAACGGCATGGCTTCCTGAAACAATTTGACAATTTGCGTCAAGTATGCCAGATGGGCACAGCGCTGTACACGGGCACTTACCTCTTCTGGCTGTCATGAAGGAAAACGAACACGGTCGCCGTCGAACTAACCACTTGTTAGCACGTGATTACTGGTCAAGTATTCACAAACAACTTCACTCCAACCGGCTCGCCGTTCGGACGCGGGGTCCAGAGGGCCACCGACAGGGACAAAACGAGGGAGAGGGGGACGCACGTGAGACCAGTGGGGCGCTAACCGGCGATGGCGTGATGCCGAGGGGCGAGAGAAATCTTAGAAGTTACATCGCCGTTACTTCTAAATTACGGGGACAGGAAATCTATCGGTTACTTTGTCCGCGTCACCAATATTTCCGAACTGTAACCCTGCATGTCACATATAGGGCAGCGGATTTGGGTTGTAACTTTTAAAAAATAGAGGCGTATCTTTTGAAGTATACGTTACGGCGTTTTGAAAGTAACGCTAAAAGTTACCAGATTTAGAGTGTAGCTGCTGTCACTGCGGTACTCTAGGAGATTTAGAGTACATCCTTCTTCATTGCCCACCCTACCAGCCTTCCTAAACCGCACTCTCCGGGTCTCTTAATCAGCTGAACTCTCGCCCCCCCCTCTCCCTCTCTGTCTCTCAAAATCGCTTGTTCCCTTGCCAAATCCAACCCAACCAACCCTCTACCCGCAACGTTCTTTTGACCTTTTTGAACACCATAGGACTGCGATCCTTAATGTGAAGGGGCTCATTATTTCATTCCCCACATCACCACCAGCAATGGGGTAGAGTATCGCCTGTGGCGATAAAACTCCCCATTCATTGTCTCAAAATAAAGTTGTTGTGCCATATAAAGTGTTGTGTCATATAGTCTCAAAAATCGGAAGAATCCATGTGGTGTCATCGGAGTTCAATGCTAATTGATCGCTGTTCTGCGTTATGACCTGTGTAGTCGTCTGGTTAGGAGCTAACGTGTCTGTCATGTGTCGTGGACGTCGCTGTTGGCTCGGTTTCGGACTGCAACGATCTTTTTCGCGGAAGGTACGCCTGAGAACAAAGGTCGCGAAAATATTTTTTCTTCTTTTTCACATGTACATTGCTGGACGAAAGTTTACGGAACGCGCGAGTGGCTCTTGGCAGAGACACCCTGCCGGCGGGCGGAAGCGGGCGAGTTCACTCGTTTAGAGGGATGGAAGAGTACGCAAGTGGCGACCCACCGTGGCAGTAGTGTTAAGTTTGCTTTTGAGTGCGACGGACAGCAAAATGGTTTCGTTTCCGCTCCACGCACCGTGTGTGGGTGACTATCGCGGGGAGGGGATTCATGTTGATGCAATTTTGATGCATTGCCATCATTACAATGCCTAGTTTTTCTTTGATTTTGCTTTCGATTTTTGGACAAAACATGACAGACGGGTGAAAGGAGCGTGTGCTCCTAAGCACAAAGACGCACAAACAGATAACAGAAAAATGGGGACACTCTACTCTTTTAATATTTTGTCGGCTCTCCTTCCGCAGCGATGACTGAGGCCATACGAATCGGCAAAGAAGCATTGAGACTTGAAGAAAAACCCCCAAAAGGCGTGAGCTGAAAGGTTATCTGTACTGACACTAGCAACTGTCCCCTTAATATGGACATGCTGCCCATTGACTACGAGATCAACGCCATTCCCCAGCTACTGCAAGTCGCTTAGAAGAGGAAAGAGCACCTCTGCGTATCCGAAATGTTTCAAAGCTTTGTAGTTTCACAAAATGCTAAGAAAAATGTGCTTCGTTTGTGAGAACACGTTCCAGAAGCGAGAGAATGGGAACGTACTGGTATTTTTCGGTTGAACCAGACTCCTTATGCGTTAGTTTGTACTTCACAAGCTGAACGAGCTGCTGCTTTTCACACAGGTGCTTGTAAAACATGAACTCAGTCATGATGTCATCAAAGATGAACGAAACAGTATTGTCAGTTGAAAATATCCTTTCGGGTTCAGTATTACCTTCGATCGGTAGTCCCAGTCGCAGCAGACACTCTCTCAGCAAATGTGAGCGACCGGATAAGAGTGTACCAATAATTTCCCTAACCTGCTCTAACGCAAAGTTCCTCACCACCAACGGAACTAAGTATTTCTCAGTCAAGCCCAGTAAACAATAGACCAGCTTGCTCTTCAGCTGGCATAGGTGGGCATTTTCCTGCGGCCTCACTCATCCTCACCTCACGAAGCACAGACTTTATTGGCCTCACTCACCCTCACCAAATTTTCCTCACCAATAACTAAACCTCAGTCGCCCTCACCCTCACATTCCATTTTAACTTTTGCCCTCACAAACCTCACCTCAGGGCACCGGGATCCCGAGAGGCCTCACCATCCTCAAACCTCACCTGCCTTCACGACATGAGGGTCCTCATCCTCACGTGTCCTCACCTCATGAGGGCCCTCATCTCCTCACGGCGCCTCACGTACTTTCGCCTAATGATGACCCACGTGGCCTCACGAGTCCTCATCCTCACGTGCCCTCATCTCATGAGGGCCCTCTTGGCCTCACGTACCTTCTTCTCATGAGGACCCTCATGGCCTCACGACCCCTCATTCTCACGAGCCCTCGCCTCGTGAATACCCTCATGGCCTGACGTGTCTTCAAGTCACTAGGAGACACATGAGCCTCAAAAGAACTTTCCGTTATGTTCACATGACACGTCGGCGTTGAACTACTGTGTCGGTAGTTGGCACTAATGATACTCCGCGGCATTAAATTGTTTATAGGATTTCGTGCTGTGCTTGGATAAATTTGGTAACAGTTGTTACTGTCACAGTGAGGTTTAACGTTAGTGTTTGGCATCAGCAAAGAGGAGCCCGAACCCATCACCTCATCCGTGAGGCCTCACGGCCTCATCCGTGAGGTCCCTCACGAGAGGCCTCACAGCCTCATCCGTGAGGTTCCTCACAAAGGGCCTCACGGCCTCATCCGTGAGGCTCCTCACAGAATACGTTGTACCCTCACGTATTGATGGCCTCACGACGACTGGCCTCATGAGGGCCCTCACGGTGGGCCTCATGAGGGACAATGCCTCACGACTGTCCTCGTGAGGAACATTCAGCGTGGTCTGGCCTCACTCACCCTCACCTCATCGTTGTGAGGTGAGGGTGAGGGTGTCTTCATGAGGGTCCTCATGAGTGAGGACGCCCAGCTATGTCAGCTGGCGACATAGGTGGTCAAGCGTAAGCTCCACAGTTGTGTTAGGACTGTCTTCATGCTGCTGAGGCACTTCATTTTGGTGATCTGCAAACTGTACTTGACCCTGCTCTTGATGCCTCCTTTCAACGTGTTTCAACTGTCATAGCTAGTGAACGGTTTAAGGCATAGACAACGGCTCTCCAAACCGCAAGTATACTGAAAATTCGTGCTGAGCCCATGTTCAAGTCGGACGTGTTTTAGCAGGTGTTTGAGGGTTAAGTAGGAGGACGTACAATTAGAGCACTGATAAAGAGACATCATCTGATCGAGAGCTTGTGCGCTTGCTCTTTTTTGCGTTCCATGGCACCTGGTTTGAAACATAGACGTGTATAAATTACAATTCAAAGAACACACTGTTTCATTTACATTTCGCACATTACATGAGGCTCTCTCCTCCTTCGTTTACTCATTGTCATGTATTGACTCAATACATTTCATCGAGCAATGCTGAATGCACGAACATGTGTTCTCGGGAAAATACGACACAATTACCTAGATGTCCTACGCAGCAAGAACCGAGAATTTTATTCTGAACGTGATGGTCCTACTGTCGTGAAGGACACTTTACTAACAGTTTCTCAAAGAATGACGTTTCGATTATACGAGGCGCAGCAGAAACCTTTCGCCAGCGATTACGCATGTAGAACGTCCTTCTCGGCACCATCATTCGCAAAAGTTTGTGCGCGTATTATTTGCTCAAAATTTTGAAACGAGCAGAAGGAAAATGCATGTCAAAGAGAAGCGTTTCTGTAACAATACGCACGAGTTATGCGTTGGTCAGTGAAGACGGTGGTTTCAGCAAGTTGGTCCATGTTATGACGGGGAAAAACAGCGCAAGAAGACGGGACATAAGGAGCAGAGCCGCGAGTGCGTGCCTGCTCCGCGTGCCCCGTCCTCTTGCGCTGTTTTCTCCTCGTTACCATCAATACCTCAATCGTACGCCAGAAACACGTGAAAAATTGATTATGTACCTAAAGAGCTCTCGAACGACGTTCTCCAGCTCTACCTGAAGACGCAGGTTACATCTGCAAGGCGACAGGTTCGGCATTCCATGACAGAAGATGGCGGTGATGTGTTCACCCTCTTACGCATCGTCATCCTAACCTTTCAACCCACAATCCCTCTTCCACACCAGATTGCCCTGGGATTTCAGACCTTCATTGTCCAGAAATGCATAGAAGGCCCCATGCAGTGCCACAAAATGCCAACGATTTGGCCATAATGCTTGAATTTGCAGAGGTGCTACTAGGTGTGGCATATGCGCTGGGCCTCACCACCGATACTAGGTGTGGCATATGCGCTGGGCCTCACCACCGATCATACTGTAACAATAAGAGAAAGCCAACGTGTGCTAACTCTAAATCCGGCCATCCTGCACCATTCTCTTTATCTCCCGTGAAGACCGCCGCCACAAAAAGACACCAAGATCGGTTACTACGACTTCCATCTGACGCTCCCAGGAATGGAAGGGCCTGGTACAAATGAACACGACTTTGCTGCACTTCTACCTCGGTCTGGAAAAGCCGACCGAAGGTTGCAGAACACCATCGCGGCCACGCCCATCAGAAGCAGCCCTCAAACACCCCCGGTCCATCAAAGCAGATTACACGCACTTACGTGACTGTGACAGAACTATGCAACAGGCATCAGAAGCTATGCCTTCTCTGACACTCTTCTCTGCGGTACTCGCGGGAGTCAAGGCAATTGTCTCTGCATTTCCTGGTGCGTCGCAACTGCCCGAGGTTCAAGCGCTTATGGCATTGGAGGCATTATCTTTACCTCAGCATGATGGAATTGTATAGAAAGGCCATAGCGATGCAGTGGAATCCTCGCAGCCTACGTAACGAGCTCCCTGATTTTAAATCTCATCTACAACAGTACAAGTTCCCTTTGATAGCTGTATGCGAGCATGGCATGGATGCTGCACACCGCGTTAATGGGTATACACTCTATCGATCTTAACAATCCTGTGAGAGCAGAACAGCCTTGTGCATTCGTAATGACCTCGTTGCTGCACCCATAGGGTCAGTTTGTTATCGCTCTTATGATGATGTCAATTGCAAGATCCGCCTTAAGCACATGTTGTTAACAGTCGGCAGTATCTATCTACGTCCCGCGGTACAGGTCCCTTGGACTGACCTCGAACGCTTATTAAATTCGCTCGAATCCCCAGCTCTCGTGCTCATCATCATACGGCCTGGGGAAGCCGTAGGACGGACGGCTGGGGAAGGAGGTTGTTGGAAGCAATGGAGAATGCTCACATGTGCCTACTTAACAACCGACAGCCAACTTATATGCGATCACCAACGTCACACGATGTGCTGGATCTTTCGTGGCGCTCTTTCGTGCGCTACCGATGTCAACACCCGAGTTAGTGACCACTTTACCCTATATGTTTCGCTCGACAGTCTGCCTGTCTCACCCACTGCCCGACTGATTACTTTCACGAACTGGAAACTGTTTCAAGCTGGCCACCGAGCATCTGTGTACACCGGTATGTACCCAGAGGCCCTCTCACAAGCCATTGGTTGCGCCATTCAGGACGCGGTGGTCCTTTCTAAAAGGATAACAGGTCACGTCGGTCATTATACAGCAATTAACCACCTTAAGGCATTACGTCGCCGAGCAGAAAGGACGGCGCGTTGCTCGAGGGCAACTTCCTGACATCGTAGCATACCGCCGGACGAAAGCTAAAGTAACACGAGAACTTAAGAAAGAAGACAGGAAGCGTTTGCGTAAGTTTTGTCAACATCTTTCAGCGTTTGACCCGGCCACAAACATCTGGAGGATGCGCGAATTCGAGCTCTGAAGGATGCGCCCCCAAAAAGAATGCTCTCCCGGCATTGACTATAGTTAAGGGTGTACACTGCGACGACTGCGGTACACAGCAGTTTTGTCCAGAGCTTGAGTGTCGAAATTCACCGAGACTGTCCCCGTCCACCGGAGGTTATGGACCGCAACTTCACTGCAATCGAGCTAAAGAGAGCGTTGTGAAACCTGTTTATGTGGGCTCATCCCCTGGACCAGATAACGCCACCGATGCCACACTGCGAAACCTTGATGGCCAGTCACTCCAAGCTCTCCTTTATGTTCATAGTACGTCTTGGCAACAGGGATCCCTGTCATCTACCTGGAAAGAGGCGTTAGTTGTTCCCGTCCTGAAACCAGCCAAACCCCCAATGTCCTGTCTTCTTTTCGCTCCGAGAGCCTGACAACCTGTGTGGGAAAATTGATGGACAGAATGGTTTTGCATCATCTCGACTTGTGGATCGAAAAGCAAGGTGCGCTCCCTCACGAAATGGCAGGCTTTCATCAAGCTCCATGGATCACAGTTCTCGACCTCGCTTTACAGTCCAAGAAGCTCATGCACATCGGCGGATTGTTGTATCAGTTTTCCTCGACATCAAGCGCGCCTATGATACCGTCTAGCACGTTTGTGTGCTGCACGCCTTGCGCTTTTTTGGAGTATCTGGTCGACTCTTCAGCTTGCTCCACGACTTCTTAACGAACGGGACTGTTGCAGTCCGCACATCTCACGACCAAAGCCCTAAGCATCCTGTTCATCAAGTCGTGCCCGATGGAAGCATTCTGAGTCCTCCACGCTTTAATGTGGTAATGGCAGGGCTAAAATCGATAATTCCTCGCAAAGTAGCATTATCTGTGTATGCCGATGACGTTGCCCTTTGGACAGTAGTCGAGTCACGACCAGCCATTCGTCGCCATTTAGAGTTAGCCTTAAATAATGTACATCTGTACCTCACGCGACTTGGGATTGACCTTTCGCCCCAAAAGTGCGTCGAGCTCCCTTTCACCCGCAAGGCTATCAGAAATTTCTCGCTTTAGGTTGGTGCAAAAAAACTCGAGCCTGTAAGTTCCCATCGCTTCCTCGGTGTGGTCATGGACTCGGACCTGCACTGGGCTCGCCACATTAAGCACCTCGAAACCAAAGTGCACCAATGGCTTCCTGCAGTTCAACGTGCTTCTGGCTTAGGACTGGTTCTCCAATGGGATCCAGCCCATTGCCTTGTCGAAGGGAATGAACAGGCCCATAGCACCCCAGAAGCAGCTCTCTCGCCTCGGAGAGGGACTCGTATTGCGCTGCTGAGAGGAAATCATCGTTCCGTACTATGACGTCTCGTGACTCCACTGGCTTCCCGCCAATGGACCGCTGACATTCTCCTCCCAGACATGCTGAGCAGAGTTGATCCAGCGCTGGTTTTGCGCATGCCTCGACTGAACTCTCGCCAAGATGCCGCATTAGTTCATCGAATGCGCCTCGATGTGGCTTTTACAGCGTAGTGCCGTTACCGCTTGAGACGAGTGGACTCTCGCCTATGCAGTCACTGCGGTGCTGTAGAAGATCTACAACACATTCTACTCCATTGCCCACACTATCAAACTTCCCGAACGGTACTCTCACGATTCCTTAACGAGCTGGACTGTCTGCCCCCCTCTCTCACAAAATTGCTTGGTCCCTGACCACATCCAGCCTACCAAGGATCTGGACCACTGGACCACATTTTGCCGGCCACTGAACCACATCCTGCAGATATACTGGGTCAGGTATATAGCAAAGGTGCAGAAAGTATAAGGTCACGCACACTCAAACGAGAATGATCACGGATACCGCATAACTACCTACAGTTTGGAGGCCGCCAGACCCGTCTTGACTGGCGACACTGCGTGCTAAATGTCGCCTCATCGCTGAACATTACGCTCCGCCAACGGTTGCTGACCCAGTTCCTGTGGTTGAGGGCGAACTGGAGCCTGGCTTCTTCGTGCGCAGCCTTGAAGAGTGTCTTTCTGGACAGCTATGCCAGAAGGCAAGAAATATGACGCGGCGGTGAACAGCTTTCGTTGACGTCCCTAGTCCCAGTTCTCGCTTGATGTCGGTCGTTGCGAAGGACGGATCGACGGCACTTACGGCGATTATTTGTTCGACCTCCTCCGCCGTGGCGGACGGTGGTCGTCCACTTCTTGGGGTCCCTTCCAGGCGACCCTCTTCGCGATAGGTGCTGAGGATGGGGATCACTGACGAATGCGAACACTCAAGACGGCCGGCAATCGGGCGTTGGAACAGTGCAGCCAGTGACGACGTGACGACTCTGCGCCTTCGCTCAACATTCGGTCTTCTACTCATCTTGACTGATATGAAGGGCTGCAGTTTTCTTTCGTTCTATTTTGTTCAACCCGTGATACCGCAGCTAATTTAAATTCTAGAAGGGTTCGCGCACAACATTTGGGTGATACCTTGTTAGGCGAAATCTTCGTGCATCAATAAGGTCTCACCCAAAGCTTACATGGCTTACCAAAAAAGAGGTGGTGGGTTTCTGAACCATACAGTTTTTTTTTGTGTGTATGTATTTATCACAGTCTTGAATGTGAACATATTTGGCATAGGTGTGTATGGTTAGGAAAATAATAGGAAGATAAAAAGCTACCAAACGTCGGGAAAAGTCCCGAAACCCGTTTCGTGGTTTTTGTTTGGTGTTATCGCTCTGTCTATTTATCAGAGTGTATTTATATAACGCAACAGATGAAGAAAGTACTGGTCTTGTAATGAATAATAGCGTTTATATAAAATAAATAACAGAATAATAAATAGGAGGAAATGTCTTGAGGAGTTCTTGATAACAGTGAAAGGACACAGACTAGCTGGTTTATACTGCGAGTGAGGATACCCGAGACGGAAAAATTATCGGACAACAATTGTTGTCTGCTAATTTTCCCCGGTCTCAGGTCACCTCATTGTCATTCTGTTTATGAAGTGTTTCTACAGTGCCATTTGACTTGTTAATGCCGAACGTGTGGTTAGTGTTCAAGTTGTATATGACTAGGTATGACTCCATATGATATCTGTCATGGCCAATACTTTCGTCATTCATTGCATCACAGGACATTCATTAAATCATAGGCAATCTCAGGGTTCACAGGTTGTCACAGGGTGTTCATGCATCAGGAGGCTCGGATAAAGGGGTGGAGCCATCATAAGTGACCACTCGTGCTGTCATCAGTAACTAGCTACCATGTGGTTAAATGATCAAGCAAATTGCATAATGTTTGATCATGCTTTCGCCAAGGTTACCGCCGCCACAACGAATAGACCACCTTCTGAATGCTGTGAGGCATATACTGCACCACAGCGTAGGTCTCAAAGAAAGGAGTTACTGTAGTTGCTCATCCCCTGCTGCCATTCTTCGAGCCACAAAACGGCTTCTCTGACGAAGCGTTTGACCTCTCGGGGAAAAAAAAAAAAGAAAAAAAGAACACGTTTAATAATATTTTTGGGAGAGTATGAGTTTCTCAGGAAGGAGCTACCCGTGAGAGATTACTTCCCTAATGAGGCATTTACGCAAGAAAAAAATATCATGTAAATTTACCCTGAACATGTTATGTTGTTTTAACTTTACGCAATCCCCCCCCCCCAAGACATGTCAAACGTTGCACGCTCTGCCCTCAGAGCTTTCTTGACCTTTCTGGATACCATGGGACTTCGATCCTTGTTGTGAAGGGTCTCATTATTTCATTCACCGCATCACCACCAGCCATAGGGTAGAGTATCGCCCCTGGCGATGAAACTCCCCGTTCATCATGTCACAATAAAGTTGTTGTTGTCAAACACTGCAATCAATCAATTGTATGAAGTTCAACAAGAGCAAGAAGCAAATCATGACTATGACCTGGGTTGATCCGCCGCCAGAGAGCACCCTATCCCATTACACGAAAGGTATCAGATGTGAGATACGGGAATGAAGTTATACCGCCAATGTGCAAGTCGTGCCAGAAACAATTTGGCTGTCCTAAAGTTAATCGCCTGTGTCATCACAACCAAGCAAGTGTGCAAAGAGCATTCATAATTATGTGGCATACTCTGACTTCAGAATAAGATTATGTTTTCATTTTGTATTGCTCATACACATACAATGTAATGAATGCCAGAAAATAGGGAGTTTTAGGGCGCCCAACGAATCGTGTACCCACTCATAAGAGCCCCAAAAAAAGAAACAAACCCATGATTCGGGAGTATTTCGGCGCCTCCCCATTTCTGTGGTTTAGCTAGCTGGCAGCGCGAAAATTCTCCCATAAAGCACAAACGACTCAGTCCGGCGTGGCCTGCAGCGCTGTCTGTCGTGAACCTTCTACACAAGCTGAAACTACTGTTTTGGCAATAAATCGCCCGTAGGTGACAATAGGGAGTTTTAGCGAGTCGTTTCCGTAGGAACAAAACGACGATTCGAGTGTCGCGCATGCGCATTACGAATTGGTTGGGGATCTGTTTCGTACGAACGACCCACTCGCGCTGAGTCGTTTCGCTGCATTCGGCGAGCACGACCGATTGAGATCGCTAAACAAGATGGCGGCTGTTTACAGTAGCGAAGTGCAGTCGGACCGCGAGATGTTTACTGGTTCCAACGATGTATATCCTCTGCAGTAAGTTGTTGGATGCAACGACGTATTCATTAGAGTGCTTCACACGCATCAGCGACCAGATGTGGTGCCAGAACATGTAGTTCGTTTGAGAAAGATTGTGTCTATATGCCATTGGTGCATTGAAGCTATGGGAAGCGATCATCCCTCTGTCGTTTCCTGTTTGGTGAACTGTCGAGAGAGGCCCGCACACGTGTGCTTACCCCTTTTCAAGCCAAACAGCCTCCTACATAATCCTGATTCATCAACATGGGATTCAGTGTCCCTACTGTGCCGGCGTCAGCTTGACAGACCAAGACGGTAACCGACGTAGTCCGCCTCAATTACAGCCTTCTGCAAAGGGAATAAAGGTTTGGAAGTACACTGCGGTACGTCATATATACTGCAGGAAAACATGCCAATGATCCACCACAATTCAGTTGCTACTCGAATCCATCTGAAGCACATTTGAAGATGAACGATTCGTCCAATCTGCTAAAAGTCTCTGTAGTTCTCTTCCCATTCACTTTTCGAATAAACCTCTACCCGAGAAACGTCATCATGACGTTGGTAGACAGACTGAAACCGAAACAGATCGGAACGGGAGAGCTGAGTTCCACGAATGGGCATGTGTTCGCTACCTCCTATTGAAAGAAAACTAGGACCGAAGGGCGCGTCCCTTTCAGAGACCATCGTAATCCCCTCAAGACCGTGGCTTTCGGGCGCGACCTTGTTCGCCACTAGCTTTGAACGTAGTTCAACTCTACCAAATTCGTGGCGCTGTCGAACACCACGACGTCATTTGTTTACAAACAGGTAGAGGTCAATTGGCAGAATCGGTCGTTTGATTCGGGCACAAACGACTTGCTAAAATTCCCTATTAAATACACTTTGGACATTTCATGTGGCTGGGGTGAAAGTTGGTCATTGGGAAACGTTACAGTTTAAGCTTTTTTCCTGCCACAACAGCTCTGCAATCTATCCTTCATGTTGCTTTCAAAGTTATTGGGCAGTTATTGGGCAGATACTGTCTAAAGCTGCAAAACAGGAAGGGTTTATTAATTTTATTGCCTGCTTTGGTTTTCAATGTTTTTTTAAGGTTCAACAAACAAAGCTTTCCCGCGCAAGCAAATCGACCTTAAAGTCTCAGTCGTGAGCCCTAGCTCTGTCGCAATCACCACTGCCTCGTTGCTCAAAAATGCCCTCAGGAAACACAGAGCGTCGAAAAAACTGTCGTCATGTTACAGTATCGGAGCGCGATAGCCTGTCGTACATGAAACCTCTCCCACTCATCCGGAGTATGTGTAGTCGTGGCTCGTCACGATCCCGGGATTTCGGGATTTAAAAATCCGGGATCCTGGAACGGGCCCAGAATTTTCAGCAGCGGGTTTCATAGTCGTATTTGCAGGGGCCATTACATATGGCAGATACTGTCTAAAGCTGCAAAACAGGAAAGGTTTATTAATTTTATTGCCTGCTTTGGTTTTCAATGTTTTTAAGGTTCAACAAACAAAGCTTTCCCGCGCAAGCAAATCGACCTTAAAGTCTCAGTCGTGAGCCCTAGCTCTGTCGCAATCACCACTGCCTCGTTGCTCAAAAATGCCCTCAGGAAACACAGAGCGTCGAAAAAACTGTCGTCAAGGCGTGATTGAACTTTTGTGCAAAGGTTTCCTGCCCAGCTGAAACTTCTTTCCGATTCCACGCTGGTCGGAAAAATTGATCGGAAGCAAAGATTTGCTTCTTTAAGTCTTTAACACTCTATCGCATGTCGTACGTTTTGCCGATTGCCCATCTACTGCACGTAAGTAATAGTACCACACACTGCTACTATCATTACATTTTGGCTCAACCTCAAAGTAGAGAACGGCGGAGATTGTCACGCTTCGACCAGTTACTGGTGATGCAAGCACAACACGGGGACGCTGTGCTTGCTTCGGTGGGGCAGTCGGACACCGGTACGGCTGCTTTCTCCAGCTCAAGAAAGAGAGAAAACCGTGCGCTGGCCGGTCCCTCCCCGGCAACGACTGTAACGCTGGCAACTTTTTGCGGACGGAAGCTTGAAAGAGTGAATCAACGGAACCATCGTTTCCATCAAACTACCTCCTGCAGCTCCTGCAAGTTGAAGCCATGGGGGGCTTATTGATGGGAAACCCGGGATCATAAGGATTAATAAGGGGGGATAATAAGGATTTCGGGATCGAAAAATCGTGCGGGATCCCGGGTTCCCAACTCTAGTCGTGGCGGCACCGGGTCGGAGACTTATCGGAAGTGCGCAAAGGGAAGACTAAAACTCCTAATAAACAGATCGCGTGAACACAGAGTAAAGTCGACTGTGCTATTGAAGTGCAATAACTAAGCAACTGACAATAAGGTAGTACAACGCAGTTTGAAAACGTGTTCTCAACACGCTGACACTACGTTTGCAACTGATCGTGTGACGGAAGCTATATAGCTTTGTAGCACATATATCATGCAGTATGTTACTCGTATCTGTTCTTGCTTCGCAAATGCCAGCTGAACAAAATTAAGAAGTGCATAGAATAACACAGATTATATTCCTAAATAGCCGATTACGCATAGCTTGTCAGAGTAAGTGAAATTGAAGATCATCACATGAGCCTGCCTGAGTGTAACGAAAAGGATTAAATAAAAAAAAATCTGCTTCGCTGTTCATTCCTCCCTTTGCTTTCTTTCTCCACGTCTTCCATATTATGAAAAGTTGCGCTGAAGCCGTAGCGGATAATGAGTCCCCCACTACCCATATTTGTTTGCGGAAATACTTTCACCGTAACCAATTCAAAATACAGCGGGATCGCTATACTGAAAAGCTAGATTACACTGGAGTGGCGCTACTAGGTGCGCCGCTATGCACAACACTGCTCTCATTCAATGGGGTAGCAAGGCCCACAGAAGGCTACTTAAAGTGCTTGAACCGGAAGTTTGGAGCAAAAAGTTCTTCGAGTGTTCTTAAATGTTCTGAAAATGTTCTTAAAACAAGCAGAGAAAGAATTATTCAGCAGAATTACATGAAGTAAAGCAAAAGTACCCCCAAAATTACTTTACGTAAGTGCATCCTTCGTACGAAATACTTTAAGTACTGCCAATCACTTCGTCTATGGTACAGGTTGACCTGTGAGACATTTCACATCCAAGTGCATCTCACGACAAGCGTGTCTCAATAGCAGGCAAATGACAAAAAAAAAAAGAAAGAGAAAGAAAGAATAGTTCATAAGAACATTGATTTCAACCTTTCTTACGTTGTCGCATTGTGTCCACATTTTCCATGTCATGAAAAGAAGCGGTAACGGAGAAAAAACGTGGTTTCTTTCCGCTGGAGAGGTCGTTATGCTTTAGGCATAGGTTTTACTTTGGCAATTTTTGTGTACTTAATTGACCAAAAGCGCTGTCGAGACAATTTTTCCTAAATTATTTCGCGGTCGCAATTCTGGGAAGTTCCAGCACTAGTTGGCGCCTCCGGAACACCTGAAGAACCTTTTTCACACGACGTTGACTGTCGCTGCTTAGTTGATCGAGCATTGAGGCGAACTTTGTGTATGAGCCGTGGACGTCAAAGTGTCCTCTGTGGATTTTCTGTCTCGGCGATGCTAGACATCTTAGGGGCTAGGGACCTTAGGGGCCTTAGTGGTTTCGGCCTGCGCAAAAGCCTTCCTGTTGCAGTACCCTCTCATGCGTTGAGCAGCAGTTTTCTCAGGCACCGTGAAGGTTGGAGATATTATCGTAAATATTACCTTACAACATTTAGGCTTCATTGCACTTGAAGTCGAGTAAAGTAACCGATATTTTATTTAAAAAAGAAAACTCGACAAAGACAACTCGACAAAGACTGTACGACGTTTAGTGGAGCTCCGACTTAGAAACGTCTACTTACACTCTCCACCATTCGCGCCAGCAGTGACGTACGACCTTAAAACTTGCATTGTTGTGTTATACATAGCGGCGCCACCATATTCGCTGCATTTTTAGTTGGTATTGTTAACTGAAAAGTATTTCCGCTACAAATATGGATAACGGCAGTATGGCCCGCCATAACGGCAGGCTGCTTCTCCACTAACGCTATTTTGCATAATATGGAAGATGTGGAATACAGAGCGGCGAAAAAAAAAAACGAGATAACGGCGAAGATGAACTTTTTCTTGTTATTCGTTTTAGTTATTTGTTAACCATATACACTGACGTGACGATTTTCATCAATTCTACTGGCTCTCATAACAACAACAACAGAAAAATAGATTCTGACGATGAGATGCCGTGTTTCACCGCGGCGGTGCGGTACCCTTGCATCGCACTGCACGTTGAACATTTTATGGTGATGATGAGGGAATGATGAAAATGCGAGAACAAACTAAGCCGTCTGAAGCAACCTAGTGGTTGACAGGAAGTCCATGAATAGGTGAAGAATGCGACGTTGGAGCACAGGATCTTCATAGAGGCCAACGAGTGAAGATAATTTGAGTGGTCTCTTGCTGATACAAGCAAGCTCATCACACAGCATCCACCTTTGCGGGTCGTAGGCTGCACATTCCAGTGTGTTGGCTGTTCGCCACGACTCCTTGGAAACCGCAATCAGAGGCATTTGTAAGGCGGAGTCACTGTGTCTCGGTATTTTTTGACCTAGAAAAAGCGTATGATACTGCATGGTGGTATGGTATCATACGAGATTTGCATTCCTTAGGCATAAGAGGCCGCCTTTTACGTTGTGTCGTCAACATTCTTCGCGGGAGAACCTTCAGGGTACAGTTGGGTTCCACCCTGTCATGGCCATTTGTTCAGGAAAACGGAGTACCTCAGGGTTCAGTTCTCAGTGTGACTCTTTTTATTGTGAAAAATGAATTCAATAACTACCGCAATTCCTCCTTCTGTGTCTTACTCGCTGTACGTCAATGATGTGCAAATCTCCTACTCCTCGACAAATTTGAATACATGTGAGAGGCAGCTCCAGCTGACGATAAACACACTTGTCAGATGGGCTGACCAAAATGGATTTAAGTTCTCCCCAGAAAAGACTGTGTGTGTCCTATTTTCCAGGAAAAGAGGACTACTTCCAAGCCCAACACTGTCCATCAATGGTCGGGACCTTGCAGTCCAGGACGAACACAAATTCCTGGGAATGGTCTTTGACAAAAAACTCACTTTCTTGCCACACATCAAAGAACTGAAGACAAAATGTATGAAATCGTTGGCTTTGATGAAGGTTATATCACACAAGACCTGGGGAGCAGACAGAGATATGCTGCACAAAATATACATCTCAGTAATTAGGTCCAAGATGGACTACGGTTCTGTAGTATATGGTTCCGCTCGACCGTCTGTCCTCATCATCAAGGGCTAAGCTTGGAGCTTTCCGAACCTCACCAGTGGAGAGTTTCTACGTAGAGTGCAACGAATGGTCTTTGGAGAGACGTCGTTGCTACCTCAGTATTCTCTACGCCCTTAAAATTAAAAGCTATCATCAACACCCTGCATTGTCTTGTGTCCAGGGCACACAGTTTTGTCGACTTTTCATAAGTAGATCATCAGTTGTACGTCCGTTCAGCATGAGGGTATCACACTATCAATAACTCTATGATTTCTCTTGTCGGGATTCCTGGAACTTAGAATCCGGACTGGAAGTTCCCCCGTGGCAGCTAAAACCTGGCTACAATTATTCCCTAACAAAGTATGACAAGAAGGCTACATTGCCCCTGGTTCTTCAACAGGAGTTTGAGGAATTGAAACACTCCTTTGGGGATCACGTGGAAATATACACAGATGAATCACGAACCTCTAGCAGCGTTTCGTGTGCCATGGTCTCTGCAGCAGTGACAAGGTCTCATCGCCTAAATCCAGTCGCATCTATTTTTACGACCGAAGTGTACGAAATTATCTTAGCCCTCAATTTTAATTGCAAACCAGCATAGATCTGCTGTAATCTACACAGATTCTCTGAGCTCTCTACACGCCCTGCACAGTCTGCAGAGAACCAAGAATCTGTTGGTTAAGAGAGCGCTTTCCTTGGTAAGTAGAGTCATAAATAGAGGTTAAAGACTAACGTTTTGCTGGGTGCCCAGCCATATGGGTATCCCAGGAAACGAGCAGGCAGATCGAGCTGCTTCAGCAGCCCTTACCTTAGACATCAGTCCATTTGACATGCCCTTTCACGACTTCAGACGGGTGCTAAAATGCGCCCTTAACGCTAAATGGCAAGAATTCTGGGATTCACAAACACAGAACAAACTTCACCTGATAAAGCCACACATCAGTCATCAGACGCACACATTGGAACACCGCATCTGTGATGTCCTGAGGCACAGGCTCAGAATTGAACACACTTACCTATCACACGGCTTCCTACTTCGTGGGGAGGAGCCGTCACAGTGCACTCTTTGTGACGAGCCCATTTCTATTGTACATATTTTGATATCGTGTCCAAAACCCGAACCTCATCGAAATCGTCACTTTACTGAGTGCTACAAGTACTTTTTACCTCTTCACCCATCTCTTCTGCTGGGTGATGAGCCTTTTGTTTGAGAACATTTTGAGTTTCTGTAGAGATATAGGAATGCTTAGGAACTTGTAACTTTTAGCTAAATTTTTTATATCCACCTCTATCTCTAAATTTGCTTCTGTCTCTTAATTCCATCATTTTTACTTTTACTTCTAAGTTGAGCCATTTACAACCATAGTTTTTGGCGCTCTATGGTCTCAGTCGCTTTTGCGCCAAAAACCTCCAATTATCATCATCATCAGCCACGACTCCGCAGGTGGAGAAGAGGTTTGTCTCACAGCATCTGATCATGCATTTGAATTGTGGGGTGCAAGCGACATTGAGGCGGAGCCTACGTGGGAGGGAGGTAAAATGGCGTAATAAACGGACAGGGGAAGATGGTCACGGAATACATGAGAGATTAATCCGCGATGTCACGGCGACATTGCTGCAGGAGCCAGGGACTGAAACCACATAGCTAGTAGGGTCCTTCTGTCGCCTCTCGACAGCACAATGGGCGCGGCTGTCGGGGTTTCATGGGCAACCGTTGCTACTCTGTCAGGCTCCTCATTGCCTGTTGAACCGCAGTGACCAAGAATCCACTGCATGGATACATGACGACCTTCACCATGTAGATACTGAACTTGGTGGAGAATAATAAAGGTAACAGAATATCTACTACGATGGGTGCTAACGACTCACGAAACCCCATGGCTGCCACGTACTGCAGAGCAGCCCTTGCATCGATGTAGACAACACAGATACGCGGAGGATCTTGGGGTATCTGACACAGAAAGAGCAGAGTGGCATACAGCTCCGCCGATGTTTATGACGTACGATTTTAGAGACGATTTCCACGTGTGACTGCATCAGATGGGACGGGGACAAAAGCACACGAGGGACACTCCCGTGTGGTATAGATCCATTGTATCAGTGAAGACGGCAATGTAGTCAAGATACCTGGTTGTCCACTTCTGGTCTAACCGGACTTGCGGTTGTCCATCTCTGGTCTATATTTACTTCCGTTTTGATAATTTCAATTACTATATAGTAATTGAAAGTAAGTATATGTAAGCCCATTTAATTAGCCTTTAATTAGCTTCAGTTACTTTCAATTACCCTTGAATTACCTTTTAATTACCGAAGGCACCCGCAAGTTTCCTGAGGTAATCTTGAATTCCATTTAATTCTCTTTAATTACATGTACTTGTTTTAATTACACTAAATTTTCGTTTAATTGACGTTAATTACCTTTAACTTCCTTTACCTCTTACCCTTAATTACCTTCAAGTACTTTGATTTCATATCATTTTGCTGCATTGACATTTACTCTTGTATCTCCGCTTTTCATGTCCACTTATATCTGTGATTCGGTGAGGCTTCACCATCTCATACACACACACACACAGCTTTTTCCGTTTAGACACTCCTTATGCTAACGCATTAAAAACGGTGAATTTCGCTCGGCCTCGGACGCCCTGTGCGAGGCGTCAAAAATGTGATCGTCCACCGGCGATCTGCCCATGCTAGATATTTTCGCCCAGCGTCCGCTGTCCCGGAAGCGTCAACCGCGGATAGGTGAACACAAGGCCGGCCAGTCAAAACGCTCTTCTGCTACGAATTCGCGCCACTACGTCCCGCTGCCTTTACTTTGAATCAACATCCTCCATACTGCCTCCACCTTGCCTGCCTTTATGGCAGGCTAGAAGGTTCTAGGCAGACTTGTACGTATTTGGAGTATTGTATTTCAAGTACTGTATTTTAAATACAATTTGCGGTATTTTGGTACTCTACTCAATACTTTTTGTTTTGTGTATTTGTAATTTTCTCTATTTAAATACATTAAAATAATTCTCTATTTAAAATACATTGCATGGTATTTTCTACTCAATACCCTGATTACATATTTTGGATCTCGTCTGTGTATCGTTTTTCCATTGTCTTGCTTGTTCAGTGGAAATTTCCTCGACCCGGACATTGGCCCTTCTTGGAAGTCTCCATTTAGATATCTTGCCTCGTGTGTACTAATTCTTGGCCAGTGAGGGTTCTATTATGTGTGCCCTGACGCGGTGACGCGGAATTCTGACCTCGCCGAGCAGGGACCTGCTAGAAAGTTTGCTTTGTTCTGGGTCACATATACTTAGTGGAGTTATGTGGTATCTCTTTCTCATCTTCTTGGGACTTGTGTTTAGATGACTCCTATCACACAGCGGCGGCTAGCGTAGTGCGCGGGGTTTAGGTGATTCATGTGACATAGCGGCGACTTGCCGCATTGACCAGTGACCGGTGACTGTTTGCGTTCAAGCATAAATAGTATCTTAATTGTACGAGGGGCGTTCAAGTCAAACCGGGACTTTTCATTTTTCGCAAAAGTACAATGAACTTACAGGCGAGAAATTATTTTTGTTTTTCAACGTAATCTCCAGCTGCACTAATGCACTTGTCCCAGCGTTTCACGAGGGCTTGGATGCCAGCAGGGTAGAAATCTTCACCGGCGCGTAGCAGCCATGATCGGACCGCATTCTTGACCTCGTCGTCGCAGCTGAAGTGGCGGCCCCCAAGGAACGCCTTCAGTGGCCCGAAGAGATGGAAGTCGCTGGGGGCGAGGTCTGGAGTGTAAGGAGGATGTGGCAGCAACTCCCAGCCAAATTTCATTAAGGTGCGTGTCGTGAGGTGCGCGGTATGCGGGCGTGCATTGTCCTGTAGGAGGAGGACTCCTTTTGTGATGAGGCCCGGCCGCTTCTGCTTCAGCGCCTTATGCACACCCCTGAGAACCTGGCAGTAATATGCACTATTGATGGTAGTACCACTGGGCAGAAAACCACATGAACAACGCCAGCCTCGTCCCAGAAAACCGTGGAAAAACGTTGGATGTTCTCAGGAACTCTGACACTGGGCTCTGAGCCGCCCCGGCCGGGATCGTCCTGCACTGATGTACGACCATCTCGGAACCGTTTGCACCACTCAAACGCTTTGCTGCGGCTAAGTGTATCGTGGCCATACTGAGCCTGAAGTCTTCTGTGAATTTCAGATGACTTTACGCCTTCATTCACGAGAAACTTCATGACAATTCGCAGTCCGATGTGCGCGCTCACCTCGTTGTCAGCCATCTTGTCCAGCACGTGTCTTATGTTTTGCACAAACTTTGGACCGCCACGTGGCGTACGCGGAGGCCTGTCGCGTGTGAAAATGACAAAAAAGAAGTAGCGCGAGCCATTTGTACACTCAGCATACAGAAAGTCCCGGTTTGACTTGAACACCCCTCGTATTTCAAATACTAACGTTAGTGTTTATTATCTTATCTTAAATGCATTTTTGAGTATCTTGTACATGTCAGGTTCTAGGTTACCATACTGCGTTGTCGTCTGCACGTGGTCGTCTGCTCTCCCGAGTCGTCTTTTTCTTCTTCTTGGTATGGAGTGTCGTCTGCTCGCTGCCACGCCTACCGAACCGCTAAACCGCTATGCATTATGTGCCTAGAAACACCTTTTGCTTTAGCAGTATTCAATATGTCTTTCGGTACATTACTGAATGCCGTTGTTTAGACAGTTGTTAGATATAGCTGCAAAATTGGTTACATTAAGTGATTTTTTTCGAGAAACTGATTCCACTAAGCTTTCACTTTGTACTCTGGTAACAGCGACATCAGAGCATGACTCTCCGACGCCGTCCGCTGATTTTTCGCCTCATGGAGCTGGTGCCACCGAACAACTGGCGGCGGAACGCGCGTGGCAGTCTGCTGCGTGAACTTCATTGCCAATAATTCGCTCCATGAAGCTTTCCTTTACTTTTTCAACCATCGGAAATCCGTCGCTGTGCCCTGGCTCCAAGATGCTTTACCTAAAGAGTACAACGAAGAATCGACTTGACGATCACGCCTATAAACCGATCGAGGCGTACTTACTAAAGACTGCTGGCACCGATCCACAAAGTGAAATTTCACAAATCCTTGCGTGTGATTGAAGGTTCAAGACATCTTCTGACGCAAGATCTATCTCAGCCTGGGTGAGGTGTATGTGAATGATATCTAATACCACTTACAAGCTGCAATGAGTGGCAGATCATGACTTTCCCACCTCCCGAAGCGCAACATCACCCCGTCTAGAGATGATGCGAAAGGTGACGAGTTAAATTTTTCGGTTTTCTACAATCAATCAATAAATCAATCACTCAGCTACAAGGTCGTACAAGGCTGACCGAGACTTTTATTCCATTAAACACAATGGCAAATTCGAGAAGCAGCAAACTAAAATTATGCACCTTCAGCAAGACAGCGCTGCGATCGTCGTGGCAACTCTTTGATGCCTTTGGCGTAGAGAGAAGTGGGCTGCTGTCGTAGCCACTGCAGGACATCTTTCTGAAGGGCTTCATCTACGTGGAACGTCTTTCCTCCAAGATGCTCTTTAAGGAGCCCAAACAAATGGTAATCGCTTAGGGCTAAATCTTGCTGCAATGGGCATGGGGTAAAACCTTCCAGCCGATTTTGGCCAGGGTTGCTACTGTCAAATTCACCGTGTGAGTCCGGGCATTGTCATGACGAAAAATTACCCTTGCGGATAGTATCTGGGGCATTTCTTTGCGATTTGCGTTTTGCATGGCACGCTTTATCAACGTGTAGTAGCACTGACCAGTAATCGTGAACCCTTGCTCCAAGAAGTCCACATGGATGACACCCCGCATCTCCTCGTTGACAGTTCCCATGGACTTCCCAGCTGACAACCGCATTTTGCTTTTCTTTGACGGCGCGTAAGCCTGATGTCGCCATTCCATGCTACTTCTTTTTGTCTCTGGGGTGAAATGGTGCATCCAGATCTCATCACATGTGATTATTGATTGCAAAAATTCGTTGCCTTCGGATTGAAACAGGTTCACCAGCCGCCCAGAGACTCCCATACGGCGTTCCCTTCTGGTCAGAAGTGAGGTGTCGGGGAACCCATCTTGCACAGTCTTTGCAGAACAGCAACTGCTCGTCAGTGATAAGGGACTTTTCGGGAACGTGCGCGGAACATACGATCGATCGGTCGGTCGGTGCACGGTGGAGCGGCACGGAACCCGTCGGAGCCGGGCCAGAAGTCGCTTTCGGGAACCGGAGGATGAAACCGCCACGATACATGCCTTTTGTGAATCCCATGTTCCAATCCATTATATGTATTTCACCCAATATGTGTTTCTATATTACCACACCCTACAGAAGTATGAGAAATGTGGTTTTAGAGCAGTTTTTAGGCAGCAACTCAGAGACAGGCATTGTGTCTTCAACACAGTCCTTGTTATTTCTGCATACACGCCTCCTCAGCTGGCCCCTTTCAGTACCTACCTGCTGCATCACCTTGGACATACACCGCTAGTGCGTGATCTCGGGTAGAGCAAGCTCTTGCCAGCCAAGCGGCAGTGCGACTTGATCGGCTTACATGGGATGTGAAGTCGTTTGAACATACAGTCGTGAATATAGTCGTCAGGATGCCCACTCGTGTGTGGCCAGCAACGGCGAGCTATTTCGGCACCACCCCCCTCCCCCCGCCTTTTTAACACACAGAGGTTTCAAAAATATAATAAAATGTCTGCTTACCTGAAAATTATGTGGTCAACGGTGTTCAGATTCCGCTAACTTTTGCTATAGCAGCAAATTGCTATAGAATTTACTGTATTGAACTTGGAAATTCACCATGGCAACGTGACACTTTTTTTCCCCAGAAACAAAAAGCGCGTATCTATACAACCTACCCAATCCGGTCACGAAGTAGATTCCATATTACAATGGTAACAGCTGAAAAAAATTGAAAATAGCTGGAAATAAACATTTCGGACATTTTATTTGCAATTTATTTATTTGCCAAGATATGTACAGCCAAACATCGATTTACGAATCCCCCCCCCTCCTTTTTGAACAATTCGCGGTGAGACCCAACACAGCCTTCCTGGATTCCTGATTTTACGAATTTTTTTCTGGAACGGTTACTGTGTATAAATCGAGGGTTGTCTATGTAAGAAATCTGAGTAGTCCTCATATAAAAATGTACACGCAACTTGTAGGTAGGGGCCCCGACAAAAGTTTACGGACACGCGAGCGCTGTATTTCCTCTCGGTGCGACACCAGACCGGCGAGTGGAAACGGGCTGGTTTACTCGTTCAGAGGCGTGAGCGACTGCGCTGGTAGAGACACACCGCGGTAGTTTCGGTATCGCTTGAATGTGCTTGAAACGTGGTTTGAATTAGTGTCGCTGCAGGCGTACTCCTCCATCCCTCTGAACGAGTGAACAAGTCGGATTTCGCTTGCCGCTAGTGTGTCGCACCGAGGAGAAAATACACCGCTCGCGTGTTCCGTAAACTTTTGTGGGGACCTGTACTTGCACGATTTCAGGGTGCAAACGGGAACCGGCGACAAGTAACAACACAGGACGCACTCACTTGTGCCTTATCTTTTTTCGCACCTGAAACCACCAATATGCAATACCAACACAAAGCGTCAGTCGCGGTATTTCAAAGCTACTGCTTGCGCAAGTTAACCCCGTCGTCCTAACCCTGTCCAGATGATACTGGCCACTGCCTCCGACTTGCAGCTTCCCCAATTGGCAGCGCACGCTGACAAGATAATGGAGGTGTCCGCACCGCACATCGCCGCTGTTTCCAACGCAGCACCGAACACTGCCCTAGCTCCCTCGCGCGTCATCGCCTCTCCGATACATATACCATCATCGCCAGTCGGGACCAGTGTTGTACCCGCTACCAAAAATAAGTAACGAAATACCGCTACCCGCTACTCCACAGAAATGCAGCGCAATACTAGCGTCGCTACAAATTTGAAAAAATAACGCGACACCGCGACCGCTACCAAATAAGTAACGTAAATGCGATGCCGTTGTTTGTCCGCTACCCTACCCTTCTCTACGTAACACCTCACCGTATAGCCATCTCGTTCTCAAAAGTGTCTCAGCACGGTGCAATATTTAAGTTCCTTCGAATGCAGTAAAAGTATACCACTGCTTACCATTAATAAATATTATTTCACATTGATCGTGACCTTGAGATTATGCGCATTTAAGACATAATTTATTGCGCATAGCGCATGTGTGCATTTAATAACTTTTGCCGTGAGGATATTTGAAGCACAACACGGTTTTTCTGCAATGCCAGAATTTTGTCCCATATATTCGTCGGTCCCAACCTCAAACTGTTCCGTCTGCTTCGTGCAGACGGATTGATCACTTTTCCCCGTAATTAGCGCAACTGCCATCTAGCGCAACTAGCGCAACTGCCATCATAAACGAATACTGGTCGAACCCCGAATAAGTGGCTATACCATGAGGTGAAAAGATCAAACGGATAGCACAATGTTTCCTCTCGGCAGGGCCAACGTAGTGCTGTTGGCATACTGCGCCAAAACTTAGGTCTCACAGGAATTACAACTTAGTTTTGTTGCCTACCCCCACGACGGCTTCTCTTACAAAGCGCTTGAGTATACGAAAAGCAACGTTTTATACGCTTTTTCCTGGAGCACGTGTTCCCCAGGTAGGGTCTACCCGTGAGAGATTAGCTCCGTAATGAAATACTTAGAAAAATAATCATGAAACTTTTGCATGAACATGTCAAGCGCTGTCAACAATCAATTCCTATAATGGCAATCGCCTATTTAGCGCCACAAAGGTAAGCACGTTGACATACACAGATTCACGAATTGCTGATTCATGTGGTGTGGCTCATATAAACACAGTGTAACGTATGGAATGTGCGAAAATAGCTAAACGCTGTTCGGCAATCTCGGTGAGCTTTTGTAGCTCTATCTCGCCAGAAATGCTCCACCTGGGGCACAACATCTTAAAGCAAAGTTGGCGGGCCGTTTGGAGTGCAATGAATCACTATAGTGATACATAATTGTATTTCCGGTATATTTTCGTATTCTGGTCCAAAAGAAATGACGCTTTGTTTATCTGCTCTGAGCAGTAAAGCTTCAAAACACAGTTTTAGATGTGCTATCAACACGGTCATACTACACTGTTAGAAAAAAAGGCATTAAAAAGGTATAATAATGTGCTCTTATACCTCTTTTATACCTTCTGCTTCAGATATATACCTTTGGAGGGTATAGAAGAGGTACAAATTTCCTATTTATACCTCCAACCCTTCTCAAGGGTATGAAAGAGGTATAAAGGAGGGCTAACGTACCATATTTATACCTCATCACGATGTGTTCATATCCAGTATGCTGGATATGTGTATACCAGTATACCAGTAATGAACACCAGGTATACCAGCAACAGATCACCAGGCTATGCCTTTCACGGATATACGATGAGGCTGCTTATACCTTCTGTTTCTTTATACCTGTATGGTTTTTTTATACCTTTACTTCCGCAACGTGCTGTATCACATCGTTATTTTTCTTGAGACGATATCAGCTAAGTTAAACGGATATTTAACTAAGAAACACACACATCAGTACAGTACTACCTAAATCCACATGGTTAGTTTACGGCTGCATAAAATCTTCATTGCTAGAATGTTGAATCTAGATGTCCTCACCCTTAGAATGGTGTACCAGACGAAAGCTGCTCCACAGTTTGTCAAGTCGCCACCAGTATATCAGTATATGTCGCTCTGTAAGTGTCTCGCGATACATCGTGATACACACTTGATGACTGCGCAGAGCGATCTTGCTCCTTGAACATTTTCTTTAGATTCCAACTCCACATTTGTTTATTTTTTTTAGATGCGGAGTAATGTGCACGAGGTTTTCGTCCTACTTCACAACCACATGCGTTTGCGTGTGTTTGTAGTACGTGTGTGCGTGTATGTCAAAAACTTTTCTTTCCTCCAAAGGTGATTTTTATAGTTCCTTCCTCTAAAAATACCTATGCCTAGGTGTGATGTAACACCATGATGGTACTCGTGCAGACCTTCACAGGGGTTTAGAGCTATACCCCTAAAGGTATGGCATATAGCCCTTTGTTGAGGACTATTTTTTTATACCTGTAACCGAGGTATAAAATAATACCTAAGAAGGGCTAAGTTATTGAGCAGGCGATCTATACCTCTAAAGGTATAGATTTTTCTCTGAGTGTAGTTTTGCAACTTATTGTATGAAGGAAACTACACTGTTAGCTTCGTACCCTTATAGTACAGGCAAAAAATTGGCCAATAAATTATCTCTATTTAGAAGTGTTCAGTGTTCCCTTTCGTTTCTTTTGAATAAAAGCTACGGTGTACCTCCTAAAATATCACGGTTACCTTGATGTGTAGAGTACGTTCCCTTTTACAAAGTGTAACTGTTATGTAGAGGCTTGTGTGTAGACTTATGGAATTATCACCGTTACCTTTCTGTTAACGTTACTGTTGTCCTCTGCTTAGAGGCTCTATCGTAGCCTTAAGGAAGTATATTGCCGTTAACTTTATGTTAAGGGTTAAGTGCCTGACAAAAGTTTACGGGACGCTCGGTCGGCGTACTGTTTCTTCAGCGTGACACTGCCGCCGCCGACACGTGAGCACAAGTGGAAAGCAGAAGCAGTAATAGATTGTTCTTCTGTTTTTCACTCCTCCTGTCGTGTCGACGGCCACAGTATCACGCTGAAGAAAAATTACGCCGACCTCGTGTCCCGTAATCCTTTGTCGGACACCGTACCTCAATTTCTGGGACCAGGTCGCTGTTAAATGCCAGTCACAAAGACTGATCTGTGAGACTGATGCCATTAAGACCTTTAGTTAGGACTAACACACAAAAGGACTAACTATAGGAGCCAGTCAGGTCCATCTCAGACGTCAGTGTTTGTGATTGGCTTTCAATAGCGACCTGTGTAACGTGGTGATGGCGTTGGTGTCAGTTTACAAAGACCACAAGAAATGACAGGCAGTAGTTTTTTTCCTTACATATATTTACAACCATTCTTCGGTACAAAATCCGAAAACACTCTTTGGAACGGCTCTGCCACACACAGAAGGCTCAAGTGACACACAAGTTACTCAAGTGACAGAATATAGCAATCATCTGAATAAATTTGAACGCGTCCTCAGAGCGAAATAAATATTAAAGGAGATGCTCAACTTTAGAGGTTGTTTTACTTTCCTAAATAAATTAAAAGAAAAATTCGTAATTCGGGATTCTATCACACGCAGTAAATCTCGCTTTCGCTATCGACCATTGCACCGTGAACTTTTCGCTTAAAGCTGCACCAGAAAGAACTTATTAGCGAATGTAGCTACACTTTGGTGCCCGTGTTTTCAGTTCAGCTTGTCGGTAAATTCACGTTTAATGCATTAATTCCATCTATAAAACCAGCAGACAGAAACATTCATGGCGTGAAGGAAGATGCCCTGGGTCGCTTAATATAATCGGGAAGTTCGTCTCGTTTTGCGATCAAGTCAAGGGACGGCAAAATCGTTACGCTGCAAAAAAAATTTCTAGAAATTTCTAGAAAGGATCTAGAAAACAAATTTCTAGAAGGACAATGAATTTCACTGAAACTCACCTGAAGCAATTTTCAAGCTTATACATTTTATCCAATTATATATTTCCAATGTACGATATTAAAACCTAGTTCTCTTTTTGAGTTGTCGTTTGGTCTCTTGGTATTTCCTTTCGCTGTCTTCTGAACATTATTTTATTTACTGTTGTTCTTTCTCTTTTTCTTTTTAACGAGCATCTCAATGCCTGTTCGTCCTTCAGCGACTGACGCGGTGTTAAGCGTCGCTTTTACACGGCATGGGGGAACATGTTCGTTAGGCGGACATGTTCGCTGCGCACATGTGCGCTCTGCTATCGTGTCTCTTCACGTGTCAATGAAATTGTTCACATAAAAATTACATCTTCCTCTCCTTCTATTTAGCAAAGGTACAGCCTCAACTAAATCAACATTCCTACCGATTTCAGAAAGTGCCAAGTACCTTCCGGGTCCATGCTAGCAGTAACAGCACAATATGCGTTCATGATTTCCAGTTTCGTCTGTCTCAGAGATATATTCTGGGCAGTCGCATTCATCTCCTGTGCACCTTCTATGGCGAACACCGCGAACGTCCGTACCTGAGAACGGCATGATGCCTGAAAAAGCAGTTTCTGCGTTTAGTGACATGCAGAACGTGTTGAGTATAGAAACAGTTTACCTTTGATACATTAGCGCGACCTCCGTCAGCAGAGTTCGAGCTGGTGACAGCCGAAAACCACTGATATGAAGAAGCTCATACGATGTCAAAACTGGTAAACTTTCAGTGTCAAAAAAATGGCGTCCAAGATGTGCAGGCAGTTGCATGTCAAGGGGCGAATGATGAAGAACGAGAGGGCGAAAACCACATGCACAGCGCGCGGCCAAGGACGCTCAAGTGAGAGTAAAACTTAGAAGTAACATCGCCGTTACCTCTATGGATAGAGAACACAAATATTTACAAGTTACACCATCTGGCACTCGTCCAGTCACTTATATTACCGACAAGTACCTTCTACTGTGACATATAGAAGGTGTGTAACGTTGTCAGGAATGTAGTGTAAGTTTTAAATTAGATGTTACAGCATTTTCAACCCTAAAAGCAACCAGATTAAGAGTGTAGCTTCGTAGCCAATATAATGCAGTATATTATGCATATAATAAAAGCGGTAAAAAACAGAGAAAGGGACGGACAGAGAGCAGACAGACGTAGCGCACTTTCAATAAAGTTTTACTCGACAAAGGGTTGCACAAGATTTCAGTTAGAAAAAGCTCAGAATAATCCAAATTATATACGTAACTCTTCAATTGCGCTTAGCTTATGAAAGTTAGTAAAATTGAGGATGTTTTTCAGATCAGTCTACCTGATTAAGAAGTAACCAAAAGGAACAAGAAGAAGAAATTCTGCTTTATCGCTATCTCAGTTTTTCTCTCTGTTCCACGTCTTCCATATTATGAAAAGCAACGGTAGCGGAAAAAGGGTCCGCCGATATGCGTATTTGTCTCGGAAATACTTTTTCCGTTACCAATTTAAACTGTAGCGCGATCGCTACTCCGCTGCTCAAAAAAGTACGGTAGCGACGCTACTAGTAGCGCCCCTATGCACAACACCGGTCGTGACTCATGTAGAGGAACTCCACCTCCTCTACCCAGACAGAACACTATCTCCTGCGGACGTCCGAAACAGATCCCAACGTCCATGTCCTGAAATGGATGTGAGGTGGACATCTCTGGGAGCTACTTGAATGGACGTCCCTAGGCGTACATCCGCAGGACGTGCCGTAACGGCCGCTTGAAGAATTGTCCGAATAGGGTCCCTGACGGGATGTTACATGGATCATTATCGTAGGAGAGAGAGAAACATGGCAAAGTGTGTCGTGGCGTGAGTTCGACTTTCAATGAACCAACTGAATGCCTCACAACAAAAGTAGTAAGAAACACAGATGTTACGTCATAGTGAGTTAATACACCAAGCAGTTCTTCAGTCCATTGTTATTGGTATACACAATCGCATTAAACTTAAGCACCTCACCCTTTAGTTTGACATGCAGGCAAACTGGACTCTCGAATTTGTGGAAGCTCCTGAGACAAGCAATATATAGTTTCTGTTTTCGCATTTGAAATGTATGGCATTGCCTTTCTAAGTGGTCTTCATGGTTCTAAGAGCTTATAAAAGTACGTCTTTATTTTTGCTTTTTAAAACTTCGTGCTCCTTGTTCGTAACGGAAATACGAGAAACAAACAAAAACGAGCAACAGAGAAAGAATGATGCAGTGGCCTAACCTGAACCAAAATGGCGAGAAAAAAAACGCCTACAGGTCTAGTAAGGATCTCTCCACTTACGCAGCAACTCAATAAAAGAGTATCAATAATAATGAAAAAATGCAGGGCCCTGAGCACGTACGCAAGTAAGTCCGTGCAAGGTCCGGGCATCTCCGTGTAACTTCCTGTGAGGACAAACGATGGATATTTGTGGGAAGTCCAAACCGTGGCCACTCGGAGATGTGGGGGACGTCCGTCAGAAAAATGTCTGCCTCCCAGGGAGATCCGAATTTCCGGGAAAGGATATCCCCAGGAGCACCACGGGAAGTTTTGTTCCGTTTGGGTACAAGCCTTTAATCGCGGACTCTTTGTCCCGTTTCCCACAGGAAGAAAAGCTCAACGAAGTGGAAACCTTCCACATAAATGTCCTGGAGTACATAAATGTCTCGGACGAAAAAGTTGCGGAGATTCTTCGCGCAACAGAACAAGACGGTCAACTCCAAAAACTCCTCGAATACGTCAGAGTGTCATGGTCCAAACGAAAGTAGGATGTCAACAAGTTACGGAAGTACTGGAGTTACAAAGAAGACGGCCTGCTGTTCCACTCCACCAGGCTCATCATTCCGAAGTCGATATAACAAACTATCCTCAAGCAACTTCATGCCGCGCATAGCGGGCAAGAGAATGTGAAAGAACGAGCACGGGTTGTCATTGTGTGACAAGTATCGACCTCGAAATGCAAGGCTTCCGATGTTGAGCCATGAAATCGCAAAACTGCCTTAGAAAACGATAGGCAGCGACTTATTCTACCATGGAGGAAGAGAGTTCCTCATTCTAGTTGATTACTACACCTGGGTAGTTTCATTTTAAATCGAATAACGTGTGAAAGTCGTATTTTTTAATTCGACCAGAAAAAAATATATGTTAGAGGACAGCTCAAACGAAGCAAATCGCACCACGTGCGACGCTCGAGCGTGGAGTAGTTTCCACGTGGGAGAGGAGGAAAGTCTGAGGCTGCTTGAGCGCCCTTTCTTCTGGACCGACTTTGGCGGGATCTAGCACCGCTGATTTTATGCCTAGGAACTGGAGGTTTTTTGTGATTATAGGCTGCACCATAGACACTGTCGACAGCCACCCGCAGAACTCTGAGGGCCACAGAGTTTCTGTTAAAAAATGAGAAACTTGGTGTAAACGTTCAAAAAGGAAAAACTTTGTTACCAATTTGCTTAATGACGGAACGTCTAAGGGCATCGAGCTTAGCGCCATTCGATAGGATGTTGAAATAGTTTTCGTGCTGTATAGAGTTTATTTTTCTCAGCCCAGTGGTTTCTGTGTTATTAGTTTGAGAATCGCACATGGTAGGCAAAAATTGCCAATGTTGCATCTCAATTTTCTCAAAAATGCCATCTTCGATTCCCTTGATTATTTTTGAAAAGGTGGCGTCATGTCTCTACTTTAGACGCCAAGTGAGACAATCTTTTATTTTTACCTGAGAGACGCGCAGCGATTGTTTTTTTTCAGGGAGGGACCACGAGGCTGCGGCCGGGCGCGCCCCACCCACGAGCACTCGACCTTCAACTTCTTCTTTGCAACAGGTCTCCCACTGACGGAGAAATGAATGACCACACTGCGTGAGCTTGTTGTAGTGTCCCCAAAGCATCACTTTTCATTTACCCAACGGTCCCCCAGTTCCGTCAGGCTCATTCAAACCGTGAGAGTGTACATGAGTTGCCTGTGCGCCCTTGACGAGAAGCTTCAGTCCGACGAACATACCGACAAAGTAGTGAGAAGAAACGAAGCGCTTCGTAAAGATCTTTATCCACTGGTAACATCGTAGCTTTTGTTTCAGGCTGCCGCCAGTCCCCCAGCCAGTGTGAAAGTCACATCCTTTTCATTGGTAAAAGAACGTTGTGGAAGTTCCGAAAAACGTAAAATGTGCCCATTGCGAGACCCCTGCAGGTGATGGATGCCACCATTGGATTAGCATCATCCGATAGCTTTGGACATTACCTTTCACATGATATAAAGTGACTGGGTTCAAGCGCATGGATGAAAAAAGCATTACTGAAGACTCTCAGCCGATAAGCCCTTTACGAGCAGCTAAGTAACTTTTGTTCTGGTCTCCAAGGTCATGCCAGAAGTCAGCGGCCCATGAAACTAAAGAGGAGAGGAACCACCATGGGGTACGGCCCGCGCGGTTTTGCTTTCGCGTCACCAGATGGCAACACAGAATGACGTGTTTCGCTGGGCTTCGGCCGCTGTTTACGCGTACTCATATTTCATGCTTTTTTGATAAAAACTAAAAGTGGTACACATATAAATTTGGTGTCTATCGATTCCTGAAATATTTCGAAAGAAAGTAAATGTAAAGTTTTTTTTTTTTTTGAAATGGATATAGAAGTTTAATAAAAAGCTGTTCAAAGAGGGATGAGAAAACTTGTGTATTTTTTTCACATTAGTGTCGTCGCCATAAAATACATACGACATGTATGAGAAATCTAGTAGCATAATTCTCTTCATCTCGTCCTCCTCTTTATGATGAAACCACGTGCGACAAAATCTGCACGGTGGGTACCGAGAAAAAGCATAAAAACTGTTCAACCAAAAATACATTGGGACGGAGAGCTGGTATGCCCTCTTAAGGTACCTACAGCTACCGGAAACGAGGGATTTTAGTTGTGCGTTGCTCTGTCGGAAATTTTGATTCCCACGGTGGCATTGACACACCTCGTGGAGGGCGAACGTGTTACACTTAAGAGCAGCAACATACTGTCATCACAGCGGTCTTACCGGCTTTGTACTCGTCGTGGTTCCGAAATAACGCTACGGCGCATACAACTAATTAAAGATGGCATGCTCAGCTTCGGAACTGTCACTTATTGCGCCCAAGCTAAGAGACGGCTGCAACCACGCGGTCACAAATTTGTCCCCTGTGGCCGTACTTCTGCCTTCCTAATATTCACTCGCACGACTGCCTCATAGCGTGCGTATGTGCATTGCCTCAAGCACATGTGCGGGAGAATAGTGAATATGCGCACGTGCGACTCCCATGAAAGTGCGTAATAACAAGTTCAAGGCACCCACGAAAGTATTGCCCTCCGTCTCCAAAGGAAAAAATAAACATACGTACCATAAGTGCAAAATAAGTACACAATGCAACATCTCGGCAATAAATTACAATGCAAAGACTACGAAGCAACGCGTCGTAAACATACGAGGAGCGCCTTTGTGTGGAAAAATCGCTCCACGGAAAGGTAACCCTGCGTCTCAATCAAAAAGAGAAAATTTATCTTACCAGCAGCGCAAACTACAGGCATAATCCTGCCCCTATGGAATAAATTGTAAAAAACATTCTGGCGTTTTAGAAATAATTAGAATCGAACACGCAAAATTTTCGCGTACCACACGTGGTTTTGCGATACTAGGCGGAAAAAAAATGCGGTTGAACCCAGTCATTTTATATCATGTCAAAGGTCATGTAAACCTATCGCATGATGCTAATCCAATGGTGGCAGCTATCACCTGCAGGGCTCTCGCAATGGGCACATTTTACGTTTTTCGAAACTTCCACAACGTTCTTTTACCAATGAAAAGGATGTGACTTTCACACTGCCTTGGGGACTGGCGGCAACCTGAAACAAAAGCTAGAATGTTAGCAGTGGATAAATATCTTTACGAAGCACTTCGTTTCTTCTCACTGCTTTGTCGGTATGTTCGTCGGACTGGGGCTTCTCGTCAAGGGCGCAGAGACAACTCATGTACTCTCCCACGATTTGAATGAGCCTGACGGAACTGGGAGACCAATGGGTAAACGTAAAGTGATGCTCTGGGGACACTACAACAAGCTCACGCAGTGTACGAAGAAAGTAGGAAGTAACTGAAAAGGTTAGCCAGCTGCAGGACTCGATCCCACATCTTCCGGATTACCGGTCCAGGTTTCTTCGTTCATCGTACTTAGGCACTTAAGGCTTTGTGTCTTCGGTGTTCCAGCCTCAGAACACCAATTTCCATCGTGATCACGCAGTGTGGTCATTGATTTCTCTGTCAGCGGGAGACCTGTAACAAAGAAGAGCTTGAAGGTCGCGTGCTCGTGTGTGGGGCGCGCAAGGCCGCAGCCTCGTGGACCCTGCCTCACAAAAAAAAATCGCTGCTCGTGTCTCAGGTAAAAATAAAAGATTGTGTCACTTGGCGTCTAAAGTAGAGACATGACGCCACCTTTTCAAAAATAATCAAGGAAATCGAAGATGGCATTTTTGAGAAAATTGAGATGCAACATTGGCAATTTTCGCCTACCATGTGCGATTCTCAAACTAATAACACAGAAACCAATGGGATGAGAAAAATAAACTCTATACAGCACGAAAGGTCTTTGAACATCCTATCTAATGGCGCTAAGCTCGATGCCCTTAGACGTTCCGTCATTAAACAAATTGGTAACGAAGTTTGGCCTTTTTGAACGTTTACGCCAAGTTTCTCATTTTTTTACAAAAATCTGTGGCCCTCAGAGTTCTGCGGGTGGCTGTCGACCGTGTCTATGGTGCAGCCTATAATCACAAAAAACTCCAGTTCCTAGGCATAAAATCAGCGGTGCTAGATCCCGTCAAAGTCGGTTCAGAAGAAAGCGCGCTCAAGCAGCCTCAGACTTTCCTCCTCTCCCACGCGGAAACTACTCTACGCACGAGCGTCGCACGTGGCGCGATTTGCGTCGTTTGAACTGTCCTCTAACATATTTTTTTTCTGGGCCAATTAAAAAATACGACTTTCACGCGTTGTTCGATTTAAAATGAAACTACTCACCTTCTATTTTGAGGCACTTCCTCTGCAGAGGAAGGCACTGAAGAAAGCTACATCGATAGGAGCCACAGCAGTTCGTGCTGACGTGTTTGCCACACACGACATTCCTGTCAACTTTATCACAAAGAATTGGCCTCCCTCATTCACGAGTTCCGAGGGGTTACGAAGACCCTTGGTGTCACGGACACAAAGTCAAGCCCTCACTGCACGAGATCGAATGGGATGGCAGAACGTGCAGTGAGAGAAGCTAAGAAACTGCTCACCGTGCATTCCTACGACACCGTGGATTTCAGGACTGCTATACTCGAATGGAGGAACACAGCTAGTGAGAGCATCGCAACATTCGCGACAGCGAAGTATAAAATAAAGCTCGTTCGTTCAGGCATGACATCTTTGACGTCATGACGTGACAGAGGTGTGCAGCGATGGATCTTGCAGCGCCAACAAGGTAGGCAGGATTGTGTCCAACGTCGAACGTCTGTAATCATGCCTAGCCAAACGTAGCGTGCTGCGATGAGTCGCAGCGTGCGTCGACTACCTGGATGTGCGAGATTGTGCAGCTGGTCCAAGAGAGGGCGACAGAGGTCGTGAGGGACGAAAGGGCGTGGGGTGCCGCTGGACGTGTCACAAATAATGGGAAACATGGCTCCAGGCAGCACAACATCGTCGAATTTCAGGGATGATGACGAACGACGTAAGGTGACAAGTTCGGTGTCCGCTTGCTGGAGCCGCGCCAGGAGATCCAAGAAAAAATCAAGGGAAGAGGAGAGGGACTCTATGCGGCTGATAGCGTCGGCCGGGATTGATCCGAACCTTTCATTTGGAAAATCGCTGTGGTAAATTCTGTTAGAAAAGCGAGATGACGAATCTCGCACGGCGAGTACTTACAGCTGCATCTTTCGAACGCAAACACCAGCGGCTTGTGGTCTGTCATAAGTATATAGCGTTGGCCTTCCAGAGTGTGACGGAAGTACTTCACAGCCAAGTACGTCGCTACGAGCTCACGTCCGAAAGCGCTGTACGTTGCTTGGGCGCTATTGATCTTCTTTGGGAAGAAACCGAGAGGGCGCCAATGGCCGGCGATTCTCTGCTGAAGAACAGCGCCGACAGCGTGTCCAGAGGCGTCCACCATCAAAGACGTGGGGGCGTCATGAACGTGGTGAGCGAGGAGCCTAGCGCTTGCCTTCGCTATCTCAAAGGCGGTCCCTCCGCTTGCCTGAGCATCTCTTCCAAAGGGCGAAGTATGGTGGCGCAGTGTGGTACGAAGCGTCGGTTGATCATGCCAAAAAATCGCCGAAGTTGGCGCAAAGATGGTGGGACGTCCATCATAGTATTGCCTTTGGTGGGAAGTGGTTTAATGCCGTCGGCGTCAAGGTGATCTCCAAGGAATACGAGTGCAGAATGGCCGAATTCACATTTCACCGCGTTGACGGCAATGCCGTGCTTGTTCAATCGCTCAAACAGGAGACGAAGGTGGTGAAGGTGCTGCTTGTCGGATGAACTGGCCACGAGAACGTCGTCAACGTGAGCGAAACCGAAAGGCAATCCCCGTGTCACAGCATCAATAAAACGTTGAAATTTCTGCGCTATATTGCGAAGGCCGAATGGCATCCCGAGGAACTGCAAGAGTCCGAATGGGGTGGTAATGGCGGTTTTCGGAACATTTTCAGCGGCCATGGGAATTTGATGGTAAGCCTTTCGCAGGTCAATCTTCGAAAATACAGTGGCGCCATGTAACCTTGTGGTAAAATCTTGGATATGAGAAAGGGGGTACCGATGAAGTACCGTCATGACGTTCAAGGCATTGTAATCTCCGCAAGGTCGCAAATCTCCGGTCTTCTTAGGGACCACGTGGAGCAGGGACGACAAGTGGCTGCTGGAAGGACGGGCGATTCCAATGGTCAACATGTGGTCAAATTCGGCGCGGGCAATGATGAGCGTTTCAGGTGCCAGCCTGCGGGGTCTGGCAAAAGCTGGCTGACCATTGTTTTGGATGTGATGGACGACGTCGTGTTGGGCAGGACGTGTCCAGTCAGGTGGATGGGTGAGATTGCGAAATTATTCCCGTAAAGTGGCGAGTGGAGGAGGACCACTGCTGGTCTTACGCCCTGAAGAGACTCTACGATAGGACAGTGTCAGAGGATGAGACCATGCACGGAGAGCTTGGTCGTGGAGTCGATGAGGCAGCACCGAGACGTGTCAACGATGAGACCGTAATGGTTAAGAAAATATACGCCGAGAATGGGGTGCGAGACGTAAGCGACAACGAACACCCATGAAAAGTCACGTTGTAAACCCAGGTCAAGGGTGAGAGACCGTTCGTAGAAAATTGGATAGGAGACCCGTGTACGGCGGATAGGTTGCGATAGCTTGCAGTGGCGGGCAATACGCTGATCTGGGCGACGGTGTCAATCAGGAATGGGAGTCGGCAGCGCTTTGCATGCACAAAAAAAAGGACAAAAGGCGACCTGGGGCAGGAGATTAAAGATCGCTCGTCGCCGTTGGTGATTCTCTCGGGGGTTTCTCGGCCACCCACATGGACCGCAGCAGTGCTGTGCCGAGGCCCCAAGCTTGGCGTGATGCCAGCAAGGTGGTAAGGATGGTGGATCGCTGTTTTGCTGTCGTGAACGTGTAGATGGTCGTCGGAGAACACGATGGGTTGAGCCGCTGGGTGATCTTCTGCCTTGACCGCGGTAACGCTTTCGAGGAGCTGGTGATCGGCGATGAGGTACTGCAGTCACGACGACTTCGAACAGATTGCGTATTTCTGCCGCTAGTGCAGATAACTCAGTCGACTGAGGAACTGTGGCAATGGTGGAGGGTTTTTCGTGATGCATCTAGTTCACCACAGACTCTTGTTGATAGGGCTGAGGTGTGTGTGGAAGAGACGCCACGGAAGCATTGGTCCCAGCCACCTCGATAATCTTGTCTGCAAGGGTGGCGAGAGCCTGAAGGTCAATGTCGAGGCAGTTGCCAACACCATCTATACCTGGTCGGGCAAGCGTTGGAGAAACAATTCTTTGAGTACACCACGGTCGAAGGTTGCGTCTCGAGAGCCGAGAGGGTTCTCCATGTGGCGAAGCATCTGAGACGGCCTGCGATCGCCGAGTTCTCCGGAGGCCAGTAGGAGCTTAAGTCGTTTGCGCCCCGGTGCCATAGTTCGAGTTATGACAGCGTCTTTGAGAGCAGAGTCAAGCTGTGTGGGAGATGGCTGAAGGAGCAAGTCGGTAACTTCCAGGGTGACCTCCGTGGGCAGAACGGAAATGATATGATGAAATTTGCGGAGTTCCGAACTTATTCCCGCTATGCTAAATTGTGCCTCGACTTGCACAAACCATAACTGAGGCTTTTGAGCGAAGAAGGGTGGTAGGCGGATGGCGAAATAGGCAATGCTCTAAGAAACGGAGCTGGCGCCCACAGGCTGGTCCTTGTTCATGACCACTTTCGGGTCACCAATGTAGCGAATCATCGGACTAGTGAAAGAAGTATCCGACCACCGCGAATGCCTGGACGAAAACTGATTCAATTCGGTAGAGCTCTGTTCGCATTGCGGCACATCATTGTCGTTGCTACATACCCTTTATTTACCGAAGGTTACCGCCGGTTTCCTGAGGCAAACTTGAATCTCATTTAATTACCCTAAATTTACCTGCATTAATTACTCTCAATTTAATTTTAATTCACGTTAGTTACTCTTAATTACAATTAATTATATCCGGTTACCTGCGGTTGCCATTGGTAATCTTTAATTTCATTAATAACTTTATATAATAACAATAATCGAATACCTATAATAATATCTAATATCTACATAATCTTTCTCTGAAATACATATACCTTACATTCATTTCTTTCAAACTCAACTGCTGTAATCACCTTTCATTATTCCTAATTACCTCTCATTACTATTACCACTTACTCTTAATTACCTTCAACTGCTTCAATTACATATAATTAGCTTCAGTTACATTTCCCCTCTCATCTCGCCTTTACATCTCCAGTTATACCTCTGTCTCGGTGAGGCTTCACCGTCACGCACACACGCGCACACAGAGACACACGCATATACAGCTTTGTGCACTTTGACACTCCTAATGCTAACTCATTGCAAACACCAGCTGGGTTGCTAAGCACGCCCACGAGTGTCATATGTTCCTATTCATAAACACTAGCTGCCGAAGGAAACATCTGACAGACGACTTCGCTGCGCTGTCATAATCAGGGTTGCTGTGAAAAATGCCCGTTCCACGTCTGCAGATGTTACGCTGACAGTGAACACCGATTTGACGATGGTGGAGAAAAGCAGTCCGCGATCGTTGGTGAAAAGGGCAGAAGGGCACGCGTTGAACCCAAGACTTCCACAGAGTCACCCATGCCAATCCGTTCAGTGAGAGCCAATCTGTTCAATTCGGCCTCACCGTCATTGACATGAGCCAGCAGTGGCGCCGCTTCATGCATATAAGCGCGCGCCGCGTGCTGTTGTGCGTTCTTTCATCGTACGACGTTGATCATCGTACGTCGTTACTCATGGGTGTTGGATCGTTGCTTTAGCTCATTCGGCCCTTCATCACCCAAATTGCTAGGTATATCTCTTCAGTCATTTTATCATTGTATGCACCATACCAGAGTGCTAGTAAACTGCCTGTGTGTTATCCAAATGCCGTATTCCTGAATCTTCTTTTGAGTTTGGCAGATAACCAGGGACATCGGGTCCGTCACCGACGCTTATAAACATTCCATAGATAGACCAAGGGCCTTGGTCTATCTTGCCTCACATGGCGCAGTCGACAAGATACGGCAAGTGATTCTCCAGACCTTTCACTTCTGGTTGATACCGTATTAATTTTTTGCAAGTACTTCGACTTTGAAGTCTTATGCTTTTTTCATAGTTCGATTTAGGCTTAGCCTCGTCATTCGAACGCATTGCTTAGCATCCTTCGAACAGTTCTAAACCCTTCCTTCCTAACCTCCAGTTCACTTTTTTGTCACGCATTAATTGCGTCTTCAGTTTTTTTTTTTTTTTTTTGCATTTTTGCATTTTTCAGTTGTTCGCAATTTTGAACGCGACGTTCGATGTTGGAGTTAGGTTCTGCTGGTAATACCTATCTGGAGCTTGGTGCAGTATTCTTTCCGTCCCTGGATTTTTCGTTGTGTCTTAACGACAAATATCCGGTCTTTTGAGTTCGTTCTTTTATGGAAAGCCCAAAGGTGTCGAGACTTCTTTTGCGTCCAGCACAAGAGTTGTTTGAAAAGTGCGTCTTACGTAATCTCACACTCCCAGAAAACTCGGATCCTCGTCAGGCAGCAATTCTCATCATGGAAGACGACAAAAGGAGGAAACACGCATCTACGAGTGCGATTCCCACCAAAGACGACAACGAGGAATACTCAACATCGGAGGAATACGAATTATCAGAAGATTAACATGAGGATGAACAAGTCTCATCAACTAACAAAACAAGTAAGAAGACACCTACCGCGAGTTCCTCTGCCCCAATCACCATCGATCAGTTATCTTGAGATTTTCGAACAGGTGGTTTCCACACCACAGAGGATAGTAACCACCCCCGACCTTAGTCAGACACTGAAGTTATTTTATGGCCGGCCCAATGACGATCTTCGCGCATGGCTTTCATCAATTGAGGTGTTAGGTATCCAGTACGGTTGGGACGATTATACCGCTTTAGCCATAGCAAATAGTAAGCTTCGTGGTGCGGCCAAGGATTGGGACGATGGATCCGGAAGAAGTTGTATCACATGGCAAGACTGGGTCAAAGCTTTGAAAGATCAGTTCGATTATGATCCAGATCTACCAGATTGGAATCGCGATTGTGAAGCTAGAGTCCAGAAAAGCGAAGAGTCTATTTCTGACTATATTCACGCAAAGATTAAAATACTCTGCAAGTGCCCTTACCAGCTCAGGGAACGTGACAAGATTTGTTACACCACCATGGGTCTACAGAGCGAGGCAACGAGGACCAGTCTCACTTCCTACTACATGTCTACTGGATGTGACTGTCTCACTCTGATCAAGCTGGCACGACAGATCAAACCTTCTTAGAAACACCGTGATCCAAACTGGCGTCAACAAGGAGCCAAGCAAAAGAACTACACGAAGAGGGAACATCAACGTCAGCAAGGCTTTTCGTCCGCATCTCAGCCTAAGTTTAATCTCGGCAAAACGGTGAGAAACGTTCTCCTACTTCCACCAAAACATCGGACAAATCAAGCCACAAATCGAAAGACCCAGAGGACTACACCAGACATCAGAACAAAGACAAGAAACACAGCTACACTGCTTCAATAAGACAGGACTTACCATCTAGACACCTGGTGAGACCCGTAATTGAGATCCTCGTAAATGACACACCGTTCCACGCACTGGTTGACACCGGTGCAGACATCTCAATCTTAAGAAAACAGGCAGCAGAGCTTTGGGGTATTAACATAACACCGTGGAGTGACGCAGCAATAATCGCCGTCGATAACGAGTCCATGCCGTTCGGCGAAGCCGTCGTGGAAGTGAAGTTAGCCAACACAATTGTTTCTCTTCAAGTTGCTATCGTCACTAACATCATATATCCTTTCATACTTGGTAGCGACTGGCGCACATCTGCCAAGCTTGGAATCACCGTTTGGCCTAATGGACACATCTCCATCCAGTCACCTCCAAAGTCCCACCAGGAGAAGATCTTCAACAGCATGTTTCTAAAGAAAGACTTCATCCAGGAACTTTCTCAAACATCTCCATCACATGCTGAAGAGTTCCAACCTATACAAGAACGGATCTTCTACAACACCACAATATCCAAGGATCAAGACACGTCGACAGAGATCAAGACTCATTACATCCTTCACGCTCTCAACAACATGCAAGTGAATAATGAGAAAGGCTCGACATCAACATGTTCATCAACACAACGCAAATCTCCACCATGGAACTGTCCTTTCCCACTTCTTCCTGGCACCAACATCGTGGCACCCCAGGACAAAGTGAAGATACTATTTCGTCAACCAACATCAGTCTCCCCAAGACCAAGCTGCGAGACTACGTCAAACAGTTTTCCGGTGAACAACAGTGTTTGTGAACGTGTTGGTGAATTCCGCAATGTTGTCAACGTTCATAGAACACAACCATCACAGGTATGTGAAAATGTCATGTTGCATAACGATGAAAAGGATGAAGGAAGGGAGTTGCCTCAGGACAGAAGCCGCCGATATTTCGAACAGAGACTGTTCTTCTTCTGGGCACCGTCCTCATCATTGGCATGGTATTTAAAGGGTTAGGTGTGGCGTGTTTAAAGGTTCATGCGAATTGTGGGTCAACAGCCCGGAGGGAAGAAAGGTTCCGTACGGGCTTCTACGGCCGGAGTGAATGGCTGCTTTGTTAGAGTGTGGAGGGGATTATGTGAACGTAGTGATCTAGGCTACAGACCGGTTACAGAAAAATGGAAGGTTCACGAACACGTGGACGAAACGGGACAGCAGGCAAGAATTGGCAAGCATAGCGAAAGATAAGGAGGTTAGTGGTTACGTGGGGAAAATTCCAGAACGAGCAAAGGGGGTTTTCTTCTTTCTTTTTTTTTTAGTAGAAAGTTGTGGCATGCAATAAAGAAAGCAGAAAGCAGTGGCCATGCAGAACATAATAGATGATAATGGAGGTAGAAGGGAAAAGCATATTTTATTTGTGAAGTGTTTCAAGGGTGCCTTGTGATTTGTTGATACCGGACGGGTGAAGAGCGTTGAACTTGTATATGACATAAGACTCCCTATCACGTCTGTCACGTGTGGATCTAAACCCGATTTCTAGAATATGTAGTTTAATGTTGTCAAAATTGTGACCAGGAACGTTGAAGTGTTCGGCGACTGCTTTGGGGAGTTTGTTGGACGCGTCGGTTCTGTGTCCGGTAAGGCGATTGTTCATTTGTTGGCCGGTTTCACCAATGTATTGCATAGAGCAGTCGCCGCATTCAATGCAGTATATGACATTGGAGCTTGGGCATGTGAATGCGTGGTTAACGGGGTGGGTGTAATTGCTCACCAGCTCCGGTGGCGCAGCGGTAACGCGTGCGCTTGGAGACTGGGAGGTCCGCGGTTCGAATCCGCGGGCCGGCTGTGCCGTCTGGGGTTTTTCCTGGGTTTCCCTCAGATGTGTAGTAGGCGTATGCCGGCACAGTTCCCCTGAAGTCGGCCCATGGACGCAGCTATCCTCCCCCCGAGCGGATTCCGCTCGGTCTTCCACTTCACCCTCTCCTCCTCTCCACCACCTTTCCCTTCCCGAGAAACATGCCGCCTAATCAGGCAGGCAGACCTCTCGGTTCCTCCCAACGACACTCCTCCTCCCTCCTCCTCCTCCTCGTGTAATTGCTCGCAGTGCTTTTGATGGAGTTAGCGTGTTGAACGTGCTTGCATGTTTTGCAGCGCGGGAGGTTGCAGGGTCGTGTTCCCGTGTACGGGGTGCTCGTCTTGCTGATTTTGGCATTGACCAAGGAGTCTGCCAGGTTTCTTGCGCGTCGGTATGTCACCTGTATGGGATTTGTGAATATGTTGCTAAGTCCGTCACTGCTTTGGACATGACATCATTCCTTTGGATAGGGTTGCTGTACGAGAGACAGATGCAAAAACTGAAGTACAGCATGCTGGAATCTTGAACTATTTGGACAACCTTAAAGACAAAGTAACATCAGACATAAATGACACACAGCTTAAGAAACTCCATGACATAATTCTTAAGCATGCGAACGTGTTTTCTAAGCAAAAGTATGACATAGATTTTTGTCCAAAGACCGAACATTGCATTGATCTCTCTGGCAGCATTCCTGTCCGCGTAAAGTCTTACCGCTACTCTTGGAATGGCAGGAAATACATCAAGGAAGAAATCGACAACTGGCTTAAGTTAGGTCTTGTTCGAAAATCGGAGTCTCATTACGCTTCCCCAGTTTTCGTCGTTGATCAACCATTTTATCCGTCAACACCACGTAGACTTGTTGTTGACTACCGCAAGCTAAATAGGAAACCGTCAAAAGAGTGTATAGTATGCCTCGAATTGATGATACTGTTGACAGAGTAGAGAAAGGAAAATACTTTTCCGCTATGGACAAAAAGGTTACTTAAACATCAAAATAAGGGAATCTGACCAACATAAGACAGCTTTCATTAGACCTGACGGTCTTTACGAATTCGTTCGAATGCCTTTTGGTCCAACTGGTGCTCCCGCCACTTGGCAAGCAGTAATGGATGAAGCATTTCATTCCCTCAAGTGGAAGGACGTTGCAATTGTCTATTTGTTTTGTTTTGTTTTGTTTATTATACGTTCAAGACCCTCACTTGAGGGCATTACAGAACGGAGTGAGTATTTACAAAATACATGTGTAAATAGTGGCAACGACACAGACAACTTCCCGACAAGAAAACACAACACGGGAAAAAAATATTGCTGATGCACAGATTAGCAAGCATTGTATTGTAACTTAGTTTGTTGACGATGTGCTGATGAAAGATAGGAAATCAATGCCTGCTTGAAGTGTGTCATGGAAGTTTGTGAGACAATGGATTGGGGAAGGAAGTTCCACTCTCTTATGGTGCGGGGAGCAAAGGATGTATCATATATTAATGTTCGACAGAGAGGGCGATTGAGTTTGAAGCAATGGTCTAGTCGTGGTGAGATGTGTACTGCAGACGTTAGGAATTCAGGCTGTGATGGACAAAGAAAAAATAACTTGTACAACAAGCACAATCCCGCTACCGCACGTCTGTCTGAAAGGCTAGGAATATTAAGTTCAGATTTCATGCTTGATGTAGATGCGTGATAATCATAGTTAAAAGGTATGAATCTGGATGCACGGTTCTGAACGTCTTCAATGGAATTAGTGAGATATTGTTGGTGCGGATCCCAGATGGACGAAGCGTTGGACGAACAATGGCTAGGTATGATAGCCGTTTTAGGTCGGAAGGAGCACGTTTAAAATTACGACGTAAGTATCCAAGAGCTTGACTGGCAGTGGAAATGATGTGGTTTACATGACACGTCCGTGAGAGGTCGGACGCGAAATGAATTCCAAGATATTTATAGGTAGGCACATGCGATAGTGGAATGTTATATAACGTATAAGCGAAAGTGATGATGTCACGGTTACGGGAGAAATTCACTACTTTGCATTTGCCTATGTTCAATGACATTTGCCATGTAGTACACCAGGCGCTTATTTTGTTAAGGTCGTTCTGCAATGCTACATGGTCGTCCCCCGAAGAAATTCTACGATATATTACGCAGTCGTCTGCAAATAGTCTTACGTTAGAGGTTAAGGTAGAAGGAAGATCGTTAATATAGACCAGAAACAGAAGAGGACCAAGGACAGAGCCTTGGGGGACGCCGGACAACCCAGTAAAGAGTTCAAATAGGACGTTGTTGAAAAAAACGCACTCCTGACGATCATTTAGAAAGTTCCTGATCCAGTCGAGCACCTGCGGGCATATGTTTAGTGCTGATAACTTTTTTAATAAAAGTGAGTAAGAAATCTTATCGAAGGCTTTCGAAAAGTCTTAAGAAGATAGCGTCTGTCTGGTAACCAGAGTCACTGTTATAAAAAAGGTCATGAGAAAAGAAGGCGAGTTGTGTTTCGCAAGAGTGCTGTTTCCTGAAGCCGTGCTGAGACGCGGAGAAAAATGCGTTAGATTCCAGGTATGCCATTAAGTTTCAGAAAATTATATGTTCCAGTAACTTACATGAAATACATGTTAGCGACACAGGTCGGTAGTTTTCAACGGATAACCTTTCTCCACTTTTAAAGATGGGGATTACTTTGTTCAGGTGCCAGTCGTGGGGGATTTTTCCCGTTGCGAGCGACTGCGTAAAGATTAGTGTCAGAAAAGAACTACTTATTGTTTTAGTATTTTTCAATATTTTTGAGTTGATATTGTCTAGTCCTGAAGATGAGGATGTTTTCAAGTCATCGATCAACTTTTCAATGCCGCGAGGGTGGACAGTGATATTTCCCATGGGAGGAAAGTTACATCGGGTATGCTTGGTGGACGTGACGAGGAATTCCTGGTGAAAACCGACAGAAAGGAGGAGTTGAATGCTGATGCACATGATTCGTCAGAGAGTAAATCACCAGAAGTGGCACGGAGATGGGTGTCAGGTTCCTCCTTTGGGTTGATGACTTTCCAGAATTGACGAGGATTGTTCGAGAGTAATGCAGGTAATGTGGTTCTAAAAAAGAAACGCTTGGACGTGGTCACAGCCCTGGAGTATATCTTAGCTGCAGTCCGATAGGCTTCCCAAGTTCTAGGAGCGTTAGATAACCTGGCTTTCCGATACAAGCGTTTCTTTCTATTCCCAAGACGAAGGAGACTGTGGTCGAACCACGGATTCCTTTTACTGCTTTTGATGATAGCTGTGGGAATGTACTTTTTTGTGAGACTGTTAAGCTTTGTTTTGAATAAGGTATTCATACTTATGTCATATGTACGTCATATTTCGATGACATCTGTATCTACACTTCCACCATAGACGAACATCTCGATGTTCTTGACCAATCTATGTCCACACCGGAAAATTATGGCTTCAAAATCGAGACCAATAACTGTCAGTTCATTCAGACCAATATAAAGTTTCTGGGTTACATTGTATCTCATGAGGGTAAACTGCCAGATCCGGAGAGGTAGGTCAGCTGCTGTTGACAAATACCCCGATACACCGAGCACACTACAAGACGTAAAGAGATTAATGGGCTTTGCTTCTTAATTTCGCATGTTCATCAAAGGTTTTGCTGAAATTGCGCGACCCGTATCACTCCTCTTGCGAAACAAGCAACCGTCCAAAAGTACTGGGAAAACTAACATTACGTCAGAGTGGACACACGCTGAGGCTGTACGTAACCTCAAGTATCTCTTAAAATCACCACCTATTTTGGCTCATTGTGATCCAGATTGAGAAACTCGTGTCTATGTTCACGCCTCAGCGAAACATCTAGGAGCGTTCATCTCACAGAAACACGATGGAAAAGAGTATGTTGTTGAGTATGCCAGCAGAGACGTCCAACCAACGTAACACAGGAAAAACTGCATTCAAACATGCTCGAATGCATTGCTCTTCACAGACAAATTTCGTATTTATGTGTACGGGTTGCCTATCGTCCATGTTTGGACAGGCAACTACAGTGTCTCCTTAATGACCAATGCACAGCAAATCAATAGCAAATTTGCTCGCATGGTTCTCGATCTTCAAGAACTTCCTCTGAAGATACACCATCGTTCGGGAAAGATCAATGTTGTCGCTGATGCTCTATCACGCATCCCAGAACCTTTGCTTGCGTCACTAATTCTCTCTGCCGAGAATTCTCACCTTTCCAATCACCAGCAGTCAGATCCGTGGTTATTAGAGATTTTTGAAGTCATCAAAAATCCAAACATTTCTTCTCGCAGAGCTGAAAACATGCGGAATACATTCATGTTGTCAAATGGCATTCTGAGTAAATACTGGTGGTCGTCCATTAATAAGGACGTCAAAGAGTACGTCCAGGGCTTCAACAGACAAACATCGAAGCCCGTGGGATACTTACATCCTCGATCGATTCCCACACAACCATCCACCACGATATCCTTCGATCACATTGGTCCACTTCCGGAAACAGGAAATGGAAACAAGTACATCATTGTATGTATTGACCACACTACACGCTTTGTAGTAACGCAGGCTGTGAAATCAACAGCATCGTCACATATCATACAGTTCAGTAAGGAAAAGATCAACACAACTTTTGGTATTCCCATGACAATTGTTTCTGACCAAGGTTCAGGTTTCATGAGTCAGAACAAGTAAAAATTTCTAACTACAACAGGAACTGAACACACAACTTCTTGTCCTTATTTCCATCAGGCAAATGGTCTTGTGGAAACATCTGTAGCCACCATAAAGAATATTCTAAAAAAAATATTGCTTTAAGAATGCTTCAAAATGGGACGAATAGATCGCAAACACCACTTCTTCCATAAACACTTCAAGACAGGGTTCTACTAGATTTTCACCACATTTCCTTCTCTTTGGATTTGAACCTCGTATTGAAAACGAGATTCAGGTTGGTGTAATCGTTGATGACATGTCGCGACTTCAGAGCATTGAAATGGTACACGACATACATGCAGAAGCACGCCAAAACCTAGAAAAAGCTCTATCCTCTCAGAAGAGACGTTATGACTACGGTCGGAACCCATCGCAGTTCTCTGCGAGTGACTTAGTTTGGATAGAATCATTTTCAACTTTACCTTTTGATGCTAAGTACAAGGACAAGGTATTCAAAGTTATTTCCTATCATCCCCATGACATTTGTACTATTCAAAGTCTGGATGAAGGAATAACAAAAACAGTTCATGTTTCACAAATGAAACTGTTCAAGGATTAACCAGATTGGGATCCTAACATTTCTTTTCATGATATAGATAGTGACGAGAATGTCTGTTTATCAAGACAATTCTTCCGAATTCGAAGAAACACATAGTCCACCTTACACCACAAGGTATGGACGTGTTACCAAACAAAGGGTACCATTACGGGCGTACGACCTCCTTTGACTTTGATTCAAAGTACACACATTCCATAGGGACGCCTTGGTGAATGTCGTTCCTTCATGGACAGGGGAAGCTCTGGTCCATAAATGACTTTGTACTTCATTGCTTTCAATGTATCCAGTGTCTGCAACATGATTTTTTTGCGGTCATACATTTTCCTTTGCTTTTCACTTTGGGTTACTTCCGCATTTCTTGGTTACTCACACACACAGCCACCCGCCACACGCTTACATTGTTGCTGTTTGGCATTTCCCTTCTACTGACCTCTTCAGGTCAACTTTGCGCATTTCGAATTTAGTGTCACTTCTTCACACTATTTCGCTTCAATTTCGCATCACTGCATGTACTGTGTATGTACGCATGTCACAATGCTATTCATGCTATGCTGTAATTTTAATGTACGTCGATGTTAAAATTCACAGTGTGTTTAGAACCAGGAGATTCTACTTCTTCCTTTGAGGGGAGATTATTAAAAGCCCTTAAATCTAGGTTGTTCTGCATCTCAGGACAACAGATGCTGCATGGTTCTGCTAAGGGCCTTGGCATGAATCATGTTCTCTTTTGTTTTTGTTTTTTATCCTGTTTCAGAACAGCCTCGATTTTAAACTGTTCTAAATCCCTCATTCTGTTTCATTTTTCCTCAGTGTAATAACGAAATGAGGACATTTCATTTTTCGTTAGAGGTGGGCGTGTGAGAGCCAATCTGTTCAATTCGGCCTCACCGTCATTGTCATGAGCCAGCAGTGGCGCCGGTACATGCATATAAGCGCGCGCCACGTGCTGTTGTGCGTTCTTTCATCGTACGACGTCCATCATACGTCGTTAGTCATGGATGTTGGATCCTTGCTTTAGCTCATTCGGCCCTTCATCACCCAAATTGCTAGGTATATCTCTTCAGTCATTTTATCATTGTATGCATCATACCAGAGTGCTAGTAAACTGTCTGTGTGTTATCCAAATGCCGTATTCCTGAATCTTCTTTTGAGTTTGGCAGATAACCAGGGACATCGGGACGCTTATAAACATTCTTCACCCCTTTTCCTTGGTCTATCTTGCCTCACAGTTCCAATCCCATTCTGGTGAAAAAGCGGAATGATTCCATTCCCATCTCAGTACAAACTTCGTTGTTGCCATCCCATTCTCATTGCATTCCGTGCTCTATAAAAGAGAAATGATTCCAGAATGATTACAACTCCGGAGTGGCGACTCCGCAACCCTGGTCCACGGTGATCCAGTCTCAAAATCTGCCGCCAGTGTGCGGGGCTCACGCCTTCCGGTTTGGTGTGACGATGGCTGTACAGAGAGGCTCAAGAACGTGTACGGATATTGTCACGACAGCAGCGGAAACGAAAACGTATGCGCGTATAGTCTTTCTCTCTCTCTCTCTTAATGCATCGATTTTACTTAACGGTTAACATACAATACCCAAATCTTAAACATTGAGCAGGCGTCAAATATGTTTGAACGGAAACATGTCCTTGAGTCTGAGGAGCAACGAAGTGGGGAACTAGACTGGACGGACACGGGGCAAGAAGCTCGCTTGTCTCCTCTACTTACGTTCAATGTGAAGTATGTGTACCATTCGCATGGCGGGCGGCGTACAGTGTGTGTACATACTGTACAGTTGGCAGCATCCCATTGCAGCCACCTGTTACCTGAGAGTCAGGCAGAGTGGTCCGGTCGACCTCTCAGATTTTTTTCCCCGTTATATTGAAGCCTATAGTGCTTAGGAAGTACATAGGTGCAGGAAATAGCTCTAAATATATTATAGTCCTTTAAAAAAAGCTTCAACAATGACCATTACGAGGACTGCGCTACCTCACAATTGTCAGGCCTCCTATCTTCGTAACCATTAAGGCTATGCCGTTATCTTTTCCCACGCTTATTGCCTATGCGCTGCTCCATGGCTTGCTCTATGTTTAACGATCTGGGTTTCGCAGGTGTATAGATAGAAAATCGCAAGGTCGCCTCATTTGCAAATGATAGCACTGTTTCGGCACGTAAATGCTTTTCTGCGAATACTACAAAGTCAACATCAGTGACATCATTCTGTTCGTCTCCTTCCATTCGTATAAAACACGTTGTTGGATCATCTCGGACATACTTCCTAACGCGCGTTTAGTGAGGGGTGGTAAAGTAAAAACTCGCAACTTCGGTTGCGTATTTTCTATATTCGCCCACTCGGTTCACATGGTTCACATTCCTCACACATGTTGTTCATGACAAGCTCACATAGTGTGCTTAAAAAAAAAAAAACTGACTGAAAAAAAGGTGACTGAAGTTTATTTTCGGGCTTTCCGCGCACCCCTGTCGCGACTGGTTCGTGAGAGGCGCAGCTAGGGCGGACAGCGGGCTTTCTTTCCTTCTTGGCTTCATGTTGCATTTCAGACAGTCAAAGTATGCTATAGAATTCGCGCGTTTTGCGTTACGGCAAAACGGCAAGGAATCAACGGCACAGCCTTCATGGTTACGAAGATACGAGGCCTGAAAATTGTCAAGAAGCGCAGTGCTCGAAATCGTCATTTCTTGAAGTTTCTTTTCTAAGAAGACAATTGCAAAATATTTTCAGCTATTTCCTCCGCCAATGTACATCCTAAGCACTAGGCTGCAATATATATTGGAACAAAAAATCTTAGGTCGGCCGGATCACCTTGCTCGTCGTGAAATCACCCAATAATCGACTGTGGGTGAGGCGCCATCGCAAAACATCGTGTCTTTCAACGGAGATAACTAATAAAGACAAATGTTGTGGACTACAAGATATTTTCAGCTGTTGTCTCCGCCAGTATACATCCCAAGCACTAGGTTGCAATATATATTGGAAGAAAATAAATCTGAGAGGTCGACCGGGTCACCCTGCCTGACTCGTCGTGAAATCACCCAATAGTAGACTCTGGGTGAGGCGCCATCGCAAAACATCGTGTCCTTCAAAGGAGATAACTACTCAACATGAACGTTGTAGACAAATGTTGTAGACTACAAGATATTTTCATCTATTCTCTTCGCCAATATATATCCTAAGCACTAAATCAATGGTACCGTGATGTTACACGTAGGGTTTGTCTGCGCAGTGTGCACGGCGACATGTTGCACGTGCCGCAGGGTAGGACTGCGGATAATTTGGACCACCTGGGGTTCTTTTGACGTGCGCCAGGAATCTCCGACACACGGTGCTGGAAGCAATGTTTACCTCCCCCACATTGCTACCGCCCTCGACCGGGATCGGACCCGCGATCTTGAGCTCAGCAAGCCAGCACGTTACCGAGTGAGCTACCAAGGACGGTCACCCTAAGCACTAGGCTGCAATATATAATTGAATGAAAACAATCTGAGAGGTCTACCGGGCCACCCTGCCTGACTCGTCGTGAAATCACCGAATAGCCGACTGTGGGTGAGGCGCCATCGCAAAACATCGCGCCCTTCAACGGAGATAACTACTCAACACAAACGTTGTAGACAAATGTTGTAGACTACAAGATATTTTCATCTATTCTCTTCGCGAATATACATCCTAAGCACTAGGATGCAGTATACATTGCAACGAAAAAAATCTGGGAGGTCGACCGTGTCACCCTGCCTGACTCGTCGTGAAATCACCCAATAGTCGACTGTGGGTGAGGCGCCATCGCAAAACATCGTGTGCTTCAACGGAGATAACTACTAAACACAAATGTTGTAGACAAATGTTGTAGACTACAAGATATTTTCATCTATTCTCTTCGCGAATATACATCCTAAGCACTAGGATGCAGTATACATTGCAACGAAAAAAATCTGGGAGGTCGACCGTGTCACCCTGCCTGACTCGTCGTGAAATCACCCAATAGTCGACTGTGGGTGAGGCGCCATCGCAAAACATCGTGTGCTTCAACGGAGATAACTACTAAACACAAATGTTGTAGACAAATGTTGTAGACTACAAGATATTTTCATCTATTCTCTTCGCGAATATACATCCTAAGCACTAGGATGCAGTATACATTGCAACGAAAAAAATCTGGGAGGTCGACCGTGTCACCCTGCCTGACTCGTCGTGAAATCACCCAATAGTCGACTGTGGGTGAGGCGCCATCGCAAAACATCGTGTGCTTCAACGGAGATAACTACTAAACACAAATGTTGTAGACAAATGTTGTAGACTACAAGATATTTTCATCTATTCTCTTCGCGAATATACATCCTAAGCACTAGGATGCAGTATACATTGCAACGAAAAAAATCTGGGAGGTCGACCGTGTCACCCTGCCTGACTCGTCGTGAAATCACCCAATAGTCGACTGTGGGTGAGGCGCCATCGCAAAACATCGTGTGCTTCAACGGAGATAACTACTAAACACAAATGTTGTAGACAAATGTTGTAGACTACAAGATATTTTCATCTATTCTCTTCGCGAATATACATCCTAAGCACTAGGATGCAGTATACATTGCAACGAAAAAAATCTGGGAGGTCGACCGTGTCACCCTGCCTGACTCGTCGTGAAATCACCCAATAGTCGACTGTGGGTGAGGCGCCATCGCAAAACATCGTGTGCTTCAACGGAGATAACTACTAAACACAAATGTTGTAGAAAGCCACTCAGTGGCAGATGGACCCGGGAGCTGTGACAGGTTGGCACTGTCTGTGCCATTGTTGGCCTGTTTGACATTGACTCGGGCAATGCACAAGGAACAACTCACACTATGAGTGCGAGAATGTGTAGAGGGTGTTGGTTTGTCATGTTCAACGCAGACGATTTTTCGTTTACATACAGGGACCATATTTTATTTCATAGTCCGTTGATATTTTATGCTCGACTGTGATACAACAGTCCCTGGTTCTATACTTAGTGTTCACAACGCGAGCTATCAGTCAGACGATAAAAAGAAAGCTAAATGTACAAGTGGAAGAGAAAAGTGGAAAGAGAGAACTGCAAAAGAGTCGCCATTTAAAAAGAGATTCAATATGATGCTTCTCCTGAAATAAAACGCACTTCGTCATTTCCCTTCCATCTGCCTCGAACTTCCTTCCGTTTTCCCCCTGAGCAGTTTCTTCAACAAACACATATTTGACATTCTCAACTTGTGCTGTCATTCTCATTACTGGAGTTAACGGAAGAACGAACTGTGATGACCATTTGTAATTCAACCGACGTACTAGAAAGCTATCACCGGTGAAGTGAACAAGAAACTCAAACAAAACAGAAATAAAGGCACGGCCGAATTATTGTACCTCTAAGGCGGGGTGAGGTAATTTGTAAATCGAACACAATGCTTCAGTTCCCGCCGGAAAGAATTGCGCTGTCTTCGTGGAAACACGGTTCATTTCCTCCGCGTGTTCGCCATTTGGTCCGACATGGGTACAGACACGGCTTCTATTGATTTTGTCGGCTTAAATAGAGAACAAGAACTGAATGCGTATTCAAACGGGATCGCTCGTTAAGGTTGTGAATTGGGACTGAGTAAACTCTGATTGGTAATTTCGCAATGAATGAGCGTTGATTAGTTGTGGTCTCCAAACATCTAGGATTCGGAATCTCGTGACGTTTTTACAATCGCGGCGTTTTGGGATTTCTAAATGTGAATCCCGAGATTCCGGGGGCGAGATCGGGATATTTTGCAGCTATTCCCAGGATGCCGTATAGAAATGTATCCACCTGCACGTCCATCATACTATCACAAATAGCAATACAGTACGCGCTTCTTGTGATCTCCACGGAACACTCTAGTGGAAGATAACACACATACACACACACACACACACACACACACAAAGAACACTGCCCACCGTGCAAAAGTTTCGCTGCGTATTATATTGAGCGTTCGCTCTGTGCAGGAATATCGACTTTGCGTTGGAATGCGTCTCTTCTCGTCCGCTACGGAATATCTTGTGACTGCGCCCCAGCATATTTCCCGCGGTTAGCAATGTGGGAGAACGCATGACGTTCAGCATTTATATATACTAGAGCGGCTGGCAACACCAATGACGTTTTCGGCATCTTTCGCTGGAATATTCTGGGGTCTAGTGCGTTTTCCTCTTCTTCCTTTTTACTCATCCAGAGCAATTGTTGTGTTCTGGTGTCCTTGACGAAGGAATCCTTGTGTGTCAAGGTGCTCTCTATTTTTTTAATTAGCCGTCGGTACACACATTTCAACCAACTTCGTCTTCTTCATACCCCCTTGCATTTCACATAGGTCTCTTGTGGTTCAAGGTATTCTTAAAGAGATTGCGTCAGGTCATCCAGCTCGCGCGCCTCGGTAGTTGCGCGCTGGCCATGTCACGTCGAGACTGGGAGGTATCCGGTTTCGAATCCCGGCGCCGGCTGTGCTGTCCGGGTTTTTCCTGGGTTTTTCTCAGACGCTTTCAGAGATATGTCGGCACGGTTCCCATAGGAGTCGGCCCAGGACGCATATTGCCCCAGGGCGTCAGTCGTGACCACGGAGGAGAAGTAAGGAGAACGAACTCTGCCGAGCCGCCGTTGAGAAAGCGTGGTCTCGATTCCTCGAGTCTAATTGTGGCCGCGGCGCGGCGCTCGCGCTCCGTCAGGTACTTGCTCCTCTGAAATAAGGTTGCTGTAATGCACTCTTTCAGATGTACTTGTGTGTCCAGTGGAAGCAGAAAAAAATATTTTGATAAGTAAACACGCTTATCGTGTATCAAGGAACGATCTCTCCGTGAATTTTTCGCCTACAGTTTTTGTTAGTGCAAAGCGAGAAGCTTTTATTTAGAATGCGGGGAAGCCGCCGTGAAGGGGGCTCCGCGTTGGCTGGACGGCTTGAATGTCTCCGTAAGCGTGGTGCTCTCGCAGTCAAGAAGCTATTATCTTTTTTCTTTTTTTATTTGCGATAAAACACGACACCCGAAGAAGCACAAAGGTTGTTATCCGACATCAGACAGGATAATCCGCATTTGCATTCTAGCTGTTGCACGAGAGCTTTGTCGCGTATGCACAACGCTTTGGGAAACAGGAGCCTTTTGTCGTAATTGTGATGCATCCGCTGGGATAGAGAGTTACATATTTCGCATGCCACCATACACGAATTTAACACCAAGGTACCAGAACGCACTTCTGTCGCAGGTTTTGCACACGCGCGGTACAGGATTCAGTGCATGCACTTCCTGTTTCTCGAAGACGATTTTCATCTTCGTGTACCGGGGGGGGGGGGGGGGGGGTCAATCCCATATCTACTGGAATTAGGGCTTTTTAGCTTTTCTGGCAGGTATATATTGGTGGTGTTGCAGTATTGTTCCTTTTTTTGGTGGTGGTGGTAAAATATCCGGTGCAACGCTTTGAGCAGCATGCTTGTACAGAAGTAACTTGAAACTGAACACCAAAGCGATAGTGTATAATGTAGAAGTAATGTGTTGTTCAAGATTTCAGTGTTCGTCAACATAAATTAGAGACTAGATCCCGACTTTATTTTGCAGTTCCCAAAAGCGAGCGATTGGCATGCATGACAAGATATAAGAAACTAAGTGCCATATAGAACCTTCGGAACCGCACAATGTCCCATCATCAGAGCGTCCCGCCCCTCCTTGCACTCACACACACAAAGGTCCCTTAACTGCTTGACACGTACGGAGATAAAACTTTCTCAGTCCCAGCTTATGCAACGATCCACATAACGCGCGATTCCGGAAAGATCGCATCCGGCGACTTTCGATTACACAGCTTCTAACTTTCTTTCTTCCCTCCTGACTTTCTTTCCTTCATACCACTCAAATGTGGCTTTTCGGAACAACGTTTGCTTCCTTTGGGGTATGTTAGCGTGTTAGCGTAGCGGTCAAAGTACGCGCGCACCACAGAGAGAAGGGCAGATACCCGAGACGGCCGGGGAGAAGTGACAGAAGATTCCGTCGGAGGCATTCGACACTACACCTTTAACAATGTCAGACGTTTGTATTACATATTAAAGTTTCGTTTTTTTTCTTATTTCCGATTCCATTTTTATCGGACAGGTAGCTTCCATCTATGAGACAAAAACGAGGTAGCAGAAACCGAAAAAAAAAGAAAAGAAAAAATAATTGTAGCTGACCAGAAAACATTAACTCGTTACTGGAGACACCATTGTTTATGCTTATCAAACAAACATTCGTTTTGAACGCTTTATAGTGGAGTATTCGAGCACAAACGGCGCATTGCCGTGCAGGCGATTTCGCGGAGCTAGTACCGGAGGGAACGCGAGCGCCGCGCCGCGGCCAACAATTGACTCGATAAATTGGGACGTCGTTTTTCAGCGGAGTTCGGTCTCCTTACTTCTCCTCCGTGGTCGTGACGTTATCCGCCTCTGTGAGGCCGACAACGGCGAGCGCTTTCACCAGCACCACCCCCACTACCATCCAAGGTTATCCCAGATAAACGTAACAGACAGTTCTTTGCATCGCTGTGAACCTGAATTGAAAGTTTCACAGGAAATAGGGTAATAGAAACGGAGAAAATAATCACCCCGTATGCCGAAACTCGTAAGACGGTGATGGTGGCGCTTCTCAAAGAGCTTGCCGTTGTCGGCCTCACGGAGGTGGACAAGTCACTACTAACGCTGAGGGAATGTGTGTACTGGTCCGACTTCTAAGGAAACGCTGCCGACATGCACAGGGCTCATACGGCTCGGACATCACAGCCGTGGCCGCTGCCAGTGAGGCAACGCACGAGAATCACGTGCTTACGGCATGGACGAATGGACGCAACTCAGAGCTCTCTGACGTCAGCGCTTTGCTCGGGGTTGTGTTCGAGGGCTTATATCTCGCTAAGTATGACACGTAGAAGTATGATTATTTTTCCCTCAGTATTCTGGCGTACAGTACAATGCGTCCATGATGTAATGAATCGCATCTATAGAAGTGTCCAAACACCTTTAAGAAATCGCTGGAGGGGTCCCCGCTCGAGTAAGCCAGAGGAGCTATTCTCGATGAAGTAATGCGTGCATCAATTTGTTTGCAAGCTATCATTGGTCGCCAAGCGAAGAAGGCGTGAAGAAACGTCACGCGCATGCAACCAATGCTCAAGCAATTAAGCACGCAGTTGCATTGCTGCGGCTCGGCTACCACCTCACGGGAACGCCCTATTTTCACCCGTTCGGAAACGGGCATCGTTTAATGAAAAACCTGCAGAACCATTATATTTGTGTATTTTAATTGTATGTGTGATGTGCTGATACAAATGTATTGCGATAGCTACACAATGGGACACAAGGACAGCAAGATTACAGAAATAACAGCACCCAAGTACCAGTATCGCAGAGGTTTGCTGGATGGTGCCCTTCTGTCGGCGAATTTAAATCAATCTTTTTGCGCGAAACGAACGTAGATGAATTGTGAAATAATAACGTTAATTGAGCTGATAATTGGCTTGTTCAATCAGGTTTCCATGTTTTCGTGCTTACAACATGCAGATGTGTCAGCAGAACCTCAAACTGAACAAAAAATTATGTCCTTTCGTAACAGTGAACGACGACGCCATCTTGTCCATTACTTAGATGAACTGCGATTTAACGCTAGCTTACTTTTCTCGTCGGTAAAACAACCGCCCACGTGACAATTGACGTCAAAATGACGTTTCCTATGTTAATGTGCCCACGCCTGTGCTGGCAACAGAAAACGGAAAACAACTTGTGAAATCATTTTATTTTATCCTTGTTGGTTGGAGCCACAAACTGCTTCTGGTAGCGAGCTGAAAGCAAACTTCAGCCAGCAACGTCGCATAAGCATAGGACTCTGAATGCCATATAAACAGAGGGCCGGGTATTGATAATTGGTTTGTTCCGTAATAAACAGCTAATATTTCGGAGAATATACAACACAATGTCCCTTCGAGGCCTCCGGTGGTTGCGCCGAAAATAGGGAAAGGGCGTGCGGGCTGCGGTGCAGAGCAATAGTACTTCAGTTCAAGGTACGCCGTTGCTCTGCCGTTGTAGAAGGTAGAGCCTAGGTGAAGGCACACGGCGCATCGTAACTTGCTGAACGCATCTGTGGATATCCCAGGAAGTCTCCGAAGTCCGTGCGCATCACAAAGCATGTGGCTCGTGTGAGGAATCCGAGTGTTGCCTGTGCACAAGCTTACGATGACGATGTTCGTTCTTTTAGTGCTTGTCAGTGTTATTTGCAATATGGTCAAACTATGGATACACGTTGTATTTTGTCGATCGTTGGACAATTTAATTACTGTTATTGCTGATGTGCATGGTTAATAAAAGTATATCTTACGACTGCAGTAACTGCTTGACGTGACTACGCGCATTATCTGCTTTTGAAAATTACATTGCCTTTCTCAGGTTGCAGTGATTCTTCTGAACGAAGAATACATTTTTCATAATTTTTGACATCGCAAAGGCTCCAACGATGAGTGTCAGCAGCAGAAAATAATCGTAACGGCAGCATGGCTTCGGCCACTGTCGCGTCGCACTTTCCCGCCGTTTGGTCTGTTCAATTGCCGACCAATAGCAGTGCAAGAAGCACGGAACATGGAAGTTTACATTGTCGCCCCTAGAAACGTAGGCGCAGCAAGAGGTTCGACCCTGAATGTGACGTGGAGCGCGACGTGAAGTAATGCACGCTCATTACTTCATCGAGAATATCTCCCAAGTACATTTCCTCGGGATGCACAGGTATAGCGCTCGTGCACGTGCTATACAATAAGATGATGGGCATGGACAGGCTATTTCGCTGCGTGAGATATGGGACGTTGAAGATCTCACAGAATCGGTGGCATTTATTACTCCCTGTGCGCACCTAACCGAGAACCGGCGACCTCTTCTTGCAGCAGTGCAGGGGCGGTTACTGTGTGAACAGCAGAGCCCTTTGGAACGGTACACATATGAACATTTCAAGCAAAAGAATCGATTGAGCAAAGACACCGTTGTGGCAATCGTAGAGGAATCGATGCCGCTGCTCCGGCCGTACCCAAATGGCCGATGCTCGCCATTGCCGCCACTGTTCCAAGCGGCTGCCGCGCTGTGGTTCTATGCTGCTGGTAGTCCTCACCTGGTCAACGCGGACATTCTCAATGTTTCGCAACCCACAGTATGTCGCCTAGTGAAGAGAGGGTCACCAGGGACATCGCTGCCAAGTTGTTTCCGCGCCATGTTAACTTTCCTTTACCTGAGGACATGACTCGGGTCACGCAGAATTTCTATAGAATTGCTAATGTACTTAGTAAACTGGACGCATCGATTGTACTCATGTTAGCATAAGCAGCCCTGGAGGTCCTACAGTGGAAACGTTTCGAGACAGGAACGGGAACTTTCAGCTAAAGCGTCCGTTGAAATCTATACAATACGCATATACTAACCCCCTTCTCCCTGTTATTCTGTCTCCATCTCTCTATCTCTCCTCCCTCTATGATTATAACACACAAAAAGCAGAAATTTTGTTTTAATTACATGCCCCCTTAAATGGAGTACCCCTTAGACAAGTTTAACACTATAAATATTTTTTACGTGTATATTCATTCAAATCTTTCTTGGAACTAGCATTTAGACGAAACTATAAAAATGCATACAAGAGCCAAAGCAACGGTGTGGGCGAGTTGTTACGCACAGAGAAAGGAAGTAAGTAGCGCTTCGTTTGTCTACTCACGCCCTGTCTCTGCGCTGTTTTTTGTGTAAGCATACAAGAAGTTGTGTTTACTAAAGCGATCTCTGAAACATGCGACTCCCGATTCGAAACTTCTCGCCTATAAAGCTTTAATTGTTCCTGTACTACAATATGGAAGTCCTATATGGAGCCCTCACAGAAAGAAAGGTACCTCTAAACCTTGAGCCATTAAAAATAAAGCACGCTTCATATATAGCTGTTACAGATCTACATCTGCCGTATCTGCATTGCGTCGCACTGCTAGTATCCCTCTTATCAGCAAACGGTCTCAGATGAACAGCCTTAAGTTATTATGCAGCTTCAGAAAAGTTTTACTATATATTAATAAGGCCACGTACTTTATGTTGTTTTTGTCTATTTGCTTTCAAACCAACTGGTTTCATTTTGAACAAAAAATAAACGGCTGGCAGTGTTGCGCGCGTGGCGGAGTTTTTTTTTCGCTCTTGCTCGTGCTGCACGGTCAGTGAACGGAACTCGGTCGGAGCTGTCGTCTAACACGGGTTATGGGCCCAGAGGTCGCCTCAACCTGAATCAACGTCGTAGCGACGAACCTGGCATTAGCGATCAGGTCAGACGTACATAGCGATGGCTGACGAAGCTTTGAAGACTAGCTATATTGAGAAGCTACAAGGGTGTAACTACCCGACCTGGAGGTTTAAGGTGAGCCTCTATTTAAAAACGAAGGGATTGTGGACTGTTATTGAAGAAACTCCACCGGCCGCAGCGGAAGCGGAACTCCGAAGAACTTGGGACAAGAACGATCAAGAAGCCCTCAACATCATAGTTCCTAACGCGCGTTTAGTGAGGAGTGGTAAAGTAAAAACTCGCAACTTCGGTTGAGTATTTTCTATATTCGCCCACTCGGTTCACATGGTTCACATTCCTCACACATGTTGTTCATGACAAGCTCATCACACATCATAGTCCAGACGCTCTCAAGCAGCCAGACTACGTACGTAGTCAACCAATCAACAGCCAAAGGAGCATGGGACCGTTTGGAGCAAGTGAACAGAGGACGGATACTAGAGAAGAAGCTGGCATTACGGCGAGAGCTCAATTCTATAAAATGGACCAAGCAAGAAAATGCAGCTCAATACATGCAGCGTGTCGAGGCACTAGGTGAACAACTTCGCGTTCTTGGCGACACCGTGGATGATGCCGAGGTCGCTTCCATCGCCATACAGGGGCTGCCCAGATCATACCATGGCGTAGCCCGATCTTTCGATGTCTGCCCAGCCCCGGATCTAACCCCCGAAAAAGTCAGATATGCCCTTTCCCGAGAGGAGCAACGCCAGACCGATAGCGGGCCCACCGATGAGGCTGCCTACAAGGTCCAAAGTTACCGTAGCCAAGGTTACCGCACCAATTGTTTCTCCCGCGATATTGAATCGAGGCCTTTTGCCTACCGTGGGCGATCCCGCGGGCGTGGTCAAGACCATACGTGGACGTCAACCAGAGGCTTACCATTACCACGATCAACGGCAAAATTTGCAAGAGGAGACGATGCTTCCTCGTCACAGCGAGATTTCGCCCTGCGGACCACGTCATCCGTCAACCCTTCCGGACTCACTGAGTGGTCGATCGATTCTGGGGCAAGTAGCTACATGACTGGTTGCAAAACTGTACTGCGCGACTTCAGAGAGGTCTGTACGAAGAGAGTGGTCTTAGCTGACGGCTCCGAAATTGATTGCACTGGCGTGGGAACTGTCGTGTTCAGCGCCGTAACAAATGGGCAAGAAACTAAGCTGACCGCAGCGGATGTACTCTACGTCCCTACCATGGATGATAATCTCATATCTGTGCCCAAGTTGACCGACAAGGGCATGGATGTAAACTTCACAGGACGAGACTGTACAGTGTACCAAAACGGCAACTTCGTTTTTGGAGGAGAGAGGATTGCAGGAGTTTACAAGTTGCGAGCACGTGTTGTCCCACCAGGAGAACAGGCACACAAGGCAGCTGATGATACAGGTCCCGGATGGCACCGACGCATGGGACCTTTGGCCTACGACACTCTGACCTTGATGTCACGCAAAGAAATCGTCCGAGGACTCCCCGATTTACGTCAGCTGCAACATAACCCCTGTGAACTCTGTGTGCTGGGAAAACAGACTAGACAGCCCTTTAAATAGTCCGACCACACCCCAAGGAAGAGGGTTAATGAGCTACTTCATATGGACTTGTGCGGACCTTTTCCGCCATCACTTAGAGGCAGCAGGTATATGCTGGTCATTGTAGCCGATTGCAGCCGAAGAGTCACGGTCTATTATCTCAAGAACAAGTACGAGACACCTTCCATGGTGGCCGCTGCCATAGAACAAATGGAAACTCAGACCGGTGAGAGAGTCCGGAGGATCCGCACCGATGACAGGGGGGAATTCGTAGGGACCTGGTTGGATGAATTTCTCAAAAGTAAGGGCATTGTACACGACAAAACCGTTCCCTATTCTCCCACTCAAAATGGCGTTGTTGAACGCATGCATCGGACACTTGTCGACACCGCACGAGTCCTACTTCTCGATGCCCAGTTACCTGACGAGTTCTGGGCAGAAGCGGTAAATACTGCGGCACACGTGCGAAACAGGTGTAGCGCGAAGATTCTCCAAGGAGCAGTCCCGGAACAAGTTTACACCGGCCGAAAGCCAACAGTAGCCTATTTTAAGGTGTTTGGATGCCAAGCATACGCATGGATCCCACCGCACCAGAGAAGCAAATTGCAGACGAAGGGCCGGCAAAGTATATTTATCGGTTAGTGTACCGATCGAAAGGGATGCCGACTCTACGACCCACAGGAGAGGAAAGTCTTTATTAGCCGGGACGTCTATTTCTTCGAGCACAGCAGGGGCGCCAAATTGCTGCAAAGCGGCATCAACAACCACAGAGCTACACCAGGTGACTTCGCCATTTTTTATAATTCGAACCGCAACGATGTTGAAGATAGTGTAAATGATCCGGAGCCACCGTCACTACCAGCAGACGATCCCGACAACAGCCCTGATGTTGACAGCCACGCTGACGCTGTCAGCAGTCCCTCAAGCAGCAGCTCCTCGTCCACAGAAGATAGCATACCGTTACGTCGAAGCAGTAGACTATCACGCCCGCCCCAGCGCTTACAGGTGGACCCATCACGGAAGAGTTACTGCGAAACTGAGCACCTACAAGACGCTAAAGAATGTTCGCAAACTGAGTTACAAGAGCCGTCTACCTACAAGGAAGCGTTAGCCTCCCAGGATTGCACAAAATGGCAAGAGGCGATGAACGATGAATTGCGCTCCCTTCACGACGCGGATACATGGGTGCTAGTCGACAGACAGGCCGGCATGAAAGTTATAAAATCCAAATGGGTATATAGAATCAAAAGGAACGAAAAGGGAGAGATACAGAAATACAAGGCCAGTAGGCGCAAGTAGTAGGCGCAAGTCAGGTGCAAGGAATCGACTATTACGAAACATTCTCTCCGGTAGTCAAACTCACAAGCCTTCGAATGCTGTTGGCGCTGGCGAACGAGGAAAATATGGTTATGCGTCAGCTAGACGTTAAAACCGCATATCTTCACGGAATCCTCGAAGAAGAAGTTTTCATGGAACAGCCACCCGGCAGTCATACGACGTCGGACAAAGTGTGCAAACTACTGAAATCTATCTACGGACTTAAGCAGTCCGGCAGAACATGGTACCAAACGTTGGACAAGACCCTGCAAGGACTGAACTACAAACGACTTGAGTCTGATAGATGTGTGTACGTCCGTCAATCCCCAACTTCGGGAGCTTTGTTAAGTGTCTATGTGGACGATATGGTAATGGCGGCCGACACCGAGGACGCACTAAATGAGGCCATCCACTCACTCAGCCAAAAGATTGACCTAAAAGACCTGGGCGAGCCGAAATTCATTCTAGGCATCGAGGTCAATCATGACAAACACAAACGCCAGGTACTCATTCACCAGCAGAAGTACATAAACGAGGTGTTGAAGAGATTTGGCATGGAGAACTGTAAACCACTCAAGACGCCAATTGAAAAACCCCAGACAAAAAAAAACAAAAACGGATGGATATCAAGGGCCTAGTGTCGACTGCAATACAGACAAGGAGCAGGGTGCCATACCATACCAAAATCTCATAGGAAGCCTTATGTACCTAGCACAAGCCACGAGACCCGACATTGCCTTCGCCATAAATTACCTGAGCGAATTTAACAACAATCACAACGAATCACATTGGAAGATGACGAAACGTGCGCTCCGCTACCTTTCCGGAACCAGAACCACAGGGATCACCTACTCAGCTTGTGGACTGCCAGTCACTGGTTACACAGACGCCAGCTGGAACGAGGACGGGACCGGGAAGTCACGAATTGCCTATGCCTTCATTCTGTCAAAGGGTGCGGTCAGCTGGAAATCGACCAGGCAACAAGCCGTAGCTCTTTCTACGTGCGAGGCCGAATACCTTGCCTTGTTTCTGGGAGAACTTGGGTTCCAGAAATATTGCAACCGGGAACTGTAGATATACTGCGACAGCCAATCGGCGATCAAGTTGGTAGAGAATCCGGTACACCATCAACGGACGAAACACATTCAACTAAAATACCTCTACGCCCGCAACGAAATAGAGAACAAGGAATTTACGGTGTCGTTCATCTCTACAGAACACATGGTCGCCGATGCTCTCACAAAGTCCGTACCACATGCGAAGAATGTCTTCTGCGCTAGAGGTCTTGGACATCGTTTTTAATGACTCCTGGGTGCTGCTTAAAAAACACCCAGCTGGTTTGAGGGGGAGTGTGTTGTTTTTGTCTATTTGCTTTCAAACCAACTGGTTTCATTTTGAACAAAAAATAAACGGCTGGCAGTGTTGCGCGCGTGGCGGAGTTTTTTTTTCGCTCTTGCTCGTGCTGCACGGTCAGTGAACGGAACTCGGTCGGAGCTGCCGTCTAATACCCCTGTCAGACGTACTAATTTAGTGTCACTTAGTTGAAGTGCACTGCGTCCCGTAATTTCACTTTCACTACGCTCCTGCTACACGGTATAAGTAAGTGTCACTAAGCAGTCATGGTGATGACGATGGGCGAGCTTGAACTCCCACCAAACATCGGGGAGTGCAATATACTTTCTCGGTAAAATCGTTTTTCTTACGTCTAGAAACATTTCATAGAGATTTTCTTCGCAGTTGAAGTCGATTTAATGTCATAAATATAATTGTTGGGAACCAACACAAGTATATTTAGTTTTCAATCTTCTTCTTCACCTCTTTGGTGGTCTTTACTATGTCTTGCGCGTGCAAGTGGCCCGCGATGTCAGCATACACTTTTGCGTTTCGCTTGGTCCTCCCATGTTCTGATAGCATGGTTTCTATCTCAGACCATGACGTCCTGTCTTTTTTGTCTTCCGTTATTCAGTGCTTCACTGCGGGTATTTCGCGATTTCGCCGGAAACACTTAACCACCGTGCAATGTCAACAAATATGGCTGCCGCGAAGTGGACTCTACTAGGCAGTCTGTGAACGAGAGTACCGGTAAATCACGCCAAATAATCCTTACGTCTTTCTTATATAAATGAGCGCTGTCTTAACAAACTTGTCCAAATATAAATTCCGGTTGGGTTGTTTCTTTCCTTTTCCAAAAATAAGCATTTGTTACGCAATTCCTGCCGTGGAGGCTACGTACTCGATTGTTGCAGGCAAAGTTAAGTGAGTTTGGCGAACTCACTTCATCGTAAGTGTACTTTGCATCTAGTGTCACTAAAAGATGCCGTGTGACTCGTAAAGAATGACACTTATTGCAAGTGTACTCGCTGAAAGTGACACTAAATTAGTACGTCTGACAGGGGTATAACACTTTACACGATATATCGAACGCACTATACGACACATCATTGAAGAAACCTTAACAGAATGGAACTTTCGATGTGATTGTCTCCGCTACTCGTTCTTTCCACGATCCACTAGGGACTGGAATCGGCTACGTTTAGAAATCACTTCTTCTGAAACTGGACAGTCATTCTTTTACTGATATACTATGCTACCGGACTTGTAATATGCATTGTTTACTCTGTTATTCAGCTACATCATTACCAATTGATTGTTTGTTTTTTGGGGTTAGCACGCTATTGCTGTATAGCACAGCATATCTCATTTTATTGTCTGTCGGGTGTGGGGTTATCTAACATTTGGTTCTTTGTCTTGTGCATTTGTGCACTGTGTTACCTTGTATTTCGGCCACCTACTCCTGTTACAGCGCTACCTTGGGCTAACAGTATGTTTGAAATAAATAAATATGGCACGTATGTACGCGGCTCATAGACAGAGTTGCTACAATGTTTTAACGCAAAATTAAAAAAAAAATACAAAACTACAATCACCACCAACGTGGTATGTGGTTATAGTCAGGGTTTGGCAATATTTAAAGACACTGTAGTTAAAATACTATATAGTAGGAAATATAAAACATATATATATATATAAAATATACACAGGGACAGGTTGTCCCAGCTAAATGCGAACATGTTCTTTTTAATTTATATACAGTCGACCCTCGTTTTATGAACCCTCGATTTGTGAATTCCCTCTGTTTATGAACGGTGTCACAAAGAACCAAGCTTTTCCCATATATTTCTCCCTTTATGAACCTTCGATATCCGAACTGTGAAGAGATTTTCGGGGTACGAAACCCAAAAACGCATGCGTTCTAACCTCGATTTATGAAAGGCGACGGCAGAGTCCTCCTGAGGTTGACGCACGGGAAGGTACTGGGATCGCGTCAATAAAGATGAACAAAGAATGAAGGTCAAGCCACAAGAATTAGACTGATAACACAGGAGTGAATTTCCTGTGCTGACTGTGAATACATATGTGAGCCGCTTGATGATGGTCCTTCAGTGCAGTTGTCAAATGATGGTGCCAAGGGTGATCATGGTGACAGTGAAGATAACTAGCAATACTATTGCGAAGGTGTGACAGCTCGCTCGGCGTGATCTCACATCCTCAGTGCGATATGGTACTCGAGGACCTAGCGGACGAGTCAAGTGCCAGACTTCTATCGTCCCTTCTGAACAGGATAAATGCAGCCGAATGTATGGCGCAGAGCACAATTGGGTGATTCCATCTCAACTCAGGCAAGGTGGTCCGGACACCATCAGTGCTTTTATTGAAAAAAATATATGTTGTAGCCTGACTGACATTGAGAATGGAACAGCAAGTATTTTTTCTCTGGTTTCCGCAGTTCCCGAGAAAAAAAAATCCTAAACAATATGGCAGGTCCGACGCGCTTTCAGGCATAGGGATTTTGGCGTTCAATATCTTTCCAACGAACGAGTTCACGGCTTTGATTTTTTTCCCTCGTACTGTCAGCTATGTTGGCTTCTAGTGCTTGGGTTCAGTTCCGGCGAGGATTTTGTCATTTTCCAGCTAAAAATACGGAGAACTGGTGGCAACGACGCAAATCGCTCATATTCTTGCTGCTATTGCGGCACTTATGTAGATGCCAGTGAAATGAGAAAGGTATCGCCGTGTAGCGGAGACTGAACTGTATTATTCGGTATCAAATTCAGGAGTCTATGACAGGTTGCTGTCACGCATGGAGGCGTCTACAACACATGTCATTTGAAAAAATGCGGTTTTTGAGCGCTCATATTTCAAAAACCTCACCTCGAAAATTCTTCAATCTCCGTAGGCACATGCTTCTGCGTATGATATTTGAGTGCACAGACAATCGAAGGTTTTTTTCCTGGCACAATAAAAGTTAGAGTGTGCCAAAGTTTCAGTGTCCGACTGTGGTGCGTGTAATGACCATACAAGCACTGCGAGAAAATAACTGATCGATATTCACGTTTTTCTTGTGACGGCCGCTCGTGTTGTTCGTGCTGCTATTTGAGAACCCAAAGAGACTAATATTTTCCCCAGGACGTGGAAAGCAGCACAACGGCTTCACACGGACACTATATAGAGAAATGTAGATTGAGTGTATGTGTCACTGTTGCATGAATATTCGATGTTTATATTCATCTCTCTAGACCGTTCCAGAAAATATCAGTCACTATTTATTTACATTTGATTGATTACATTAGCAGTTGGTGCAAAGATAATCCGATTCGCGCACGTTACAATACTTTTCAGGCGTCAGAACGTTTCTCATCAACGCATCGTCCAACGAAGATACAAGTGCGAAGTTCGTTTTAAAATGTATCTTCTGTCTGTGCGTGTTCTGTAGTTCGCGCAGTAGACACGGTCTTTACTTAATTTCATGTTCATCGCGAAGATACAGAGGGCAAGGCAACGGCGAGTCCAAACAGTGTCAAAACACAGCTGTTACAAAGGAAATGACTACTGCAACAGGTAGAGGAAGCGTTCACCCTCGCAATCACTCCAAACCAGTCTTGGGAAAAGTTACTTTGAAACGTAACTAGTTATAGTTACAATTACCCGAGCCAAAAAGTATTTAAGTTATAGCTACACTTACATCGTGAAAATAGTAACTAGTTAAGTTACAGTTACTAGTTAAAGTTACAAATTGCAGTTACTTTCAGAAAATTTAGTAATGAAGATGACGTATCAACTTTTATCACAGAATTACTTTTATTACACATATTATCTGTACATATTGCACTAAGGAGCAGCTGCTGCTCGAAATTCGCGTCACCGAGTTTGCCTCTCTTAATTGCGAAGATATCCTGGCCCACGCTGAAATGCCGCTCAACTGGGCCGGTGGAAGGAATGCCGGTATTATATTTAATGAGTATTTTTCTTATAATTCGGAAATCACTCAGGGCAGCTAGGGTGCTGCGGCTGCCTTCTTTCCACCTCTCGAATACCTCGGCCCCATGTACTGTTCTTCTTTGTCCCGTCCTGATTTTCGTTGTTTCTTTCGCGTGTAGAAACTCAAGGCGGTCATATAACACATGCTTCTATTCAGTGGCAGCCTAGGCTGTGCCACATTTATATTCTTCAAAGATCGCAGTCCTTATTGTTTTGAGAGTAAGGAACTACAGCATAACCGCAGAGGCGGTCGAAAGGTCGTTAAAAAGAGAAAAAGGAAAAGAGACAATTTAAGTGTGATGCGAGGTGGCTCTGAAATGGAAAATCTGCTATTTCGAAATGCGGTAACTAGTTACTGTAACTACTTAATGTAGTTACAGTAACTAGAACGCGTCTTTCCTTCACCCCTAATGTGAAAGGGTGAAGGATCTTAGTGCCATCTCATGCGTGGAAGACGAGCTTTAACTTGCCGAAACAAAACAAAAACAAATGTATCGGGTGACTCTATCGGAACTGCCCTTATCTTGGGTTGCATTTTCTGTTTTCTTTTTATCTTTTTCCAGGACGCAAGAGGCGATAGTGTGCTCTTTCACCCTCTCACATTGGGGGTGAAGGAAAAACGCGTCTCCGAAGATGCGCAATGAACAAAATAAAGAAAAAAATTGTGTTCCTTCACAAATTTTTTGCGGACCATCTATCGAACCGATTTTTGTTCTGAAAACTGCTCCGGTATCAGGTGACCGAAGGGACCAGATGTTCCTATTAGGACAACTTCGTAGATTTTATAATTAAAAAGTTTATTATTGAAAGTTAATTAAGACATGACCTTAGGAGTTTGCTAATGTCCTGCTAAGGAGTGCCCTTCAGCATATGCTATAATGCAATTGATTTGATCTCGGAAAAAGTGATATATATATATATATATATTTAAATATGTTCGCACTTAGCTGGGACACCCTGTATAAACACATGTATTCATTTATCTAGATAAAGCTGGATTTTTTTTTTTTTACCGGCCTCGGTGGCTCAGTCGGTAGCGTGTTTCCCTTCTGATCCCGAGATCGCGGGTTCGAACCAGGCTGAGGACGCCAGCAATTTGGTGGCAGGGTACAAGTTGCTTAGACAGGCCGTCTTCCGCGAGCGACGTTAAATACGGGGTGCCGTGTGATGAGCTTTCATCGCACGTTAAAGAACCCTCAGGTGGGCAAACGCAGTCCACAGACCGACCGCTGTGGCGTTGCTCATGATCTCAGTTGTCTTGCGACGTAAACACCCAATTATTATTATTATTATTATTAAAAAGCTGGATTTTTATTTACATACCGTCTATTAGGTATTTATTTGCATAAATAGATTGTAAATGTAGTTAAATACACTAAATGCGCATATGTTACCAAATTTCGCTGTTGCACTCATTATTGTGGGCAGCACTGAGGAAAAGCTTCACTGTTCGTGCAGGCGGGCCCTGGTTTGAAGCACTTTTACTTGTTTCTTTCGGGACAGCGCACTTCCATCAGCATCCTAGTGACATCAGTGTGATTAATTCTTGCCGGAACGAACTCAGTACGAAATATGGACCTTTTAGGGAAAGAACGAAAAGCTCAAGTTCATGGACCTTACCTCAAAGTTACTGTGAAACGGAGCTAACTGTAAGTACTGCTCAGGCACCGGATATCATTTTCATGATGAACCACTACCCACAATGACCGTAATGCAGCCATAAATTTTGGGCAGTGATTTCTTGACTGCCGTTAAGCGACTTGCAACAACATTGCCAGCAGTGATGGGCAAAGTACCTCAAAATTATACTTAAAGTAAAATGCCAAGTACCTGGTGTCATTAGTACTTCAAGTACAGTACAAAGTACACAATTCCAAACGTACTTCAAGTAAAGTACAAAGTAATAGGCAAAGTACTTCAAGTACTCATCAAGTACATCGCCAATTTAGTTTGTATCACTTTCCGTATCACTGTTTAGTATCTGTGTCTTGCTCTTTTGACAAAACTTTAGTGAGCATCCTTGACAAATGCTCTGAAACCATAAAGACCTAGGTTAAGTGCTAATCAGACGTTATAATTTGCAGTTACATGTAGAGAGGCAATCAGTCAGCTGTGCTGTGATTATGCAAAATAGTACCCTGACTGATCCAAGATCACCCGCCTAGTGTGGTGTTCCGGTACTAATCTTCGGGTATAGGAAGCTAGACAATTTCAATGGAAAAAAGTCCAAACCAACAGAGATTGTACATTTCTGGGCATTCCTTGCTGTTTTTTTTAAATACAACATGTTTAAAAAAGCATATGAAGAAAATTAAAGAGGATGAAACACGATGTAAGCCTTCATATTTATACAACTGTGATATGCAGCAATGTAATCCATGTGACCAATTAGAAAAACGCAAAATGTAAAAATGAAAGCATGTGTGTCTTTCAGAGTGTTTATCGTGTAATGCAATCACACATGGTGATATAAATTGATTATTAATTGCCAATGTAGGAAACAATATAATAAAAAAAGCATAGAACCTTGCATTGGGAGAGCTGAAATGACAATTGACCAAGTCATTGTGCTGCTGGTTTGCATTCCATGCATTTTACTCAATCATAGAAGAGTTGATACTTTTTCAATATTTCAAGCCTCGCAACAATAGATTTGCTTCAACACATATGCCCTTATAAAGCACAAAAATCCTTTTGGTAAAATGTCATACTGGGAATCTTGGTACTGCATTTCACCAGAAGCGCTAAAATGATGTCAAGAAGACGAAAACTGAGATATATAGCCCTATCTGTGTGTTTTCGTCTTCGTGTTGTCATTTTAGCGCTTTTAGTATAGGGTGCATTTTTTATACTCTTTTGTGATTTTTTGTCTGGAGTCCAGATTTGGGTACTTTAGTACTTGATGGGAAAGTACTCAGAAAAAGTACTTCAAGTACAGTACAAAGTAGACGATTTAAAATGTACTTAAAGTAAAGTACAAGTACACAGAAATGTACTTAAAGTACTACTTGAGTACTTGGTACTTCAAGTACTGCCTATCACTGACTGTCAGCAGATTGTCCGAGGCATGCAATTATGCTAAAACAGGTATTTGAGCGCGTGCAGTAGCCCTGTGCCCAACGTCATGCACGGAGGACTACGTGAGCTTATCTTGTACGAGGTCTCCCTGTGTGACGTAGAGGGCAGGCCTTGTGCTGTCTAGGAGGTGTTGGTGCAGTTCGATTGTCCAAGCCCCACTTCAGGAAGGATACCTGCTTTCGTCTCTCATTGGTCAAGTCAACACTCCTCCACGCCGTGACTGGGAGGTGACCTGTGTGCGAATGCTGGCATGAATCACTGTCTGTTTTCGCTAGGTTTTCCTCATATGATTTAAGACAAATGTCGTCGGCATGGCTTCCTTGTGAAGCAGCACCAGAACTTGTCGCCAGCAGCGTGCCGCTGCGTGGTGGACAGATCGCCCGGTAATCACATACCAAAAGAGAGTAAGCGAATGTTCTACAAGTATCTCAATCCTTAGCAGTTGTTTGCTTCATTCAGCCTATTCTTAAAAATGAGGTAGATCTAGAATGAAGCGCCAATGGTGATGAAGACGACTATCAAGCACCCGTTACGCGCTGCAGAGTAGCATGACTTCCTTATGAATAATGACACAAATGCCGACCAGTCAGCAGTGCTGAGGTTGATATCTTGAATTTTAAATGCGCACCGCACCAGGGGACTGCTGCTGGTAACTCGAGTGCCTCTAAAAATAACTGGGCCAATGTCGCAATGTTACAGGACTTTCGAGATGTGCACAGCGCGCTTAAGTTTAATATGCGCCTTTTTCTTCAGCACCAGTGTATAGAGACTCGCTTTTTTAGCGAGCCACATCGTTTCAGCCAACGGGAGCTGCATTGACGACAGAATCGTCGAATTTAGTCTTTAAAGTTACCACAATGAAGTAAACGCTGTGACTTTGTAACTCTCTGCTTGAAGGCTCATGAAAACAGTAATCTACTTTATTTTGAACTATTTGCTTGTTCCAGGTATTTATATATGATTTAAAAGCTGTGCTAAAGAGCTATATATGTCAAGTGCTTAAATACAAATTTAAACAAACTATTTTGTACCTACAAATGCATCGCAAATGTATTTGTTCCCGCCCCTGGACGATACATGACACAATACGCATGACATTGTCAATAATGCTACTTCTTAATTCGAAGCGGGCATGCACGAGATTACGCAACAATCATGATCAACATGCGCGTGTTTGTAGACGTCAGTCAAACTGTTAGTGTAACTGACGCCCTTGGGATGAGTTTTATAGGTAAACACGCACATGAATTTGGAGGTGTGAATGTTGTAAACGCGTCTATATGTATCGAATGTATTGTTTTTTTTCACTGGATGTAGACGTATGCGAACAGTTCTTCAGCAGTTTTCGGTTGTCCTCACGAAGGTCCCACGCTACGTACTGTTAACACGCTGGAGAAAGATGTGATTTAATCTCGCAGGATCCAAGGAATCAAACAGGGACTGCCAGCACGTCCACCTCCGACACAGTATTTATTTCTTCCTCACTCCCGACTCGTTCAATATAATATTGTGAGACCCCTAAATTCGTGTTCGTGGTTTTATCTTACCCAGATACAATATTGGGAAACGTACGCAGAACAAACAAATTCTGCAGTTCTTGATTCCCGTTTGCAACTTGTAATCACTTCGAGGCAAAAAGGATGTCGCGAAAAGAGAAGAAACTCGGAACCGCCTCAATATAGAGCGCAGCATCACATATTTGCCAAGAGACAGAAAAGGAGAGACTCCCGAAAGGGACGCATTCCTTCCTTTCCGCAACAGCTTCGAAATTTCATGGGCGTCGATAAGACCAGCACATTGGAAACGATGTCCCTCGGGCATTTCGCCAACGGTACGTAATTTCTTGCGTTTTACGCCTGACTTCTTTCTCGGTCAACCCTTTTCAGTTGCCGGCTTCCTTTGCTGCTGATATTTTCTCGTTGGCAGTTTTGAAGAGACAATCGTTCGCGAGCCAATAGAACCTCAGCACCGCTGCGCTGTGGTCTGTAATCGTTTTGAGACGAGTGTGCTGTTTGTGTGTTTGTGTTTATAAAGTTGCCTGGCTACGATTTTGTGTTTTGCCCCGAAAAAGATAAAGGTGTGCGTATTGCAGCCCTCGTGAGACTGTCGAAAAGACTTCACGTAAAGTCTGGCTTCTCTTTTGTGTCTCTATCTCAGAGTGTTATTTTCCACTTTTTCCAGTTGTCCACTGGAATGAAGTAGGATAAGGACAATCGAGCGCCAAAGTATGATGCGACGTAAACTACGTAACACGTCTCTGTACTTGATGTGGGGTCCCTCGGGCTCCGTCACTGTGCGTACTCGTCCACTCCATAATTCATGTCAGTCTAACTTATCTTTCCAGTATGTTGTTGCTGCAACGGAGGGATTTTCGTCGACTGCCGTCTTCCAATTGAACAGGGATTTTTCCGAGGATTTTCATCTCGGGGGGCACAGAAGGGAAGGGTGACCCCCATGTCCCATATCTGCGCTTTTCCTTCCTGGCAGGTATCTTGGGAGGGTGTTGCAAGATTTTTGGGAGGGTATTAATTAGGCGTGCGTGGGGTGCTGGAAACATCCCTGCCGCAATTTCTGCTCTGTCCTAGTTTGTTGTTGATCAGCCAAATATTTCTCCCGTAAACGACAAAAGGATGATGTGCATGCGTACCCTCTCTGAGGCACAGGGTCCCGTGTCTCATGCGGCGAACTCTGATCCGCTACAGTTGGAAAAGGATAATGATGCATAACTGCATTACATAACTGCATTACATAACTATGCACCGTAGGACGGTTACCAGGCGTAGGTCTGTCATGGGCAAGAGCTCTGCTAGCAAGTTACGCTCTGTACCATGTCCACCGAATCGACGGGCACTTTTCGTGGCAAAGTTGGCCCCAACTACCACCGACGTCGACATTGCTGATGCATTGAGCGGTGTTGCCGGGAGAATTTCCGTCAAATGTTCTAAATTAAAATCGAAGCACAACAGCTATGTCTCATTTCACACTCCTCTTGGAAAGCGGTGAGATCTTCGAGAAAATTCATCATCCGGGTATGTGGCCCGAAGGCTGTATCTTTCGTCCTTTCTTTGGGAAATTGAGTGATGACCCGTCCGTGCAATTCCCCTCCTCTGACACCTAACTACTCCAATGGAATCTACAGTTTACTACCAGAATGTGCGTGCGCCTCGGACTAAGTCTTGTGAATCCATGTTTAACTTGATCTGCTCCAACTACACTATGATGTGTATTACCCGAGGAACACAAGAGGAAATTGACATCACTTCGGGACCAACGCCTTCAACGACAACATACTGCAGGCGACCACTCAAGTAGCCGGTAAACAGCTTACGAGGAATACCCCTTACTCCACAGAAGAATAGTTTATCCAGCAAAACGTGATGGCTTAAAGAGTCGAAAGCTTTTGCTATATCTAAAAAAAAAACCTGCAGTAGCCAGGTGATTTCCAAAATTTAGAATTTGTCCTTTGACAAAATGAGTAATGTCGTGCATTAATCTGCAACACAAAGAACAACATGTTGATACACGTATCATGTAATGACAGTAACCGTGACAAGCTATCACTACTAAGCAATGTGGGACACGAGTACATGGTTTGAGATCTGTGGGTTTATGCACAACCATTAGGCCAAATAATTTTGTCATTAAGTGGCATATTTCGATCAGCTGGTGCAGCGAAGTTTCAGAGGATACTAACTTCGATAATTCTGCAGGGTATTTTGTGCCACGAGTGAGATTTTGCGGAATCATGGAACGCCTGCAAGCCCTCACCTGAGCTAATCACGCCATAGCTTGCATAAGCAATGCACTTGTGTAGATCTAGCGGTTCCCGCAGGAAGCGACAGGGCAGGAAATATATGATTTATTGCACAATTTGTGTACAGCTTCTTCCTGCTGTACCCATACATGAAAGAAATCTGGAGGGTACATTATTTTCCAAACATAGAGATTAACACTTGAAAAATTAATTGAAAATGTTAATTTCATGACCAAGGATTTCATGCAAAATATTCATATGTAATTCAGTGCACCGCTTATGTCACCGGCACCGCCAGTTTCCTTTCTCACCTGGAAACCCATGGTACACTGGTGACAGAAAGGTACTTCTAATTAGGGACACCCAGCTGCCAGATAGCTGTCTACGTTGGCTTCTCCCGAGGTGACCCAGCGAAGAACGTCTATGACGCACACCTAAGGACGCTGCACAAGAAATTTACCAACAAAATGTTTGTTCTTAAAAGACTGGCTCGATAACTTCAGTACCGTACCTTGCACTTTGATAGTTTGAATACGGCAAGACAGATGTACATCCAAAGACAAGTGAGCTGTAGCGGAGTAGTTGGTACATATTTGTCATGGATGTATGCATCACAAAGACGAAGACAGGTATCCTTTTTCTAACAATTATGTCTTCGTCTCTGTGCTGGATACACCCATGATTCATCCAAGGCACAGTTATAGCAAAGAGACAAATTGACTACCTGTTCACGCTGGTATACTGTTCCAGGCGTGTGAGTATGTGGCGCCTCATGTGGCGTGCGTGCTCTCTATGCAGACAGCGAAGTTTGAACATGACGACAGGAAACTCTGTTTCATGCTTCCTTGCAGTTGCGGTCAGGCAAACCGCATTGGTACCAATTTCGAAACGCGGCTCCTGCAGTGGGATGTCCTGTGCCGCGCAACAGTTGTTTCTGTTCAGGACACATTTAATATACAGTGGTGCATACAAGGTGTCCCAGAAAACGTGTTATTGAATTATCATAGTAATAAAAAAAAAAACTACGCCACATAGAATCATGCGGTCAACGGCATTTGTTCTTACTTGCTTTTGCCATCTCCTGATATGAATGCCATGTAAAGTAAAATTAATTATGTAAATATTTGCGCACTGAACTCGGACATTTGCCAAGTAAAGGTCACTTTTTTACCACACCAATATGAAGAGCGTCGGAATTTACTCAAATTCATGATAATTGACAGTGATATTCAGGAGCTATCCCATCGGAAAAAAATAGCCGAACAGCATGTTTTTGGGGGCACCCGAGCATAACGCGCAAAGACTTTCAGCGCAATCGCTGTCAGTCCGACGAAAGGAGGTTGCAAACCCAGCCCATAGGGTGATTCTGCAAAAAGTGACAGTTCCTGAAATAGGGAGAGTGAAGGAATAGTCCCAGCGGAAGCCAGACTCGATAAGCCATGCCTGTGTTATCTCTTTCTACGATGCTGGTGTGGGCCGGGTTCCCAACCTCCTTTCGTCGGACTGACAACGATTGTCCTGAAAAATTCGTCGCGCGCTATCCTCTGGGAGCTCCGTAGGGCATAATGTTCGGCTCTTTTTTCCGATGCGATAGCTCCTCAATGTCCCTGTCAATTATCATTAATTTGAGTATATGCAGTACGCTCTTCACATTGGTGGGGTAAACAAGTGATAATTACTTGGCAAATTTTCGAGTTCAGATCGCCAAAAGTTCCATAATTTCACTTACATTACATGACATTCACATTATGAGATGGCAAAAAGCTAGTAAGAATAAATGCATTTGACCGCATGATTCTAGGTGGTGGTGGTGGTGGTGGTGGTTATTATTATTATTATTATTCAATGACACGTTTTCTGGGATACCCTGTATACATCAGACATGATGATCACTCAAAAGAAGAGAGCAAGAGTGAATACATGGGGAGCAGTTGCACAGGCAAACGCATATGAATTCTTCGAGAACGAAGGTATCACTGAGGCCCTAGAGGCCCTGTGCTCCTGGATACCTTGCGGCTTGTGTTGTCTTCGTTTATTTTTTCAGGGTCATTGAGCAGTTACGTTCCATCGTGTTTCTGCGTTGAGAAGTGCAGCAAGCACAACAATGGGAGCCATTGATGCTCAGAAACGACTCGTCCAAGCAATCAAACGACTGGAGATTATAACCAAAATGAGGAAGGCCACCTAGAGTTCTTGACTACCTTCAGGCGAAAAAGAAATTTTGGACAGAATAGCAGAAACTGAAATATTTGTTGATGGTTTCAGTAAGATGCGGTAAGGAAAATTTAGAGACGTAGCGCGTTTTAATAGACTGGAAGGTGTTCCGAAAACCGTTCCGAAAAAATGATAAGCCAATCGCCCTGTTGCATTGAAGTGGGGGACACCACATTGCAGAGCTTGGATTTAATAACTTCGTTTATCGCATCGTTTTCGTAAAACTGTCCCAGTTTACGAAAACTCGCTGGTAAGAGCGAGGTGGTACGTTTCTTTATTTTTATTCTCGTCAGGACCGCAATGATTTCGCCTCCGAAGCAGGTCATTATTGCCACAATAAAAAGGCTGTGTCGAATGTTCTAGCCACGGCTTAGGTAAGGAGAGGATATATGCCACACCAGTCATCAAACTGCTTAAAGAGCTTCACTTTCTAGTCACGAAAGCCTCCCTGCGCTGATCGCAAACAAGGCGACATCCTTTGCTGAAGCTCAAATCTGCGTTTTCCTGTACCATCTAAGCAAGGCTACCCAATGGGGTGTCCCTACACTGCGCGCAGCAGGTCCGTGTATCACGCAGGATAATTTAGGGAGACAGTAAATATTCCGGAGAATTTCGTCTTCTATTTTTAAACCAATGTTCGAGCAGAAAGCGAATCTGTCTCGGACGGACGACACTTTCGGATGAAAGATGTGGTAGCGGTACCCTCACAGCGAAAGTTGAGAGGGCGTGGCGAAGCCCCCGGAGCGAAAACTCAGGGGGCCACCGACCCTCTGCCCCGACCTTCCGACGCCCCTGACCAAGAGAAAATTTATAGCATATTTAATTAATTGTTCAGCAGCATAATTGCTATCCCTCCTTCTGAAGCTGTTCTCCGCTTCCACCCATTCCGGTTCTCATCCCTTCACATTTTTCTTAGAAGCAGCATGTGTCAAGGAGTTGAAAAAGTCATTCCTGATATTAAATCAAAAAGTCGAAAGGGCTTGACAATATTGGGCTTCCTAAAACAAGTTGAATTTTACATGCCAGTTGTGCTGAGTGACATTATCAATGATGTTTTCTCTGAACCTTAAGGTTGCGAAAGTGGTTCCAGTATATAAAAGGCGTGATAAGCTTTCCGTCTCAAATTAGAGGCCCATAGAGATACTATCACCACTCCTACATAATATAACTTATATATTCTACTTCACAGAACTTGTAAGTTCTATATAATAGGAATTGTGCGTAATGTAATCGTGCGGTCATATCCCTTCCAGCCGATCTGGAAGTTATGGTGTCACGTTACTCCTTGTTTGCCACTAACCACGACGTCCAAAATACCACGCTAAATAGGGGGACAGTTTGACTGCTAATCAATGGAATACATGATAAGAAAAGACGCCGAATGTTGATAGTATGCCGGAATCCGCTCTCTGGCAAAAGGCGAAAAAGCCATTCCCTGCACGACATAGAAATACAAGGAGAGAGGACAGAAGAAAAGGTGGGAGAGCGGGAAAGAGGGAGAGCTAAGCGGATGAACGGAGGAGCTTTTCCTCCTCAACGGCATGCAAGAGCGCGGCCATATTGTAGCTTGCCCTACCGGCGCCGTGAGCTGGAAAGGCTTGAGTGCTTCAGTATCAGTGCTTCAGTGCTTCTTGAGTGCTTCGCGATCCAAGCCAATCTATGATGTGAGCGTAAGATGGCGGATGCCAATATAATCTATTTTACGTACCTCAAGATACATTCTTCGACATGATTGAAACGCTGCTGTCCATGTGCGACTATTTTGACTGTAATATATCTCCACCTGAATGGAAATTAAGCTCACATAGCATAAACTATGTAATTATTTGCATTCTTAAGCATTGCCTAACGAGAAGATAGGCAAAAATGTAAATACCGTGAGTGCTGTGGCTCATGCACAGGTGCGTATGATCGTTAGCATCAGAAGCAGAATTTGTAAATGTTAGTGCTGGCGTTCTCCTATTATATTTAACCACAGCGACACGTTCCACAGCACCATTTTGCGAATGGGCGATTGTGCACTGCAATCCTGACATACAGGGTGTGCGCAGATTAACTACAGTGGCCCTCATGTACGTGTGCAAATGCCACCAGAGTTTATCTGCACACATTCTGTGCGCACACATCTGTGCCTTATACTGATCACAATTCCATCCTCGTGATTCGAGGTACACATTCGCAACATTCGCAACACACACGCAACATTCATCTGCGAGACACCTGCACTGTAAATATTTTTCGCAACAACGTCAGCATATGTGCGCGGTGAGTGGTCCCCCCCTTTAATGGCACAGTCAGTCAGTCACAGTGAAGATATACCACTGGTATACCTTGTCTACCCTGGTGACTCACAAATACGTAAAGAATACGAACAACGACAACACCTTTCGAGATTATGAATGCCGAGTCTCATCGCCAGGGGCGATTAAAAAAATATGAAAATATAAATGCCAGGCATATTTTCTCAAACATGTTGTGATGGTTTGGACAACAACGAATTTGATTCACGTATTGCTCCTTCGAACTGTACTCATAGACATTTTAGGCTACATTGAACTGTAACTGTAAACATTTATGCTCGCACCGCTGCTTGGGCTGCACTTTTTTTTGGTACAACAAAACAAATCTTACATTACAGAATTGAACACTGTTACATGTCTGTTTGTCGTTCCTGGTCGTTTTTACCGTCACGTCTTTCGTTGATGGCGTGTGGGCATCGCCCATGTAAAACAGCTTTTGTACGTGGTAGTACGACCACATTTGTCATCCAATCAACATTCGGTTATGTACATATGTTTTCACACGCGCTTTTATATTGAAATGCCGAAGTGTCTGTAACAGAGGTGTGCAGGTCGAATCTTATTAGAAAATTATATTGGTGCAGCCGCCCAGAACCCGAATACAGAAGGGTCTACTTTTGCACGCTTCTAGCTATGAGTTATAGCACTGTTCTATGCAGTCACTGTGGTAGTAGCCCATCTCTGGAGAATGCCTCACTGATTTAAAAACAGTACTTGTTTGGCCAGTCGGCTTCTCGCACATCCCTTCTGAGAGGCTTCTATGACCTCACGAGACAGTTCGTGTAACCTTAGCTGCAAGTACCGCTTCATTGCCGCCCTGATCAGCGAAACGACATGCTCAGGCTCTCTATAGTAGTGCTCGGTTTGAAGCACACTGTCCTCATGCTTCTCCATCAACGCTCCCCGTCATCATAAGAAGCGGAAGCTTCTTACGATGACGGCCTCGAGCCTTGCAGTGTGCACCACTCTTGTTAAACTCCGGGATATATGCTCAGAACACTCAAGTATACGTGTTACGAGTCGGGGTGGCACTATGAGGCCGCCATTGTTTCGAATGCAGATCAGAAGGCTGCACTCGCCTTGGTTTAGAAGCAAATCAAGGCACCCTGACCATGCCAACGTGCAGGACACCTTTCTCACGATATACCCCCTATTGTACTTGATCACTTCACAAGTGAAATCACTGAGGGCACGCCGCATTTGCATTTGGTACTCAATGCGGACTTTTCTTAGTTTCTTGTCAGCACGAATACCTTGAGTGTCTTGCAACTTGTGGATGTTCTCTATGAATGCTCACTTGAACTCCTGCATTGACAAAACCACTACAAAATACTAACTGTTGCGGTACTGTTTTACGTGCTTTCCAGTATACCATGGGTTCTTTTTGTTTGTAACTGCTAACTGTTTGTAACTCGGAACTAAATGTGGTTGGCAATTATACTTTGTTTGTGCGTGTTTGATTACTTCAGCCCTCAGGGGAAGAAAATTAGCTAAGTGAAATGTACAACCTAAGAAACACTTTTTAGTTCAGATGTAGCTGCGTCATTCCATGCCAAACGTCCCAGACATTGCGCTCGACCATCCCCGATTTCTTTCAAATAAATTGTGGTTGATTGTTCCCATGCAGCCAATGTACTCTCGGCTTATTTTTGCCGCAAAAATTTTTTTCGCGCCATGGCCGCCTCTAGAAGATTGCGATTTGACATGTACCCTACCTGGCGAAAAAAAAAATCTAGCAAAATAGCTTTTGCGCGAATTCCAACCAAATCTCTTCTGAGTGAAGGCAAAGCATAATACTTTCGTGCCAAGACCAGTTGAAGGTTGGTGGACACTTTTTATCGAGAGTTTATGCCCCGAGAAAACTGAAAAATTTCGGGAACTTTTGGAATTTTTAAAGGAACTCTGCAATGTTTTCAGTGCTATTTGAACTGTTTAGCTCTGCTGTGTAGGAGGCATAAAACGTGTTAAAAATATTTTGAGGCGCGCAGATTTGAAAGAGTACGCAGAAAGAAATCGTGAATTTCGGAAATATTGCTTTTTACCACATATTCAGCCGTCAATTGCACACTGAGGTGGTCCTGATAAAAATATGAGACAAATTGCATTTGATAGTGTGCCCCTTGAACATTTATTTTACAAAGTTTCATCTAAACACTTTTGTTTTAGCAGCGAAAAAAGTTTTTGAACTTGACCACCCCCGCACTCATCCGGCATTGCCCCTCAAGGCTGCTTCACCCGAAGACGCATCGCCGCCGCTGCTGCCAAACGCACACGGGAGCTGCCCAAACCGAAATGTGTTCTTCAGCGAAAAAGACAAACAAACAAACAAAACACAAAAACTAAGGAAATTAATCTTCCAAGCTTCAGGTTCTCACGAGAACGGCCTACTGCGGCGACCCAGTTCAGTAGGAGCACTGGGCCTAGGGATCTACTTCGGTGACAACGGGCACTGACGGGCTATTGAATAACCTAATTTGTTCGAGCGATGACGCACACAGCGCTTACTAACACTGACTCTACAGCGCCAGGCAATGATGGGTGTGGGGGGATATGTTTTAATGATGATAAAAAAAAGGAAGGGAAAGGTTAGTCATGATGGAGGCTTGCTATTCCCAAAAGCAAAGAGAAACAAACAAATAGGAAGAAGAAGAAACAGAGACACAGAAAGTTATGGAGAAACACTGAAAAAAAAAAAAAACAGCTTCTTCACTAGTCGACAACAACGATAACTTCACTCTTTCGGCTATCACCAGAGAACACAATAACAGAAGGGAAGACTTAAAACTGTCCAAGTGACGTCATTGAATATAAGGAACCAGCTCTGGAATACGGTGTCGCCTCCGATCAAAGTGAGCCAGATGTAATAGACGCAGACCCGTCGTCGTCGAAGTACATCCCTGGCTCCAGTGCTCCTTGTACGGTGCCACCGCAGAAGGCCGTTCTCATGAGAACCTGAAGCTTCGAAAGTTAATTTGTAGATAAAACATGTTTTTTGCAGGCAACGCAAATCGGTTTGCACAGCTCCAGTATGCGTTTGGCAGCAGCGGCGGCGATGCGTCTTCGGGTGAAACAGCCTTGAGGGGCAATGCCGGATGAGTGCAGGGGTGGTCAAGTTCAAAAATTTTTTTTCGCTCCTAGAACAAAAAGTGTTTCGATGAAACTTTGTAAAATAAATGCTCAAGGGGCACACTATCAAATGCAATTTGTCTCACATTTTTATCAGGACCACCTCAGCGTGCAATTGACGGCTGAATATGTGGTAAAATGCAATATTTCCGAAATTCACGATTTCTTTCTGCGTACTATTCCAAGTCTGCGCGCCTCAAAATATTTTTAACACGTTCTATGCCTCCTACACAGCAGAGCTAAACAGTTTAAATAGCTCTGAAAACATTGCAGAGTTCCGTGAAAAATTCCAAAAGTTCCTGAAATTTTTCAGTTTTCTCGGGGCATAAACTCTCGATAAAAAGTGTTCATCAACCTTCAACTGGTCTTGGCACGAAAGTATTATGCTTTGCCTTAACTCAGAAGAGATTTGGTTGGAATTCGCGCAAAAGCTATTTTGCTAGAATTTTTTTTCACCAAGTAGGTTACAAGTCAAATTGCAATCTTCAAGAGGCGGCCATGGCGCGAAAAAAATTTTTGCGGCAAAAATAAGCCGGGAGTACATTGGCTGCATGGGAACAATCAACCACAATTTATTTGAAAGAAATCGGGGATGGTCGAGCGCAATGCCTGGGACGTTAGGCATGGAATGACCCAGCTGCATTTCCGACACCTGTTTTTTTTTTTTTTTTTGACAGAAATGTAAAAGCAAATAGTGCTTCTATTTAACACTTGCCCAATACTCATCACTGTGGAGGCTTCCTTTGTCCCCAAGGAGGTTCCGTAGGAGGTCGAGGCCATGTGCAGCGCCAAATATGAGGTGGACCCTCTCTCCTACCTGCTGGGGATGGCAAAAGGACGTCACCATGTTATGGGCTGTAGATGTATGCACATTGCACCCCAGGAGCCGCGCCATCATGACATTGGAAGAGAGAGCGTCACACACAATGGCGACTACTTTGAGGTTGCACTCTTCTTATACCAGTATTGCTTGTGTGACAGTATTCTTTAACACTTCACCGGAGAGTCCACAGTTCAGAAAGTAACCAAAAGGCAGCTTCCAGTGAGCAGTTCTTCTCATTGCCAAACACACACACACAAAAGCGCATCACCCGCAAGTGGTACGTAATTACTTTCCTGTGGTGTCAGGCCATTTCCGGGGCCCACATAGCCAATCATCTTTCCACCTATCAGGTCACAACGTTTCCTTATGCTCATCCCATCAAGCATGATGCTGCACGGCTTCTCTCTGACACACACTGGAAGATTGATGCATGCTCTTCAAGTGATCGAGTGTCTCTTGTGTAAATCCGGGCCAGCCACCAACAGCCTTTAACCATGTCCGTATTGACTGTTCAGATGGCATAGCGAGTTGGTTGGCAATGTAATCGTACGCCTATGGTCAGTGGTAAATGGTAATGAAGCGTAAAAGCAATTTTTTTTGTTGTTGCGCCTTCGGGATAGTGACCTCTTGCTGTTTAGCTTCCAATCTTAAATTATATCTTTCGGGATCTCACCAAACGCAAGGGAGAGAGAAGACGACACAATCTCTTACACAGTAATTTTTTAATGACAAGGACCCAGTTTTCCAGCAACTTCCTGAGAGATGGCAAGTGGGAAACACACAAGGTGTAACGGCTGCTCACTTGTTGTGTGGCATCATCAGGTTGACTTCCTTGAAGATGCTGTGGTCCCTATGATGAGGCTCTTGTATTATCGCTGCTGTCTTCTGGCACATGATCTTCAACCTAAGCAGTGACTATTTCATTATGTCTAGCACAATAACATTATCTTGTGCAACACTGTGTTTTCGAGCCGTATCTGTTTTTAATTGTAGTATGCCTCCAAATGCACAGGACAAATGTAATTTACTTTTTGCGTAGTGCCGCTGCCCACTTCGTCGGCCATGTGAGAGGGGTAGCAGAGTGCGTATGCCATTTGAAGTTCGAGATAAGCCCTGACCGGCAATACGGTCTACAGTATTTACAGTGGCTCTGGTTATAGTAGCATTTCTCTCGTTCCAAGCAAGGACATCTCGAACAGAAAGTGGTTGTGAGAGACCTTACTAAATCCTTTACTGACACTAAAGAATATGTAGTTAACATTGCCACTCCTGTCAAGAAATCGGTGGGTGTTCTCAACAAAAATTACCAGCTCTGCTTTGGAAATATCGGAATTCCTCACAAACATACGAGGGGTGTTGAAGTCAAACTGGGACTTTTCATTTTTCGCAAAAGTAAAATGAACTTACAGGCAGGCGAGAAATTAGTTTTATCTTTCAACGTAATCTCCAGCTCCACTAATGCACTTGTCCCAGCGTTTCACGAGGGCTTGGATGCAGCGAAGAAATTCTTACCGGCGTGTAAAAGCCATGATCGGACCGCATTCTTGACCTCGTCGTCGCAGCTGAAGTGGCGGCCCCCAAGGAACGCATTCAGTGGCCCGAAGAGGTCGAAATCGCTGGGGGCGAGGTCTGGACTGTTAGGGGGAAGTGGCAGCAACTCCCAGCCAAGTTCCTGTAAGGTGCGTGTCGTGAGATGCGCGGTATGCGGACATGCATTGTCCTGTAGGAGGAGGACTCCTTTGGTGATGAGGCCCTGCCGCTTTTACTTCACCGCCTTATGCACATCCCCGAGAACCTGGCGGTAATACGCACTATTGATGGTGGTACCACTGGGCAGGAAATCAACATGAACAACGCCAGCCTTGTCCCAGAAAAACGTGGTCATGACCTTACCAGCAGACGGGGTGCATCGGAACTTCTTGGGAGCTGGCGAGCCCGGATGCTTCCACTGTTTTGGTGTACGTTTAGACTCAGGAGTGAAATGGTGCACCCACGTTTCATCGCACGTGATGATCCGATCAAGGAACGGCTGTCCTTCAGTGTCGAAACGGTACCTTAGCTCTTGGGAGTTTGCAGTCTTCTCTGCGGGTCAAACACGGAGAGCTGTCTCGGGACCCATCGGGCACTAACTATCCGAAACTGGAGGTGCTTATGAATATTAGTGTTCAACCGTTCCACAGAAAGGTCAGTCTTTGGAGCCACTTTAAGACATGTTATCCATCGGTCCTTGAGGATCAGGCGCTCCACAAGTTGGATGTTCTCAGCAACTCTGACACTGGGCTCTGAGCCGCCTCGGCCGGGATCGTCCTGCACTGACCTAGTCAGAAAATTCTGTCCTACGGATGTCCATCGGATATACTTTCACGGAGATACGGATATCCGCAGAATAATGAAATTCCTCCAGTGGAGATACTACGGAGATCCACTTGGCCGGGCTTCGAACTTCCTACGAACGTGCACTTTGCGGACATAACCACGAGATACTGACAGAAACAGGAGCTGTCTGGGATGTAGCGCGTATCACTTTGTTATTTTTCAGAAGTCAGTATACGCTTTGTAGTAACATATAAAGCGTGTTTCCGCCGTTTTTTTTTAAACATATGCCACCGTCGCCGCTCGTTTCACTTTCAGTTGCTCCGCTTTGCTTCCCATGAGGGAAAATCAGCGCGGCGCTTCAAATAAATAAATAAATAAAAATAAAAAAGAAAAGAAAGAAGAAACAGCAACAAGAGATTGGGCCACTCAGCCGAAATGCTTTGGAAATGAAGTTGCATTCACTTCCAAACAGGGAACAGACACTGTACATTGGTGTTCTCGCGAGCTTCTACACATTCGAGAGCCCTGTTCGCCTGTGAGTCGAAATGAAGGGTGAGCTGTCTAAGTTTAATTCGATTGCGTGCACAAACAACGGCGAAACAAGAAATTGTTTGGCGTATTAAGTCGGCGTAGAGGTAATGGCTCTGTTTCTTACACATGTAGCTTGAGAAAGTGAGTTGGTTCATGGAAAGCCGAATTTCTGCAGTGCTACATCGTCCCGCGTTTCTCTCTCTCTTCAAATACATGATCCGTACAGCATCCCATCACGGAGCTGATTCGGACAATCCGTAAAACGGCCGCAACAGGACCTGCTGCGGATATACGGCTACAGATATTCTTCCACAAATATCCGAGGAGAGTCCCACGGAGGTCAGTTTTCGGATATGGACATTGGGATCTATTTCGGACGTCCGTAGGAGATGGTGTTCTGTCTGGGGATGTACGGCCGTCTCGGAACCGTTTGCACTGGTCACTCAAACGCTTTGCCGCGGCTAAGTGTATCGTGGCCATACTGAGCCTGAAGTCTTCTGTGAATTTCAGATGACTTTACGCCTTCATTCACGAGAAACTTCATGACAATTCGCTGTTCGATGTGCGCGCTCACCTCGCTGTCGGCCATGTTGTCCAGCACGTGTCTGCTGTTTTACATAAACGTTGGACCACCACGTGGTGAACGCGGAGGCCTGTCGCGTGTGAAAATGACGAAAAAGAAGTAGCGCGAACCATTTGTACACTGAGGAGACAGAAAGTCCCGCTGACTTTTTCTCGGTGTCTCAACCGACGCGTAAATTCGTCCGTTCTTGTGGTTGAACAGTCATTGTGCGATGCGGTGACCGATGGAGGCAGCGCGATACTTCTTTTGCCCTAAAGAAAGTGAGACGGTGTCAGAGCATCAAACTCGTCTGGGTCGTTTTCTACGTAGGTGATGGGACGAGAGTTTAAAACTGACTCTACACTCTTACCTGAGTTACTTCCATTGTTACTTTTAGACCGTTGTTACGTGTATTGAGAAGTAACATCGGCTCATAGGAAGAGGTAACACAGGAAATTGCGAATTTTAGAAGTAAATTGGGTCTCGAAGAGCTGGGGTACAGGTAACCTGTGGGGAAAACCCCTGTGTTCTCCTGGTTACTTGTACGTGTTACTTGTAGTGGGAGTCAGTTACTTCTACGTCGTAATGCGTTCGCAAACAATCACAGCCGCTTTTGATCGCTTTTGGTCGCTCATCTGGCAACAGTTTACAGTATCACACGAGAAGAGACACTACATCGCGTCCTCGTGTTTTGTCGGTTGCATCTTTTGAAATGTGACGCCTCTGTGGCTGACAAGTTAAATCATGCTCGTGGTTGTAGCTGTGTTGTGAACTGCTTCCTGTCTTATGACAAGTCATACATGATGTGGTGTCTGCGCACGTGTAAGCTTTTGGCCGCAGTGTCAACGCTCGGCCTTAGCGCATTCTGCTTTCTCTTGCCAGCTTTGCTCTCCATCGGCTTTACTTTGTTTTCTCTCCGTGTCGCCTTCTTGTCCCAGCATCTTTCATACGCTGAAGGGCATACGATACCTATAGAGCCATTTTGAGATTGGGTTTTGTGTAATGAAATTTAACTACGAGCAAATTGTTTCCATTCAGAGTTGAAGAAGAGTGATAAGCGCTATAGTCTGTGTGTCGTAGCAATGACAACAAAAAAAAACTGGATGTTTCGTAGTACATTGTTCTGAGAAGTATTTAGTTCTCTTATCGTGGGGTTATACTTTCCATTTCTTTTTTTTTTTCTGACGGACTTAATCGACTTTGGTGTATGGGCTAATTGCTAAAAAAAGTAAAGCCTAGTAACGATGCGCGATATGGAGTTCCTCATGAATAGGCAACTGATTGACCACTACAGTAATTTTATGATTGCGTTTCTTTATGCCCAGGTGTGTATGGGTGGGCGATTACTATTTCCTTTACTTCTTGATACGGCTTGAGTTCGACTTGTTCAGGGTCGTGTTGTCAATGACAGGTTATTTCGTCGTCTTACTGGCTGGTTTATGAATTGACTCAGTCATTTTCTGGCCGATTGCCTTCGTAAATTTCACTGACTTCATGGTGAATGGGTAGACTGATTGCACGGTATGACTTAGCCACTGTGATTGGTCGATGTGGTTAATTGACCGGAATGGTTGCCCAGATTTATGCCTTAATTGGTTGTTATCAGTGGTTTGCTAGTACAACTGACCACCAGATAGCATCTCGCAAATTATACCAATGAAGGAAGTCAAGACAATCAATCAATCAATAACACCGACTAGTCACTAAACTGTTAAAAAATAAGAAATCGATCTGCTACTGAATTACATTCAGATGAATTTATCTACCAGGCAACCTAAATCGCCATCCCGATGAGTCAGGCAGTGGAGGAGCGGGTGGGCTGCTGGTAATTAATATGTCAAGGGCCTGCAAAGTAATGTCGACTGATTTCCCTCAGGTGGTGAAGAACATGTTCAGGACGTGAACTTACAGCCACAGGAGGAAACAGGACATAGCTGTAGCGTTTTCCATGGTATTTATTTTCTTACATATCGACCTGCTATCCACAAGATGTTTTGCCATCTGTGTTTGTTGGAAGCTAACATTTCAGCACCCTTCTTTTTATGTGCATGTATAGCTGGCCTCACAATTATGCTGCATTACACCTTGCCTTGAGGAAGTTCAATGTGAACTCCATACTGTGGCTGGTTTCATCACTGTCGCTACATGTACAAATATGGAAGCTCGTGAATCGGAAAATCCCCCGTTTTCGGCAAACGACGCTACGATACCGAACACAGAGTCTTCCAACATATCAGGTATCTACATTTTTTGCATTCATTACTTGTGCTTGCACAAGTGTAATTAAGGTCTGCTTTTGCTATTAATGATGTACCTACACAACGTGAGAATGATAAATAAGGAGTGCCCATTCCATTTTAGATATTTATGGTGTGGAAAGCGGCACCGTCCCCACAGCAACAAGCAAGAATGAGGACAAAGTCCGTATGCCTGCATGCCGCCCCTGCAATTTTACAACACAATATTTCTCGCGATTCTGTGAACACATCAAAGCCCCTTTGGAGCTGTGTTCATTATACATAGTCTCACATACGCCACTACATTAAGAAACGATCTTCGTTATCTTACATTGCCAATGCTGGGTTGTGTTTTCCTGATATTCACAATAAAATACGTGTACAGGAAAGCCCATGGTCATTGTATTTTGGTATGTCACCCGTGTCGTGTTTCGTGTGTGCCTGCATGCAATTTGCAAGGAACGAGCGGGTGCAGCCCGAGCCCGGAGCCCCAGGAACGGTGTTACTTCTAAATACACGATGCATCTGGTTACTTTTAGAGAGGCAACCTCGGCAGAGGTAACGCTGTACCCATCTAGTGTACAGGTAACAATATTGCAATTTTTTTACCTTTACTAGAAGTAACCGGGCTAAGAGTGTACGTCTGTCATCAACGTTCGCAGTTCTTCGAACTGTAAGCAAGCTTTCCCAATAACTTTTCCAAGTGTATTCTTCACGGTCCGGATCACCTCTCCCACCCTCCTCCCCACCAGGGAGCTCCGGGTGGAATATATCTCTATGTAATTTTGTGACGCGTGAAGTACCCGCATACATCTGAGTCAATTGTCGCTTTCTATAGAATGCGAAGGTCTTTGTCTGCCTTCTTGAAACTCCGAGCATTGTCGGAATACACGGTTGTCGGTAGTCTTCTTCTGGAAACGAATCTGCGGAAGTTCATCAGGAACGCTTCAGCGGTTGCCGCGGACCTAACCTCCAGATGAATGGCGCGAGTAGAAGCACACCTGAACAGGACTATGTAGTACTTCTGATTACTTTTTTTTTTTTCCCGTGTAGTGGGCCAGAAAAGTCGACGCCGAACACTGTGAAAGGTTGATTCGCTTCTATCCTAAAACTTCGAAGGGAGGCCGTAGGCAGAACGACGCGGCGAGCTCTGAACCTTGCGCAGATGGCACATTTTCTGATAATTCGCTCCACTAATTACCGACCCCGCTGAACTCAATATTCTTCTCGGAGGTCCGGAGGTCCGAAGAGCGGTTCGGACGTAACTGACCAGTCTTGCTGCCACAAGAGCTCCCATCAGTTCGAGCCTTAGAAGGCTCAGCTCTTTCAGTGGGGCAACTCTGACCTTAGCTACTAGCAACTGGGGTAGCTCATCTTCTACCTTGACGTAAACTGCTGCGCCGTAGGCGTGAATGCTGGCGTCTGATAAGGTACACAGACTAGGATCTTCTGCTGTTCGTGGTTCGTATGCCGACGTACCGGCTGACACTGACGAGACGCAGCGTAGGAATTCCCTTACACTAGGATTTCCAGTCCTGTAGTACTCCGTTTGGAAGTTCTGCATCCCACTCGACCCCATCAATCCACAGTTTCTGGAAAAGCCTTTTGACGCGGACGGTAAACGGACTGAGGATCCCCATGGGATCGAATGTTCTTGATGAAGCCTGTAAAACGTAGCGCTTGGTATCAGCTTTTTCTAAAAGAAAAGTGTACTCTTGAAAGTCACTTGAAAAGTGACTTGAATACCCCTCGTATTATCAGACATTATGGTATATGCACATACGCCCACATAAATTATGTGCGGTTAACTAATTTTACGCCTTATGCTTAGTAGGCAATCTACGCTACACCCCTTGACTTTCTGAGAAGCTTACAGCTCAAATTATTCCTCCTGTGTGAATATCGGCTACTTCTTCGTTAGAAGCGTGAAATACACAAAACTACTAGCCAAATTACCGAGCACTGCACACCTAACTAGAGGGTGGTCCCCTAGTTCTCATGGCACACTGATTATGAGCGTGTCCCACAGACACGAACTATATTTTTAGTTAATACTGCAGTACGTTCATCCGCAAACATGAAATTAGCTTTAATAAGTGCATCAATGCAAACCCATTGATTCTGATACTAACTGCTCATGGAAAACATGGGCTGGGGTAAAAGACACTGGCATCACATGTTATGTTACTAGCAGCTACAATTTTTCACTGAAGCCTACAATTCAACAATGTAATTCGCGCCATGGTTGCAGAAAAAGTAAGCACCTGTTTCTGTTATTACTTGGTATACAGTTGAAACTTGTTAATGTGACGATGGTCATTCCCGTGGATTTTGGCAATAAAACCATTTTAGGATAATAAAGAACACCTTTCACCATGGAGGAAAGAAGAAACGGAGGCGCCCCAACGGCTCTTCGACAGAAGAGAGAAGCGTGGGGCAAGTGACGTGAAGATAAGAGGTGAGCTGTAGATTCTTTGGAGCCATGCGAGGGTCACGTCAGAGGCGGAGAGTTTTCATTTTCCCAGGGGGGGCAAGGGCGCACCGCGAAATAAGTACTCTCGGGGGGGGGGGGGGCGATATGTTTATTAAGAAAAAAAAGAAAGATAAACCAGATGGATGTCGGTGTGTTATTCCAAAAAAAGAGTGAAATGGGGAAGACAAAAAAGGCAAAGAAAAAAGAACGCAAAAGAAAACAAAAAAAAAGACGGAAAGAAAAAAAAAAGGAAAAGAAAAATGAAGAACACAAAACTAAAGCTGAAGAATCACACACTCTGGTGGGATCTTATGATGTATGCAGAACTGGTATAGAAATAAGAGGAAGGAAGAACAGAAAAAAAAAAGAAAAAAGAAAAAACAGAGAGAACGTAAACAGTGAACATGTGCTCAACTGAAGGCATTACGCCTTTGAAAACTGAGTGCAAAAGGAACAAAATGCATTGAATCCTCGGTGTTTGACCCGAAATGCGCGCAATATAATGAATATGGTCAATGAAATGGAGAAGCGGGAGTTGAACCCGCTCCCAAGTCCCAACGGATATGCGTTCCGAAGATCCTACCGTTAAACCTCACTGGCAGCTGCTGGTACCTTTTCGACTGCTTCGTTTCATTGATCTGATTGCTTTGGGCGAAATTCAGGCTATGTGTTGTGTCATCCTTTGCGTTTCTTCGCCTCACCTTCTACTGTGATAATGAGTATGGTGGGCGGATACATATTTTACATATTTTACAAATTGCAAGATGCATTTTTGGGGTTGGTGCCTCTTCGCTCTTTTGACCCGGGCGCGCCGAGCCCCAAAGGTTGGTGTCAGTCACTTAGCGGGACTTCCCGGGGGAGGCGTCGCCCCCCCTAGTTCATGTTCCGGGGGGGGCAAGGGCCCCCGCGCCCCCCAGCAGTCGGCGCCTATGGGTCACGTTACCTGAATAGCCCAATGAGGTCGCCCAACGAGGTGGAACATATGGAGAAGCGAGGGGTGGTTTACCCGTCGCATGCCAAGATTGCACAAATATATACACTGGAGAGACAGGACGTAAAATAAAAACACCAACGAAAGAGCACAAATATGGCATCGCAAAAAGTTCCGGTAAACCAACCGGATTGTGCGAACACGTGGGGAAAACAGGCCACGCGGTTAGACTGAATTCATCTGATATCTTAGCACGTGAGGGCCGTTGGGGGGTTAGAAAGAACTTGGAATCGTGGTACATCAAGAGAGGTCAAGGTTGCATGAACAAACATCCGGGCCCCCTACCGGATAGTTATGCCCCACTATTTAGCTAGAAAACGGACGACGGCGAACCTCATTCTGATGATGCGGCCTGTATACGCCTCGAAACGCCAATTTTTATATTGTTTTTAACCTGTTGTGCTGCCGGTGTGGGATTCTCCAAATAAAATGCTTGTTCCCGGCACTTTGAGTGTTTTTAGAGGTCGCTTTGCACGCGCCACTTTGGGAGCCACTTCGGCTCGATACCACCACACCTCACGAAGTATTCCGAAAGTATGCATTGGGGGCTCCCATAGAGGTGTATGGAACCGAAACCGGAAGGCGAGCGGTGATGTCACTGGAGTGGCCCCTAATCTCGGCTTCACTTGTCAGAGCAATAAGGCTCCTCCTCTCTTTCCTTCCTCCATGCCTGTCACAGTTGTGAGCTATGAAAAGTAGTACATTAAGGAAGCTGATCACAGAATACTCACAGTGAGGCATTTTAAAAGCCTTTTTTCCTGCATCTTTTCCAAAGCTGACATTCATTTGCTTGAAAAACTGTCAATCTGGGCCATTCCAGCGAAAGCTAGCCAGATGTGTAGCTTGACTCTCTTAGATATCACTGAAAAAATTGTGTGCCTTTTGTGGAGGATATTTATATATAGAATGTAAACTTTTTTGTCATCATTTTGTTTTCTTGAACAATGGGGGCGCGTTAAACTGTGCCCAAACATGAAAAAAGTTGTCCGTTACGAGGTTCCTTCTGACATCTACATATACGTCATTACTGCGCATTACTTGACTGGTGTGAGAGGGGAAGCGTGGGTCTACCTTCCCGAAGGGCATACAGAACGAGAATAAATCTGGTGACGTGGTGAGAACTTAAGAATGGAGCACGTTTTGGGTCAACTTTACGATAAATCTCCGGCAAATTAGCATTCCTGAAGGAGCCCTAGATTTATAAGCTTGTAAACTGCTGTATGGAGATTAGCTCCGCATAAAAATAGCAAGCTCATCTATATACATTGTTTAAGTGTTCGACGATATCAACCACTTGCAAACAAATGACACTTTTTTTTTTCAGATAGTATCTTCACATATAGGTTGTCTAGAAAGTGAAAGAAATCGTGCGCTATTGGTATAACAGATCCTCTATAACATATCCAAAATCTACAGGTGTACTTTTCTTTCAACAAGAATATATTCCTTTTTCTTTTTCTTTTCTCACCATACTGTGCTGCAGCTTCTTCGTCAGTTCAGGTGGTCTAGGAAGTAAAAAACGATGCCTTTGTGACTGCCTCCTGTGAAAATCAACACTCTGCTTTTCCATTTTGAGAACCTACAGGTGAATTTGTTCTTACGCAAGAAAAAAGTTTCGTCCGCTCATTCACATCCCATGTGTATGGCGCTATATCACACTTTGAACAAATTTTGCATTCTAATGTTCTGCCCAGTTCTACAGATTAGTTGCAATTGCTGCTTCATAATAGCTTTGTCAACATTTATGATTGTGATAGTGTGATAGTCGTTGTCAGGATTCGGGACTTCACAATTTTATGGCAGTAAACCGAAGAGAAATATTGTCAGCTTGGTTCCTACAACTGAGAATGTGTCCGACGTTGGATACTCAGACGATGACTTTTCGGACGGCGACGGCGACGCAGACTGCGTTCCACTGGCTGTGGGGAAGACGAACGCATTGACCATAGTGACCTCATTGACGGATGAGTGTGTTTCTGACGTCAATGTACCTCACGCTGCAAGTGCACAGCTGCCTTCGTCGTCCAAACGACAGAAAAAACGGGACTCACAGTTCCGATGGAAGAGGAAACATTTGGACAACGTGGAAAAACTGCCAGATGTCTTTGATGGGCCAGATGCTATTGAGTCACCGCTATCGTATTTCAAGAAATTTTTTGTCAGAGACCTCATCAGCATGCTTGTGTCAGAAACGAATCTGTATTCAGTACGACAGCAGGGAGTTTCAATAGGTACAACATACGATGAAATGGAGCAGTTTCTCGGAATACTTATTCTTATGGGCATATTAAACATGCCAACCTTTTCGAACTATTGGAGCTAGTACTTCCGTTACCCTGCTACAGATGATGTGATGCCATTCAACAGGTTCAGAAAGCTTAGAAGACTCATACACTTCACATCAGAAGAGGACGCATCTGACAGATATGCTAAGCTTCGGCCGGTCTTGGAAAAAGTACGACAAAACTGCTGCAGCATCCAGCAAGAGCACCAGCAGTCCGTCGACGAGATGATGGTGCCATACAAAGGAACACGAGCAGGGAAGCTAAGGCAGTACCTGAGGAATAAGCCTAACAAGTGGGGTTTTGAATTATTTGTGCATGCATGTGTATCAGGAATGGTGTATGACATCCTCCCGTATGCTGGATCTGACACCTGTTACTCCACCACATTCACCGAGGAAGAGGAGAGCCTGGGCCTAGGTGCAAAAGTTGTCATCGCCTTGTGTAAAACTCTTCAACAGCCACAGCAAAGTGTAGTGTACTTTGACGACTTTTTTTGTAGCCTAGAACTTCTGAAATACCTCAACAAGGTGAAAGGTGTGCGGGCTCTTGCGACTATTCGACCGCAAAGGTTGAGAAACTGTGCGCTAAAGGAGGATAAAAAGCTGAAAGATGAGGGCTGTGGTTCATACGACTTCAGGTCAGACAAGGACAGTGAAGTCACTGTTGTGAAATGGCTGTACACAAAAGCAGTCTACGTCGCCTCAACGTCGAGAGGTGTAGAGCCTCTTGGCACCGTCAAGAGGTATGTCAAGGAGCAGAAAAAGAAAGTGCTTGTTCCTGCTCCACGTATCATCTTGGAGTATAACACACAAATGGGGGGAGTTGACCTCGCCGGCATGTTTGTGGAACTGTACCGTACTCCTTTGAAATCAAGGAGGTACTACCTGAAGCTTTTTGCCCAGCTCATCGACATATGTGTGAACAATGCCTGGCACCTGTATCGACGAGCTCCACGGCGCATCACAGCCACTGAAGGACTTCAGGGCAACAGGGCAACCGTAACAAAGGCTTTGCTGGCGGCGAACAAAAAGAAAAGTGGACGCCTGTCACCATCATGTCAACCACAGCAAAAAATCAAACGACCGAAGATACCAATGCCACAGGATGATATACGCTATGACGGGGTTGGCCACTGGCAGGGATTCGCTGCCAAAGGGAGATGCCGGTACTGCCCATGGGGGCAAACAAGAATTATCTGCACAAAATGTGGTGTCTTGCTCTGCTTTATGGCAGACAGGAACTGTTTCCGACCATTCCACTCCAAGTAGGCACGGACACCGAGAGTGGGTAGTGTATCTTCTGGGATACATAAGTGCAATTCTGCAGCAAGTTCATTTTTTAAACTTTCTAGGGCTGTTTCATGAGCTATGGACTGTCCGGATCTTAGAAAATAAATGTTCCCATTTTTTTCTCTACTCCTTCATCGCTTGACTGTTAAAGGGTTAATGTAATGTCGCGCAGGGTGCAAGTTTTACAGCGATATCATATTTCAGCACAATATTTATAAGCTTTAAAAATAGGTGCAAGGGTACCGTTGCATACAATGAAGTACCTGGTACGGTAAATTTTAGACCTCTTCTTTGCGTGGGTGCTTAGCATAAATCTGTAAATAAATGTACTTGAGGATTTCTGAATGCGAAGCTTATATGAGAGAAAGGAAGGCAAACGAATACAACAGAGGGTGTCGTTCATTTCTCGCACTTCTGATTTCACTTACTTATTGCTCTTGGTTTAGAGACACTGTTCCGACATCAGAGAAGCAGAATTTGCACTGTAGATCCGCGAGAATAAAAAAAGATGCAGAAATTTTTTCAATGTCTGTGAGAAAATTTCATGGCTTTTGAGACCTTGAAAATTGCATTCTTAGGTTCCATGGTATTCAAAGACCAGTGAGAAAGCTTGGAACCATGGAAGTGCTTGAAGTAGTATGTCTAGATACATATCTTGCAGCTTTTGCATGGCAAATCGTTGTCTAGGAAAGTGCGTGAATCAATGTGGGTGTTCCTGAAATTCGAATCGTATTGCGTTACACACTGACATTACCGTCTGCTGGTTACAGGAAATGAAGCACCTCTGCTGACTTAAGTTGTTCATCAGAAGGAAAATAATTATTTTTTTCTTGCAAACAAACAGACATTTCTTCATCACATTAGTATGCAGCTCATTTGCGGAAAGGCATTTCAAAAGTCGGTCCAGTACCACTTTCCTGCATTTATCAGCACGTAGGCTCTCAGGGAAAACCGCACGCAGGAAAGTACACGGGAAGGTTCCGTTCTACGGTTCTGAGGCTGGAACACACACAGACGGACAAACACAACACATCCACAAGATGCCGGTATGTAGCTCTTTCGTCGATCGTCATTTTTCAACTCTTCGATTTCACAACCAAGGCAGCCCTGTACGAGAACGGCGATGTGCCGTGCCATGATGGTAAAAGATGTTCGCGACAATGCTGACAATATGACAGGTGTCCACCATAGCTAGGACCAACGCCGGGAAATGATTTGGTGACTTGTGACACGAATTCAAAGTTGGACATGCTCCAATTTGACAGGCGTGCGGCAGGACAAAGCACAAACTGCAATGTCAACAGAAACCTGATAGCCGGCGAAAAATACAGCAAGCGATTTGCCCAGAGTCGGTACTCTTGTCCTCAGCCCACTGCAAAGAACCACACCCTGTGGGGAACCACAGGGATGACACAAACCCGCCATTGTTGTAACTACCCTCAAGCGGGTGCTTTTGGCAAAACTGCCAACTTGTCCTGGTCGCACATAACACAAAACGTCATTTTGAGGTCATGTGACTTTGTTTAGATGTCGTTTTGCCGCTTACCGACAGCTTTCCGTCGCCATAAAGCCAAGAGATGAACGTATTTTGCCAGCGTTAACTATGCGGTGCTTCTTGCGCAACATGGTGGCCCATTTCTCCTTAGTTTAAGTTCATCGCATCGGCTCACTGAGTCTTAACCGCGGTCGTCATCACATCTTTGGAAGTCGTCAAAGTACGAGGCCTTATGTGCAAAACTGCTCGTTTTAAAGGGACTATCGCATCCATCTCAGTCGATTCCGAAACTGTAGTGCCGTTTTACTCCGCGTTCATCACTGATAATAACGCCGAAAACCCGACGCGAATTGGCAGCGTTGTTCCTGTGTAGTTTGATATAAAACTTCGCAAGAGCAGACGACGCATTCCGGGGTTCCCTCTCCGGAAACGTCACACGGACGAGGCCAATCACTGCGCGCCCTATGACATGGAGAATACCAATCACGGAGCGGCCGGAGGGACCTTGGTAGCCTTGGCAACCGACAGACAGGCGGCCGGGCGGGCGAGCGAGGCGGAATGCTAGGGAACGGCGTCTTCTCTGTTACCGGCTCGCGGAACGTTGTTTCTGGTTAGTGTCGGACGTGTTCGTACAGTCAGGAGCGTAACGCCTTGTTTCACGTAACATGGTTACGTCTGCACTCACACTGGTAAGCGAAAGCCAGCGTATTTACCGAGGAGTTTTCACTTAGTATAGTGCGATGCGAACGCCAAGCAGACGATCTGCGCTGCGCTCCTATTCGTGTGCCTGGCTTACGTCATCATCTTGTTGGCTGCAGATGGAATGCGGACCTTTAAAACTCGATTACTTAATATTTAAGCTGTTTTCGGAAGAGAAATTTGGCAAACTTGACTCTGAAACGGTGACGAACATTATCCTATCGGTATCATACATACGTTCCCGGATGCGATAGTCCCTTTAAAGCGAGATTATTTGATAAAAATAATTACCGTGATCGAAAGACATCCAAAACGTTGCGCAGAAACAACAACCGCATTGTTTATAAATGGTTTGGCAGCCGATCACGGGCGCCGACATTTTTAAGGTCACGTGTGCCTTGACGTTTGCTGTGACGTGCCACCAGGACCTGTCCAGGATGCATTGAGTTCGGCCAGCTTGCTTTCGTCTACACAGCTATACATTGGATGCCACCCCTGTGTGGGGAACAATTTTCAGACGCGCGAGCCAAAAGCCTTCGCTGCTCTGGGGCTGCCGTGCCGGGCGACCAATCAGGGACGATTTATTTTGAAAGTTTGAATCAGAAGCGTTTATATCGCAAAAGTTTATTTTTCGGCTTTATCTTTACACCGTGTATTTTGTAGTGATTTATTTTGAGGGGTTTATTCCCGAAGTTTATTTTGTGAAGTGTAAACCAGAGTGATCCCGCACATTTCCTCATATGTTGCACACGCTTAAGTTCCACATATTATTCCCGCGGAAAAAACGGGATGTACGTTAGAACGAAGAAACAAAATGCAAGCAAACTGGTTTAGGTTAGTTGTTGGTAAACTATCCCTCAGTCTGAGACATACGCACAAAAGGCAGATACAAACGGACGAGACTTGTCTCGTCGTGATCCATTTCTCTCTGTCCAATCGCAGACGGCCTTCTTTTACTTCATGCACTTCGCACACGATCTCAGCAGCTGAATGCATAATTTCCTACGTAACCATTCGAACGGTGAGGATTTATAAGGCAATTATTCTATGGGCTGGATAATAAATCACGATAAAAAGAATAGGTTGCGCGCATCCCATTCTGCAGCCGCTTTATTTAGAGTGATCATTTCGAGTAACAATCACGGACTGCTCTGTTCGCAGTTTCTCAGATTAAGTAAAACCATCATCACTCGTAAAGCTTCGCTGGGAGACATGCTGCGAAATATGAGCATCTGGGTCATATTAGCCTTTCTCTCCAAACTTACGGGTACGTAATAATTTACCGATTCCTCGTCAGAATATTAATTTTGGTTTTTACTTGTCTTATATGGGTCAAGCAACCCGTAGAGCTGCATATGGGCTTCGGAAATGCGTTCTTTGCGTTCAGAGCGTCTTCGAATGATGCACGTGTGGGTCCTCCCTTATATTTGCTTATCTTAAATGGAATAACGAAAAACCGCTGCAGATGAATTGCTGCAATTTGTTTCGAATTCTACGAAAGGGGTGAACTAGCTCGGCATCTATGCCCTGAAGCAAATGCGCTTCGAAACAGATTTGATAAGAAAATATTCCCGGGAACAGCTCCCCAAGGGATAGAGATGACCACTATCGTCTTCCTTGGCCCCCTCCCCCATGACCCGCCACAGCTACACATCAAGACGATGGAGTAGCTGAATAGGCTGTCGGAGGAATCTGTCACTGGAAATCATGAGCGCGCGTGACGGAAATATATCACCACGGCTAGTATGTATACCTGCTCCACCCGTTCAAGCTAACAAAGCATCCTAGGGTGCTGCCGATCTACGAATTATACAACTTGATGCCGTCGAATGTTGCTCGAAGTAGTTTGCCAGCTAAGATCTCCTGACAGTTGCTGCAGGATGTAATCCGTTTCCAGTATTGACTGGTTCCTGTAAGAATTGAGAAGCGTTTTTACTCTTGCTTGAAAGATCTGTGTCTAATGGTAGATGCGATGGAGATAGAGCCTGTGTATCATTCGGATCTTTATTGTAATATGGCTGATCTGATAATTGTTATTTGTCTAAATTGTTGAATTGACAGTTGCGTCAATGGTCGACAATTCATAATCACCCCAATCTCTGTCAAGCCCAACTGCTGGAAGTCAAGCTTGTAGAGAAGGCGGTGTTCCTCTACACGTGTCCTGACCGGCGGAATGTCCCAGCGGGCAGATGTGCGTGACCTCACGCTACGACGCTGCCAGTTGAACTGACGAGCCAGCGCAGTAGTGCGTGGCAGCAGGGGCACATCGTCGTAATCATCAGTGGTCACCACAGTAGTCCCCGCCCCCCTCAGAGGCGGAGCGGGTAGGGAGACGCGGCGACAAGATGCATGGCGCAGGAATGACCGGTAACTTGGCAGTCGCTGGTGGGCCACGAGTACCGGAGCGTCGAGGAAGGCGACGAAGGCAGGTAGGCGTGTGCGGTGGTGGCGCGGAGAGCCGTAGTCACGAGCGTGTTCAAGAGTTGCAACCTGACGCGTCGTCAGGGCAAGTGACCAGCGGCTTAAGGGAACGCGTTGCTCGACCAGGCGCCGCTGGTAGATCTGTGGAGTACCATCACGATGTACGTGGAGGCCTGGCTGAGCGTAAGGGACCACGGCGTACTGCGACCGGTACGGGGCGTCGAAGCCGGAGGGTGCCGGGTCCGAGTGAAAAGATGGTGGCCTCCTATTACGGTGGGACGTCGTGCTCGGGAATCAGGAGTTGTGCCATGGCGCCATCGACTGTTGTCTGCACTGGGTTTGGTGGCTTTGATGAGGTGGGCCGAACGGAAGCCTGATGGTGGTAGTCGCTGTCGAAGTTTGGAATGATAAGAGAACCGTGATAAGAGAATCGTTCGGCTTGTTGGCCTGATTGAGTCCTTGCCTTGAGGCCGTAGGTACTCGAATGGTTCACCCAAAGGCACCATCCAAAGCGATGAGATTGTCACGGACTCTCACTTGCTTCCTCCTGACAAGTGCCCCATAGAAGTACCATGATGCTTCTTACGCATATGACGCATGCGTTGCTTATGGCGCACATCTGTTTGTGGTGTACCTCCATTGTCTGTTTTAGCACTTTTAAGTATGTCTAGATATTGCTGCCGTTGCGTCGGATGTTGATGCTACATCAGCTAAATGCATTCCTGCCTCCTTCAGATTATCCAGGGTTTGTCCGTGATTGAGATCTCTAGACCCTCAAACGACATTTCTTGTGAATGATACAGGGTGTCCCACGAGGGGTGTCAATTCTTAGGAATATATTTTACTTAAAGAAAATGGTAAAATAACTTGAAATTGAATTATAGAGACTTTTGCCACAGATTGAGGCCATTTCCATTCCTGTCAAGTATTAATTAAGCAGGGGCCTTATTCTCGTCAGAGTAATCGACGTCGATTGGTTTGTGTCTCGTCTGTCACTGGTCGTTGCGTGAAGACGGCTGTGAAATGCACAGAAGAATGTCACTTCACTCGAGCACTTGATGCTGCACTCTTCATGTTTCATCTACTTTATCACGAAGATTGCAGGATCAAGATCTCGACTAGTGGCTGGGGGCACGTGATATTTATTTCTGTTCTTCGCGCCTTCTTCACGCCTTGTTCACGTAACGACCAAGGACAGGCGAAACACAAAGTAATCGAGGTCGATTACTTTGACGAGAATAGGGCTCCTGATTTGCATAAATGAACACGAATAATTGCCGACCAAAGGCAGCATTTTTCTTCCTGAATTCGGAAGCCGATGGTCGTAACACACTATTCTAACCAAAATCACGTGTTTTTTCACAAGATTTCTACAAAAATGTCTCGGTGAAATTTGCGTTTGCGGAACACTTGGCTCCGCTTTTATCGCAGCAAGTGGAAAGAGCTACACAGTTTTACTCCGATCGAGGGCCTTGGCGCGCAACCCGTCATTATCAGCGACTGGCGACAGACACGTTGCTAATGTGAAACTTCTGATTGAAGCGTGGTTTCGTTTCTTCTTCTACGGGACGGAGGGTAGTTGGACGGTGTTGTAAAACTGTGTGAGGCCGAAAACGGGTCTGCAGCTGGGCGACTGCGACACGGAAGGACGCGTGGCTGTCAAGACACCCCAGGAGGTGGGGGCATGAAACTCCAGTTTCCCATGAAAGTGGGGGGAAACTCTTTCCCCTTCTCCTGTGTTTCAACTGCTTTTCTTGTTTTTACTTGTTCGAACTTGGAAGTCTATGAACCCTCGAAATGCCATTAGTTTTTCGGTCGCAAAATAAAGCTCGTTGAGGAAAGACGTCTTTGTGCTACGTGTCCTCTTGTCGGTCCTTTGTACCGGGCCAACGGCAGCTTCACGGTGCCATTAGGGATCAAAACCGGTATTTTTTCCGGTCCGGTCCGGTTCGGGTTCGGCTCAGGGAGAACCCCTTCCCCCCGCGCACACACAGACAAAAAAGTCGGTCAGCGATTGGGACATTTGCAGGGATTGGAACCGTTACTATTTTCGGTCCCGGTTTAACCGGTTCACGGGCAGTAATTTTGCTACATGAAAGCGAGCTTACGCTCACCGTACACATTTTTGTAAGAGAAAGGTGTGAGATAACCGTTTCAGGTGAGTCAAAAAAGTCGGTCAATTATTCCACCTCTGAACCGATTCCCGAACCGGTAACCGTATGAATTTTTTCGGTTCAGTTCCGGTTCGGCTCAGGACAAGCAAAAAAATTGTTCGGGTTCGGTTCGGTTCGGGTTCGTCAGAAAATAACGTTTTTATTGGTTCAGGTTCAGTTCCGGTTCCGATCCCTGGGTGTCATCCACATTGCGTAACTAGTGGAATATCGCAAGATATACTTCCACAGACGGAGCCAACAGTTCCACAAACGTAAATATCAGCGAGCGCGCTTCGCTCAGCGACTGATTTTCGGCTGTGTAATTTTTGCACCAATCTCGTTTAAGAAATCTGTGATTTTGATTGGAATGATTGGTTAAGGCCGTAGGCTTCCGAGTTCAGGAAGAAAAATGCTCCCTTTGCCTGGCAATTTTTCGAGTGTAATTATGCCAATTAGCTTAATTAATGCGTAACAATAATGAAAACTGCCTTAACCTGTAGCAGAAGTCTGTATGAGTGTATTACAAGTATTTATATATATATATATATATATATATATAGGTACTAACAAAATATGAGGCAGACAACGAAGATGTAGGAAGTAGAAAAAGGGGGAGTTATTTATTTACTAGTGGAAAGTTAAGGGGGAAGTCAACGTTGCGGCGGAAGCTCCACCTTCGTCAGGACGAAGGTGGAGCTTCCGCCGCAACGTTGACTTCCCCCTTAACTTTCCACTAGTAAATAAATAACTCCCCCTTTTTCTACTTCCTACATCTTCGTTGTCTGCCTCATATTTTGTTAGTACCTATTTAATTTCGCGGTCGCCCGAACCCCTTTCTTCCAGTATGTATATATATATATATATAAATAAAGAGGGGGAAAGCCATTAAAAAAATAGGTAAATGATGCTAGACGTGTTTGAAATTCAAACTTACAGTTAAGATGGCTTCTATGGCTGCACGTAGAGAAACAGATACTCAGTGAACGATGCGACAGCACCAGAGGGGGCCGACGAGCCGCAAGCACGGCGAAACACGTGTCCTCTGGTGCTGTCGCATCGTTCACTGAGTATCTATATATATGTATATATATATATATATTTAAGTAACAACTGTTTCTAGGAATGTAGTGTCATCCCTTGGTGTGTCGGTGCCATGCGCCTGCAGGTTATGATGCCATTTTCCGGTCCTGTTAACGTATCACCGCTATGTGTCGCCTGCCGCATTTGTCGCGTTTCAGGCTATGAGCCGATCTACAAAGGTTGTCAGCGTGATATTGCTTTCTGCAACGAAAACACGTGTGTCCGACTCGAAGTCGTCCCTCGAGCTCCAAGACATCCGCTTCGATATTGCACATCGCATGTAACGACCGTTTTCGCAGAAGAAGCAAGTCTCCGGCTTAATACAGGAAACCGCTTTTGGGCCTGTTGACTTCAACAACAAGAGCTGTGGCGACATTCGTTTACTGGCACTTTGAGGCTGTTCCCCGGAGCAAATTACCATAGGTCTCTGGGACTCTTGTATCATTCCTCCTGCTTTCGGAATTTGTTCTCAGCATTCTGCTCTCATCTTAATGTAGCTAACAAACTTTCGCAGCAGCACCCGGAGACGATCCTGCGCCGCTTCAGATGTGAGCGCCTGTTCGTCACTATGAACCTTCCTCTGAAATCTAAAAGCTAAGTCACCTGGGAGCACTTCATGGGTGTTCCCAGGATTTTTCCAAAGAAGGGCAAAGTGATTCCGGACGGGGGCAAAGCGTGTATCCTCTAATCTCTTTTCACGGAGACGGGCACTACGGTCTGTGCGGGTGTTCATAGGTTCCTGTTGCCACGTATCATCTTTGAAGCAACCACGCGGAACAGCGGCAGCGGGCGGGGAGCCATCTAGCGGCGGGCTGAGATCCACGACACGCCGCGCTGATTAGCGAGCGATGCTTCCAGAAGCATCTGTTCCTTCGCTTGTACCAATCTCATGTACGGATCGACGACGTTGGAGAAGCTTCTCCACTTCCTCTTTTTCACCAACGCGCGCTTTCTACAATGTTCGCCGCATTGTATAAAAGCTTGTGAGCTTCCATCCGGAGCATTCTTTACCTTAGTTCTGTCTAAGAGCTACCGCTCTTGTGTTAGCCAGCTAAGCAGTTAGAATCAGTCACCGATTATTCGCCGTCTCGCTCGTCTGCTTTCATCTGTGTCACTATTATTGCGACATCTGAGAACAATCATGACGACAAGTGAATGAAGTGTGCACAGTTTTGTAATGTGATCTTCAAGCTCCGATTCCCGAATACCCACCATCAACTTAGTTTTGGTGTAAAGTCAAATTCCAAACAAGCGTATATATAATTCAAATTATAATATGTAGTAAGAAGGGGTACCAAAATTTATCCTTCTCAATGCATGATCGTGAGACGCGGCTGTAAACAAAAACACAGGAAGACACACACATATATCTATATCTGCGCTATCTGTGTGTGTTGCCTCCTCCGTCTTTTTAGCGCTTCCAGTGGTATATAGGAACCGAACGAGTTCTTCTGTTGCAGGAAAATAGACGAAGTAACAGTGCTGTGCGACTAGTGACCAGCAGTCCTGATTACACAGAATACAACAACAACAATTTTATTTTGAGATGGAGAGTGGGGAGGTTCATCGCCAGAGGCGATACTCTACCCCATTGCTGGTAGGGATGTTGGGAATAAAATAATGAACCCCTTCACAATAACTATCGAAGTCCGATGGTGTCCAGAAATGTCAAAAGAGCTTTGAGCGCAGATCGTTGCTGGGCTGGTTTGGGCCAAGGATCAAGCAATTTCGAAAGGGGATGGGGCAAGAGTCCAGCTGACTACGAGACTCGGAGAGTGCGGTTCGGGAAGGTTGGTAGTAGGGGCAATGAAGAAGAATGTGCTCCAGATCCTCAAGAGCACCACAGTGGCAGCAGGTGGGAGAGTCAACTTGTCTCAAGCGGTAACGCCGGTAAAGGCCACATCGAGTCGCATGCGGTGGATTAATGCAGCATCTTGACGAGAGGTGTTTCGTGGCATGCGGAAAGCGAGCGTTGGATCAACTCAGCTCAACATAGATGGGGGGAGAATGTCGGTGGTCCATTGGCGGGAAGCCAGGGGTGTCACGAGGCGTCGCAGAACGGAACGGCGGTCTCCTCTCAGCAGAACAATACTTTTGGAGCATACGAAAATAGCGTAGGAACTTTCCACGGGTCAGATTGTTGCTCAGGTATACCCATACCTCGTGCATGAGACGAGATTTATGGACACGTGACACGTGAACAATGGGCACGTCCGGTGTCAAGTGGTGCGAACCTCTGCAGTATATCGATTTCGTCCACTTTGCCTTTTGCACGCCCCTGCCAATGACGCTTTTTGCCTCTCCGGAAGAGAAATACGTGGTACCCTACATGCAAATATATTTACTCGCAGGAGGATCTTACAAAGGGCACGCAGGGTTACTCTAAAAAAAATTGGGTGTGGTGAGTGGATAGGAAGCATGTGGATATCGCGAGGCACTTATGCGAAAACTAGTCCACCCTGTTGTCGAGATCATTACTGGAGAGGAAATAACAATATACGAGAAAATAAGTGAAGCGAACGATGACACAGACGCGACCCGCATGCACGATGATGTAGGGCTCTTCATTGTCGCTCACAAAGGACCCGCTACTGCGGAAGCAGCTCAGACACAATCGTTTCTGAACGGTAAAAATCAATTTTATGATCCATGTGCCCATTGAAGCCCACATGTTGATGAGGTGCGCTCTTGATGATCATAGACCTGACGTGGGCTTCAAAACAATTTTATTTCGAATGTTCCTGGTGAGCGTGTAATTATTTCCTATTAACGACAGATCTTTTACTTAGAAAGCTAGAATAACACATGTGTCGGCCGCAGCTTTCAACCAGCTGACTACTGTTTAGACGGAAACCAGCGGCAGACCAGCTGTCAGGATGTCCCAAAGTGGCCATGGTGCTTCGTGCGCCCATATACTTGGGCCCATAGTTTGCAAGGTGCGTGAGAAATGTCAATATTGAACAACCACCTTCTTTACACATTTTCGCCTAGCTGTTTTTCAACAGCGATCCTTACCCGCAGAAGAACGCTTTGTGAGAATGCACTGTCCAGAATGTATTGCGTTTACCTGACACGTTAAGCGTGGTTCACACTATGGCGTTAGTCAAAGAATACAGTTCTGGATGGAAGAAGACCTTATATTGCGAGCTAGGATGGGACAAGCGTAAGCTCGCCGACATCACGCTTTAAAAATAAAGCGCCACCTGTAATAATAAGGACCTTTAAAGACCTGTAATAAGGACGTTTTAGAAATCAAAGGACCAAAATGTTCCCAGCTCCTTGTCCTTTGATGCCGAGCACCAGATTGCATGTTTTCCCGGCTCGCGGCCCGTTTGGCTCTGTCCCGGTCACCTGAACGCTCTGCTCTCGAGACTCACTTCATCCTCGTCGATAACCCTGACTCCTTCCCTGTCGCAAGTTCAGTGCCGTCATGCGGAGACACACGCTGGAATAATTTGCACAGGAAACGGGGTCAGTCCAGGACGAAACAGTTCGCAGCCACTTGTAACAAAGTTCAAACTGTGCACTAGAGAGGTCGCGTGGTACGTAAACAATCAGAATTGGCCGAGGCAGACCACAATTAGGAACGACGACACAGACACGTACGCGTCAAACGCCCAGAAATTAACGAATTCAAACAACTCAGCACCTCAAGCGTCAGCACCTCTTTTCCCTGAGTTGTATGAATTCGCCGGGTACGTTCCACAGATGACCGTTGTTTTGTTCGCTAAGGAAGCATCCTCTTCCGAAAATCAAAATAGCAGGAACCAAAGGCAAACGGCGATTCTGAACAGGAAACTTCGGCATAAATCAAAAGCAAACGTTTATTCAGCCGCCAGAACATACCGGCCACCACACTGTCCTCCCAACGTATATTGTGAAATTCGATGTCCTACTGCTGCAGTGCAAGATCCCAGTATGCTTTGTCTTGCTCCGCCTTTTCCAGTGCGCCTAAACACTTTCAAAACATTTCTCAAAACAGTCGTTCCTAGCAGAAGAGTACAGCACGCCTGTTGTACCTTACAGCGTCATAAACTGATTACGCCTGTCCATTGATGTACACATCCCATCGCACAACCCCCCCTTCCCCCAGGCCCCTCTTTCAGCCTCTCGCTAAGCTATGGTCATACTCTCTGTTTGTACGCTTCACCAACTTTTACACGAAGCTCATCTGTTACACTAATCAATCTTTCCTCCAGCTGTTCATAATTCTGCACACGAACAGAGCAAACATCATTCGCACCCACCATTTTCTCGCTATTACCTCCGTCCACTCCTGTTTCAGCCTTAATCTCACTCTTACCCATACCATCAAGATACTCGTCCTTTCTCGGAACCACTTTCCCATTTTGAGCACGCCAAACTTCTGCCACTCTATCAATAGATCTCTAAACGAGAAATCTCATCATGACGTTGGTAGACAGACTGAAACGGAAACAAATTGGAAGAGGAGGGCTGGGTTCCACGAATGGGCACTTGTTCGCTGCCTCCTATTGGAAGAAAAGTAGGACGGAAGGCCGCGTCCATTTCAGAGACCATCGCAATCTCCTCAGGACCGTGGCTTTCGAGCACGACCTTGTTCAACCCTAGCTTTGAGCGTAGTTCAACTCTACCAAATTGGTGTCGCTGTCGAACATTGTGACGTCATTTGTTTACAAACAGGGAGAGGTCTATTCCCTCCTTCACTGCCTGTACCGACTCTACTACTTCCTCTTTATTGCCCTCACTCCCTGCGCCTTGTTTCTCTACAAACTCTACCTGCTGGGCCTCCTCCATCTCCTCTACCAGTGACCATTCCCTGTTACTTAAACACCCACTTGAGCGATTCAATTCCTGTCAACTTTCTGCCGCGTATCATTCTCTGCAAGTACTGCTCCGAAATATTCATCTGCTTCAACCATAGATTGAGAAGTTACCTCTCAAAAACAACCCGTTATGAGTTAAGTTACCGTGTGAAAAATGTAACGAAGTTAAGAGTGAAGTTCTTCAGCCTGAAACGTAACTAGCGGTTACTAAGTTCCTTACAAAAAAGAACGAGTTACTTCCAACTTCGGACACAAAATAGCATTACGCAGGTGCAGCGCGCGTGTACAGTTGAGTTAGACCTTGAGTTGCCTGCAGAGGAGTGCAACACGCTTAGATCGTTTTCGTTTATGCCCAACATTAGACCTCTCCCTGTTTGTAAACAAATGACGTCATAGTGTTCGACAGCTCCACAGATTTGGTAGAGTTGAACTGCGCTCGAACCTAGAGGTGAACAAGGTCGCGCCCGAAAGCCACGGTCTTGAGGAGATTGCGATGGTCTCTGGACGGGACAGGTCCTTCGGTCCTACTTTTCTTTCAGTGGGAGGCAGCGAACAGGTGCCCGTTCGTGGAACCCAGCCCTTCCCTTCCGGTTTGTCTCGGTTTCAGTCTGTCTACCAACGTCATGATAACCTTTCTCTGGTAGAGGTCTAAACTATGCATCTTACTCCCTGTGGCCGTACAATGCTTCAGCTTCATTTTAATGGCAGCGGTTCTTACTTCCTGAATAAAGTACTGTCATTGATTGAATATCACGTTTTATGGGAAAAAATGCCATGAAGGAACCGGAGAGAAACCAAGATATATGTGGACGTGAGTGAAAAGCGAATTAAAAGTAACTTCGAACTTAACTTACTTTGGCAGAGTTACCTGAAAAAGAAACGAGCTCTTCTGAAAGTTACCGCGGCGCAAAAGTACCAAGTTACAAGTTACCAACAAAAGGAACTTAATTACAGTAACGAGTTACCTCGAACTCTGGCTTCAACCTTGCATGTCAAATTATCAGTAACATAGCCCGCAGCTTTCTTTCCTGCATCCTCCAATGGTAATTGAGCGACAGCGACCGAATTTGCCTGATATTGTTCCTCGCGGTTCTTATTCACTCTTTACTTCCGATTTCCGTACTCTGTTTTCCTTCTCCCCTCATGCTCTCAAGTACGCCTCGTTTGTCTCGACGGCTACTGCATCGGCTCTCTTCAAGTCGCATGACTCTCATGGTAACTCTCCGCTCCCATATCTCTCTCTCCTAGGCCCCATTGTCTTTGTGCATCACACTGATATACAGAGTCCCGCTCGTCTTCACACATCCTCTATTTTAACTTCCCAGCTCGCGCTACTTACAACTTCAACCTAGCCAACTCAGTTTTCAGCCTCATAATTTCCTGATCCAACTCTTTAGCTCTAGAATGAACATTCGCACTGCTAGCCAATCCCGGCGGCACGTTCTTCTGTTCGCTTTTCAGAAACCTCCTGTTGGTCCCGGGGGAACTGGTATCGAAGCCGCGCGCAGGGTTCCAGTGTTTCATGCCACGCGTCTTAACCGCATGCTGTCTAACCGGGAGAAAACCAAGCAAATTCCCGCTCACACCGTCGGTAAACTGTTGACACTGCAGACCACCGAACCTGGACACCGAGCGAAGATGAGAAGACTTTCAAGAGGATGGGATCCTTGTGTGGAACATTCTTTTCTTTCTTCTTTCTTTCTCGGAACGCGAATGAAGACACCAAAGTGACTAAAAACGTGACTTCATCTGTAAGTACCACTAATGCAGAGAAGCTGTGGCGGTCCGTGGACGATGATGAAGACGGCCCCTGCAGCTGCGCCCACGGCAGACTGAATGCGCCGCGCTCAAGTTCATTTTTTCTGCAACTGCCAGCCAGTTCTACCGGCACTGTCCTGGCGTGAGGCCACGATAACCTGCCCGCTGAGACATTCCATCACCGCCGGTCAGGACTCGTGTAGAGGAATACCATCCCCTCTACATTTCGTGACCTGAACGTGATATGAACACGCAACCTTCAGCGACGTTTGACCTTCGTGAACGGATACGGCTTAGCGGCTCTGTTCTCCCCACGTGCCGTCTCGGTTTCGCTATATGTCTACCAACGTCATGGTTACATCAATGTGACGATTGTTCGGGAGATGTCTATTCCAACGATATCCGCCACGTGAACAGAAGTAAACGAAGATAAGAATCTCGGTATGCCGTATTCGTTGCTTGAGGAGGGGCTTGCGTCGATTCGCGGATGCATGCAACGCTGACGGACGCCTGGAAACGTAATAGTGCAGACCAGGCTTTATCGTTTGTGGATCGATATGGGATCTCTCATTCCTGAACACAGGGATTTTCTGTCGATTTTCATGTCGATGGGGTGTTGGTAATCCGTATAGAAGTGGGGACCGTGTGTCACACCCTTATCTGATGGTTTTTCGGACATTTTTGGAGTTTCTTGCAGGTATGCTCCGGCGATGGTGCAAAATCCTTGAGGGGAAGGGGGTGCTGAGAAAATCCTTGGCTCAAACTGTCCCTTTATCGCAGAGCTATGAGTCTAGCAGTGCCCTAGAGGCTGGTTTACAGTCCGACGCCTTGTTTCGTCAGTCGCCGCTGCGTTACGCGCCGCCCGCCACAGTTCGCTATACGCCTCGCTTCGCCGTCATCACTAGATCATAGTCTGACAGGATAGAGCGGAGCAAAGCGAAGCGACGGCACGATATCATTTGATGCATCCGTACCACTTTATTTATCAACACGACCCCCGCCTTCAAATCTTTGACTAACCTGTCCGGAACAGCCTTCCAATACTTCTTGCATTCGTCGATTGCTGAGACGAAACACCGTGTGCTTAAACAGCGACATAGGATAATGACCGTATTTGCAACGCAAGTGAAGGTGGTGTCACAGAAGCGGACGGCTCTCAGGTTCGCATTTTCTCTGCACTTGTTCTTTCTTTCTTTCTTTCTTTTTTTTGTCTTGGTTATCCACTCGACGTGTTTCGTGCAGACTCTGATAACCCTTAGCGGCTTCGAACGACAAGCTTTGTAGTCGAAGCTACCGCTGCACGACGGCAGAAGTAGAGACGTGCTCTACTCGTTGGACGAGGGCTGGCGCAGTCCGTGCCGCGTTTCGCTTCATACCGTCGCACTATAAACTGAACTACGGCCGCTGGCGTCGCGCAGCAGTCCGCCGCACGTCGTTCCGCACCGTTCCGTCGGATTGTGAACCAGCCTTAACGCATAACGCACGCTAGGGCAGAACACTCTATATTAGAACTGTCCATTGTGTGCTGTCAACCGTTACAAAAATATATATTTTCTTGCAGTTGACAGTGAATTGACTGAAGTCAACAAGTGCATTTTCAGGTCAATTGACCTGCAATAGAGTGGTGATTGACTTTTCATTCACTCTATACTGATATTTGGCCAGCGGTTTGCTAGTTAGTTTGCAAGTCAATTTACTTTTAGTGGTTGACTTTGTGCACTCATCCAATTGACTGTTCAGTGCTCCTTGGAAATGTTACACTTAAAACCTGGCCCGTGCTTTTTAATTGCATTTCAACTGACTCAATTGCACTTGACTAAATTGCACGCTCCTTCAGGTATTGCTCACTCGAGACGGCGCTGCATGAAGCACATCAAGAGCAAACTCTGGTTGTACATCCTACGCCCAGTAACGACCGCATGAACATGAAGTACGGCGAACCTGAATAACACATGAGGTACGGCGCACCGTTTCGTGCATGAGGTACACATGCGATATGATGTGTTTCTGCCACGTAATGCAGTAAGATACATGCACGAACGAGCTAAATCAGACAAACAAACAACATTGTCAGGTCACATTCGCCCGTGCCATTTCAACGTTCCAACCTGATATGGAAAAGGGAATCGTACCATCATCAGCGAAGTCCGACTTGAAAGAGTTTCACACACTCGCGACGCGCGTAAAACGCACACGAGATGAGGCACAGGGCAACAGACTATTTTATTACGAAAATGCGTACCTTGAAAGTGGCATCGAGGTTGACACAATCATACACAACCCCCCCCTCCCCCCGCGCACTGTCGAGAGGAGTTTCACACGCACATATGTTTTAATGCCACAAAAGTATCGCACAATGGACAGAAAATATGATTTCCTGCAGTCTGCGTTTCTTCTGGTGATCAGGCTACGATGAATCTCGGGCCATTTCAAGATCCAATTGAATTGTGGCATGAAGAAAGCCAAGTCTAAAATGGGGTGTTCGATCACGAATTAGTCAGTTCGAACTAAGTTGGTTCACCGGCTTACCATTCCACAAAGCGAAGCCTGCAAAATCGAGACTGAAATTAGCGGAAGCAACACAGGCCACGAACTTATTCTTGTACATGCTTACCTGACGGGACGCAAGCGCAAGGCAGCACCGCTGCTCGATAGAAAATACAGGACAACAGCCGAGGACCTGAAGTGTGCTCACAGACTTAGTGAAAGCTGACAGACGACCAAGAAACATATGCTATCAGCTTACCCCTTACGACGCAAAATCTTCCTCCTTTGTTATCCATTTCTTTCAACTTTTTCTACGTTCGGGTGATATCAGTGGCGATGGCTGTGTAGAGTAGGTTGTGTTTCTCTGCATGAGCCCGGACCTGCGATGTTGGTATGGCACGGAGAGGCGATGACGGTGGCCTAGCTCCATGGCCATGCCTATGGAACTGATGGCGGTTCTCCAGGCGCGTGGCCGTCTTCGTCGTTGTCCACGGCCCGCTACAGCTCTTTCGTGGCGAGGCGAGGCACTGAGTTTCATCTCGTGTGCACCCGATGCGAACGGAACTCGGAATGACATACGACACTGAAGTAGTAATAAAACGAACCACATTTTCAGAGCCGTAAATATATAGTTATTTTTCTTATAGGAGTTATATATGGCTCGTATAGCTAAAATGTGACGGTCCTTCTGACGTGCCGCTGTCGTGCGTCGTCTATTGACGAAGGACAAGAAGCAGTAAATTGAAGTGCATGTAGATGTTTACTTTTCAATTCATTGATCCTATTCTACTTGACACATATATAATTCCTATATTAAAAGGAACCAAATTTTCAAAGCCGCTAAAAATGTAGTTAGTTTTAATATAGGAGTTATATATGGCTCGTATAGCTAAAATGTGATGCTCCTTCTGACGTGCCGCTGTCATGCGTCGTCTATAGGGAAAGGGCAACAAGCAGTAAATTAAAATGCATGTAGATATCTGCTTTTCAATTGATTGATCCTATTCCGTTTGACACATATATAACTCATATACTAAAAAAACACACATTTTCAAAGCCGTTAAAAATGCAGTTAGTTTTAATATAGGAGTTATATATGGCTCGAATACCGCAAATGTGACGGTCTTTCTGACGCGTTGCCGTCGTGCGTCGCCATTCTCAGTTTGTGATCATGGCTGTTGGGACTCGCTGATAATACAATCCGCACAAACAGTGGTTCCCTAATCTCAAACACATATTTTTTCGTTCTTCATTTCAAATACCACGAAGTACGAATGGTCGCATTAAACTCAATTCCCGATGCACAATGTACCAGCACGCTGAAAATGTGCACGATAAATGCGACATGCTCGGCACCTGGAGCTCACCGACAAGTTCAGTCGGAGACGATTTTTCGTCCGGAAGTGACTATAACTATCCCTGTTGTCGGGAGCAGATGGAGCTGATAACTGGAACAGAATGCCTTGCACATATTTACTTCTTTTATGCATGCCAACAAATAAAATCATAACTATTCATTGGTAAAGTAGAGGAGATAGACAGAAAACATACAAAAACATGTGTATCAAATGGAACAAGATCACTGAATTGAAAAGGAAATATCTACATGCACTTTAATTTAATGCTTATTGCGCTTTGTCAATAGAAATTGTCAAAATATTATCAGTAACATGTCAATTGACTTTAAGCGGCCACTGTCAATTCGAAGTCAAGGACAGCATAAAGTCAATAAGATCATTACGAAATTAATTACTTGTCAATTAGAAGTCAATTTTCACTTTTGTAAGGGTAATGAATGCCCAGCGCTGCTAACACGTTACCTTTCTGGATGACACGACCACTTTGCGGGCAGCGATGAAAAGCCATGACAGTAATCCTGTTTCTTTTCTATCTGTGTACAGATGCCTGCATAGGTGGAAAGGGGACCGAAATATATCCACAAAGTAAGAATACAGTTTTTCACTTGGCAGCTACGACGTATGTCTCCTGATGGAAAAACTATTTTCTCTTTAATTGTTTGTTTCTTTCACAGCCGAGAGTTTTAGTTTATCGTACGCTGTAGATTTCGCGAACGTAAGGGATAGCGTAGTGTTTCTACGCAATGCGCGAAGCCCTTTTCATGTACGCGTGCATAAAACCACCAATGATATCCCTTACATGCGCAAAGGCATAGCGTACGATGCAGTAAAAATCACATATACCTCAAGGGCTTTCATCGAGCTTGTGATCAATATTATGCCACACTGCAACTGTCAGTACGCCAACTACACAAACAATAATGCAAAATTATAGATATACCAGCGGTAATGCAAAACCGCACCGAGGTCTAACACAGCATAGAAATGTAACAATATACTTACTGCATCGTATACACGGTACACGTACGTATAATCAACTGTTTGCGAAATCAATCATGTTCAATAATGGTTGCAAGTGTAGTGAGAAGATCGTTCCAGTCGATGCAGAGGAACAAAAAAAAAAAGAAAAGAAAAAAACGTTACTATTACAAAAACAGCGTCTGGCTTTATTAGTAGAAGTGTGCGCTGGTGCAGGTATACTGGTGGTTACTAGCAGATACGCTCGCAGGTTTGCGATTTATTTGTTTGTTTATTTGCTTAGTGCTACACAAAATCAGGAACACACTTGAGATAAGTGACCGTGAGGGGAAACCCTGTTAAACGGTCCCGCAAGAAGACACGTTATCCAAATACATCTTAAATTTAAGTAATCTTAAATAAATTGAAGATTTGCGGGTAGAAATGCAATGTCGCTGCCAATGGGGCATATATGTATTATCAGATTAAAGGGGGAAAAGCTGCAGGTTGGGGTATTATGCGCCTGGTAATGCTTGTAATGCGGGTAATGCGCAAACTCACCTTTCGCGACTCTATCTTATTCAGTAACAACGGAAAGCCATGCGAGTTGGTGAGGCATAATTCAAAATCAATGCATTTGTGCAGTGAGCACATACTTTGATGTTGAATCCCAACTTATTACTTTTGGCGTCTTCCCAGGCTTCATCGCGAAAAATACTCGAATAAGTAGACTTTCTTTTTCTCACATAATGCTTGGTAATTTTTTTTCACCGGAGTGGCTTTCACTTAAATACGGACAAATTCGACATCGAATAGCAAGCGGAATAGCACGCGTTCGTGGAAATGCCTTCTCCTTTGTGATTTCGTTTGCTATTTGCGAGCAGAAATTCAGTGTCGCTGCAGGTTTGGGGTAGTTGCGGATGTATCACACACCGTGGGTTCGCTGGTGTGGGTACGAATTTACTTTCCCGCGCACACCTCTATTAGTTTGATCAATGCGCGTAAACACGACTTCGGATTGACAAAGTAACACTTACTTATACGTATGGGATGAAAGAGTCGACGTAAGGAACATAATCTGGAAATCCGGTGACGATGCTCCACAGTGGCGTAAGGATGAAGTCAGTGCGTTGTAACTGAAGTAGTAAATGAATAATTATTTGCCATGCATCGGAGTGCTCTGTCCTGGCATTGTCGGTGTCAGCGTTGCAGCAGCCTCGAGTGCTGCTGAAAGGTACCTTTGTGGGCGATCCCATACAGCGGGAGCGTATTCTACATTAGATACCACAAAAGACATATTTAAAGCTTGATATGGGGTGGGAGACCCCACTTAAAATTTCATTAGTTCATTAACAATACTCCATAAATAGCGGTTCGGTCACACATTATAGGCACAGGGTGCCGAAATGATACCGACCACTGTCTACCGCAAAGGCCTTCCAATGCACCAAGAGCAAACCGCCAGAGGACCTGAATGTTAGGAGGAGTAGAATTGAGGATTACCAAAGCCACCGGGTACAGAGGGTGCGTTCCAAAACAAACCCTCGAGTCGAGTAGGTCACATGACCCAGTTGTACCATGTGACCACAGAGTACTCGCCCGGTCGAGTAGCTTTGGGAACGCATGGGGGACTCCGATCGAGTTAAGATGGAGGCAGGTGTCGTCACCGCTCTCATCTCGCGCGCGTCAGATTTATTTTACACAGACGACGATAACGACGACTGAGAATGTATTATGAGCTGTCTACAGGAGTCACCATGCCCCGTCGGACATATTTGAACTGTGTCTTGTCGGCCCAGTGGGCATTTGGCTTTTTCGGCACTTTGTGTATGTAGTTACTTACTGTACAGGTACATTCAGAGATTGCTTGTCTGGTAGTATTTCTGCCAAGAGACTGCAGAATTATTCTTAAGCCCCTCTATTGGAGAATGAAAGGGAAAAGCAGTTGACACTGCCGTCATTTATTTGTTATTTTTTTGTGGGATGGAAGTTTTCACGTACCATTAGCAAGTCCAAATGCATGAAGTGGATACATCCCGTTGCATTTGGTAGTCAACAGAAATAAAAAAAAAAGAAAAATACTAACATCATGACTACAGAAGATGAAAAATACAGGCAGCTGCTGGTTGGAATCCTGGAACGGAGGTAGTGGTGCGGGCGTGGTTTGTGTCACGGAAATGTCCGCGGCGTCGAAGTCGAATGTGAGCTGAACGGCTGAAACAAAAAACGTAATCAGAGCGCCATGAAGCGGTTCTAATAGTACACGTATCACCAAGCGCGCAAAAGTCTCCTGAAGTCCTTGAAAGAAATCTGAGCTTGGGCGAAAGAGAGGAAATTAGTGACAGTTCTGTCGTGCTGTCCCTTCCTTCCAGCTCAGAATTTATCCAAGTTCCACCCAAGCATTTATCCACCAGCTAGCCTGCGCCTATGGTACATATTTTATCTGAAACCTGTTCACACGAACTTACAGACAAACCATCTTACAACTGTGAAGGTAAAGGAAGAAAAGTAAAATTCCATTTTAAATCCCATTTCCGACACACGCACACAAAAGTAATAATAATAATAATAATGCTGGTCAGTAATAGCCCTTGCTCCTAAAATAGTTTTGAACGTTTCACATAGAGCTGTGCCTTTACAAGGACCACGTGGCTACATGACAGTGAAACAAATAAACATTGCAGGGCAGCTGTTTGTGAACATATCCTAAATAGATAATGGAAAAGCAACGTACATGAAGACAAAATAGAAAAGCGCACCAGCGAGACTCACTTTGTCCTGGGAAATGTATTCGGCTCACATGTCTTAGTGCGTTCGCCTGGTCCCCAAAACCCATGTCGCACAATCCGCATGGGAAGAATGTTTCCATTTCGGTGTCCAGTTGTGTATTGATAACCCGTCGTGGAGGTTGAGGCTTTTTGTGAACCACACGTTCAGCTGGTTTCGATACCGCGCTTTCGCGGAAAAGAGCAGAAGACAAAAGCATCATGTCATTACTCGAGCGAACCTTCCCTGACCGACCTTCAGATGAGAGTTGAATCTAGAGTCACTAAATAAGCTTCGCTTCAGACACTGAGGTCCAAGGGAGAGCAGGAGCGCCATCTTGTTTCCGCACCACACCGGCACCATCCCCAGTTGAGGATCAAAGAGGATAACATAATGCTCGCTGTGGCATAGAGAAGCGTGTATGATTGTTGTGCGATAATCCATGTATTGTCCACCAGAGCGTCCCGAAGATGTCAAGGTGAGCTCAATGCCGTCAACTGCTGCTTGTAAACGAAAGGAACATTTCACCCGCGCACGATAGATGGCATCGTGCGCTAAAGTGCGCAGTGCGCTTGCGCGTGGGAAGCGTGGCGCGAAAACAAGATGGCGCATGCTCGCCCTTGGAACTCAGTGTCGATACTCTAAAGCGGAGCTTATTTAGTGACTCTAGTTGAATGGAGTTAACTCTCTGGTTACTCCACCTTGTTTTACTCCACAAACGCGGGTAGTGACGTCATCGAATTACTCGACCCGGTTTTGGAACGGCGCTTCGGGTAGAGAGCTACTCCCGACTTGACTCGAGTAGGTTTTGGAACGCACCCATAATCACAGAAAGATTAGGAGTGCAGCGCGCAATCCCTGTGCGCTAGAGTGATCTTAATCTCACGGGTCAGAGAAGCTCCCTCTCTCGCTTCCTTGGCCTGTGACGCCACGTCTCCTGCGCCAATAGTGTGTCACGCCCGTTTTTCTTCCTTTCTTTTTGCCGCCGCCCGTCCCGCGTCTGACACAGAGCCAGCCGACAGGCTGCCTCACTTCCTTGCTTCAGCCAACGGTCCTCGGCAGTGAATAAAAGTGATGTGACGATCTCAAGTCACAACACTCCAGTAGGAGCTGACAGAGGTGGACGCCGCTGCGCCCACTTTTGTAAAGTAATGTTCTGGGGAAATGCGCGCTTTCCATAGGAAATATTCAGCGTGACAAATATTTGCGTGACAGTTCCAGAAAGTTGTACGTCCATACCACACAGTAAAGCCTTTCATGCTCCTTTAAGCAATATCATGCCCCATTTCCAACCTTTAAAGGGACTATCGCATCCGTCCCGGTCGATTCCGAAACTGTAGTGCTTTTTTACTCCGCGTTCATCACTGATAATAACGCCGAAAAGCCGACGCGAATTGGCAGCGTTGTTCCTGTGTAGTTTGATATAAAACTTGGCAAGAGCAGACGACGCATTCCTGGATTCCCTCTCTGGAAACGTCACACGGACGAGGCCAATCAATGCGCGCCCTTTGACATGGAGAATACCAATCACGGAGCGGCCGGAGGGACCTTGGTAGCCTTGGCAACCGACCGACAGGCGGGCAGCGAGGCGGAATGCTAGGGGACGGCGTCTTCTCTGTTACCGGCTCGCGGAATGTTGTTTCTGGTTAACGTTGAACGTGTTCGTACAGCCAGGAGCGTAACGCCGTGTTTCACGTAACATGGTTACGTCTGCACTCACACTGGTAAGCGAAAGTCAGCGTATTTACCGAGGACTTTTCACTCAGTATATTGCGATGCGAACGACAAGCAGACGATCTCGGAGACAATCGCCTGCGCTGCGCTCCAATTCGTGCGCCTGGCTTACGTCATCATCGTTGTGGCTGCAGATGGAGTGCGGACCTTTAAAACTCGTTTACTTAATATGTAAACTTTTTCGGAAGAGAAATTTGGCGAAGTTGACTCTGAAGTTGCGAGGAACATTACCCTTTCGGTATCGTACATACGTTCCCGGATGCGATAGTCCCTTTAATTACGCTTGCAGCAATTAAAAGAAGGTTGTTGCCGATTGAAGTTGCCGACAGCGTAGTTCCTTCGCTCTCTTAACGCAATGTTACCAAACCGTGGCCGCTGCACCTTCTTCGATATTCAACATTGGCACTGGAGACAAACACACAAGCGCTTTTTCTGTTCCACTGTTGCTTTCACTGTCTCCGTTGCACGGTTTCTTCTGTTTCTGGAGGTATCGCGATGGTCCACGCATGAAATCTCGTTTAGGCTCATTTATTTACACACATTTTTACGATTATCTCGAAGGAACAAATATGTGGTCCGTGCAGTGCTCTACACACAATTTTTTTAAACACTTATGTTAGTGTAAGACGGGTGTATTTTCCAATATACAGCCTGATCACACTCATAGTACACCCCTTTGAGAATGATCCTCTCATAAATGGGTGTAAATAGGGTTCACATCTACATTGGTGTGTTAAGGGTGTACTGAAGGTGTAACAAGGCTGTAATGGTTTAAGGGTGTTTTGCCTTATTCTAAAATGTTTAACATTGTCGTGGAATACGAATGGTGTATACAGTGAGTTTAAAATACAAACGTTATTTTGATGGCGACTTTATACACCAAGTAATTCCTCATTTCAGTGTTTTTGGTTTGTGTGTGTGTATATGTAATCACATTAAACTTCGACATATCACCCTTCGTTTTGAGTGTAATGCGAGCAGGGCTATGGAATTTGCAGACGCTCGCAAGACATGCAGCGTATACAGGGTGTCCCAGCTAAATGTGCACATTTTTTCTTAAAAATATATCTACCACTTTTTCAGAGATAAAATCAATTGCAATATAGCATATGCTGACGGGCACTCCCTAGGAGGGCATTAGCAGACTTCTACGGCAATATCTTAATTAACTTTCAATAATTAACTTTTTAATTATAAAAGCTACGAAGTTGTTCCAATGAGAACATCTGATCTCTTCGGTCACCTGAAACCAAAGCCGTTTTCAGAAAAAAAATTCGTTCGATAGATCGTCCGCAAAAAATTCGTGAGGGAACACCATTTTATTCTTCTTTATTTTGTTCATTGCGCATCTTCGAAGACACGTCTTTCCTTCACCCCCAGTGTGAGAGAGTGAAAGAGCACAGTGCCGCCTCATGCGTCAAAATTGCTGCACATCCTAGTTGGTGCATGACATCCACTGTATAGCCGCCATCAACTTTGTTCCTTCTTCATGTGACGAATCCTGCCTCAAACAAGAAAACAATCAAACCGAAACAGGAACGTGGATAGGAGGTCGGGTCGCTGAAATTATTCCCTCCCAAGGCCACCGCGTTGAAGTCACTCTGCATGGAGCGGGAAAGTATAGTATACCACTCCGGTCGCAGCCGCTGTGTTACATTCCCGAACAAAAAAAAAAAAGAGAGAGAGAAACGAAAAACAATGAACGAGGATTGGGGATCAGATCACTCACACACAGATGGAAAGAAACACAGTCAGCTGCTTCCCTGAGGGTCAGGAAGCAGCTCAGGAATAGTATGACTAATGCACGGTGACGTTGGCCGATCAGAGAAAGAAAGCAGAAGTACTTCCATGGACGCTCGGTGTAAGCCCGAATTTTTGAGGTTTCAAAAGTCGTTTTTATAATTCCGCCTCCGTTTTCAAGTGAGATACTTCACAACTCTGTTCTGTTCGTTTAAGTGATTGTGGGAATACCACAAGCTTGAAATCCATTTTGTTGCGAATTCTCACTTTAAGTCAACCTTTAGCTTATCTCGTAACGATGCCACAACATAAGACGCGCGCCACATTGCTCACATTCCTTAATTTTATCTTTCTTTTTGAAATTGTGCGAGGCGCGTGCGGGTATACCCACCGTTTCCCGCATATACCCCCGCAGTTTTGCAATTTGCGTGTAAAAATTGGGTCGCAGCATATGGCGGGTAAACCCCCATTACCCGCACCTACTAAACAACGTTTTGCCATCCTAACTTTCGCATTATTTTTGCATTTCCCCCGTTATTATTGAGGAAAACATCCGCAAAAGTAAACTTTTTGGCATACCTCATGGTCAAGTGACATGGAAGCAGGCGAACGCTTGTGATGCATGGTGTCAGCTCAGATCTGTACTAGATCGGTACCACTGTACCGATTATAATATATTTTAAAACTTTACACTCATTATGCTGCCATCGCATCATAATCCGCTCTAACCCTTTTTGGCCTGTGATATCGACAGCATTCTAGCAGTACCAATGCACTGGAGTAGCCGGTTCCACCTGTGAAGCTACTACCTCAATATTATTTTTCTTTCAATCCAATGCAATCCCCTTTCTATCCGGAAACACACCAGCAGACTAAAGTGAAGCGACCTCCACGGAACACAGAACGAAACTTCAACACTTCGCAAATCATCACGAGCTGATTATCTCACAATACCGGGGTCAGTAGGCGCTGGCTGTTACGACATCATCGGTTTTCCCGCGCAGGCTCTAAGGCATAACTTAACCGCATGACACGCTCAGAACTAAATGTCCTGATGAATGATAACGTTGTCTTTTTTTATCCGTTTTACAGTTTTGCCGTTTGCGAGTAAAATTCAGTGACGCTGCGGGTTGCAGGTAAAATGCCTGTTAAAGAATACAACGAAGTTTGAGAAACAGCAGAGGCCATTTCACTGGGACGCAAGACACAGCTGTGTCTCTGTCACTCGACACTGTTATGACTAGGGTTTGTGGTTTTCTGCATTTATTTTCAACCCAATTCGGCGGGTGTTTACCGGCATTTATATTGGGGACTATAACTCGGATTTTTTCGGCATCTATATTCCGCCCAAACAATAAATGCCCGAATACGGGCATCTATTTATTTCGCATGAAGGAGAGCCTATTTTGCGGGCGAAGTAACAACGAACCGAAAAGAAGTGAATTGATTCATGGTTTCATTAACAATGTCTTTTATTGCCTGTGCCAAACCAGCAAACAAGGAGACTACCTCTTGTTGTAATAGATGCAAGCGTACATCATCATGCTCGCATCTGTCATAGCGGCTCGCTCCTTGCGATTAATAACACGCAGGTTAGAGAACGCGCGCTCAACATTAGCGCTAGAAACAGGAATAGCCAGTATGCTTAAGGCGCACTGCGATAACAAAGGCCATGTGCTGGAACGGGTCGTCCAAAACTGAATAGGAGATATATCCACCTGACGGGCAGGGCATGCAGCATATTCGAAAAACTCGCGCTTTATATCATCCATTCGAGATTCATCAACAGAGCTGAGGCAATCCTCCTATAAGCGCTTACGCACAACGAAACAAGGGCACAGCGCGAAGATAATGCCACGCTCGAGAAATAGTCGACAAAAGAAGATTCCAAGGGGATTTCCCTTTGCGGTTCCAGGAATGGCAGCTGTCAGGATACGAGAAATACGTATTTTTTCGGAATATTCCGAATCTGAAAAACATCATTCGGGGGGTGTTTTCCGGCATTTTTCGGAAAATGCCGAAAACCACGAACCCTAGTTATGACCCAGGGATCTGGTCCGAAGCCTCCAATGGGGAAGGTGGCCGACTTCCCGGTCACAGGGAGAGGCTAGCATTTCCAGGAAAAAAACGGGGAATGTTCGTGACGGAAGAGGGGACTTGGACTCTGTTCTTCGTGCGAGCAGCACGCACTTGTATTCAGTTTTGTCATCAAGAGTTTCATTTATGTATTCCTACTTTGGTTACAACATAGAGTTGTTTGTCGGTTGGGAATATTACTGAGTCGTCTGAGTTTTGTTTCCTCCTCGACAATTTATTCGACGATCGCGATCAACTTCTACTGTAACATTTATGGTGCCGAAACCCGGGACTTTGTGACTCGGACTGATCAGTGAGTGACCACAGTTGGAATACTCCACGAAAGAATCATGATCACTTCATCAGAAGGCGTCACCTTCGAGAGACTGAAGCCGAAGCGTGCTGCACAACGAGGGCGGAACACCAAAGTCGTTAGCGAGGTGAGCTCCGCTCTTGAGAGACCTGATGTCACTGTAGAAGAGCTAGCCATTTTCATGGAAAGACTAGAGGCAACAGTAAGCTAGACAAGATTAATGAAGGTATAGAGCAACTGCTTCCCAGTGAGGAAATTGAAGAGGAATATACAGTAATTGCCGAGGATGAAGACCAAGCACTACATACGCTTGCCAGGTTGAATTGTACAATTAAGAAAATGAGTACAGACACAAACGGAAGGAGCCCACACCAGGTGATGACAACGACTGCGAGTCCTGTTCCCGAATCTCACCAGAGGATGCCTGTTACCGAACAAGATACATCCGCAAGAGCCGTAAGCGCGATAAAATTGCAGATATTGGACTTGTACACCTTCAGTGGCGATATATTATCTTGGCATCCATTTTGGGAGCAATACCGCAGTGCCGTGCGCGAAAATCCAAGGCTTAGTACTACCGAGAAGTTTCATTATCTTCGATCTCGGCTGACTGCATGGACAAGCGGCAGTGGCGGTGGCAGGTCTTCGGACCACCGAAGCCTGCTACAACGTCGCCATTGACAAGGCGACAAGAAAAGAATTGAGCAACAATATCTCACAAGACTGCGGTTACTCAACCAGGTCAAGTCGTCGAGTGACGTGAAAGGCCTGAGGCGCCTGTATGACTACGTCCAAGGAAAATATTAGAGGTCTGCAGGCACTCCGGGTAAGCCCTCTCACATATTCATCAATGATGTGCGATATACCCCTGAAGACCTTGCCACCTGACATCGTTGTTGACTATCACCGAAGTGTTTAGCAGGCAGTTCGTGCTGCTCAGGCATCAGCAGAAGCGGAACTGTCCTCTGAATATGAACTGCAGCAAATATTAGATGGATGAAATGGATGAGGCAGAAATGGATACGACAAGCGCCCAAATGGAAAGATGAAACACCCTACTGCAGCAGTGCTCCATACCGGTGCGAAAGAGACCCCACAGTGTTGTTTTTGCAAGTCAGAGACCCATTCAACGGAGAGCTGCACGGCATCATTGAGTTTGGAGGAAAAAAGAAACCGGCTCTCACGGGACATGCGATGTTTCGTTAGCACATGGCGAGGGCATAGATCAAGGGCTTGCCGTCGGAAAATCACGTGTGCAACGTGGAAAGGTCGTCATGCCACAACCATGTGCGACCCATCGCGCAGGAAACCAGCGCTACAAGAAGACAAAGTCGAAAGTATCAACCTCTTTGCTACTAACAAGAACACAGTTTTTAAATTCGACTGTGATGTTCTTCTTCAAACATTTCGAGTGTGGGCTGTGACTGAGAGTGATTACGACTATGTACGTGGCATCATTGACGGTGGCAGTCAGCGGACTTTCGTGAAAGAAGACGTTTCACGAAGACTTAACTTGCCTTTCATCCAAAAGATTGATCTCCGCCTGCGCACATTCGTTGACGACACGTCAACACCCAGCCAGAGGCGGAACGTTGTACAGTTGAGGCTTCGAAGCCAGTTTGATTAATCTGAATGCGTCTCGGAAGCCATCGAGATCGCTATAGTCTGCAAGGACATGGCGGTCATACCGGCGAACGACGCGTTCGTCAAGCACCTGAACAAACATGGAGTGAACGTCCACAAGTGAAGACAGTGTGATGTTTCCCAATGGATGCACCGCAAGTGGAATTTCCGTGCTGATTGGCTCAGACTAGTTGTGGAAACTGGTAAAGATTGATGTTCAGCACAATCCGCAAAATAATGCAATGGTGGCCATCAACACAACCTTTGGCTGGACGCTTCAAGGACCAACTACGACAAAGAGCTCGCTTTCAAGCCAGAGCAATTCCCTGGTATGCGTACTGCGTAGCGCTGTCGAAATTGAAGATGGTACCTCAGTGGCGGTACTGCGGTTCTGGGACCTCGAACATATTGGAATTACAGAAGATGGAAACAAGACCAAAGCAACACAAGGAACTGCTAGACAGTTTTGGAAAATCCATCAAATTCGAGGACGGACGTTACCACGTGAATCTGCCTTTCGAAGAGGACTCAAGTGGCTACCTGCATGACAACAAAGCAGTAGCATACAACAGACTTCACGGTCTAATGAAGAAATTACGTCGGAATCCTGATCTTCTGGAACGGTATGACAACGCCATCAGAACCTACCTGGAAGACGGACACGCGGAAATGTACCACCTTCAGTGCAACAACAGAACACAGGACAGGTATATTACATGCCACATCGTCCTGTGCTTCGTGAGTCGTCGTGTGCGACAAAACTGCGCGTCGTCTTCGATGCCTCGAGCCATGCGGAGGGGAAAGGATCATTGAATGACTTCCTGCAGAAAGGAACAAACATGGTTCCCGACCTCGTGCAACTTCTCCTAACGTTCACAGGATTGCCATAACAGCAGACGTTAGGAAGGCGTTTCTGCAGATAGGTATAAAACAGGAAGATAGAGATTTCCTTCGATTCCTGTGGTTCGCCAATTCCCCTGCACTCAACAACGAAGTACCCGAGCTGGAAGAATGGCGAATGACTAGAATGCCATTTGGCACAACTGCGAGCCCATTCCTTCTCGCCGCCACTCTTTCGCATCACCTGGACAAGATGAAAGATGAGTTCCCTGAAACCGCGTCTACGCTGAACACATCTATGTACGTTGATGACCTTATCACAGGTTCTGCGACGTTGCAAGAGTCCCGACGAATGCAAGTAGTAGGGGGTGGGGTCCAGGCTACATGGGGTCCACTCAGCAACCTGGACCCCTAGGCCCTGCCCTGAGCCCTGCGCGTATTTTTCCCTGCGCGGCGCGTGTGCGGAGGGCTGTCCACGTGATTATCGGCGGGGGAGGGCTGCGCGTGCGCTCATCGTAGCATATTTTTCAGCCTGGGCAGACTTCTTTGGCCATACTTGGGCCAACTTCACATGTTTTTCCGATACAACAGGTGAGCGGTTTACATGCAGAGACATGCAAAGAAGGATCATACACAAAAAGTACAAGTCAAAATATATTTATTAATGTCAATCAAGTTGAGATATATTTATTAAAGCCAATAGTGCTGGGAATTGTACCAATTGTGATGTCAATCAGGTGAAGGAGAAAAACCCAGCCAAAAAACCTTCACCACCTGTAACAGGGCGGTGCTCGGGTTGAGGGCTACTGTGGTGGGCGGAGCGTGACCGGAGGGCTGCGTGCGCGCTTACCCTTCACCCTAGGCTGACTTCTTTCATAATTTTCATACTTGGGCCGACTTCCTTCCCGCGATAGGTGGGCGTCAAGTGGTCGGAGGGCTGCGTGCGCGTTTACCATTCAGCCTGGGCCGCCGACTTTCGTCATTTTTCAGCCTGAGTCGACTTGAATCGTAATTTTTCCAGCTACAACAGGTGTGCAGTAGGCTGTTTACATGCAAAGAATAGCTATACACAAAACTACAAGTGAAAATATATTTATTAAAGTCATTAGGAATTATGTTATGACTCTGCGTGAATGGGAAAAACTTAGCCAAAAATCTGAAGTAGAAGGAACACAATACACGTGACAAAGAATATACTTATTACAGGCATGATGTAATAGCATTGCACCCCCATTTTTCCTTTATTCACATCACATCGCAATAGCATTGAATGGGTATCACAGATCAAACACAATATTTTTTTATTAACAGTAATCACAAGTTTTCAATGAATCATAAGTGATAGCACATTTAAAATATTCTTCATCAATACGATTACAATCAAAATTACAAGTTTTATTATAAAAAGTCTGAGATATGAGAACCTGATAGATGTAAGTAATTTCGAGCACAATATGGAAGCTAAGTTTAATATTCAAATATGACATAAATTTAATTAATCAATTTCTATTGAAGTGAATAGCGCAGACATAAGGCAATAATTCGAATCAACACATAGCATTAATATAGAACCAATCATCCAACATATAGGGAAATAATAGCTACACCATATCAAAACGAGAAACGATCACCACATTTAATCAAAGAAGATATTCTTAATCAATATGATTATAAACAAAATTATAAGTTGTATTATAAAAAGTCTAATATTCCTATACGTGAGAACCACCAGTGCAATAGCTGGAAGTTCTGATAGTTGTATGTAATTAACTGTGAACAGCAGAGACCCTGGAAGACTATGGGACACGAACACAAGACGAAATAAAATCTATACCACTACATTGGTTAATCAAAACAACAGAGTAACCTATCATTCGGAAAATGAAAAAATCAAACTCATCAGAAAATAGACATGTTAAAAATTAACTTCACCACATAGCACGCTCCTAGACAACAAACAGAACAAAGAACGACACGAACACAAGAGGAAATAAAATCTATACCACTACAAAGAAGATATTCCTAATCAAAACAACAGATTAACCTATCATTCATAAAATCAAAAGAAAAAATCAAACTCATCAGAAAATATATTAAAAATGAACTTCACCACATAGCACGGTCCTAGCCAACAACCAGAACAAAGAACGACCCGAACACAAGAGGAAATAAAATCTATACCACTACAAAGAAGATATTCTTAATCAATATGATGACAATCAAATTACAAATTGTATTAGAAAAAGTCTGAGACGTGAGAACCATCATTGCAATAGCGTGAATATCTGTCATAACATTTCGAGCGCAATAGGGAATTTCAGTTTCATATTCCAACATTACTCAATTTTTAATTTCTTATTAAGTGAACAGCATAGACGTAAGGAAATAACGAGAAACAACACAATCAACAGCTACAATTAATAGAGAGCCAAACATCCAACACATAGAGAAATAATAGCTAATCAATCTATCAAAGGCGAAATAGCACAGACTTAACGCAGAGGAACACTCGGCGACACGTAAACAACAAGAGAGGAAAATAATCTATCATTGAACCATCATAAAATCGACCAATATACAATTTGCATTCTAACAAACACTACGAACCTTGATGGAGGTATCCAAGACGTAGAAAATATGCACAGTTTTCACTCTTTTCCTCAAAGCCGGGAGACCTTATGTCTCTATCTATGTGACCATAGCACCACGCATGCTTTATCACTCAAAGGGTTAGGGTCTATATTCGTTCGTCCAGCAAACGGGGCGCTCTAGAGGTCAGTTAAGAGAGTTCAAAGGCGATATATTTTATTGTGCAGCGCAAATAGATGTCGATATCACTCGCTGGGGTCACTATCTTTTCACATCCTTTCCCTGAAACGGAAATCTTTCGTCAAAGTGGTTGACAAGTCGGCTAAGTTCGTAGAGATGCGATATTGTTATTGAAGATGTAGAGAAAGTCCAAATTATTAATTCGTAGCAATGATACTCAATCAAAAAGATAAACAAATCTAATTACATCAATTTTTGTAATATCTTGCATCTTAGAGGTACTTACTTATGTCAAGCGAGTGAACAATTGGAACAAATGCAAGACAATAATTATTTCAGGCAGTAAGTTTACAACTCATAGAATATCAGTCGAGTGAATACTTGAAACAAAATCAAAACAATAATTCTCACAACAGGTGGAGATTATAGCATTCTAAACCAGATAATAAAATTTAAAATTTTAGTCAATAAAATAAACATAGTTATGCTTTTAATTAAGTGTAGATGTGCACTTGAAAATAGAAGAGACAATTGCTCTACATTGAAAAGATGGACAGATTTTGTACTCGATACCATAAGTCATGGGAAGATGTGATAAAAAACTGCTTCGAAAAGGAGGAGCCGCGAAACGATTTCATTATCGCTGCATTTCAATACGTCCTAGACATGGTCGTATTCGGAGAAATGGTACAAACTACAGAACTGAAGGTGCAAGAATTTATATGCCGAATCTACAATACTTATAAAAATATCTGCACATCAACGTCGGAAGGGCCACTGGGATTGATGGCGGAGTTTTTGAGGTTTGCCAACGAAGAATTGAAATACACTAGACCAGATGTAATTGTAATCATTGCAATGGGCATTGCGTTCATCAAGAAAGCAGTCGGATCAAATTATCATATACAAGCGGTCTATATCGCACGATTCATTACGGATTTGTTGAAATTACACATATCTGAGATGGAAAGTACATGAAATCTTATCACGTGATATATTCCACTACCACGGCAACACAATTATTTTCTTCTACCAGTCTCTGCAACGATGTCGAATCAACAGAAGTTCAATATTGTCGTGCAAGGTCTGATGTATTATCATCTGTTGAAACTCAACAAACATATCAATTGCGGTGGACCACCGGACGATTTTCATCTAATACTCTCTTGTACGTCATTCAAGAATCTTCATACAAAGAAAGGAAACATCAATAAGAGACTGTGCAAGTTCATCGCGACAAAGTGCAAGTTGTTGAAGCAATACAAACACGGCGACAACATAGCGCCTGCATTAATCAACGCTGGATTCAAGCGCCCAATAATCAGAATAAACTATTTAATGTCTTCGGAATTCATCAATGAAGGCAACAAACGAAAACTTCAGAGTTTGAAATAGAACTATAATTTATCGAAATAAACAAGTGTATAACTGAAACAATAATTGTAATCTTTGTCATCATTATAATGAATTCTTCGCATCACAATGAAAAACACCTTACATTTAGCATGGCTAGACTGAGAACAGTGATCGCTAAGGAAACGAATATTCCACAATTTGCGTAAGAATTCTCATATGGAATGAGACCTGACCACCTAATAGGTTTTACTCGACTACACTCTGTACAAATTCAACATCCGATGGACAGAATTGCCGGAGAAGGATCGGTCATTGAAATTTAGAGACATGATAGATCAGTCTGTGATTTCAAAAAGGATCACTAATCTCATGTGAAAACTTATCATATTTCATGAATTAAATTCCACAATGCATGTATATTTCTCAATCAGTTGTACTAGCCCAGACGTAGTAAAAGAAGAAGAAAAGGCGTCTTTGACAAGCAACCGATTGGAGTCCGCAACAAATAAATAAATTTTTTTGTCAACACAGTTGTCCGTTTGTATGACTGGATAGGAAAAAACAACAACTTTATTTTCGACCTTGGAGAGTGGGGAGTTTCATCGCCACAGGCGATACTCTACCCCATTGCTGGATGGAATAGGGGGAATAAAATAACGAGCCCCTTCACAATAACGATCGAAGTCCGATGGTGTCCAGAAATGTCAGAAGAGCTTTGAGCGCAGAGCGTTGCTGGGCTGGATTGGGCCAGGGACCAAGCAATTTCGAGAGGCGATGTGGCCTTTACAGCTCAGTGGCGTTACCGCTTGAGGCAAGTTGACTCTCCCACCTGCTGCCACTGTGGTGCTCTTGAGGATCTGGAGCACATTCTTCTTCATTGCCCTCACTACGAACCTTCCCGAACCACACTCTCCGAGTCTCTTCGTCAGCTGGATAGGAAAAATGAGCCGTCCAAGATGGGGCAAAACGGGAAATAAGGCAAGATAACTGATTGCGGCGGGATAACTCAAAGGGTTCGCGACACAGTGTCATCGACTTTTACAATCGCATTGGGGTTCACTGCCCGGGAGATAATACGAAGCCTTCGCGAAAAGCGAATCTATTATCAGATGCCACAATGCAAACGAAAGATTTTACGAGCACGACGTGCAGGCCAAGTCTACATTTCTAATCACATAGTCTTCGTAACACACGGCACACAAACGTATATGAAATAATTTCCAAGTGGCAATCAGGTTTTGGGAGAAGCGGATCACACAACCGCCATCAGAAGTGCTTAACCAATATACAATGAAGATGAGCGTTATGCATAAACACAATGGAAGATATGTTATATTAATTATAATAGCCAGATCAGCGCAGGTCACAGATAAACGGAGATCCAATTCACAAAATATACTCGAGATTTCCCATAACCATACAGAAAAATTATCACTTTATTTTAGTGTCATAGCATCCGGGCACTACAAATGGAAAGGGCATACTTTAATTTTATAAGTCTTTAGCTCATAACGTTGTAAAACGCAAATTCCACACTAAAGATCATTTTCTTCTTTAAATTTTCAAAGTCAAAATTGCACGCTATTTCTTGCATTTTTCTAAAGATATAGATTAAAAAGTTGTGCATATACTAACACATACTATACAAGATATTTGATTGTGGATTAATTGCTAAAATTTATCGATTCACATTCAGGAGAAGTGGTGACTACCACACATCAGTAAGAGTTTAATTACAATTTGAACAGGTATTGCGATTTATGATCAGTGTTGTAGAATGTGTAATTTCACAATACGCAAGCGTTAGGTCGCTCACTTTGACGAGCACTCTTTCACGATGTCAGAGAAGTTATTCGAATGGATTGAGATTTTCTGTATACACTATAACATATTAAAAGTTACGAATAATTTTCGAACGAAAATTTACTTAAAACTCGAAGAAAGGCTCACCCGCGTCGACGAACCGGTTTCCGGAAAAAGCAACACGCTCGCGTGCGGTACCGCGTTAACGCGTCGGGCGCAGAATCGCGCTCGGTTTCGGGTACGGCATTGGGGAAACGCGACCCGGCGCGTTGCCGAAACGTCTTGAGGACGCGGGTGACCCTTTCTTCGAGTTTTAAGTAAATTTTCGTTCGAAAAATATTCGTAACTTTTAATATGTTAGTGTATACAGAAAATATCAATCCATTCGAATAACTTCTCTGACATTGTGAAAGAGTGCTCGTCAAAGTGAGCAACCTAAAGCTTGCGTATTGTGAAATTACACATTCTACAACACTGATCATAAATCGCAATACCTGTTCAAATTGTAATTAAAACCTTACTGATGTGTGGTAGTCACCACTTCTCCTGAATGTGAATCGATAAATTTTAGCAATTAATCCACAATCAAATATCTTGTATAGTATGTGTTAGTATATGCACAACTTTTTAATCTATATCTTTAGAAAAATGCAAGAAATAGCGTGCAGTTTTGACTTTGAAAATTTAAAGAAGAAAATGATCTTTAGTGTGGAATTTGCGTTTTACAACGTTATGAGCTAAAGACTTATAAAATTAAAGTATGACCTTTCCATTTGTAGTGCCCGGATGCTATGACACCACAATGAAGTGATAGTTTTTCTGTATGGTTATGGGAAATCTCGAGTATATTTTGTGAATTGGATCTGCGTTTATCTGTGACCTGCGCTGATGTGGCTATTATAATTAATATAACATATCTTCCATTGTGTTTATGCATAACGCTCATCTTCATTGTATATTGGTTAAGCACTTCTGATGGCGGTTGTGTGATCCGCTTCTCCCAAAATCTGATTGCCACTTGGAAATTATTTCCTATAAGTTTGTGTGCCGTGTGTTACGAAGACTATGTGATTAGAAATGTAGACTTGGCCTGCACGTCCTGCTCGTAAAATCTTTCGTTTGCATTGTGGCATCTGATAATAGATTCGCTTTTCACGAAGGCTTCGTATTATCTCCCAGGCAGTGAACCCCAATGAGATTGTAAAAGTCGATGACACTGTGTCGCGAACGCTTTGAGTTATCCCGCCGCAATCAGTTATCTTGCCTTATTTCCCGTTTTGCCCTATCTTGGACGGCTCATTTTTCCTATTCAGTCATACAAACGGACAACTGTGTTGACAAAAATATTTATTTATTTGTTCCGCACTCCAATCGGTTGCTTGTCAAAGACGCCTTTTCTTCTCCTTTTACTACGTCTGGGCTAGTACAACTGACTGAGAAATATACATGCATTGTGAAATTTAATTCATGAAATATGTTAAGTTTTCACATCAGATTAGTGATCCTTTTTGTAATCATAGACTGATGTATCATGTCTCTAAATTTCAATGACCGATCCTTCTCCAGCAATTCTATCCATCGGGTGTTGAATTTGTACAGAGTGTAGTCGAGTAAAACCTATTAGGTGGTCAGGTCTCATTCCATATGAGAATTCTTACACAAATTGTGGAATATTCGTTTCCTTAGCGATCACTGTTCTCAGTCTAGCCATGCTAAATGTAAGGTGTTTTTCATTGTGATGCGAATAATTCATTATAATGATGGCAAAATTACAATTATTGTTTCAGTTATACACTTGTTTATTTCGATAAATTATAGTTCTATTTCAAACTCTGAAGTTTTCATTTGTTGCATTCATTGATGAATTCCAAAGACATTAAATAGTTTATTCTGATTATTGGGCGCTTGAATCCAGCGTTGACTAACGCAGGCGCTATGTTGTCGCCGTGTTTGTATTGCTTCAACAACTTGCACTTTGTCGCGATGAACTTGCACAGTCTCTTATTGATGTTTCCTTTCTTTGTATGAAGATTCTTGAATGGCGTACAAGAGAGTATTAGATGAAAATCGTCCGGTGGTCCACCGCAATTGATATGTTTGTTGAGTTTCAACAGGTGATAATACATCAGACCTTGCACGACAATATTGAACTTCTGTTGATTCGACATCGTTGCAGAGACTGGTAGAAGAAAAATAATTGCGTTGTCGTGGTAGTGGAATATATCACGTGATAAGATTTCATGTACTTCGCGGCTCCTCCTTTTCGAAGCAGTTTTTTATCACATCTTCCCATGACTTATGGTATCGAGTGCAAAATCTGTCCATCTTTTCAATGTAGAGCAATTGTCTCTTCTGTTTTCAAGTGCACATCTACACTTAATTAAAAGCATAACTATGTTTATTTTATTGATTAAAATTTTATTATCTGGTTTAGAATGCTATAATCTCCACCTGTTGTGAGAATTATTGTTTTGATTTTGTTTCAAGTATTCACTCGACTGATATTCTATGAGTTGTGAACTTACTGCCTGAAATAATTATTGTCTTGCATTTGTTCCAATTGTTCACTCGCTTGACATAAGTAAGTACCTCTAAGATGGGAATGCCTCATAACTCTGAGTTGCATTTCACATTTGATATTTCTGTGTGGTTCATTAAAAATTTCTGTTGCAAGATATTACAAAAATTGATGTAATTAGATTTGTTTCTCTTTTTTATTGAGTATCATTGCTACCAATTAATAATTTGGACTTTCTCTACATCTTTAATAACAATATCGCATCTCTACAAACTTAGCCGACTTGTCAACCACTTTGACGAAAGATTTCCGTTTCAGGGAAAGGATGCGAAAAGATAGTGACCCCAGCGAGTGATATCGACATCTATTTGCGCTGCACAATAAAATATATCGCCTTTGAACTCTCTTATCTGACCTCTAGAGCGCCCCGTTTGCTGGACGAACGAATATAGCCCCTAACCCTTTGAGTGATAAAGCATGCGTGGTGCTATGGTCACATAGATAGAGACATAAAGTCTCCCGGCTTTGAGGAAAAGAGTGAAAACAGTGCATATTTTCTACATCTTGGATACCTCCATCAAGGTTCGTAGTGTTTGTTAGAATGAAAATTGTATATTGGTCGATTTTATGATGGTTCAATGATAGATTATTTTCCTCTGTTGTTGTTTACGTGTCGCCGAGTGTTCCTCTGCGTTAAGTCTGTGCTATTTCGCCTTTGATTGATTGATTAGCTATTATTTCTCAATGTGCTGGATGTTTGGCTCTCTATTAATTGTAGCTGTTGATTGTGTTGTTTCTCGTTGTTTCCTGACGTCTATGCTGTTCACTTAATAAGAAATTAAAAATTGAGTAATGTTGGAATATGAAATTGAGATTCCCTATTGCGCTCGAAATGTTATGACAGATATTCACGCTATTGCAATGATGGTTCTCACGTCTCAGACTTTTTCTAATACAATTTGTAATTTGATTGTCATCATATTGATTAAGAATATCTTCTTTGTAGTGGTATAGATTTTATTTCCTCTTGTGTTCGGGTCGTTCTTTGTTCTGGTTGTTGGCTAGGACCGTGCTATGTGGTGAAGTTCATTTTTAATATATTTTCTGATGAGTTTGATTTTTTCTTTTGATTTTCTGAATGATAGGTTACTCTGTTGTTTTGATTAGGAATATCTTTGTAGTGGTATAGATTTTATTTCCTCTTGTGTTCCTGTCGTTCTTTGTTCTGTTTGTTGTCTAGGAGCGTGCTATGTGGTGAAGTTCATTTTTAACATGTCTATTTTCTGATGAGTTTGATTTTTCTTCTGATTTTCTGAATGATAGATTACTCTGTTGTTTTGATTAACCAATGTAGTGGTATAGATTTTATTTCCTCTTGTGTTCGTGTCGTTCTTCGTTCTGGTTGTTGGCTAGGACCGTGCTATGTGGTGAAGTTCATTTTTAACATGTCTATTTTCTGATGAGTTTCATTTTTTCATTTTCTGAATGATAGGTTACTCTGTTGTTTTGATTAACCAATGTAGTGGTATAGATTTTATTTCGTCTTGTGTTCGTGTCCCATAGTCTTCCAGGGTCTCTGCTGTTCACAGTTAATTACATACAACTATCAGAACTTCCAGCTATTGCACTGGTGGTTCTCACGTATAGGAATATTAGACTTTTTATAATACAACTTATAATTTTGTTTATAATCATATTGATTAAGAATATCTTCTTTGATTAAATGTTGTGATCGTTTCTCGCTTTATTATGGTGTAGCTATTATTTCCCTACATGTTGGATGATTGGTTCTATATAAATGCTATGTGTTGATTCGAGTTATTGCCTTATGTCTGCGCTATTCACTTCAATAGAAATTGATTAATTAAATTTATGTCATATTGGAATATTAAACTTAGCTTCCATATTGTGCTCGAAATTACTTACATCTATCAGGTTCTCACATCTCAGACTTTTTATAATAAAACTTGTAATTTTGATTGTAATCGTATTGATTAAGAATATTTTAAATGTGCTATCACTTCTGATTCATTGAAAACTTGTGATTACTGTTAATAAAAAAAATATTGTGTTTGGTCTGTGATACCTCTTCAATGCTATTGCGATGTGATGTGATGTGATGTGATGTGAATAAAGAAAAAATGGGGGTGCAATGCTATTGCATCATGCCTGTAATAAGTATATTCTTTGTTACGTGTATTGTGTTCCTTCTACTTCAGATTTTTGGCTAAGTTTTTCCCATTCACGCAGAGTCATAACATAATTCCTAATGACTTTAATAAATATATTTTCACTTGTACTTTTGTGTATGGCTATTCTTTGCATGTAAACAGCCTACTGCACACCTGTTGTAGCTGGAAAAATTACGATTCAAGTCGACTCAGGCTGAAAAATTACGAAAGTCGGCGGCCAAGGCTGAATGGTAAACGCGCACGCAGCCCTCCGACCACTCGACGCCCACCTGTCGCAGGAAGGAAGTCGGCCCAAGTAGGAAAATTGTGAAAGAAGTCAGCCTAGGGTGAAGGGTAAGCGCGCACGCAGCCCTCCGGTCACGCTCCGCCCACCACAGCAGCCCTCCACCCGAGCACCGCCCTGTTACAGGTGGTGAAGGTTTTTTTCTGATGGGTTTTTCTCCTTCACCTGATTGACATCACTATTAGTACAATTCCCAGCACTATTGGCTTTAATAAATACATCTCATCTTGATTGACATTTTTAAATACATTTTGACTTGTACTTTTTGTGTATGATCCTTCTTTGCATGTCTCTGCATGTAAACCGCTCACCTGTTGTATCGGAAAAATATGTCAAGTCGGCCCAAGTATGGCCAAAGAAGTCTGCCCAGGCTGAAAAATATGCTACGATGAGCGCACGCGCAGCCCTTCCGCGCCGATAATCACGTGGACAACCCTCCGCACACGCGCCGCGCAGGGAAAAATACGCGCAGGGCTCAGGGCAGGGCCCAGGGGTCCAGGTTGCTGAGTGGACCCCATGTAGCCTGGACCAGGCCCTTTACTACTAATGCACTCTGAGGCAACCGAAATAATGAAGAGAGCAGGAATTATATTGTACAAATGGTCGTCCAATTGTAGAAAGCTTGAAGACGTCTTTGGTTCACCAACAGATACTAACTCTAGGACAAAAGGAGGAGGCGAAGGTACTTGGGGTTGTTTGGCACAGAGACGACGGCAACTTCAAGTTCAACCCTTCCACCATCATGGAGTTCCTGATAAACCAACGAATTACAAGGAGGTGCGTCCTCCAGGCCTCCGCCACAATATTCGGCCCCTGGGATTTTTGTCGCCGTTCGTAATTCGAGTGCTGTTCCAAAAACTTTGGGAGCTCGGAGTCGACTGGGACCACGAACTCTCCCAAGTGACTTGTGCGCAGAATGGAGAGCTTGGTGCAACGACATTCAGAAACTATGCTTGTTGAATGTGCCGCGGTGCGTTGTTCCTACTGATGAGCATACGGGATACACCTTGCAGATTCATGTGTTTACCGATGCAAGTCCACGCGCTTACGGCGCCGCAGTTTATCTTCGAGTGGAAACAGAAACGGGACACGTCTTCGTAAATTTACTGACAGCGAAATCACGTGTGGCTCCTATTAGACGGCTGACACTGCCTCGATTTGAGTTAATGGGTGCTCTGCTGGGAGCGAAGCTAATGAAGTGCATGGCAGGAATCATCGCTCAAGGACCAGTTCAGTGCTACCTATGGTCGGACTCTACTGTGGCACTCTGCTGGATACATTCACCCGCATCGAAATGGAAACCCTTCGTAAGCAACCGAGTGATGGAGATCCAATTACTGACATACCCATCGAGATGGCGACATTGTACGGGTCACTGCAATCCGGCTGACTTGGTCACAAGAGGAATCTCATCAGACGCCCTCATTGGTAGCTCACTTTGGTGGGAAGCGCCGCCATGCTTACGAAAGCACGAAGAATGTTGGCCCAAATCATACACTCCAGCCCCAGAGGACAACAGTGAAACGTCAGTGACAGAGGAAGAGCGGAAGACATCCAAAGACACGGATCCGCACGTCGTGCTGCAGGTGTCAGACAGAACGCAATCGCTGTTGGAGATAGATCGCTATATAAACCAAGATACGCTCCATACAACATGTCAAGGGCCCTACGGATGACAGCGTGGATACTACGATTTATTAATAGATGCAGACGTAGCCACATGGATACTACAGTACCACTCACCGCCGAAGAGTTGCAATCCGCGGAAACTTATTGGTTGCGGGAAACACAGCGCGATGCCTACCAACAGGAGATCAAGAGGCTTCGTGAGGGATGTCCAGTTCCTCCTCAATCCAAGCTGCTCGAACTGAACCCTTTCCTCGACGATGAGGGGTTATTACGGATGAGGAGCAGACTCGAGCATGCAGAAATGGGAGCAGCAGTGAAACACCCAATCGTACTCCTTCCAGATCATTTTTTCACGGAACTTCTCGTGACAAGTGCACATCGGTGTATACTGCATGGCGGAGTATTGGAGACGATGACCGACATAAGTGACCGCTTTTGGATCCCACAGTGCCGCCAACTTGTGAAAAAATTAATTAGGAGATGTAGCCTGTGTCACAGGCAAAAGTTGAAGGCAGCAACATCACCCATTGCGCCTTTACCCAGTGACAGAATCGACAAGCAAGATCCGTTTGATATTGTGGGTATTGACTTTGCTGGACCCCTCTATGTTAAGACAGCGGACGGAGAGATCAAGAGTTACATAATCCTACTTACGTGCGCAGTGACACGAGCCGTGCATCTTGAGATCGTGTCAAACTTGACGACTACGAACTTTCTCATGGCATTTCGTCGCTTCATATCACGCAGAGGGTTACCGCAAGTCATTTACAGCGACAACGCTTTGACATTTAGAAGAGCGGCGAAAGACCTACGCTGCTACGGGAGCTTCTGAGCAGCCCAGCCGTGCGCGATTTCTGTTCCCTCCATCGTATCAGGTGGAAGTGCATTGTTGAGAGAGCCGCCTGGTGGGGTGGGTGTTGGGAGCGTATGGTTCGGACCGTAAAAACATGCCTCCGCAAGACTTTAGGCAGATCATGGATAAATTATGAGGAGCTGGAGACTATCCTTCAGGAAGTTGAGTTGGTTGTCAACTCCAGGCCATTGACAACTATATCGGCCGAAACGACGGAGATGGAGCCGCTAACACCAGCGCATTTTCTAATCGGCAAGCGCATCTCCATACTTCCATCTCTACAGTTACCCATGCCTCCTGGTGCAAACATCGCCGAGGATATGAGACGCCGTCTTGCGCATCGCCGACGTGTCGTCGAGCACTTTTGGAATAGATGGCAGCGCGAGTATCTGCTTCAGTTGCGATCGGGGCACTTGGACAAACGCAAGGGAAACCACAATTTAAAAATTGGAGATGTGGTGATCGCTTATGACAGTAACGGGGTGTACCCTGTTGCCCAATCTTAATAATAACACTTTTGAAATCCACGCTAAGAAATTCACCCTTCAAAATCCATCCCTTTGAAATCCACGCTGTCAAAATAAATCACATTCGGTCTATGCAGTCCAGTGTTAAAGGTCAGATATGACGATTTTGAAGTGCCGCAGAACCGAGCGAAACTCGCGCTGTGTGTTCACTAGCGAACACTGAATATATGTGCGAAATATCGTGGTCCAACTGTTCGTAGTTTTTTAGAAAACACTTTTCTTAGTTCCCACGCCCGCCCGTCAGACCGTCGGCAAACCCTGCGCACTGGCGCACCGACGTCACTGCTCTCGGTTTATCTGTCTTTGGCTTGGCATGAACTCTTGGCTTGCCGCTAGGCTTCTTTCGTTTCGTCCACTGTTCATCGTACATAAGCGAACAGCTGTTATGTTATTGCTAAGCCGGAAACAAAGCATGTGAATATTTTTTTGGCACGGCGTCGTTTGGAAAGGGCAGTTCATTGTTCTGACCTTGCCTTTTATGGGCTGGAGCGATATGATACGTGATATGCCACGGCGAAGTTGTCGAAAATGCGCCGGTGCTACGCTCTTAGAACAATTCATCGGATCATTCAAGTGTTACCTATTATAAGCTGCCAAAAGACCAAGCAGTGCGAAGCTCTTGGCTGACAGCGACAGCGACAGCGGTAGCGGTGCCTGCTAAGTTCCACTACAAGGATTTTGTCCACGAATGTTATCATAGGTTACGCGCGACTCCAGAGGCAATTTGGAATCTCGGCACGAAATCGTTTGATGAAAATCTGAGGTGCCCGACACACAAATTTTGAACGTGTCACGGAGGATCAAGGCAAAAAACTAGAGCAAAAGGTAAGTCGAGGTTCAGATACAAAAATAGCAAGCGTCATGAATCGATTGTGCAGCTGTCCTACTGCGCTTGCTCTGATATAACCACGACTAACAACACAATAGTATTGATAATCTAACTTCTGAATTACCACAGGTGCACTCTGAAGGCGAAAATGAAGCAGGATCTGGCTTGCATTTGGTGCATGAAGAAATTGCTGACGCCCCCCCCCCCCCCCCCCCCCCGCCGTTAGTTGCAGTCTACCTGCCACCAACAGGAATGTGATGTTATAATTTGAGTATTCACCTATGCGCTCTCATGCAGACATCTTGACACCAATATTAAATCTGCCCTCAACGTTACAACCTGTGCTTTCAGGGTGGAAAACAAATGTCACCATTCCGATTAGCTGCTATCTCCCAGTTCAAGCACTTTTACTGTCTGGACACTGGTTCCTGTGGATGGGGTGGTACAAGTTTCACTGTCTGATATAGAAGGTACATTACATTACTTCAGTTAATTTGTCCTTTGCACATTTTTGTTACTGTTAGCTGGATTACTTCTGGACATACAATCCTTTCTGATGATTTTCCACGCTGATGTCGTCTCTGATAAAGTTTTAGAATTTTCACTGTCATCAACGTCCATTGACGAAGGTGCCTTTACTATCTGTGAATCTTTGATTGAAGAATAGCGCAGAATTCATGTAAACGTTATCTACTCTTATTAATTCACTGTCTGTGTTCTGAGAGCTAAGAAAAATTGGAGTATTTATTTGTCACAACTTCACACTGGATGAGGTACTTGATAGACATGCAAACTAAAATACATGGATTCTACAATACTTGTGTAGAGCTTGGTGCATTACTGTGGGCAATGCCATATTCATTACATTTTTAGAGGGTCCAGTGCACAAATACTGTGTGCATACTCCATACATGCTGTTCGATAGGCAAAAATACCTGAGCAGTGCTGTGTAGTCTTTTTATCCAAAGTCCATAATCTTACTGCAAAGTCACAGTACGTAGAACAGCAATGTGCAGGTATGCTGCGATAGAGATTCACAACAGAAAGAAGACTGCTGAGAGCACCTAATTTTAATGAGACGAGACTTTCGTGCACAATGCTGCTCTTGTTAATGTCTAACATGAAGTTACAAAAACGCAGAATATATAAAACATGTTGTAAGGTAGAGAGCGAGGGTTGGTACAGACATAAAAATAAATATACAACCATATATAATAAAATAAAGAGGGGGTACGACTCCATCAGTTTGAAGCCGGCAATGGATGAGTTGACAAGACACTGTAGCACTACTTCCCTGAATGTGTCGCAGGTGAATGCTTTTTGTGCCAAATACTTATCTGGCTGCCATGGTCATTTATGTATTATTCTACACAGCTCATCCCTTTTCTGTTTTAAACTGATGGCGTTTAAACTGATGTTAGACCTCAAGATGTACAGCCTTCTGTGCGAAAGTCTTCTTTCTGTTGTGCACAATCATTATAAAGTAAACATGACTATCCATTTCTTGTCATTAAATCCTTTTTCTTCTGCAGTGGTGAGGACACATGCAAGAATGGGAGTCTCTTTGGGATGGCAAACCCTCATCACCTCATGAGGATACAGTGGTTGAGGAATGGTTCATGTTCGCAAGCACATGGAAACTTCAGCAAATAATTCATGAAAAAGCCAGTCAGTGCTAGCACCAGGAATTGAACGTGGACCGTCCTGCTACCAGTCAGAGATGTTACATTTCAAGTACTCTTGACTTTTGGTGAATTACTTGTTGACTTTGTCACAAGGTGGAGCTCGCCAAAGCTCATTTGCCTATCTGTTAATGTTGTTCCGTGTGTTGCGTTTTTCTCTTGGTGTGTTCCAGACTCAGAACGGTTACTTTAGTTCAGGTCAGGTTCGTTTCATTTAGACATGGCAAACAGAAAGTGGTGTTTCTCAACACGCCTTAGCAGTGTCCTTCCTGCATTACTGCTGTGGCCATTAAGCGTAAATGGAAAGATGCACATTATGTTCACTCTACTTTTATCGTGTGCTATGTAATCTTGTTCAACTTCTGTCAAACGAGCGTGTAATGCTATCAAAAAATTCACTACACTCTTTCAGTGGGATGAATAGTAGTGCATGAATGCAGGAAGGAAACTGTCATGTTATGGCAAGTGTTTATGTATTGTACATTTAACTACTAATTTTATTTCTTAGCTTTCGCCCGCGTATCGTGTCAAGCCATGTTATATTAATTTGGAACATGTTCTTAGTAGCCAGAGCAGCTGATACACAGTGAGAACATAGCCCGAGTGTGTTTGCCTTTTCCACCGCAGCCCTTGGTTTTCCTCCCTGATGGCTACACATGTCAGGGATAGGTTTCAGAACCGGTAGTTCCGGCCAAGTGAGAATTGCTTTTCAGGGGATCATCATGCTGGCAGATGAAACACATGGTTTCAATTATTTGCAGGACAGGAATTGCGTAGCTCTACGACGTAAGAGTGGTTTCAAATCTAGCTTTTTTGTGTTCCTGACATTATCGCACAAGATGTAGTATCCACTATGATCCTTTACATGAGGGGTATCTACAGTGCAATCAATAGATATGCTATTTACAAATCTGTGTTTCCTACTGTGTTGAAATGGGGTAGTTTGTATCTGAGACCCATCATGAAACACAGGCAGCCAAGCACAGACTTTTGATGCCCTCGAGAAACATTGGGGAAACAGGGAGAAACAGAGTCCCTGCAACACATTGCAGGGACTCTGGATGCTGCCTAAATTTCCGGAACACAGAGCTCAAGGCAGCGTTTAAACAACAAGTGGTTAGAGAAATCCAAGACAGTTGCATGTGTAAGCAGTCCACTGTTAGATTTGCTTCTGTCCGAGATAAGTTATGTCAAAGGGGACGCACGGGCACACTCAGAATGATACTAGGACTGTCTGTAAAATAGAATGAGGAGAGGAGGAAGATACATAACCCTTTTTCTTGTCTGTTATTCTGTTGGTTAAATTGTCATTTGCTTAGCAACATATATGTGTATATTCCAGAGTCTGCTAATAAATATATCAGTTGAGAGCTAGCAGTCGCATTGTAGATGTCCCATCCTGTCCTTGGCTGCTTGTGTTTCTTTATGGCCACATTTGCTATTGCAAAAAAAAAAAAAGACCATAGAAAAACACGAAAAGAGGGACATGGAAAGCTGCCTGTTCTAGTGCTCACATGGAGGTAATGCAATGAGGAAACATGTTCCATTCGTGAACGGTACATAGTAGTACATATCACAATGGCAACCGATTATTCAGATTTTTCTTGAACTACTTTGTCTTTTGGAGCTTTGATTGCCCAGCCAATTATTGGAGCTTGATCCCCTGTGCAGTTTCTTAATTTTGAAACTGTACTGTGCTGAGGTACAAAAAGAGAATTGTCATATCTGCATTTGAGTACATAGGAATAATTTGTAAGTACTTTCCGTGTTGACATTAATATTTTCACCAGGTCACAACATTGTTGATTGATGGAAAATGTAAATAAATATATTTATTTGCTTGTCAAATAATGCAGAAATGTCGTCTTTTCTAGTGAAATATTCCCTGTTCACCAGACATAAATGTGGAAAAGTTAAAGGGGCACAATGATGGTAGAGTCTAGCATTGCGTTTTGCCACTTCACATATATTCACTGTTATTCATGTGCACATGTAGGACTAGGAAGGTAGAGCATGTGCATAAAAAATTTCGTATGCAGCCACACATATGGTCCAGAAGATGAGATAGATAATAGATGTCCAAGCATATATAATTGCGCTTCATGTGCAATGGGTATGCTAACTCATTGCTTCCATGAAGCCTATTTATTTATTTTTTACAAATTCTTTTTTATAAATTATATAAATTCGAAACTCAAGTTACACGGCCCCTGTAAGACTGCCCTTTGCGAATGGTTTGGTAACGTGTCTCTAACTGTAAAGGTTGCTGTAATGCTGCAGACAGGGTTGCAACTTACATCTTGGTTATCATGTCCTACATGATAAATATTAAATACATTGTGATTTGTGCAATAATTCCTGAGTAGGGAATTAATTCCGAGGCTGGCCAGTGATGTCACCCAGGACGACAAGTCACATAATTGCCTCTAGCACTTTTACACTCCATGGGCTGAGTTGTAAATTGAAACAGAACTCTACAGAAGGATAAGGTGCACCTAGTAATTTGATTTCTAGGAGCTATGCTATGCTGTAAGTCTTCATACCCCACATTTCTAAAAACACCATTTCTAAGTGGCAATATGCGCTCTGGTACTTCTTTTGCGTCTGCATAGTGTGCAACCACATGGCTTCTGGAGCTTTCGCGTGCATTTTTTTGTGCTACGGTGCTCATTACAAACAATATCCAGGTGTTGGACATGAAATGCAGTAGTTTGTAGCGTGCCACACAACGCAGCGTGACATGGGAGTGTGTGATTCAAAAGAAAGCTTCTGGAAAATGCACAGAATCCCACAAAAAGTTTAAAATGTCACTTGTATTTCGTTTTACGTCGCTCGTCGTTCCATACCACCGTCGACGGTGCTGCACATTGATAAATCGTACGTAAAACTTGTCCCATAGCAGTATACGGTTTCTCAAATACATAGCACGATTTTTTCCTGCAAGAATAAAACGCTGCCAGTATTTCTTGCTAAAACGGCAGTCGAAACGTCAGTCTCTACAATAGGCAAGTGCTGTAAAGGGGCTAACGCAGACGCCACTTGATACAAATTGTATAAGCTCAGAAAACACAAAAGACGAATTCCAGTCACAACATCGCACAGAGCTGATTGATTCACGAATGAGTTCGCAGCTGCTGCACTGTTTACTTATCTCGGAATCAGTGGAACCGGGCTGTCCGCCATCTTCAAGCACAGATACGTGAAGCCACAAAAAGCCGTAGCTGGAATCCACTCACAAGTACGAAGGCGCGTACACGTCACAATGCCCGTTCGGGTGCATCTACGTCATAAAAATGGCTGCGCCCATGTGTGTTTCGGAATGAATTATCTATTTTTTTTACATTGTACTGTACCGAACTGGGAGAATGAAGGTGCATTTTGGGGAGAGCTGTATGTCGGCTTTCAGAATATCACAACCGTTTCGATTATTTGGGATATCGGCATAGCTGACCTTTAAGCATGGTTTCACGTGAGAAAATCAGTGTTTAAGAGGATCACACTCCAGAATAACGAGTCTTTATGCAATTCTGTCTGGTATTGAGCATGTATCTCTCAATTATTCATTAATTTAATTAAGTTATAGGCGTAAATAACTACGCGTGTGAATACTAGGAAAACAACGCTTCAGCGGTTCGGCCGTTCGGCTACCATTGGGAACAAGGCTATCTGAGAAAATGGAGTAACGACGGAGCCGTATGGTTCGTGTGGTGTTGCGAATGTGCTGTATAAAAAGGATAATCACGGCAAGCTCTAATAAAGCATATGTTTCTTCTGCCGATTTCGTCAGGTATTTTTCAGACGTGTAATGACTTGGGCTGCGTTTCAATACCCCGGTTAGTCGACTGCCTAGCGGTCTAACCGGAAGTGCCGCCATGTTAAGTCTCGCTCCAAATCCCGCCAAGTCCGCTATTCAGTCGGCTACCGCCTAGTGCGCATCGATGCAGTCTAGTTATACGCCTGACCAGCTGACAGCCGGGATGGAGATGCGCGTTGACGGTACCAGCGTGCCCGCTGTTTCTGCTGGCTTTAAATGTAAAGTTGCACATAGTGGTATGTTTTTTAAAACTGCGTAGAGAGTTGCAACACATGTTTAGTTGTGAAGGTGACAGTTTATGCACGATGTCCTACAAACTTAGCGCATTAGAGTCCTGCTGCGCTTGCGCCGTAGGCATTTCTTGCGTGAGCAACGAGATGACGCCACAGGCGCCTCGGCTAGGCAAACCTGTTCCAATAGTGACAAGCAAAGGGGTCTACTCAGCTGCCTAGTCAGGCGGCTTCGCGGACGCCAGGTATTCGAACGCAGCCTTGGTGTGCTAGCACGCGTGCAACGCATGAAGGAATTCATGGGTGCAGTGACATTGATGCAGTCGTAGCTGTTTTGGACAGGGAATCGGATAGTGAAAAATGTCCAGGATGAGCAACATATAAAACGTACCGCAAAACTGCTGTGTCAACCATTTGTCACGACGGTAATCACGTAAACATCATGTAAACGTCTCTTGCTTTCCTCGGCCTCAGCCTACGAAGAACCGCTAATGTTATGTTTGATAAGAGCTGCAAAGAGTGGTTCAGCAAGGTAAAACTGTACCGGGAATACCGTCATCGGAGGGAGGTGTTTAATTAGATCACTGTGAAAGATAGCAAAGGACTGTTACTGGTCATGTAGAAAGCAGATCTCGTTGACCAACAGATCAATGTATTGTACAAATTGTCTTCCTGTCAATGGACAGGAAATTTTGACGTCCCGTCTATACTGAGAAATTTTGACCCAGAGCTTGGTTTCTGAATGCCACAAAACACTTCTCGCCAAGATGGTGCACTGTGACTCATGAACTGTGACTCAATGGGGCATTTACAGCTCAGTGGCATTACCACCTGAGGCAAGTTGACTGTCTCAGATGCTGTCACTGCAGTACTGTAGAAGACCCAGAGCATATTCTTCGTCATTGCCCACACTACCGGGCTTTCCAAACTGCCATTTTCGGATCTCTTAATAATCTGGACTCCTGCCCCTCTCTCTAAAATTGCGTGGCCTATGGCCATAGGTCGGCGCAATCATGATCGCAATGCCTTATCAAAGCCTGATGATCACGATCATGAGTGCGATCACGAAGCACTGGCAAGGCTGCCACGATCATGATCGCGCCGACCTATGCCTATGGCTAAACCGAGCCCACGAATGCCTGCCCTCAAAGCTCTTTTGACAATTTTGGACTCCATGGGACATTATTTGCTTCCTCACACCACCAACAGCTATGTGGTACAGTATCGCCCCTTGCGATGAAACTCCCTGTCCATCTCAAAATAAAGTTAATTCCATTTCTTATAACATTACTGAGCAGCATCTGCAACTTCTGCAAGTTGGTTTAAACCACTCTTATAACTACATGTTCTCTGTAACCTAGGAATGCTGGTGTGTGGTTGAAGTGGCTAGTTTGCCGCAGAACCACAAATAGGAACACAAATGGCTGATAAATCTGCTACAGCGCCAGGGCCAATAGGATGAGCACTTGGAATGATCACAGTTTTTAGTACCATGGAGAGGAAGATAGAGTAGAGTACTTTCAAATTTTGCACTACTTTTCCTGAATTAGTTGTAATTATGCTGCCCCTACATAGGCAGCAGTTGAAATGCTACTCACAATTGCCAAAACTTCACGCTAGCACTCAATTATTTTTACAAACATTGCTTGGTGATGTGATGAATGTTTCGGTGACTTCCGTAGGCCCGGTTTCACGAACTCTGGTTAACTGAACCAAGATCAAGGGTTGCCAATTCTTGAACTTAACACACACTTCTTTTTTTCCATCGGTGATGTGGTAAATGTTTCAGTAATAATAACTCCTTCTGTGAAGCAGAGAGTTTAATGACCGCTCATCTTAGTTCAGATGCTGAAAAGGTTGGTGAAACTGGGTCATAATGTAGCCTTTGTGTTCTGGTGCTGTGAATTGGTTTTTCAAGGGATTCAAAAGTACAAAGAGGTTAATAATAAAAAAATTATTCGCATAACTATTTATACCTACCTACATACATGTCCCGGACAGCACGTAAGAAACTCAACAACTCATGACGTTGGTAGACAAACTGAAACCTGACCAACCTGAACTGAACAACCTGAAACTGAAACAAATCGGAAGGTGAGGGCTGGGTTCCACGAATGGGCACTTGTTCGCTGCCTCATCTTGAAAGAAAAGTAGGACCGAAAGTCGCGTGCCCTTTCAGAGACCACCGTAATCCCCTCAAGACCGTGCCTTTTAGGCACCCCTAGCTTTGAGCGTAGCTCAAGAGCACCAAATTGGTGGCGCTGTTCAACGCTATGATGTCATTTGTTTACAAACCGGAAGAGATCTATTGATGCAGCAGGATATAAATTCCACATACTTCTGTGCAGTTCTGTCTATTTTCTTCAGCTCTCTGTGTTTCCTGTGCTACTTCTGCAGCTGTCCTGGGGGAGATTCAACCCACAATTTGGGAAACAGCACTTATTTCGCGCCCATTCACCATACCCAAACCACAATATGACAATATGTGTTGCCTGTTTCTTCAGCAGTTTACAGACTTATTTATACATACTGCAGCCATTATTATGGCTAAGGCAAGAGCAGCAGTCTGCAATGATTTCTTCAAAGTATGTTCCCTGTTTCCACCACCAACAGCGTTCTATTTGGCAATAGTAGAAGGAAAAAAGCTGTACATAAAAACGTTGATACCTGAACAGAGGGCACAGTATTTAGATGATGTGCACAGCCTAGTAAAGGGGATCCTGGGAGGACAAAGTATGGATCCTCTAAGCTGATCCTCAGCATACTGTTTAGTGATAAATAAAACAGCCTTCAACTGAACCAACCCAACAACCACTTACTAAGATTCCTTGACATTACTTTCCACAGTGAAGCTGGGCTGTGTTGGTCCTACGGACGCGTAGATCCAAAACCCCTCCTTCCCTATAGCAGCAATCATGCAAAGGCAGTAAAACATGCCGTAGCAAAAAACCTGCTGTCTACCTGCATAAAGCAATCCTGTCACCATCATATTTCCTCTGCCATTACCAACCAAATGTCGAGATTGACACGTGCTGGTTTTCCGTTTAGTTCGGTCATAGGTCATTTAAAAAAACAGTTTCTCGAATCCTTTCCCACAAAGCTGACCTCACCAATTCCCAGCTAGTTGTTCTCCCCTTCTTTCAAGCCGTTTCACATGCCATTGCAAAATCCCTCACTTCGAACGGGATACGCGTCGTCTACACTGTGGAAAATAAACTGGCCAGCCTGACTAACTTCATAAGCGATTCCCCAAAAGGTTGCACTGTTGAGCATTCCAAACCATTTGTTGACTGTGAACAACACATTGTGTACTCCATCGCCCTAACTTGTGGAAAATCCTATGTAGGCCAAAGCAAACGCTGTGTCAACGAACGTTTACTTGAGCATTCTAGCGCTGTCAAAAAAGCCAGTCCTCAGAATTAGCCAAACACGTGATCTCCTGTCACGGTTGTGCCCCCGTTTTCTCGCGGACCAAGTGTCTTCACACTCTAAGGGATGATGCTAACCGGGTCATTCTTGAAGCCGCCGTAATGGGCTCGGACAATGCTTGCGTCAGTCAGCCCTCGGTCATTCTCCCTGAGGCCCTTTGTAACCTCCTCTCCCCCTCCTGACTCTTTTTCCTGATCAATAATTGGTTTCATTGCTGGTTTTGAGCCTCGTCCTGTCTACTTCTTCGTGTGCCCTCTCGTTCCCTCAAGCTCAAGGTATGCCACCATCGTCGAACCTTCACCAGCTCGCTTGCCTGATCACCCTTATTTCAGGTCTTTTTGTGACAAGAGGGCAAGGGTGCCGGCAACATGGCACACGTTCACAAAAATGCAGAACCAGAGACACACACACAAAAATTTACAGCATAACACAGTCCCAATCATGTTGTCGTGTCCGTTTTTCTGTGTCGTGTGTTCTACATTTGTTCATTTTTTTTTTTCGTGTGTAGTTTCTGGATTTTTAGCCCAACAGCTGTTGCTGTAGAGGATGCTGAGAACATGTGAAGCATACATTTTCTCATTCTCACATTATGTATGCTGTAAGCAGTGTGAAATACAACTCAAAAGGAATTTAATGAGAGAGATCTTGTCACCAAGATGAGTGTGGGAACATCGTAAAGGAAAAATAATTCTAAACCATAATGCATTCCTATCCTATTTAATGGTACAGTATCACATAAATCTTACTCAAATAATATTAAAGACGTAGCCATGAAAATTATCAGTAAAACAGTGAAGCTGGCTGCTGTACACTACAATGTGTCACATGTAACAATATTAGTATACCTCAGTGTTTCCAAAACTGACACATGAACCTTAGGGAGGCCGCGATAGCCCAAGCGGGGGTTACACCACTTGGGGTAAAGTGAAAGCAGATGAAGTGAACGCAATAGGCGACAAAATAAAGGAAACTATCTCGCTACAACTGCAATATATTGAAGTTGTTTTACAGAAATGCAAGTTCAGTACAGCGCACAAACACTTGGGTACCGAGCTAACGTGCAGCAGTGCTTTCCACCCCCAGGTCCGTCGCATTATTTCTCACTGTATCATGACGAGACCCCCCCAACCTACAGCATACGTCACTTGTGCACCTTAGTATAACATTTATATTATTGTATATGTGTCAGGGCAGAGCTCAAGCTTCCCAAACAAGCGCGCACACACACACACACACACTCATGCACAGACGAAGAAAGATATCAGCTGTCGCACACACAGCCATCCCGAAAGCTACGCCCATCTTCGCTGATGCACCCACGAATCCACAAGAAGACTGCCGAGGCTTCCGCACTCGCATTAAGTGCCTGTACCTTGAACTGTAAACAGTTTGGTGTACACTCCAGAAAGTTACAGAACAGTTACAGTATCGCTATATACAGGGGTAAACTGTTAACAGGGGTATCCTGTTATCGGTATGTCAATACACTGACATACCGATAAGCATGCTCCGATGCTTCGCGGGAAGCGAAGTGGATGAGGCACTGTAAGAGTGCGCAATGCGACGTAGAACCGCAGGGACCAAAACAGTACTGTACAAGGGGCAGCGGATGGAATGCAATGCAATGCAATGCAGGAAGGACGCAATACCACGATTGTATTGCGTCCACGCGTTGTATCGAGCGACATATAAGGGGACTTGACTTTGGTTTGGTTTCGGTGCATTGGTAACCCACAAGATAAAGGAAAGGTTTCGGTGCAGGATTTGGTATGTCAGTATGGTCAGGACCGAACCGAACCAAACCGAACCGAACCGAACCGAACCCAACCCAACCCAACCCAACCCAACCCAACCCAACCACACCCAACCAAACCCCAAACCAAACCCCGAACCAAACCCCGAACCAAACCATACCATACCATACCAAACCAAACCAAACCATACCAAACCATACCATACCATACCATACCATACCATTCCATACCATACCATACCACACCATACCAAACCATACCATACCGCAGTCACGCTATTGAAAGTTGTGTCCAAGTTAGAACTTTCCTTACGCTGGTGGGTAGGTCATTCGGGTTTAATCCAAGGGCCCGTCGACGTAGACGGTGTCGTTTTGAGAACCTGCTTGCATGCTTTTGGCGGTTGCTTTATATGTCGTTTGGCGTAGTCGATGTATCGCTTTAGCTCGAAATGGACCTTATAGAGCAATACACCCTATGCTACTACGCCTGAGGAAGATGTTGCATACCCACCTTGATACTCACTTGTTTGAATTGGGCGAAAGAGAGTTATTGAAAAGATGTGGTACTCGCTACATCTCTGTAACCAATGGGACACTCGCTCTGAGAACTACAACAGCTGCTTCAACATGCTGTTGCTGTAGCATCTGCATTGTAAAAAACACATTATGAACTAGTGTGATTAGTGACAGCGAAAAGTGTGCTGTACATATTTGTTGTTTGTGTAAATAAATATTCTGTAATAAGGCCGAAACAGCTGTCCAGTGCTGGTGTGGTGACGTTTAGGACTTATAAACACATGTTCATCGTGCAGCCAAAAAAGCTACCCTCGACCGGTACGTTGTCAACCATACTATCGGGAGCGACCATGCCAAACATTTCCACTGAACGGTGTATTGTGATTTTCAGAATTCGACTTTCAAAACGCCAGGAGAAGTCAGCTTCGTGTTGAGCAGCGTCGCAGTGGGGAAGTAGCCTAATCTGCTGCCGGGACACATCACGTGCACAGTGTGCCACGCGATCGCTACTCTCCCAATCCTGACCCCATCCACGCTGGATCATGGACCGTGACGTCTCCTCATTCCCCACACGTACTGTGACCGGCAGTCGGAAAGTTGTTGAATGATTTAGCTTCACCAAAATGAAAAACCTCTCACGGGCGTTGCGAATCAGCTACACTCTGAACCCCGTGGCGGATAAATAAGCGCTATTTTTTTGCAAATTTATAGCGCTTACTCTGAGGCCGGATATATCCGCCTCAGGGGTTAACCGGCCCGGCTTCTATGCGCCTTCACGTTACACGCCGCGTGCTCTATGCGCCGCGGCTCCTATACGCTTCCACTGTTATGCGTTGCGCGTTTTATTCGCTTCAACCGGTATGCGCTACTTCAACTATATGCTATGTTTCCAATCACCACACTTCACACACCTCTGTGGAAAGCGAATTCAATCTTTATTGGCACACAACACACAAAGATCATGTACAGCACCACTACTTCGGTATCTATCAGGCTTGCGGGTGTATTTCTGACAAGACAGTTTTTTTTAAGCTACTGAATTTCACAAAAAAAAACTATATTAGAGCAATGCGGGCGTGGCTGTTGCAGGTGATATTGTTGAAGACATGTGCAATGCAGAAGAACATTATTCTTTTTTTTTATGCTTCAATCAGAATGCATTGCCCAGATGGCAAATTGGATACAACAGCAACACAAATTAATCTAAACAATTCCGTGCCTCAACATGCTGTTCCCTTCCTAATACAACAAAGCAGTTTTAGAGCAAGTAACAGTACTGTACCAGGGCCACCAATGTCTGGTGAACTTGAAGGGCACTGTAGTGGATGAGGTACTTCAATACATAAGGACTTCTTCAATTGAGCTTGACGGACCAGGGTCACTACGATAAAAGTAATCCGAGTATGATGTCTGTCCATTCTCACTTTGGTAGAATTCAGTGAATATGATACCTTTCAGTAGATTATAATCAACAGAACTCAAATAAGAGTGCAGTTATGAACGCTGCTGTAGGCACTTAGGATGGTAAGGAATTAAGTTGGCGCTCATAAAGTCGCCAAAATATGAAGGCAAGACAAAACTGTCTCTCCTGCATTACAATGCAAGTTCGCAAGTAAATCCACATTAATCGCGATCCCAATAAGACGCGTGTATACTCTGCATAGGAGTCTCTCTGTACCCACGTTTGTAAAAAAAGAAAAAAAAATATCAGTGCAAACCTTAAGCATTTCTACAATTAACCGAATAATTTGTGACACACATTCACATGCTCACACTCTTCTACATTCAAGTGTCGTTTTTTATCGTGTTCATGTGCCTCTCTTTCCAATTTATTATTGAGAATTAAATAGTGCGGCATAGACACGGGTTGATATGGGCTTACTTTTAAGCTATCTCAGTAAACGAACACCAGCTGCTAGAAATTCGAAATGTCCTTACCCGAAATATTCCGATCACAGTGTTCCCCCCAGTGTCGTCGGAGGACGGAGTGTCACCAGTTAAGTCTGAAAGAAAGAAGAGTTTGACACGAAGGAAAATTAAACGCAAGTGCAACAGGACGTAGAAACGCAATCACAGAAAGGTGAATTACCTGTATAGACGCGCAGAACATCATTTTCTTCGTCTGAGGCAACTACGAGAAGTGGTTGTGCTGCAAGTATGGACAATATTTCGTAAACGTGCTCGAAACGGTACACAATGCGCAGCCTGTTGCTTACTGGCATTTTCATGGCCGATCGGCGGATACCAACTGTGCACGGTTGCCCGGCTGACAAAGTTGTACTGACAACAACTTTCTAGCGAAAGTCGTACGATGTCAACGATGCGTTCATACTGCCCATCAGTATAGGCACCGGTCTTCTACAACGCCAGCGATGTCACAATGTATCGCAGCCAAGGAGACAAACCGACAAACTGCTTCGGAAATAAAAGCGGCGTCCGCCTAACCAACCACCACCAAGACGCCGACCGTTCCCTTACAAAAACAAGTCTTTAATTTCTATGAACATCTTGTTGGTTATTTGTTGAGTCAACATAAACTCAATAGAATTGCAATATGAATTGAGCAAGGTCAACAGTAGCCCAACTGAATTGTCAAACATTTTATTGTCAAACACTCTATACAAATGTGTTCAACAGTTGCACAACTAAATTTTTATTGCCAAACTGTTTACATAAATGGGCTCAACAGTAATCCACAGAATTTTCATTGCCAAACACTCTATATAAATTTGCTCAACAACAGCTCAACAGAATTTTTATTGTCACACACTTTATATCAATTTGCTCAACATTAGGTCAACATAATTTTTATTGTCAAACACTTCACATAAATTTGCTCAACATTAGCTCAACAGTATTTTTATTGTCACACACTTCATAAATTCTCAAGAGTGGTTTGATATCATATTACTCGATGCGAAACCTGTTGTGCAGTTCCAGCTTTCTTTTGAATTTCAAAAAACACCATGCAAACTGTTGTTTCGTAAAGCGTGCTGAGATGCACCTCTTCCTACTGTCTCGCAAGAGCAGCATATCATATGACAATCTATACAAGTATAATGCCACAGTTAATAACAAAAATGTGTGCAGAGTGCTTTCTCACATTGATACAGAGCTGTCCCTCAAGGTGCACATAAATAGACTCAAATAAGTAAGTATTAGGCTTCCATTAAGCAAGCTACTAAGATATGTTCAGGCCCAACATTATAAAGTGCCCATATATGGTCATCCTTTCATTTTGTGTTATCTTAATAGTTTAAAAATAGGACAATAAGAGCTAGTTGGTTTTACTGAGACGTGTTGAAAGAACGCTATAAAAACACACTGACAGACAACATGGGACGTTACCAGTTACTAAAAGTCGTTGCAGTTCAACACCTGGTGAGTAACCTTGGTGTCAGTATCCTTCTGATCCAATAATCGTGGGCTCGAACCTGGCCGAGGATGCCAGCAACTTGGTGGCAGGGTACAAGTTGCTTAGACACGCAGTTTTATTTCGCAAGGGACGTTATACGGGGCGCCATATGATGAGCTTTCATTGCATGTTAGAGAACCTTCAGGTGCGCAAAAGCAATCTGCAGACCGCGACCTCTGTGGCGTCACTCATGATCTCAGTTGTCTTGTGACGAACGCCCCCCCCCCCCCCAAAAAAAAAAGAGGGTATACATTTATGGACGCCTGGGAATGTCGGGCCTGTAAGACACACGCTTAAAGAGCCTCTACCATAATGTTTTCATGTAGTGGGAACAGGAAGAGATGTGCTGCATTTTGGAGACATATACACTTTTTCAAACATTCTGCCTCAACAGCCAGGCTTTGGTCTGTCGGCTGTGCCTTTACAAACTCCACGGAGCCACCTTGAGGAAAATCTACGAACAACTTCTCTTCCACACTGAAGACATGTAAGTGCACTTCAATTTGACCACGTTCACCAAGAGCGCTGGATTTATAAAAGATCCTGCAAATGCGTCCGAAGCAACCATTCGCATACACATAGGAGTTCTTTCGCCTTGATTTATCCAGTCGTGCGGTGCAGAAGGTTGATCTACCAACCACAATTTTCTGGAAATCTGTCCCTCCTGGTTTTGGTTCACCTTTCCCAAGAAGAATCATGCTGCCATGTCGTACAAACTTCTTTCGCAGGGTATACCCCTTTAGCAAACTTTTGAAGTCACGTTCTTGAATGGACAACACCTGCTTAGCGGATCTTTGTGACCACAGTTTCGAGAGTCCCTGTAGAATGCAGAATTTCTGCACAATTTGGTAGTGTGGGTATCGAGTACCCTGGACAAATCTCACTAGTGTGCCATTCATAGACTCGAACGGAAACAACGAATATCCCCACGGCGGACCCCAGTTCATGACGCTGTCAACAAGATGTATAAGAAGGTGAGCATTGTAGCTCAAGTATTCGGTTCCGTACAGTGCCTCATACTCGACGAGAAAGTCTATTACCTGACGCCGAATTTTAAGTAGTTCTTCCATGGAAACTGATGGTCCAAGCAAATAATGCATGATTGAAACAAAGCTCATCCAGTGTTTGTAGTGGCGTGGCGGGATGTAATTTTTCAGGACAATAGGGGAGTAAAAAAGCATCCAATTCCGCCAGTCCGATGCCTTCCAGTCTTTGACATTACGCAATGACGCCGGCAGCCTTGATAGTTCCCATGTCGGAGTAAGGCTGAGGAGGCACTTGTCTGCAGCGTCAAGGGAACGGCGAATTTCGAAGTGCCGACACCTCTTAGACTTGAACCACATGAGTAAAGTTGCCCGGACGAAACCCAAGCATACCGAGTGCATATAGTCAACCACAAATCCTGTGGCAAACGAGAAGAAAGCAAGCAGTGTAAGAACACTACTTCCCTTTACACCGCAACTTGGCGCTTGCTGGGCCCTTGCCTTTTCAGCATGTTCTGCGAAGGAATCTGGAGTCCTGAGTTTTGGTGCTGGAGACAATGGAGGGTAGACGCGACAAAAGCCGTTCCCCTTGCGCACAACTTTGCCAGAGTCCTCGCACCATGTACACCCGTGAGCCCCGTTGAACTGTGTCATGTTCGCCACGTCACATCTCGCTACACTGTCCACAGCACATGGCCCAGGGTACACCTTCGTTTTGCGCACATTCCCATCTTTATCACTCCACGTGATTCCTACGGATGACAGTTCGTTCATTGTTTTTACGAACGGCTGCAAGAACGTTTTGAAGACTGGCTTTTGATCGCTTAGCCAAAAGCCTGCTAAGAGCATTTTTTGAGTCCGCTGTTTGTAGGACAGTTCATTGACCATCACAAGAAGGGGCCACATGCTTACTTTCGAGCTTTCAAAGAGAGGCACTCCATCAGTATTGAAAGTTAGCGTGATGTCACCTTCGTTCAAATGCAGGTTGTGGTAGTGCATGCTTTGTGTTATGTCAGCCACATCATATGATAATGTTGACTTCTTCTTGCAAAGACTTTCATCAGATTCCAGGAGCTGGCGAAGTTGCCCAACCAAGTCCAGGACGAGAAAGAAACACGAAGATTTCACGAGGCTCTCAAATGTGTGGGATGCACCGCATTTGTTGCATGACACTTCTGATGCATCGGCAAGCTCACCAATATATTCACTGCACGTCTTGCAGAAAAAATGTTTCGCATATTGCTCCTCGGAAGCAGAAAAGTGCCTGAAGAAACTGTACTTCGTTGATGGGTATGATGTTCCTTCAGGCAGGTGAGCATTGATGAGTTTCACCAAGCTCTCTGTGGCTTCTTTCGAACAAGAATGACGAAGGCTGTGCGCCATTACCATTAAGAAACTCTGTGCTCTTGTCAGCTTTGAGCCTGGGAAAAGTAGGTTTTCCTGAAATAGAAAGGATGGGCCATAGGTGAGAAAAATGCGTGTGGGCACGCAAACTCAATGTGGATCATCAAGAGCCATTTGCGCCCAACTCAACCAGGCGAGGTATTCTAAGGTTTTCACCGTTGACTGCTAGGTGTTCGTTGACAAGATGGTAGTCTCTTATCTTTGTCGGTCGTGTGATTATGCATCTTAATGTTGAAATGCCGTTCACAATGAATCTCTATTCTAATGTACTGTGTGCTAAAGTAATAACATGCACAAATAAACCGGGAAAGCTGTGCAGAGATGTCACAATTGTGCCATGATTCTTTCCGTGTCTAAGACAAATTCCGTAAGTGGAACCTTCACCAAGCATGACCCCCCCCTTGAAAGCTCGGCACCCCCCCCCCCCCAGTAGTGAATTTCTGGGGAAATCACTGGGTGAGATAGGAAGACGAACAGGCATCAGCTCAACCAAGTACGGCATCAATATAACTACGTCGCTCTGTCGTCCAACAATCGCGAAGGAACAGAAAAAAAAAAAAATCGAAGTGAAACGTGTGCTTACGAGTTCATCTTCGTGGTTGTCTGACGATCCGAGCTCGCACCGCGAAGGGCCCGACTCAGCCGTGGTTTCCGAAGGAGTGGTGCTAGTTTCCGAATCACTGCTTTCGTCAGACGACCTGGTCTGCTCTGTCTCACATGTCACATTTTGGGGCATTTCATACCGACGTTCAGCATCGCTTTCTGGGTCAACCGAACCCTGATCCATCCCACTCTCGGTTGTAGTACTTTCGTTGGATGAGTCGGCAGCTATGTCTTCGTCCCCGCTGCCTTCCTCGAAGCTCCCTTCAGACGAGGCAGTCCTGGTCGCTGATATGCCTAGCGCAGCTCGACGTTTAAAGCGGCAACGAGAGCGGAGAGGGATATCGGCATGCGAGTCCCAAAGATACGTTCCAAATTGCCTTTTTGGAGGCATTGTGGACAAGAGGAGCAATTTAAGTCCCAGGCGTTCAGTTGTCCTGCTTGGAAACTCAGGAATCGTGACGTGACCGACAAATGAAAAGTGAAAAGACTCCTCGGATGTTTCGTGGTTTCAGAATGAAATGTCGATACGCATGTGTGTTCGAAGAAAGCGGGGGGAGGGGGATATATATTTATTAAAAGGAAAGGTCTGACAGACCAAGGTCGGCATGCTATTCCATTAAAAAAAAAGAAAAGAAAAGAGAAAAAAAAAAGGAAAGACAAGAAGACGAACAAAAAAATTAACGGGGGAAAACTGACTGCCTTCGTGCAAGAAACGATAATCCCGCATTTGCGTTGTTGCTTCCAACATTTTCATGCATAATCATTTTATCGACATCGCTGGTGTGATAGTGCTTGTTATCGGCAGTGGAAATCGTGATGTACAACTTGGGACAAAAGTTCACTGAAGACTGAGGTGTCGCATTTCTTCATTGGAGCGACAGCCTAGCACCAAACAGGAGCGGACATGCATATTGAGAGGTACACAGAAGAGCCAGACACCCGTTTCCTATACAACAGTCGGTCCGATGAAGAAATATGACAGTGTTCCGTAAACTTTCGTCCCACGCATATCTTCTACTTCTTCCTAATTCTGCCAGCCAACGCGCGGTGAACAATGGAACAATCGTGCGAGCAACCGGCAACTATGGCATTGACTTTTCACTTGGCTATTGTGTCGCTGGCCGATCCATTCCGTTGCAGAAGCGGTTTTTGGCGGCGTGGTTCAGTGTAGCGTCGTAGCGTCTCTTTAGCGTAGCAAGTTTCTGCTATGAGTCATATTTTGGTGAAGTGGCTAGGAGAAGAAAAATGGGATGTCTACCCTGTACGAAGCATCGTGGATCCATCGGTTGGTCTGCGGCTGCTAACAGAGCCTAACGCAATCAAGGATTTGCGAGGTTCAATTGTGCGTGTAAGCTGGAAAGAAGGCGAAACACCGGCTTCCGCAACGCTGCTTCATTTCGGTGAGTACCGCTCATTCAAGCGTACACCTCAAGTCTAGTGGTGTGCTCGTGTGGTGACGGTCGTATTTTTCTGTTAGGGAAACCACAGACGCTGGAGAAAAAGCGAAACAAACTCGTGGCGTCAGCTTCCGAGGAGACCCCAGACATACCGTGGGAGGAATCCGAGCCACTCACTTCCACTGCAAGCACTGTCAGTAAATTTGGTTGAGTTTACATTACGTAGCTTTCGTATGTGCAATGGTTAATGCACTAGCCTAGAGTATTACGTGTGGCTTATCCATCATATTCCCAGCTTAATTTATCTCACAGTTCGCGCTCATTCGAAAGAAGTGTTGTCATATGTTCAGTTTCCAGTAGTCGAGAAGGGACTTCGAGCTATGTATATTGTACTTAGGGTCTTTCACGTGTGTTACACTTTTGTGCATCTGTATGAATGTGTCACAGCATTTTGTTACTTAACTCACTACATTCCTTGTATTTTTGTAGAGTGAATCTGCTTTGTAATTTATAGGATGACTGCAGCATGTGTGCAACCAAAATTGAGGCCCTGACTGCTGAAAACCTCAGGCTAAAGGACGAAAATGACGCCCTGAAAAGGTCGCTAGAGGCAGCGGAGAAGGCATCTGGTATGCAGTAGCCTAGCAGTGTATTGTTTCTGAATATATGATGCCTTTTCACTCTGGTACCCCCTGGAGCTGTAAGTGCTGCTTAAATACATTGGCTGTGTATACCAGAGTAATATTATTAATTGTCATGTGTGCAGAAGCCAGCTTTACATCAATACAGAGCAGACCTGGGTATTGCACGCATTACCTAGAACAATGTCCCTGCTTAATTGTTCCAGAGCCAGCGAAAATGGTAAAAAGGCTGCGAAAGATACTAGACAAGAGAGACATGCCAGAGGTTGTACTACCGTCTCCGAAGGTGGGTACCAGCAAAACCAAGAGTTACAATGAAAAAATGGCTAGGAAGCAAGCGAGCTGGTGAAGATGATGCATAATGTAAAACCCCCAGACTAGGGAACACGAAAGGACAGACACAAACACGAAGTCTTCGTGTTTGTGTCTGTCCTTTCGTGTTCCCTAGTCTCGGGGTTTTATGTTATGCAAGAGTTACGTTGTTGCGTGATTGTTCTTTCGAACTATGCAAGTGGATGAGCCTGTTCCATAACTGCAGTGCTTCTAAACGGTAGTTTGGATCATAGATTCGAACCAAACCCGACCCAAAAATTTTTGTTCAAACCTGAACTGAGCCGAATCGAAACTGTCTACGCCATCTTGTAACAGAACCGTTAAAAAAAATTACCGGTGACCGATTCAAATAACGGTTCATGCGGAAGCTAAAGGCGGAACTGTGCATGTTCCACATGAATATAAAATCCACTTTTAAGTCTTTCTTTTTTTTTTCTCCTTTTATTAGCTTCGTAGCCTTCTGGCATGCTTGCTCAAAAGTCATTCCCTGCAGAAATGCTCCGCATTTTCTGGAGTAGCGAAATAACAGCAGGAAAGATGGTAATTTAGAACTGCTATGACTACCAATATCTTAGGTAAACACACAAATACTTTTTTTTTTATTTTTACAGTTTACAGGATTTTTATAACAAAAGGTTTGAGAGTGATATAGAGGTAGTTTTTGCAGTTGAGTTCTACGGCCAGGCAGAGTGTGTAACTGCCAAATGAATAATTACCTGAAATTCATTGACTTTTTTAAAACAGAACTCTCAAGCTCTTTGGCTTTTAGCCTCGACTCCTCCCATCTACTGATGAAAATAAAATATTTATGTACGTATGTAACTTTGGACAAAAGTGAGATAGGAGATTGAGGGACTATCGTTCAATGCCATTCCACGTCTAAAAAATCCTGAAACATGTATGCACGCCAAAATATCCATCCTCAATTTTTGATACACAGATGAACCGAAACCGAAAAAACACGCCTGAGGATCACGTTATCCTCACCATCAGCAGCTTATCTTGGCTGGACAGCGGTTTCTCTGACCAGCTTAGCTGTACGTAGTACAGTTATCTCCAGTGCTCCAAAGCATGTGGCCCTCTGATGTGAAATAGGTGCCAACACCACCTAGATAGGGAAAGATAGGGAAAGGCTGTGCATTGCCTATTCTCCATCCTTCGATTAAGGGACTTCGTCTCCTACTGCGATTCACCGTTGTGAGAACCCGCAAATGATTGCAGCTCTCTAGGAACATGCACACCTAAATGTTTAGACAAAAAGGGCAAGATGCTTTCCAGAAAATCAGTCTTAGGAAATGATTGAGACCGTCTTGCGCTTTACTTCCAAGCTTTCACATTTAGTACGCGGGGACGTTCAATCACAACTGGCAGACGACCGAAAGCACGTTCATGATTGACTACGGCCATTTAAAACCATTTAAAATATGATCCTGATTGGCTGACTCTTAACTGTTATGTCACGAACATAATGAAAAGAGTGCTGCAAGACGAAGACGAGACGTAAGAAAGACACCGGTAACGCACTGGTGTGTCTCTTATGTGTCTTGTCTTCGTCTTGCAGCGCTCTTTTCATCACGTTCTTGTATTACAAGCCCAAATTCCTTTACTCTTATGTCACGTTGATGAGCAAGCAGGCTCTCTTTGTCTAGGTGGTGTTGGCTGTACTCACCACGTTCCTGGTCGCAGTGGTTTCGGTTTTGGCTCATTTGCATATCAAAATGGGGGACGGATATTAAACGCACGTGTTTCAGGATTTGTTAAATGTGCCTTTTCCAGTATGCGTGTCAAGTGCCTGAGAAAAACTGAAATGGAAAATTTCTGATCTTGAAACAAAAATGTGCTTGCAGGTCGACATCGGCAGCGGAGTACTCGTTGAACAGAACATTATTGAGAGATTGGAACGCAGCTGTCAGAGTGGCCCTGGGAAGCTTGCGCGCTCTCTCTTGCGTCATGTGTTTGCCGAAGAAGAGTTGCGAGGAAGATCCCTCTTTGGTATGAAGAGCAATGCTCAGAAGGAGAGACCAGCTAAAGATGCCCTCGACCCGATACGCGTCAATGCTGTCATAGGTAAATATGCTTGTCTGGCTTTGTCCCTCTGTTTTGTTGTCACGTGCTATCTAGTTCATTATTGATGATAGATATTTTATTTTAAATTATTGATGGTAGATATTTTTATCCTCATGGCTAAAATTGGGCGTAGTATTAAGTGTCTCAATGTCATGCAGTAGATGAGGAAATGTAGGTTTCAAACTGTGCAAAGAATGGTGTTGTGGGTGTTTTCTGGAAGCTTTCCACACTAATGGCATCAGAGTTCTGTTCTAGCCTGGCTCACAGCAAATCCTTACACATGTTTAACCCGCTTCTGTAGTTCTTCCATTGTTGCCATTGCTGCTTACACAACTTACGTCTTGCTTCAAATATGCAGATCTTGCGAATACTGAGCATTATGACAAAGTAACGTGACACGTGGATTCGGGCTCACACAATGCACTTCTTGCTCATTAATAGAGCCTGAAGTTTTAGGGTTTTACCCTATTCTTCCCCGAATTTGCACCCTGAATTGAAGGTTGCCTCTTTACGGAACTCGATTTTTACCCGGATAATTCCCCTCACTGGGATGTCTGTAGGAATGCAATAACATACTTGGTTGGCAGCAAATACAGCTACATCACTGTTTGTACCAAGCCAGTACAGTTATTTTGAGTAACTGAGCCCAATTTCTCCCAGAATTTAGCCTAATGGACGTTTTTCCACCCGAATTCACATGAATGTAGAGCACATGTTTATTTACCGTATTTTTATCTTCCGAATTTAGAAAAAAATATTTCCCGCAAACTTCAGGCTCTACTCATTAAGCTTTCATATTCTTGGCTTAATGGGTACAGAGAATTGTGGAAGAAGATTCGATGAATGCTGTGCGCATAATGCCTATATCTGCTTCATACTGTTGATGTAATGCTGTCCGCAAAAAGTAGCTCATTTTCCAAATTTGGTATAGGCTGTAGGGTGTCACAGCAGCAGCATCCTGAAATTGTAAATGAAAAACGTGGCAATTGGAGACGTCTATCATGCTTATTTTTAGTAAGTTTTTTTACCTCCTTGTTACGTGGGTTTCTTCTGCTTATATCATTATATAACGATTTTCTCAAATTCTGCTTTGAAATTAGCTAACCCAAGGTCGCTTTTTTGCACAACTGTGGAGTCCTTGCAGAACCCACTGCATTTCTCCAAAATCCAAGTTTGTATTGGTAGGCTACTGCATAAAAAAAAGGAAAGAAAAAGAACAGGATGCAGCATTTTGGTATATCCACTGCCAGGTGGACATGAATATTTGCCTGGAGTGCGGCTGCCGCACATGAAGACTTTATTACATTATTTATCGGGCGGCGCTAGTGATATCCAGCTAGCCCAACCAGCTTCTAATAATTTTGCGTATCATCCCACTTTTCCACGATAACACTATAGGCACCCATCCGATCTTTGTCATGTTTTTGTGGCGTAACAACCACCTCTCTTCGGACGAAGAGTGAAGTTCTGGAAAAGTTCATGACTGAGGATGCATCGAAATGCTCATCCTACGTTGTTGTTTTCTTTTTCTGTCATGGTAGATCATGAATACTTGGTTGGATTTTAGTGAATTGGCATCAAGTCGACACAGACTTCTGAGTCGTAAACCCAAAAGGTGCTTGGCTAATTTACCAAGGTTTGTGAGAATGGCTCTGCTGCTGCTGAAAGCAAATGAAACGTGCAGAACGAGGTTTGAAAGACCAAATAACCGTCACCAGATGTGCCTATGAAGGGTGCTTGTTTAATTCTAGTATTTTCACATAGCCATTGGATAAGCTCATGCGAGAGCATTGTAAGTAATATTCATACACATTGTTTTTCACATTATAGGCTACACATGCAGCAAATTTCCACAAGCAAGTGTGGCATACATCAAAAATAGCCTTGCATCACTCTTGGCCCGGGAGATGAAGTAAATGAAAGGGATGTCAAACCCTCTACGTTCATGTCATCTGTAGGACATGTTTTCATAATGCTGTGATAACACTGAGTGTGCACGGGTAGTACACGGGTAGTGTGCAATACTGTATAAAGAATGTAATAAAGTAAGTGTATATCTCATCGTTGTCTCCTGTGTGCTAATTTACTACGCTTCTTTAGACTGGTTTGCAGAAACAGCAGCACATATTTAATTTCAATGTGTACTCAATAGAAAAGCCACAGCCTTTCTGTCTGAAAAGCTCCATAGGATTTCAGAAGGTACAGCTCAACAGAATTTCAGAAAGCACGCGGTGGCCACTTTTCAACAGTTGGCAATAAGGAGTCAACAGATCCCTCAATGGAAATGCTTGCGCTTTTCAACATAATAACCATAAGGTCCGTTGACACATGTCAATGAAGTTTCAATTGAACCTCAGTACATATTTTTGTAAGGGTTGCACGACGTGATGCAATCTGCAGCAATGACACAGCTGCGAACTTGGGAACATTGGTAGCCGCCACGATTGGTTGTGCCTCATATGCACCAAATGCTCATAACCTCCAAACGCTCAAAACCTCCAAACGCCCATATGCACCGAAAAAAAGTTGGCGGTTTTGAGCGTTTGGTGGAAATGAGCAGGAGGGGAGAACCTGCTCATAAGCACCAAACGTCCAGAACATCCGAATGCTCATATGCACCAAAGACGGGCGACCACAAAGGCCGGGTCTTTCTCTCCCGCATTTGGAACAAGGTCATAGGGTAGAAAGGTGGAATGAATGGCGACTACCAAGGCCGCTTAATGTAGCATTTTTTTATTGCCGCTTAATGTGTCAGTTTGAAGTTTATATAACAGCTTGGTCCTGCTTGTATGTAGCCAGAACGAATAGAATTGCTTCCTGATCTTGTCGCGTTGTCTGTACTCCGCAAAATAAAGAGAGGAACAGAAAGAACAGACGCAATTTGTACAATACAAGCGCTGCAGCAAATGGAACCGCTTTTATGTTCCTCATTAAATGGCGTGCAGCATTTATTGTTCATTAAGATTAATGTTAATTTAAAAAAGCATGCCTTCCAATTTGAAGAAATGAGGAGTGCGAACGATAGCACTTGGTTGGCTATGATCCGGTTCATCAGGTGTCCACAACGACGCTCCTGTATTTTTGGGCGCACGGAAAACCGCGCGGGACCATTTCTTCCGCCACGCAACCAGGGACCAATTTTTCCGGGACTATTTTTTTTTCCGAAACTCAATCCAACGTGCTCTACAATTCGCGCTCCTATAGTTCTTCAACCTTCGGTCTGGAAGATGACTGGCTTGGTACTTTGGATGATTGGTTTTCAACTCATTTCTGTTTGCCCACAGTTTTAGGCATTCGGGAGCAACGTTACTTCCTCTTATAAGTAGAGCTCGGAAATTTACGTGCTAAAACCATGAAAATAGACAGGTATTTCGACCCTCAAAAACACCTAAACAGGCAATAACATGCAAAAAGAGACACATTGTAAACTTGTAACACATGCCAAAACTACTTCTAATGTACGCTTCATGACGCAGGCTTTATACTCTAGAACTGTAGCGAATGCCACAGAACCATTCGATGACGCCAGTGCCTGACTGCGACGCTGTGCAGCGCCAAGCCTTCTTCCTGCACCGCTAGTTCAAGCTCACCTGGTGTTATCGTTGATTCCCTAACATATATTCAGTTTCATTGTATTTAAGTTTATTTCTTCAGTTTACGTTTACTACTCGTTTTCTCTTATGTTTACTCGTTTATGTAGCGTTAGCCGCTATCGAGTAGACGGCGTTCCATGCTGATATCCGACCATCGGCCATGATTTCAAGTATTAAAAATTTTTGGCAAATAAAAAAAAATAAATGACATTTGTCAACGATTTATCCCCGTTGAATATGGACAAATTTTAACAACGTATTATTGTTTGTAATCAACTGACCATTGTATAGGAGAAAGAACAGTTTGAGTTTATTTACTTTTCGCCTATGTGCGGGTTAATCTAAATTTAGTTCTTGCAACAGACATGTAACCGAAGAACTTCTTCGAAACCTAGACAAGGTAATCATGGCAGAAGATCTTTCTACTTTCTCTATTTTTTTCGGATAGCGTGCATGTGCAGTGACCGCAGACTGCAGATGTATACACTAGGCGAGGTTGAACTAAGGTTTTATATGCTGTTAATTTAATATCTTTCGTTGTGCTATGGCGAAATTTCCTTCTTAGCATCCACAGACTTCGAGTGGCTTTCGCGCACATATGACTTTCCCGTTTCAGACCGTTCCCTTTAAATATGTCACCAGCAATGAGAAGGGTGTTCCGAAGAAGCACAGACTATCGGTTGCTCCCAACCTGGGGGAACTTTCTTCAATATGTCTCCTACTGGTTCGTAAATGAGAAACGTCTACAAATAACCAGTGGACTCCCTGCAAAAAGGAACAACAACAACAACAAAAAGCAGAGGACACTGATTGCCCGCTCCGTATGCTCGAGTCAAAAGTTACAGAAAACGACGTGCGGATGACACAGTGCAGATGCAGTTTTGAACTCCCTTCGAACAAACGCCTTTCGATCAAACGGCTTTCGACCAAGTGGCGTTCGATCAAATGGCATTCGACCAAACGGCGTTCGACCAAATGGGCAGACACCACGGCGGACGTGTTTGTCACGTTCAAACACCCATTGACTCACGGTAACCCCATTCAAACCCACACATTCAGCCAAATTCGAACTGTATAAACTTCCAAACTGACACATTAAGTGGCCTTGATAGTCTCCATTCATTCCTCCTTTCTCACCCTATGACCTTGTTCCAAATGCGGGAAAGGAAGACCCGGCCTTTGTGGTCTCCCGCCTTTCGGTGCATATGAGCATTCGGATGTTCTGGACGTTTGGTGCTTATGAGCAGGTTCTCCCCTCCTGCTCATTTCCACCAAACGCTCAAAACCACCAACTTTTTTTTTTCGGTGCATATGGGCGTTTGGAGGTTTTGAGCGTTTGGAGGTTATGAGCATTTGGTGCTTATGAGCTACTACCGGGAAGGTTGTTTTCTTTGTCTTGTTATTGCGTTCTTTTTGTTTTTGTTAACGTTTCGGTGGTGTGGCGGATAAGGCTGGCAGACAATTAACAACAACAGCAAAATATGCGCCTCTTATCCGCCCTTTATCCGCGACCGGTCTTATAGTGTACGATCATTGCTCTGGTGGAAAGACGCTCGTTATCTCAATGCAAATGAGGCCGCAACCAGAAACGAAATATTTGCTACGTTTGTGTAGATGTTTTTCGCCCCTGGTTTAGAGTCGTAAATGCGCATACACAAGTGAGACGCGTACACGCGTGGCATATCTGCTATCAGGAAGAATTACGTTCCAATTGCGACGATGTCATCCTTCGACTGTTTGCGACATCCAGTGGTTTTACGATAGTGAATAACAGAAATGCCAGTCTATTTGCAAGATAGGCTGTCGTCGCAAGCGTTCACGTATGCATATCTGCATTCTCTTCTCTTTGCAGTCGACAAGTACGAAGGCTGTCCTGATCACCCTGAGATGTGCGAAACTAGATGCCGCATTTATATGTCCTCTAAGGGAAAGTGCGACCGGGAGTATCCGAAGAGATGCATCTGCTACTGAACATCAAGACGAATATGCGTTCAATTCATAATTAAATCACCTAGATGTGAATAAATAACCTATAATAATCACCGAAACACATTTTCCGTTGTGTATCACAGTAGGAGGAACTATAGCACAAGCATGCGCAAATAACACTCAGTGTAGCACGCTCAGTTGTATTGGCAGCTGTTTCTTGACTATGAGACATTGATGTGAGGTAGGATGGCATAGTGTAGCTATCTGCACTTCTGTAGTGGTGTTGAACTCCACGAACCCTGGCCCTACAGGAAAGAAAAAACTGTGCCTTCAGATTTCAAGTGCTACGATTAGCCACCGATATATCTTCTGTGCAATAAAAATTCAAAAATTCAAAATATTTTTCAGAACATACATTCACGCTTTGCAACGATATTAAATGTACTTACGTATAGAAGCAAAATTACAGTGCATTACGTCAGTTTATTGCTATGATTTCGCGGAAGCTAGAACATCGTGGGCCAAGCGACAACTTGCACCTTATTATGTCCTGTTGTGGTTATGGGGTAAACTGATTATACGGTTATGAACACAAACCGGCTGAACACAAGTATTTAATTCGCAACTTATTTGTGAGGCAAGATATATTAGATTGCGTTGCCCTTGATTTCAGGGTCGTGTCACAAATTCGCAGGTCTCTGTCCAGAGTTACTTGACCAGGGATTTCCCTGGAAAGTATGAAGAGCAGATTGCTGTTTTGACTGCTTGAGGTGTGCATATTTAGGTGTGCATATTAGGTGTGCATATATATGAATACCTATTTGACAAGTGTAGCGACATGTAAATGCGACAAGTAAATGTAGCGACAGTATAGCGACATGTAAATGCCGGTGCGACATCATATGTTAGTCCACATTATATGCTTATTTGTCTATGCAGCTACTGTGATAGGGATACTGTACCGTAAATACATTCTTAACGAAATTTGACAGGAATGTTACGGAATTTGTCAGACGTCAAAACATTGGAGTAACAACCGGGACTGGTGTACTTAAAAGGGGGGGGGGAACTATACTTAACGTTTCGAGCGGACGCTCTTCATCAGAAAAAAGGGGGAACCGGAAACTGGTGCGGGAGGATGTTAAACATACTGCCCAGCCTGCTAGGGGGCTGCACGTTCACGTGCAGCCCCAGAACGTTCTTCAACAAAACCCATAAAATATTTGCAAACGACGGGCCCATTTTGGTTCCCATAGCAACACCACATTTCTGCCTGTACACAGCCCCTATAAACTCAAAAGCATTAGCATTAAGGACGATTTTGGGCCAGCCGTATGATTGCGTTAGTGGGGGGATCTAAGACTGATCGTCCGTCCAAGAAGTATTGTAGCGCTGACAATCCCTCTGCGTGGGGTATGACCGTATAGAGAGAGACCACGTCCATTGTAAATATGATATAGTTGCCAGGGAGTTGGATAGTTGACAGCTGCTGAACAATATGAGTGGTATCCTTCGAATAGGAAGGTAAGGCGAAAACCAGGGGTTGTAAGATGGAATCAACGAATACCGAAATAAGTCTCGTGGGACATGCAACGGCTGAGACTATTGGGCGCCCAGGACAACCGAGTTTCTGTATTTTTGGAAGGAGGTAAAACGAAGAAACTTGAGCGTTTTTAAGTATGAGGCTTTTGGCTTGGCTGGGTAAGGAGCCACTTGATATCTCGTATCGTACAGTGTGGGCGACCTTCTCTTGATGTTGGGATGTCGGATCCGTATCAAGCCTTTCGTAGAATCTTGTGTCAGAGAGCTGTTTTTCTGCCTTCGCTATGTATAGGTCTCTGCGCCAAGCTACAACCGCTCCACCCTTGTCAGCGGGTTTGATAACAATATCATCCCTGGATCTCAGTTCCCTTAACGCAGCAAGTTCCGAACGTTTCAGCTTACGGAAGGAGACATTAAGCTTCGCTTTAATTTACATAAGACACTAAGCTTTTATCGTTTTTATCGTCAAAACATTACCGATGTCTAATGCCCTGGGTTTTCCGCGGTTCCGCGAAATTTCACGGATTCCAGAATTCATCGTGGAATCCCTTATTTTGCTCGAAATTTCGCGGCCTTTTGTCCGGAAATCCGAGTGAGTCGAAGGACGCGATTGGCGCGACGTGGACAGTTACTACGAAGTGCAGCGTCGCAGGAGAAGTATTGCACGCTCACGCGAAATCCCGTCAGATATGCTGCTCCAAGGTACACGGACCCTTCGACATATTTACTCGCGCATTTTGCGCCATCGCCTAATTTGCGCATCGCATATTTTTTAGTTGACCACTAAAAATGAGAAGAAAACAAAAAATCGCGTAATTTGCGCACCCGCGTTTTCGTGCGCGGATATCTGGCACTTGTGTCTCAGCGACCGTGGCGATTGCTTTTTGCAACTCCATTAGTGCTACCGAAGTTATTGCGATGCTTTTGCTTGATTTGCGCACACTTTCGAGTGATAGTCCACTGACGCCATGGACGATACTGTCGCTCGAACTACGAAACGCGGAAAGAAACGCTGGACAAACCTTATAGCACAACTGAAAAAGTTTGCGAACATAGCATGCTTTCGGTTGTCAAGTGCGGACTAGCGGCGTCTTCCAGCTTCGTGCTTCTTTCACGCTTGCGCAATGCAGTGATGGCGTCAATATCGGCTCTACCGAGAGCCTATATGAGCCTAAAATTTTGAAATTTTGCGTCGTTTGAATATCATTACGAACGTTCCCGCGCAATTTGCACTTTTTTTGGGGAGAAAATGTGCGCAAATTGTGCGTGTAAATACGGTAAATAGGTTTTCGAACGGAATTAGGGTGCTTGCTCCGAATTTAGCGTCTATTCCGAGCAAGTATTTGTCAATCCCTATAAATTTTGCAGATACTGAAATATCTTTCAGCGGGCATAAAATTATTGTAGCGGACCACGCCAGTCGCTGTCAAAGGAGAACACAATATATCATGTATTGCAGAAGTTTATAAAATATTTTTTGTACCCACCTTATCCAAGAAAATAGTGTTTCCCGCTTCAAGCAGCCGTTGACTCCTTGCCGCGGAAAATGGCGGAACTTACAAGTCGGCGCCGCGAAATTTTGAATTTGCCGCAGCAGAAAACCAGGTGCCTTACCGATGACCCAGCAAAGTACGGATAACGCCATCACGCTCTTACGAACATCATGGCTCTTACGAACAAGTTACCCACAGGCTAGGAGGAATTGTCAACAACTGAAAATAAGCAATCCGGTTTTGTAAAAAACGTCCATATCGACCTTGCAGAAATGCAATCTGTTCACCACAAAACTTCTGCACATGAGTCCTCCATAAGTGATCTCGAAGACAGGTCGCGCAGGTAACACATTTCCTTTATCGCATACAAGACTGTCCGGGTGAATCATGGAGCGATAGGGAATTGAAGGTAATCGATCTGAGTCAATCAAACCTTGACCTTCAATGCACACCTCCTGACCTCAACCGTGTGCATAAATATATATCAGCTATATCATATATATAGCTATATCATAGCTATATCACTATGACCTTTGTAGTCGCTGCGCCAGAAAAAACCCTAATCATCATCCTCATCATCATAAAATAGGTAAATTGGGTAGTGGAAGACCTATACCTATTACTGCCACGTTTTGTTCTTTTAATGTAAGAGAAAATGTGTTGTCTTCGGGCCATAAGCTCAAGGCTCAGGTATAAACTTCGGAAACGACTTTTCATCAGCCACGCGATTGACTCATCGACGGCTCGCGGAATTCGCAAAGACACAACAGGATGTCTTTAAAGGGACTGTAGCATCTGTTGTGGTCGATTCCGAAACTACTGTGCCATTCTACTGCTCGTTCGTCACCAACAGTGACGCCCAAATTCTGACGCGAATCCATGGCAAATGGAGACGAAGGATGTCGAGAGCATGCCGGAATGCCCTCCCTCCAAACGACACTTGAACAAAGCCGTGAGCATCCTTTGAGAGCAGCCGTGAGACAAGGGGGGGGGGGGGGGTCGAGGTAGCTTGCCGTAGTTGGCCGCACTCAAGTGGGCATCGTCACGACTATAGCCAAAAAAAAAAAGGAAAAGAAAGTGGGAGAGGGGAGTTGAGGACTTCAAAGTGATGTAGAGGCAGGATGACCGGTACTGATGGGACGGAAGCACACTGTAGGTGAGAGGTGCACTAGAGTGGTCTCTCCGCTAGGCCCGTTTCTTGAAGAAAGCGCACGAGGCCGCGAGTTTTTGAAAGTCGTTCCGCACAAGGACCTTCGGGGAAGAGGACGTCCGTCAGTATACCAGGCCTGGCATGGTGAGCGTCCTTTGACGCGGGCAAGACCAATCAGAGAGAGGCAGAGAGACTTCAGCGTCCGACCGCCGCTCGGGAGTGATGGCGTCTGCAGGTCGCCGAGAGGTCTGAAATCGCCTTGAGGAATGCTGGTTAGCGTCTAACGTGTTTGTGCAACGTAACACCGTATTCCACGAAACATGGCCATGTCAGCACCCACACTGGTAAGCGACAGTCGGCGCATTTACCGAGGTCTTTTTACTTGGTATGCGGCAGTGCGAATGCGAAGCAGACGACGTCGGAGACAATCGCCTGCGCTGCGCTGCCATTCGTGTGCCCGGCTTGCGTCATCCTGGCTTAGCTGCAGAGGGAGTTCGAATCTTTAACGCTGGTTTATTTAACAGGTACGCTGTTTAACGTTTTCGGAAGAGCAATTTGGCCAAGTAGACTGCGAAACCATGCCGGACGTTACCGTATCTGTCTCATGCACACTTTTCCTGATGTGATAGTCCCTTTAAGCTCCGAGACAACAACGCATGCACGCACGATCTCACTCAAGCCCCTCCGACATTATTGTACTAACGGAGACGTGGTTATCCGCTTCAATTTCCAGTGATGAACTATTGTCCTTCCTTACTGATTAGACTATCTTTCTGGGGAACATGTACTGTAAAATGGGACGGGGTGTTCTCGTCGCTGCTGAGAAACTCCTGCATCGATCACTTATTGACACCTGTAACATATTAGAAATATAATAGGTCGCGTTGTTACACCTTCTGTTATTGGTGGCTGTTACAGGTCACCTGTCACACGTCGCAATATCACACGAGCAGGATATTCTATTATAGCAGAAGGCTGGAATCCCTCTCTGCTCAGTTAAGTCACTTCACTCATCGTTTATACCACGCATGATGGGTCTTCTACGTTCCTCGGCCGGTGTTTTGTGGCAGACTCTCTAGGCCTTTGTCTTTGCTCGAAGGATGTACCACGTACCTCTTGTGGGCGGTTGGCCTGGACGGGCCGAAAAGTTATCTTCCCATTTTTACCCACAGAACCATTAACCGCCCATCAACATCCAGCGAACGTCGGGTTGTGGATGCTGGGTACGCATTCCCAAGAATTAGTTACCAAACGTAAAGCATGCTTCACCCCATACTCCCCTGTGTTGGGTGAAACCTACCGCAACACCTCCCATAGGCACCATGCATTCAGAACGCTTTTTCTTCAATAACTTAATTTCACTTCCATAATTTGCAATGCTCTCTGGGGTGTCCCGCATATGTTATAAAGCGAATACATTCACGAAGTTTGAACAGTCTACGAATACTTTCCTTGGTTCCACGGAGGTATAGGTTAAATGCAAGGGCTCAATGGAAAAATGGGTGGAAACGCGCAAACGCAGGGAACCAACGGTTTTCTACATAGAAAAGAATGCTTTGGTAGAATGATGCAACTATAGCCCTAGTATTTATATCCCAGAGAGTATTTTGAGAAACGGAAGTGTTTGTGACTTAAGAGACATGAAAGTTGGTGTCCTCGTCTACCGCGCAAGCACAGGGAACCAACAGTTTTCTACCTAGAAAAAATGCTTTAGTAGGATGATGCAACTATAGCCCTAGTATTTATATCCCGGAGAGCATTTTGATAAACAGAAGCGTTTACGACTTAGGAGGCATGAAAGTTGATGGCCTTGCCCACGGGAGCAAAAATTTGGGCAAGCGCACCAGCACGGCGAACCAACAGTTTTCCACCTAGAAACGATACTTTGGTAGAATGATGCAACTATGCCTATAGCATTTATATCCCGGAGAGCATTTTGATAAACGGAAGCGTTTGTGACTTAAGAGGCATGAAAGCTGGTGTCCTCGTCTACCGCGCAAGCACAGGGAACCAGCAGTTTTCTACCAAGAAAAGAAACCTTGGGTAAATGATGCAACTATAGCCCTAGTATTTATATCCCGGAGGGCATTTTGATAAACGGAAGCGTTTGTGAGTTAGGAGGCATGAATGTTGCTGGCCTTGCCCACGGGAGCAAAAATTTGGGCAAGCGCGCCAGCACGACGAACCGACAGTTTTCCACCTAGAAACGATACTTTGGTAGAATGGTACAACTGTGCCTCTAGTATTTATATCCCGGAGAGCATTTTGATAAACGGAAGCGTTTGTGACTTAAGAGGCATGAAAGTTGGTGTCCTCGTCTATACCGCGCAAGCACAAGGAACCAGCAGTTTTCTACCAAGAAAAGAAAGCTTTAGTAGAATGATGCAACTATAGCAAAAGTATTTATATCCCAGAGAGCATTTTGATAAACGGAAGCGTTTGTGACTTAAGAGGCATGAAAGTTGGTGTCCTCGTCTACCGCGCAAGCACAAGGAACCAACGGTTTTCTACATAGAAAAGAATGCTTTAGTAGAATGATGCAACTATAGCCCTAGTATTTATATCCCGGAGAGCAGTTTGATAAACGGAAGCGTTTACGACTTAGCAGGCATGAAAGTTGCTGGCCTTGCCCAGGGGAGCAAAAATTTCGGCAAGCGCGCCAGCACGAGGAACCGACAGTTTTCCACCCAGGAACAATACTTTGGTAGAATGATGCAACTATGCCTCTAGTATTTATATCCCGAAGAGCACTTTGATATACGGAAGCGTTCGTGACTTAAGAGGCATGAAAGTTGGTGTCCTCGTCTACCGCGCAAGCACAGGGAACCAACGGTTTTCTACCTAGAAAAGAATGCTTTGGTAGAATGATGCAACTATAGCCCTAGTATTTACATCCCGGAGAGAATTTTGATAAACGGAAGCGTTTACGACTTAGGAGGCATGAAAGTGGCTGGCCTTGCCGACGGGAGCAAAAATTTGGGCAAGCGCACCAGCAAGAGGAACCGACAATTTTCCGCCTAGAAACGATTACTTTGGTACAATGATGCAGCTATGCCTCTAGTATTTATATCCCGAAGAGCATTCTGATAAACGGAAGCGTTTGTGACTTAAGAGGCATGAAAGTTGGTGTCCTCGTCTACCGCGCAAGCACAGGGAACCAACGGTTTTCTACCTAGAAAAGAATGCTTTGGTAGAATGATGCAACTATAGCCCTAGTATTTATATCCCGGAGAGAATTTTGATAAACGGAAGCGTTTACGACTTAGGAGGCATGAAAGTTGCTGGCCTTGCCCACGGGAGCAAAAATTTGGGCAACCGCGCCAGCAAGAGGAACCGACTATTTTCCACCTAGAAACGATTACTTTGGTACAATGATGCAGCTATGCCTCTAGTATTTATATCCCGAAGAGCATTTTGATAAACGGAAGCGTTTGTGACTTGAGAGGCATGAAAGCTGGTGTCTTCGTCTACCGCGCAAGCACAGGGAACCAACGGTTTCCCACCTAGAAAAGAATGCTTTGGTAGAATGATGCAACTATAGCCCTAGTATTTATATCCCGGAGAGAATTTTGATGAACGGAAGCGTTTACGACTTAGGAGGCATGAAAGTTGATGGCCTTGCCCACGGGAGCAAAAATTTGGGCAAGCGCGCCAGCACGAGGAACCGACAGTTTTCTGCCTAGAAACGATACTTTGGTAGAATGATGCAACTATGCCTCTAGTATTTATATCCCCGAGAGCATTTTGATAAACGGAAGCGTTTGTGACTTAGGAGGCATGAAAGCTGGTGTTCTCGTCTACCGCGCAAGCACAGGGACCAGCAGTTTTCTACCAAGAAAAGAAACCTTGGGTAAATGATGCAACTATAGCCCTAGTATTTATATCCCGGAGAGCATTTTGATAAACGGAAGCGTTTGTGACTTAGGAGGCATGAAAGTTGCTGGCCTTGCCCACGGGAGCAAAAATTTGGGCAAGCGCACCAGCACGGCGAACCGACAGTTTTCCACCTAGAAACGATACTTTGGTAGAATGATGCAACTATGCCTATAGCATTTATATCCCGGAGAGCATTTTGATAAACGGAAGCGTTTGTGACTTAAGAGGCATGAAAGTTGGTGTCCTCGCCTATACCACGCAAGCACAAGGAACCAGCAGTTTTCGACCAAGAAAAGAATGCTTTAGTAGAATGATGCAACTGCAAAAGTATTTATATCCCGGAGAGCATTTTGATAAACGGAAGCGTTTGTGACTTAAGAGGCATGAACGTTGGTGTCCTCGTCTACCGCGCAAGCACAAGGAACCAACGGTTTTCTACATAGAAAAGAATAGTTTAGTAGAATGATGCAACTATATCCCTAGTATTTATATCCCGGACAGCATTTTGATAAACGGAAGCGTTTACGACTTAGGAGGCATGAAAGTTGCTGGCCTTGCCCACGGGAGCGAAAATTTGGGCAAGCGCGCCAGCACGAGGAACCGACAGTTTTCCACCTAGGAACGATACTTTGGTAGAATGATGCAACTATGCCTCTAGTATTTATATCCCGAAGAGCACTTTGATATACGGAAGCGTTTGTGACTTAAAGGGACTATGAAACGATTTTTTCTTCGTTTCGTTCGAAAGAAGACATTTTTCTGAGTCTAGAACCGAAATTTTACTTTCGTCGCGCGAGCGGATTTCTCGGGAGCGAATTTAAACGGAGCGGCGAAGGGAGGACAGCTGGCGCCGCGCCGTGACGAGCTGCCGAGCGGAGACACAACGGGTAACTTGACGCGACCACGGCCGGCTCAGCAACACGTCATCGTGACGTGTTGCCGAGCCGAGGAATCCCGCCAGGAGCATGCGCCGTAGGATCCCGCGTATGCGTTCATCGGGAGTGGAAATCTCCATGACAGCAGCTTTCGCGCGATCGGCAGATTTCGGCAGTGGCGGCAGCCACAGCGCGAGCTCGCAGCATTACTTGCCATTGTGCAACACCGGTGACGTAACGGGGAACCGAAAAGCGGTCCGTACAGTTACACCATCGGCAGGGAAATATGCGCGGGAGAGGAGGAACGCGGAAGAGACATTTCCAGCGCTCGCTCCTCGCAGAGTGGAGCGATTTCGTCCGGAAAAATTTGTGGCATATTAGTTTCTCTGCGGGAAGAACAGTTTCCATCGAAAAAAAGTATGGGGGTTCGGGAAATTTCATAGTCCCTTTAAGAGGCATGAAAGTTGGTGTCCTCGTCTACCGCGCAAGCACAGGGAACCAACGGTTTTCTACCTAGAAAAGAATGCTTTGGTAGAATGATGCAACTATAGCCCTAGTATTTATATCCCAGAGAGCATTTTGAGAAACGGAAGCGTTCACGACTTAGGAGGCATGAAAGTTGCTGGCCTTGCCCACGGGAGCAAACATTTGGGCAAGCGCGCCAGCAAGAGGAACCGACAATTTTCCACCTAGAAACGATTAGTTTGGTACAATGATGCAACTATGCCTCTAGTATTTATATCCCGAAGAGCATTTTGATAAACGGAAGCGTTTGTGACTTAAGAGGCATGAAAGTTGGTGTCCTCGTCTACCGCGCAAGCACAGGGAACCAACGGTTCTCTACATAGAAAAGAATACTTTGGTAGAATGATGCAACTATAGCCCTAGTATTTATATTCCGGAGAGAATTTGGATAAACGGAAGCGTTTACGACTTAGGAGGCATGGAACTTGCTGGCCTTGCCCACGGGAGCAAAAATTTGGGCAAGCGCGCCAGCACGAGGATCCGAGTATTTTCCTCCTAGAAACGAATACTTTGGTAGAATGGTGCAACTATGCCTCTAGTATTTATATCCCCGAGAGCATTTTGATAAACGGAAGTGTTTGTGACTTAAGAGGCATGACAGTTCGTGTCCTCGTATACCGCGCAAGCACAGGGAACCAACAGTTTTCTACCTAGAAACGCATACTTTGGTAGAATGGTGCAATTATGCCTCTAGTATTTATATGCCGAGGAGCATTTTGATAAACGGAAGTATTTACGAATGAAGAGGCATGAAAGTTGTTGGCCTTGCCCACGAAGAGTAAAAATTTGGGCAAGCGCGCCAGCATAAGGAACCTACAGCTTTCTACCTAGATACGTATACTTTGGTAGAATGATGCAACTATGCCTCTATATAGTATTTAAATCCTGGAGAGCATTTTGATAAGCGGAAGCGTTCAATTGTTAAGAGGCATGAAAGTTGGTGTCCTCACCCAGCACCGTGCAAAGCACAAGGAACCAATAGTTTTCTACGTAGAACACTTGGGTAGAATGATGCAAAAGCGACAGCGTACGATATACTAAGACTGACTATTAGTAAGTTTTAGTATATCGTACGATATCGCCTTTTCGTACGTAAGCCACAGCTCTGTTTTTCACATGCGCTGTTTTTCTTGCGCGTGCGTAGAACAGCCAACGCTATCCCTCATGTATGCAAAGGCGATAGCGTACAACATACTAAAGCTCACTATTGTAACTGGGTCGTCAGTAGTGGCGTCAGTAGGGGGATGCACGGGCGCGGTCGGCAATAAGTGACGGGATAGAAGGTGGGCGACGCGCCGTAGTAATGACCACATGAGGAGCCCTTTGCGAGAACGAGAGTTCGTTTTTTTTGTTTTTTGTTTGTTTTTTGCGCTTGTGATCTGACAATAGCGAATTTTAGTTTATCGTACGCTATCGCATTTGCGTATGTAAGGGATAGGGTGATGGTTCTGCACAGTGCGCTCTTTATGTTTTGCGCGTGCGCAGAATCACCAACGCTATCGCTTACGTACGCAAAGGCAATAGCGTGTGATGCACTAAAACTCTCTAATTGAGATTTTTAATATATCGTACGCTATCGCATTTGCGCCCGTACGGGATACTGTTGGTACTTCTGCGCACATCCATAACCGAAAAAGGCATTTGGGCAATGCGTAGAACCACAACGATAGTGAGTTTTGTTACGAGGGGTGTTCAAGTCAATCCGGGACTTTCTGTCTCCTGAGTGTACAAAAGGCTCGCGCTACTTCTTTTTCGTCATTTTCACACGCGACAGGCCTCCGGGTACACCACGTGGTGATCCAAAGTTTATGCAAAAACAGAAGACACGTGCTGGACAAGATGGCCGACGACGAGGTGATCGCGCACATCGAACAGCGAATTGTCATGAAGCTTCTCGTAAATGAAGGCGTAAAGTCATCTAAAATTCACTGAACACTTCAGGCTCAGTATGGCCACGATACACTTAGCCGCAGCAAAGCGTTTGAGTGGTACAAACGGTTCCGAGATGGCCGTACATCAGTGCAGGACGAATCCGGCCGGTGCGGCTCACAGCCCAGTGTCAGAGTTCCTGATAACATCCAACTTGTGGAGCGCCTGATCCTCAAGGACCGACGGATAACATGTCTCGAACTGGCTCGAAAGACGGACCTTTCTGTGGGAACGTTGAACACTATCATTCATGAACACCTCCAGTTTCGGAAAGTTAGTGCCCGTTCGGTCCCGAGGCAGCTCTCCGTGTTTGACCGGCAGAAAAGACTGGAAATCTCCCAAGAGTTAAGGTACCGTTTCGACACTGAAGGACAGCCGTTCCTTGATCGGGTCATACCGTGCGATCAAACGTGGGTGCACCATTTCACTCCTGAGTCTAAACGCGCATCAAAACAGTGGAAGCATCCGGGCTCGCCAGCTCCCAAGAAGTTCCGAAGCACCCCGTCTGCGGGTAAGGTCATGGCCACGGTTTTCTGGGACAAGGCTGGCGTTGTTCATGTTGATTTGCCCAGTGGTACCACCATCAATAGTGCATATTACTGCCGGTTCTCAGGGATGTACATAAGGCGCTGAAGCAAAAGCGGCCGGGCCTCATCACCAAAGGAGTCCTCCTCCTACAGGACTATGCGCGCCCGCATACCGCGCATCTCACGACACGCACCTTACAGGAACTTGGCTGGGAGTTGCTGCCACATCCACCTTACAGTCCAGACCTCGCCCCCAGCGATTTCCATCTCTTCGGGCCACTGAAGGCGTTCCTTTAGGGCCGCCACTTCAACTGCTACGACGAGGTCAAGAATGCGGTCCGATCATGGCTGCTACGCGCCGGTAAGGATTTCTACGCTACTGGCATCCAAGCCCTCGTGAAACGCTGGGACAAGTGCATTAGTGCAGCTGGAGATTTCGTTGAAGAAATAAAACTAATTTGTCGCCTGTAAGTTGATTTTAGTTTTGCGAAAGATGAAAAGTCCCGGTTTGACTTGAACACCCATCGTATATCGCACACCGTCGCCTTTGCGTTCGTAAGGGATCGTGTGGTGGTTCTACGCAACAAGCAAAGCAATGTTTGTGTTGCGCATGCGCACAGCCGCCAATGTTATCTCTTACGTAGGCAAAGGAGACGGCGTACGATATACTAAAACTGTCAGATATCCCTTGCATACGTAAAGGAGATAGCGTACGATGTACCAAAACACTGTATTATGTATCGCGTACGATTGCTCTGGAAGGGGATTCATTATTGAGGGGGTCACGCAAAGAGCTCCTACACCGGATGACGCGTACCCTATGACACCAATGCTCGCGATGTCGTTACTTTTATTTCTAGAGCTTTTATTAATTTTATGTTTGCGCCGCGAATCATCTGTGGCTGTGATCAGCGTGCAGACACGGACAGGTAGAGAGAGGACATCAGGAAATAGAGGGATAAAGGGGTAGTATGCGTGCTGGGCTGACTTCAAGGGAACGGTCGGCATTTGTCTGAGTCGTTTCTTGCGAAGCAGCGTCAGAAAGGTCCGTCACACACAGACGCTAACAGACGTACGGGTCGGAACGCAGTAGTGTGGATCGCACTTCGCTTTCAGGATTGATTTTTACTTTTCTTTTTTTTTTTTTGTTAGAAATCACTTCGCACTGATCCAACAAAGCCACAGAGCCAAAACTTTGTGCATCATCATTCGTTGCCACTGGAATGCTCCCTTCCATATCTTGTGCGGAGAGTGTTATATAAGCCAAAATGGTCAACGCGTTGCTCAAAGAATACGAGAGCATTAAAGGGAAATGGAACGGAAACAGACCACTGCTAGCGAATGATAATGTAAAATGCGAATGGATCAATGCGAAGTGATGTCCAAATCAAAAACTTCCCTCAGCAGGAGGAGTGGAAGCGACACACATTCGACAGACAGGAAATATTTCCTAAAACGAAGACATGTCCTTGAATCCGAGAAGCATGGTGAGAAACAAGGCAACGACAGAACAAGAAGTGGCGTCGCTTCCATAATCATCACCGATAGGTTGTATTGCTTATATATAAGCAGCACAATGTACTGAAAGTGAAGTGCAATGTGGGTGGACGGGTAGGCGGAAGTCCTTCAACAGACTCGTGAAACTAAAGAAGACACATACCGTCCACCCCTATTGCACTCGACTTTCAGTGCATTGTGCTGCTTGGGGCGTTTGTTCAGTGTAAACAGTGTTCCCAAGTTGAGAGACAGGGTAGCATTTGAAGTTGTATTTAAAACCCCAGGACAGATTTCGTCTTCCGGAGGTACGGAAAATGTGGTTGGCTGAAGAGTGGGAAAGGGGAATTAGTGACGAATCCAAAATAAAAAGAAAATGAGCTGTCTGGACCCAAGCAGCACAATGTACTGAAAGTCAAGTGCAATAGGGGTGGCGGTATGTGTCTTATCAATGTTCTTTACTTTCAGAATTCTGCTCAATGCCTTCCACCTACCCGTCCACCCCTATTGCACTCGACTTTCAGTACATTGTGCTGCTTGGGGACCAGCAGCTTTGTGGGGCACTCTTCGTTCGCTATCGCTATCAGTCCATGACACAGCAGCGTCTGTCGCCCGTCGCCTGAAAAAAATTCCCCGACCTGATCGAGGGATTAAAAATTTATACGAAGGCCATATTCGTCCCTTACAACTATGGTTATAGTGTGTACCGGTTGCCTCGTGCGAGACGAACTCGACAAGCCAACTCGACCTGCTCCTATTGAGTTCGTGTAAACGCGGCTGATATGTTGTCGAGATCGGCGTGAACCCCCCTTCATGCCGTACGTTCCCCGCAAGTGGGCGCAGTAAAGTCGCATCGGTAACAGACCACCTAGGCCAGGGTACTAAAGCTCAAATGCAGTCGCATTGACCATTGGACGACATCATGGCGGACCGGACAGAAAAGAAATGACCGTGTGGCAGCACCATTGCCAACTCTCGTCCCGCCCGGTCGGTTCAAACTACGCGCCACCGGCGCGAGAGCAGATAGTTCGGCCCTGGCTTTAGGACCACCGATACATTAAAAAGGCTACTTCCTCTCCTGACCTGTTTGTCGTGTCAGTCACAACAACTGGTGACCCGGACGTGATCTGGACGACTTCTGAACCTTTGCGGCACAGAATTTTTTCGGTAGGATGGCTACCGGAACACCTCCCGCCCCAGCATCTCCTCCTACCCTAGCCGTCCCCCGGTCACCGCCGCCTCAGGTTCCTGGACAGGCCCCTTCGCCAGCCCTTGCGAATCCAGCGTTCCATTACGCCGTTTCCCAGACTGCACTTCCTTCTTCAGCTCCGGCCCCACTCCACGTCGCTGCCGTGTCACTCAAGCTGCCCTCTTTCTGGCCCGCGGAACCGGTGGTCTGGTTTGGGCAAGCGGAAGCGCAGTTTGCACTCAGAGGCATTACCAACCAACTGACGAAGTTTTACCATGTCGTCGCGGCGCTCTCTCCAACAGAGGCAACTGAAGTCAGAGATCTGGTCGCCTCCCCTCCAGCGCATACGCCGTATGACACCCTCAAGGCTGAGCTCATTCGTCGGACCTCAATGTCGGAGCAGAGGCGGTATCAAAGACTGTTGACGCAAGAAGAACTTGGAGATCGCACCCCATCGCAGCTCCTCCGCCGCATGCGTCAACTTTTGGGCGACCGACCCGACGCCCTGGACGACTCGCTCCTTCGCCAGCTCTTTTTGCAAAGGTTGCCCGCGAATGTCTGCATGGTTCTGGCTGCTGCCGACAACATGAGCCTCAATGACCTAGCCAATCTCGCCGATCGAGTTCTGGAGATGGCACCACCTCAGATTGCTGCCGTAGCTCCGCCACGACATTCCCAGCTCCGTCCACCCCATACCGACACCACCAGCTCGGCACAACCAGTCGATCTTTCCGTGCTCGCCGACCAGATTGCGGCGCTTCAGCTCGAAGTCGCAGCCCTCCGACGGTCTTCCCGCTCCCCGCAGCGCTCGCAATCATCGCATCGCCGCCGCTCCCCATCCCCAGCTGGCATGTGCTGGTACCACTACCGTTTTCGTGCAAGAGTTCGCAAGTGCGTTCCACTTTGCACATTTTCGGAAAACGACAGCGCCAGTCACTAGAGATGGCGGCTGGTGACACTGGCGCATCGCCTACCCGCCTCTTGTTTGTCAACGACAAAAACTCCGGTCTCAAATTTTTAGTGGACACTGGTGCTGACGTGAGCGTTTTGCCATCTTCATTCTTCCACCGTCGTCGGCAACGAACTTCCCGCATCTGCAAGCCGTGAATGCAACGCCCATTGCTACGTACGGAGAGCACTCCCTTACTTTGAACCTCGGACTTCGAAGGACTTTTGCTTGGGTGTTCTTGGTTGCCGACCTCCAGTACCCCATTCTGGGAGCGGACTTCCTGAGCCACTTTGGCCTCTTGGTCAACATGAAGAAGCGAGTGTTGTGGGACGCAGAGACCAAGCTTCACGTCAAGGGACTCCCGTGCCATCAAGAAGTTCCCAATCGTGTCTCTCTCTTCAACACAGAACATCCAATTGGCCATAGTGTGACTCATTTCATCGAGACCACTGGACCTCCCGTGCACGCTCGACCTCGTCGCCTCGCACCAGAGCGCCTCGCTATCGCAAAAAAGGAATTTGAGCACATGCTCCAACTCGGTATTGTTCGTCCTTCCTCTAGCGACTGGTCGTCTGCACTACACATGGTGCCGAAAAAGACGGGCGACTGGAGGCCCTGTGGGGATTACCGGGCGCTGAACAAAGTTACCATCCCTGACCGGTACCCCATTCCGCACATTCACGATTTTGCCTGTAATCTGCACGGAACATGCCTTTTCTCCAAGATAGACCTCGTCAAGGCATATCATCAAATTCCGGTCGAGCCCTCACACATCCCGAAAACTGCCATTGTAACACCCTTCGGTATGTTTGAATACCTTCGGATGCCCTTCGGTCTGCGTAACGCTGCGCAAACCTTCCAGCGTTTCATAGATCAGGTTTTGCGAGGACTTCCATTTGCGTTCGCCTATATTGATGACATACTGGTTGCCAGTACTTCACCGGAAGAACACGAGACTCATCTCCGCGCAGTTTTCTCTCGGCTGGAGAAGTACGGAATCGTCATCAATGCTGCTAAATGTGAATTCGGCAAGGCATCCCTGGAGTTCCTCGGCCACCTCATCACCAGCGAGGGTATTCGTCCCCTGGACAAGAAGGTTGCAGCCGTCCGGAATTTCCCAGCGCCAACGTCTTTCCGCCAACTGCGAGAATTCTTGGGGATGATTAATTTTTACCGGCGTTTCATCCCATCATGCGCCCACGCGTTACGACCTCTGACGGATATGCTGCGAACGCCTCAGAAGAAAAGTGCTGTTTTTTCTTGGTCCCAGGACGCTAACGCTGCTTTCGTCAAGGTGAAAGAAGCGTTGGCAGATGCCTCAGTGCTGATGTTCCCGAAGCACGGCGCTCCCACCAACGTTATGGTTGATGCCTCGGACATTGCTGTCGGCGGCGTTCTGCAACAGTTCGTGGACAACCAATGGAAGCCACTTGCCTTTTTCTCGCAGAAGCTTTCGCCGCAGCAGGCTCGCTACAGCACTTTCGGCCGTGAGCTGCTAGCGGTTTATCTCGCCATCCGTCACTTCCGCTACTTTTTGGAAGGCCGGCCATTTCACGTCCTCACGGACCACAAGCCGCTCACTTTCGCCTTTCTCTCCAAAGGAGCAAACGGATATACACCCCGAGAGGCCCGGCGACTCTCTTTCATCAGCGAATTCACCGTCGACATCCGTCATGTCAAGGGCGCGGACAACCCAGTTGCCGATGCACTTTCTCGAATGGACGTCAATGCTACCTCGCTTCCTCGTCTGGACATTGATTACGTCCGAATGGCTGAGGAGCAAGGATCTGATGAAGAACTTCGCCAGCTTCGCAGCTCTTCCACGTCCCTTTCTTTTGCGGAAGTCCCACTTCACGGTTCCCCTCGCAAGTTGATCTGCGATACCTCAGCTGGTAGAGAAAGACCTTTCGTTCCATCATCCTTCAGACGGCAAATTTTCGACAGCATTCATTCCCTCGCCCACCCTGGAATTCGCGCGTCCCAAAAGCTCATCACCGCACGCTTTGTGTGGCCGGCCATGAATGCCGACGTGCGGGCTTGGGCCCGCTGTTGTCTCATCTGCCAGCGTGTCAAGGTGCAGCGGCACACCACAACGCCTTTCACCGCTTTCCCTCTTCCCGATGCCCGCTTTTCTCATGTCCATATTGACATCGTAGGACCTCTACCACCATCACGCGGCCACTCGTACATCCTGACGTGCGTCGATCGCTTCTCCCGATGGCCGGAAGCAATACCCATCATCGACATCACCGCTGAGACTGTCGCAAGAGCCTTTCTCCACGGTTGGGTAGCCCGCTTCGGCGTGCCAGCTACTATTTCTACTGACCGTGGACGACAGTTCGAATCCCACCTCTTCGCGGACCTCCTGCACCTTCTGGGAACACATCGCATACGAACTACCGCTTACCATCCGCAAGCAAATGGCTTAGTCGAACGTTTTCATCGTCATCTGAAGGCCGCTCTCTCGTGTACTCAAGACCGCGCATCCTGGTTCGATGCCCTGCCAACTGCCCTTCTCGGAATCCGCACCGCCTTCAAGCAAGACCTGGGTATCTCCAGCGCGGAGCTTGTGTACGGCACTCCACTCCGGCTTCCATCCGAATTCTTCGAGCTTGCCGCTTCTCCCGATCTGTCGGATGCGTCTTCTTTTCTTGCAAGGCTTCGTGCGACCACGCACGTTTTCGTTCGGCGCGACTCCGTCCGACGCGCATTGCAACCACACTACGACGGCCCCTACCTCGTCCTGGAACGGCACCCTAAGTGGTACCGACTGTCCATCCAGGGCCGCCCGGACACAGTATCTCTCGACTGTCTCAAACCGGCCCACGTCGACGCGTCGTCACTGGCCGCTTTCACCCTGCCAGGTGACTTGGGCCCTGACACCCCCACCCATCCGCAAAGCGTCGCAACGGCTACTACCCCTGCTCTCGTTCCTCCCAAAACGGTATCCTGGAGCCCCATTCTACGCCGTTCTTATCGCCCAGGCTTCTGACGTTTTTTTTTTTTTTTTTCCTCTTCTATGGGGGAGGGGAGTGATGTGGCAGCACCATTGCCAACTCTCGTCCCGCGCGGTCGGTTCAAGCTACGCGCCACCGGCGCGAGAGCAGTTAGTTCGGCCCTGGTTTTAGGACCACCGATACATTAAAAAGGCTACTTCCTCTCCTGACCTGTTTGTCGTGTCAGTCACAACAACCGTAATTATCGCAAAATGTACCAGCATAAAAAATATGCGCATAAAATAGGAGCCGTGGAGTTATTGGACGTTCGGTGTATGTTCAAAACTTCACTTGACACACAAACAGAAATAAATAAGCTGCCTTTCCGAATCGGGCACTGAAAATTTGAAAGACGTTTCATGTTCTTCGTACATTGTGCTTCACGAACGATTATCCCAACTTTCAGGAGCACTAAAATTGTCTGTTTACGCTCTATATTGTTGCGTTTGCTTACATCTTAAAAGCGAAAAAGAGAAAAATCTGAGAAAGAGCAATAATTAAAAGTTTAATACAATGGCACACACACACACATAAATGGGATCACGATGTGGTGGGTCGCTCACCGCTGTTATGGCGGTACACTGCCCCACTGCTCTTGTGGAAGGGATGAGAAAGGAATGATGATGGAAAGGTGTCCTATTCGTCAATTAGTCAAGGGCTAGAGAGGAACTCAATAAAACAATGATCCTTGTACATAACTGTTCCCATCTCTGTTTTCTTCTTTTCTCTGCGCTCTCTACTCGGTGCAGTTTTTTGCGGATGATATCCGGAGAGGATGCTGCTATTTGCTTAGTATATTAAGATGAAGCCATTCTCTTCATTTCTTCTTCTCCGCACTATTACTTCTTAGTTATCATATTACTTACAGTGTAGTTTACCAAAATGTACGTGTAGACCAGGTCGCTGTGACCATTACTTATTGAGGCTCATGAACCACAAGAACTGCTCAAATGTGTATGTGCTTCCTAATACGGACAGGAGCATCACTACGGCAAGCAAGGGTATATAAGCAATGCCTGAAAGCCTGGTTTTATTCTGAATTCATTATTTTGGGGGGAGGGCAGCTTTATTCTGTTTAGTGGTCAAGGGTCCTCTGGCCACAGAATGGCTGACTGCGGGCCACATGCGGCCCGCGTGAGTGAGACCTCTGATTACTCTGATCTAGGTATTGCTTCATCTTCATCCAGAAATAAATAATATACTCGGGAACGCGTAGCACTTTTTTAGCGTTATCTGCAACTCTACTAAAGAACAACTTTATTTTGACTATGGTATGGGTGTCTAATCGCCACAGGCGATACTCTGCCCTGTTCGTTTCTCTACTACCGTACCCTATATTCTATCCCATGTCGGTCGTCATGCCATGGATCTATGCAACTGTGTGTCGAGTTACTAGAAATCTAGAGTAAATATTTTTTTTTACTTTCGATTTAGCGCCACGAAGCACCTGTGGCTATGAGCGGCGTACAGATGAGGACAGATGGGGAGAGGACAACAGGAAGGAGTGGGGGACAGGGGGGCTAGTATGCGTCCTGGGCCGACTTCAGGGGGAACTGTGCCGACATTCGTCTCGAAAGTCAGAGTAAAGATTGGAGACCAAGTTGAAAGGTACGCTGCAATTGAATGAACGGGTCGCATTATCAAACCGCGTTTTCTTCTTCAGGATTATCTAACCTCGCTGACTGCTTACAATTTAATTTTGCAGCACCTTACATTTTCCACGCATAACTATACTACTGAATACAAGTCCTGCACAATGCATGCGATGCACACTACAATCGTAGTTCTAAGGGACGAACGTCGTCTCGGTAGAAATACTTTCAGCTGCTGGATCACGTCACGGGAACGTTTCCTTTCCAGGCAGCGGGCGGCAGACGTGTCGTGTCATTCAGAGATAGCGATAACATACTCCGAGCGCATTTCAAAATGGGCCCCCGAAAACAAAGCTAATTTTCTTGTATTTTGGTTTCGTCACTAATTTTCCTTTCTCACACTTCAGTCAATCAGATTTTCCATACCTCCAGAAGACAAATTTGACCTAGGGCTTGCTCCACATTGTCTTTTTAATAAATGTGCTTTGCCTTCACTGTCTGTGTTCTAGTATGCATCATGTTCCCCTTTTCATACGATACGTTCAATGCACGTACTAACCGAAAGAGCTTCCCTTCGTCGCATTGCAATAAAAAACAATGGTAATGGTACCGTGATGTTACACGTAAGGTTTGTCTGCGCAGTATGGCGACATGTTGCACGTGCCGCAGGGTAGGACTGCGGATAATTTTGACCACTTGGGGGTTCTTTCGACGTGCTCCAGAAATCTCCGACACACGGTGCGCAGTAGTAGATCCTGACACATCACCTGACTGCAGTTTTTCTTCCTTCTTTTCAACGAAACATTTAATAAGTTGTGTGACGAAGAACAACTCCCAGACTCATCGCAAACTTGACTCTTCCGTGTGCGGCCTACGTTGTCCAAGTATCCTCAAAACCTAAATCTGTCTTGGAGAACTTGCAAAAACCAGCCGAGTACCTCACCTTTGTAGACCAAATCTGGGATCGACGTATCATACAACTTTTCAAATTGAATACAACAAGAAATATTGCTCGTCCTTTGTGCACTGGAGAATATTGGACCACAGTTTACGTGGCAGCGTCCGCTCGTTGGAGGTAGCCAAGGTCGTGCTGAAGACTGGGAGGTGGTGGGTTCGAATCCTCTCACCGGCTGTGCTGTCTGAGGTTTTCCCTGGGTTTTCCGAAGACTTTCCAGACGAATGTCGGCACAGTTCCCCTTGAAGCCGGCCCAGAACGCATGCTAACTCCCTGTCCCCCACTTCTTCCTGCTCTGCCCGCCGCTCATTGCCACAGTTGCTTCGCGGCGCTAACACAGAACAAACAACAAGTTTACGTGACGAATTCCCCCTATCATAATTACCATTTTGTTTGTTGTCGTTATTGTATCGTTTGCCAGCCATATTTTCAACGTGCAAAAACATGTTCAGATTCCTCGCATGAACGCATTTAGCCTGAGTTTCGCGCAGGGAGCATGTACCCCACCGTCTTTGCCGCAGCCTGCTTTTCATTTTTGCTGAAATTCCAGCGTGAATCTTGACTACCGTAATTTCACGCGTATAATACCCCTGTCACACTGACACTTTCGATCCGCATTGAGCCAATGCTCATCGAGCTCAATGCGGATCCGGCGCTGCTACACGGACACTTTTGAGCAGGATCGACCTCCGATCCTGCTTAACCTGATCCAGTTTGTTAAACGGGATTGGGATTCTCAAGACAGCTTGAAGACCGCCATTGGCATCCTCGAAGTCAGTGAACTTGTAGTCGTAAACAAAACATTACATTAATTTGCAAATGTTCCTATACAAGCCCATGGAATTTCACGGTTACTGTTTTAGTCTAGGTATGAGGGGCGACTGGGGTTGCTGATTTGTTTAATCTCCACCACTCTCGACACCGCGCTCCCCGTAAAGGCAAATTAGCAGCACAATGCGGAAGAGGATGCGGTTATTCTCGACTTTTTAGGAACATATTTGTCAATCACAGCGTACTGTCTCGGGGCTGTTAGCGCCACCTGTCGACAAGCAAACTTTTCGATACGCATAGAGTTGGACAGTGTAGCAGCATCGCGCACTGAACGCTCTTGAGAAACGCGATGCGAATCGGATTCAACCCGCATTGAAAGCGCCGTGTGACAGGGATATTACCCGCACCGCAGATGAGCCGCAGGACCCGTTTTTAGGAACGTTTTGAAAATTGTCTGGCAGATAAGCCGCGGGCAATACGGGACGAGTGATTTGTGCGACAAAGGAGATCATAGAGAGGGCCGTAAACACTTTGGTCCATACTAGGGCTCGGGATCTAACACGTTTTTCCGACTTTCGTTTAAAATGTTTTATACGCCGTTTAGGTTCACGTATAGTCTGGAAAAAGTTTCCTTATGAAACGTTTAAACGTTTTCTTTAATGCGAAACGTTTAAATGTTTTGTTATTGCGAAACGTTTAAGCGTTTTGTTAATGCGAAATGTTTAAACGTTTTGTGAATGCTAAACGTTTAAACGTGTCGTTAATGTGAAACGTTTAAGCGTTTTGTTAAAATGAAGCGGTTGAACGTTATGCCAAGGTGAAGCGTTTAAACGTCTTGTTAATACGAAACGCGACGCCTTTCGAAACGGATAGCTATTTAAGCAATTTCTTATCTTTATTAATGGGAAACATGGACGCGCCAGGCATTACTGGGACAGAGACAGAAGTTCTCCCCGTTATGCCTGGCGCGTCCATGATTCCCATCAGTAATTACCAACTACGCCAGTTTCTCACTGTCTTATAAGTAGCTTATTACTTCAGTTCATATTTGTCTTCTAAGTCGCCCTATCAGTGTTCATTGTCTCGCACATTTCATTATGAACCGACGTATTTCACTACAGTTTTAAATATGTTGAGCTCGTAATGTCGGTGATGACGTTTGAATCATTTGGGTAGTATATACTAAAAATTCCGTATTTACCTTCTTTACGCGAGTAGTATTTTGGTGAAAAGACCAACGCGGAAGATTGTCAGCTTGAGCGACTACTATATCCTAAAGCGTGTAACCTGCTCTTTCCTACTGGTTCCTACTATTGCACTCTAAAACCAGAACATCTGCCAATTATGCATTAAAGGTCAGCTACGCCGATTTCCCGATGTGTTGAAACGGTTGTGATATTCAGAACGAGCACATCCAACTGCCCCGAAACGCACCTTCGTTTCTTAATTTTGTCTTCCTATTACGAAAATTAATTCATCAAAGAAACCAAAACAAGCCATGGGCGCAGCCATTTTTGTGACGTAGATGGGATAAACCTGCTCCACCTACGTAGATAGAGAATCGTGCGTCTGATTGGATGAAAGCTGAGGCTTTCTTTGACTTCCCTGGCGTCTTCTCCCGTTTGCGAGGAAATCCAGTTATGGCCGCCGGCTAGGATGAGCGTTTCGTCCGAGGTAATCCCGAGAACTATTGAACGATGGAAACAACAACCGCGAACTCACCTCAACATCATTTTCGGCGTGAAATTGTGATTATGTGCTCGAGAACTTCGCAGTTCAACCGTTCAGCTGCCATTCACGTCAACCCGCTTGCTGCTTTTACTACAAGTGCAGGAATGGGAGCGATTGAGCAACAACGTGAGACTTGGTGATCGTTTGAGCATATACCTGCAGAGGACTGGTCTTCAAAGAAAGAAGGCCGTATTTCTGCCCATGCACATCGTGCGATTGCCAGGCTTGTTGCACGAGATACATATATTGTGCAGCATCATAGCGCGACTGCAATGAACGACGTAGGAATGTATCGTGACCACTTGAACTGCATTCGTTGAACCATTCGTCGGTTATATGAAAGTGCTCATTAGAGTTCCCCCGCACAAAAAGTGTTGGATGGAGTTTTGTAGTGTGTTGTTTATCTCGTAGAGCGCATCGCGGCATGTAGGTCGAGAGCCCTTATACGTATTTTTTGCATGTTTACTTGAGTGTGCGCATTGTTCCTACCACACAGCCCATATTTCATTCATAATAGTTTCGCAAATAAACACGTACGGGTCGATCTCATATTGCTTTTGAGTTAGGCATAGTGTCTTCAGATCAGTGTATGTGTATCCTGTTTGCTGGGCCCAACAGATGTTATTAAGGGTAGTGCAACATTTCCCACTTCTTGAACCATGCTAACATTGCCAGAATAAGGAACATTACACTGTGCTGTGTATTGCACACTGAGTTGTCTCGCGACGTAAACCCCGAATTATTATATTGGGTACCCCACATGTTCAACCAGTCAGCACTTCCCATATCCTATTTTTTTAAGCATGTGCTTAAAATTGCAGAACTGCCACTCATGTAACTTTGCCACCAAATTAGTCAGTGACAAAAGGTATATGTACTTTATCACAAATTTAATAACCTTGGCGGAAATGGTTGATGGTGTTCTCTGCCTTGTACGGTGCACTTCATAGCAAAATACACAATAGTCCAAATGTTTTCCTTGTCCACAAATGCCCTGTCAAAGCTGAAAGACTCTTATCAAAATGGGGAAGCGGGCTTGCTTGTCCAGAGAAACAAATATGAAACTGCAGTGCTCAACGTAAATAACTGCATGCTCAGCAACTAAGGCTGGTGATGCCGAAGACCTAATATTTCTAGGTTAAAAGGAACAAAGGGGAAAAGACCACTGCAGCGTGTTAATGTTGTTTCAAAAGTATAACACCACAAAATTTGTGGCAGTCAGTTGGTGTATTTAGTTATGTTGGTCACCTCCTGCACCAATTTTTAATAAGATTCAAATGCGTTGCTACCAACCAGGACCTAAGCCTGACCTATGATCTAATAATAACAATAGTATCTATCTATGACCTATATGGACCTTCACCACTAGTTTGGTCTAGGTTTCATACGTGGCTTCTAGTGAAATTAGAAGCTGCTCTGTAGAGCTGACAGGAGACTTGCAGAGTAGAGAATTTTTTATTTATATTTTCCAAAGAACATGTAAAAAACAATGTGCTGTGCCAACTGTATTCAAAGAAATACAAGTATACTTTGTTTTAGCTATGTGCATATTAGCAGATTACAGGTGACCGATGACACACAATGGGCGTCAAGGGTGAGAACACAAGAATACTACCACTGCAGGCACTGTCCTGCAATTCTAAGTCAGCATTTGTCAGAAAGCAATGACCACGCACAACCTAAGGATCATATTGAGCTCCTTCCATTATTCTTTTTATTGACAGCATGTTGGCTGCCATCCAGTCCATGAAAGTGACCCTTATCGTTGAAAGAACGGTTCAACAGCAAGAGAGCTGGTGATGGTGTTCATGGTGAGATACAAGAAGGGACATAAACACGCTATGTTGAGACATTGTGTATGTCCCTTCCTATCCCTCGTCTCAGGGTTTTTCGCTATGGACCTTCATGATGTTTCCTTCGGCAAACTTGACATATTTTTATGTAGAATTGTGAAGGTACAGCCATGCGCTGTTAGCAAATCACACAGTACTTTTCTTGAATCAAGAATCCATAGAAGGTACACAGTCATCTTCAGCATTGCACACATCTATGGGACATGTTAATCACTTTGGAATGTCACAGACATGTCATGGAGGCCGGCACATGATTAGTGGTGCTGAACAGACAACTATTTGTCATAGTTTAGGCATAAAAGGCAGTTTTGTCACCTGCATGTTGAGACAGATGTATCTCTACATACTTTGCCATGACACAAATATATGAAGCAACAAATTTACCCTCTACTTTATTATGGTTATTAGTCGACACTGCCAAGAATGTGGGAACACAGTCTTGTACCACCTACACTCTTCAAAATGACCTTCACACACGACACATTGTAGGTCAGCGAGACTCCAGAATGATTTCCTCTCCCTCCCCATTAGCTGAAAACATTTTTCTATAACCTTGCATAAGGGGAAGTTAGTAGAAGAAACGCACACATTCCTTTTTTGAGCAAATCAGTATTCAGAGCGTTACCATACCGTGGTAGGCTTGCAGTGCATTACGTGGTACAGCACACACTGTAAAAATTTCACCGTAGAACATGTCCCCCATTCTAATGACAGTCTCCTCCAGTTTTTCAACCCCCATTCTAATGACAGACTTCTCCAGTTTTTCAAACTGCCATTTCCCATAGTGCTTTATGGTATGACACAGTATTTCTAAATCTTTACTGTAGCTTACTGGTTGTAGAAGAAAAAAGACACCACTGTTTCCGATCACAGGACGCAAGCCATAAGTGCTATACGGAAACAGTACATGCTGCTCCCTAGCAGTTGTTCGTGTTTGGACATGGTATGGTGCATGCAGGGTAAATTCCATGGTTAAAATATCCAAACGTGAACAACTGTTAGATTACATGATGTAGAATGCTCTATAGTACAGTAAAACCTCCAAAGTCGGACACCCCCCTACCTCGGACAGCATCGAAACATTCGAAACATTCGAAACACAAGGAAACATTCGACATGGAAATAACCACATGTTATTTCCATGTAAACGAACAATGAATGTCTCGAAAATCCCCATGATTTCATTGCACGGGCAGGCTCCCATTGAAACTGCATGGGGACGAAATTCTCTATGTCGGACACCTCCCTATCTTGGAAGTAGGATAGGGTTTTCCCTGCAAGAAACAAAAGCATCCTGCAAGGATGCTTTTGCTCATGCTGCACAGCACAGGCGAATTGAGCTGCATGTGAGGATAATAACATGAAACCCGAGGCGCGGAGGAAAGGGCATGACTTTACGGGCTCTGTGTCAGTTGTTTCATGTTGCTCATGCTGCATAGCACAGGCGAGCACTTGAGCAATTGAGCACTTGTCCGCATGACTGACTTGTCTAACATTGCGCGTCTTACCTTTATCTGTTGCCTAGTCCTGCCCCTGCAACCTCCTGCTGCAGATAAGGTTGGCACAGCATCCCGGACGAGACGAGAATGTAAACGAACACAATATGAATGTCTCGAAAATCCCCATGATTTCATTGCACGGGCAGGCTCCCATTGAAACTGCATGGGGACGAAATTCTCTATGTCGGACACCTCCCTATCTTGGAAGTAGGATAGGGCTTTCCCTGCAAGGTCGGACAAAACCCTGGCCAAATTACCTCAATATCGGCCCATCTTTGCACCAAAAAGACCCAAAATGAGCCAGTGGCCTTGACTTTTGCCCCTTTTTTCCCCTATACTGGTCTCAGCATTTTGTTGCTTTAGTTTTTAGAGTCCGAAAACAAGTGCTGTCAGTCTACATTGTAATTCTTTATGTGAGCACGTGTCTTCAGTCTAGACTTTGTACTTGCACTTGTCTAGGGCCCTTGAACGAGCACTGCACCAAAGCTATGAGAAGTGGGCTGACGCTTCAGAGACAAGTCCTTGCTGCTCGAAAAGCTCCAGAGGTAATGCCATTGAGTAGAATCTGAACGGAATTGAATATACTAAAATCAGTAATAATTACCAGTGAAGAGTGGGTAGAGGTACCACTAGCAGGCACCACCACCAGGTACCACTAAGGACATTAAATTGAAAAAGGGAGACATTTCTCACAGCTGTGATCTTTTCCATTTTTTGTTGCCGTTATATTCTGTAACTCGGACACCTCTATAAGTAGGAGACGCTTCGGCTGCACCGCGGGTGTCCAACATAGGAAGGTTTCACTGTATTTATGTTGCGTGTCATGTGACCACAAACAATATATGCTTTTGCTCATACAGCACAGGCGAATTGAGCTGCATGTGAGGATAATAACATGAAACCCGAGGCGCGGAGGAAAGGGCATGACTTTACGGGCTCTGTGTCAGTTGTTTCATGTTGTAATCGCGTACCAGCTGGCCTGTACCTGAGAATAGGTTTGATGCATTGTACACGCACCATAGACATGCAGTATGTGGTGTGTTGTGATAGTAATGCCACTGCCAATTGAAGAATAATGCTCCAGGTGGATTGTTTCAGTACAATCTTGAACTATGCATACCAAGGGGTAGGGCATCTGCGTGACAGGTTTACCTGGAGGTAAGAATGTAAATGTTAGCTGAAGTCATTGAATAATTAACATAAATATACTGCTGCAGATGATACAAACAATAGCACACAAGATGCTCCGATATGTTCGGCAGGAATGTCTCTGTACTACAGAGGCATTCCTGCATTCTCTGTACTACAGAGAGAGTACAGCAGCTACAGAAAGGCATAAAACAAGGTTTTGTATACATGATACAACTTGAATGCAACACAAGCTTCTGCTGCACTGCCAGAACACCACTGCGGACAGATTTACCTTACTTCACCTGAGAAAAAGTATGTACTGTTGCACACATGATGCTGTTTGAATGTCTCTAAAAACATAATTTATGACCGAAAGACATCAACTGGAAGATTTCGATTTACCTTAGTCAAACCTGAGAAAAATATGTGCTGTTGCACACATGAAACTGCTTAAACTGCCCTTGAGCGCTCTGGAAGACCCCCTTATTTGTGACCAAAATACAACAGCTGAGCCAACACTGAATTTATACCTTACTCAAAATACACAAGATGTGCTGCCGTGCATATGATACGATGATACTGCTTAAATGTACTCTGAAAGCGCTGGCACCTCAGGCATGGTTGCTCTAAGCTAGCGAGCAACAGCAAGGGTATACGAACACAAGAAGTCGAGCACAAGTGATGGAATGCACTTGATTAGTCAGAAAATGAAATGTCTCAGTACCAGGTGTCATTGTTCCGTCAACAAAAACAGATGAACTTTGAAGGGGCGTCTGGTTGGCACTGGTGACAGCCTTCAGCTTGAAACCCAGACGGTGATAGTTGAGACGTGGAGTGCAAGCTTTTCGGTGGTGCCAGAATGCCTGCGAAATCATTTAACAAACAAGGCAATTCCAAATCTGTACTGAGAATACACCCGCTGGGGCGTAATCTCTAAAGGATGAAGCAGTAACTGACAGATAGCGTATTTTTCTCTTCTACGTTATGCAATTTGCACCGCGTGACTGACTTGTCTAACATTGCGCGTCTTACCTTTATCTGCTGCCTAGTCCTGCCCCTGCAATCTCCTGCTGCAGATAAGGTTGGCACAGCATCCCGGACGAGACATGCTCGGCTTCTTGTGAAACAAGTTGCGCATTGCTTCCGTAACATTCGTATGAGCCAGATGAACAGATCAAATCGCTGCTTTCGAAGGTGACACCCAGTCGGAGTCGTAACCGATTGTTACAATCAATAGATTTCTCTTTCGCCTTTCGGAAAATTGTGGTTTGAAACATTGGAACTGCATGCTGAAGTGTTCTTGCAGACGGGAGCAAAACGCTCACACATTCTCGGCACGCAGCACAGAACACGAATCACACCAGGAAGCCTGTACTGGCCTAGCAAATGCTTTGCAGTCGAAGGAAGCAAAACTCACGTTCCTCGTGGGTTTAGTGAAGTCCAGAAACATACTGGCTCCCTAATAGCGAACTGTTTATCACTTCCCCAATGTGAATCTGCGCGGCAGACGGTTCGGCAGAAGAAACTGGCCGGCTTGGCCGAAGAAACCAAGCCAAAAGTCATGCCAAGCCGGAGCGCGGGCAGACCACGAATGTGTCGTCGACACAGGGTTTGCGGGCCACAAAATGGGATGTCAGTGAAACTAAAAATTCACTTTTTTCGGAAAACCACAAGGAGTTTGGGATAACTATTTTGCATACATAATCAGTGTTCCCTTATGAACACATCGTGTGAGTACCGTTCCACTCTGTAACACTCGAAAATCGGCGTAGCTGAGCTTTAAGAACCAGTCACTGTCCCGAATGATATCATTCTTGCGCCAGAGTGGGAAAAAAGGGGTGATCACTAGTTTTGTGGCATGATGCGCTGACGCGAATTCCCACAAAGAGCCGTACACCTCCCGTCATGAACAAATTGGGATGGAGAAAAGGACAACACCCAGCATTGCAATTGTGCCGGACGATGTCGATGAGATAAAGCTCCGTTTTTCGAGTGTCAGCGATCCCAATGCCATGAGTGCACGCGGAGCGGAGTTCGGTGTGCGCTGCGAACGGGGTCGTGGCAACGCTCTATTAACCACCAAAAATCGAAATAAAAGGCGCCCTGCGCTGTGACTGTTCTTTATTAGACATAAGACGGTCACAAATGAGCGGGACAAAGTAACATGCCACTTTAACGATACCCTGCACTGTCTTTGAAGGAAAGTAAGCTGCAGTGTTCAGAGGAGGAAAGAAAACAATTAAACGTCTCCTAAGAAAACTTTTACGTATGTATACGTGCCGCTGTACACTTCGGCGAACGAAAACGTTTAAACGTATGCTGGGAAAACGTTTAAACACATATACGTGCTGTTGAACGTATATCTAACAGAACACGTTTAAACGTATTTTAAGAAAACTTGTATTCTGTGAAACGTGTTACAAAACGCGTTTCTTAAGAAAACGTTTAAACGTTCTGACGTTTAAACGTTTAACATAGAGCTCTAGTTCATACTCCGGCGTCGGCATGGTGTACAACAAAGGAGGTCGGCTCTGGAGTTCTACCAAGATGAGATTGTGCCCTTGTTTTGCGTTTTTCATGGATTGACGGGTCAGTGTTCCAGGAGACGTGAAGAACCAGTGAAGATCAATCTATTCGAATGTGGAATCACTCCCCATTACGCACTGTTTGTGCATCGGCGGAGAAGTGCTGTTCCAGAGACACTGTCGGCCCTTTCGTTAAAACCGGCGTATGGGGAAAATACCATGAAAAACTAGTCATCAGATAAGCCGCAGAGCGCCCGTGCGAAAAAATAATCGCGCGTAGGCCGCGGCCAATAGCGTGAAATTACGGTACCCCTTAGTTGCAGTGTCATTCATACATATTGCTCCATTAGCCTACGGATGAAAAAGAAAGAGTGGAGGTTACTTTGAACTACGGGATGTGTACGCATAGAACATAGTTTGCACATAACGGCAGAAGGTGGAAAGAATTGTGGTATTTTGGGCTCCTCGGTTTAAGCTAACCAATATTCTAATGTTAGCTCAGTCGTTTTGCAAACATATAGCCTGATCTTCAGGACATCCCAGGTGAAAAAATTCCCTAAGTGGATCCGCTTGCAAGTCGGTTATGGAACCAGGAATTGATTGCTAGCTTGGAATGTATTTCCAGCTAGGAATGAATTCCAGCTAGGAATTGCTTTCCAGCTGGAAACACGTTTCCATTTTCAAATGGATCCACTTGCAAGGCGGTTATGGAACCAGGAATCGATTCCGAGCTAGGAATCGATTCCGAGGTTCCTTCGGAACCCACTTGCAAGTAGTTTATTGAAGCCGAGCCAGGTTTCAGCATCAGTTTCTATTCTGAACTGCTGTTGCGGCTCTGCAGGAGAGCCAGCCTGTGCTGCTAGCCTGGAATATGTACAGAAGCCAGGAAGGAAGATGTGATATTTCCTCCTCTTTCTTTCCACAAAGCTGCTGCCAGTATGTGGCCTGTTCAAGCCTTCTTTACTTCAGCAGCTGACACAATACATTCAGAGTCCGAAACGTCTGACTCGGAGAAGTCTTCGCTGTCGTGGTGTTTTTTTCTTCCCACCTAGATGCAAAATGAACAAACGTAAATATACCGTGAGCATATAAAATATGGACGAATTTACATCAGTTCTTGGTGCCCCATGGGCTTCGGCGGCGTTCTTTTTTGCATTCTGTAGACTGCACTGAACCGATTTTTTGGCATCTCAAAGAAATACATGTCACGAATTGGTACTAATCGACATCAATGCTACTTCACCTGAAGATGACTTAGACTCACCAACTGTCAGCAATCCTGTCCATCCCAAAGCTGCAACACAAGACAGAAACAATGAGTGAATAGGACTGCTGCTTTTTCACTTGTCGTCCGTGTCCTCTGTTACTGCTTCGAGATGAATAGTCAACTCCAAGTTCCCCACATTCCTACTTTAGTATCTACAATCCTATTTTGTGCACTTCACAACATTATACCCGCCTGATAGCCAGTAAAAAGTGCTTCTGCCCATACCCAATTGTGAGTGAACTGGGAATTCTGTGGGAACTGTGTAGCAGCTTTGCTGATTTTTGCCAGGCCCCCAGTATTCATGTATTTCTGCATGAGTATAAATAAAGGCAACAACAACAATAATAATAACAATTCAGTTTCATTGAAAAAAACCCGTAGAAAAACATGTTGCAAAAGTACACCTAATGCCATGCATAAAATTGTAAATGTTTTGCTGCAACACTCACGCAGCGTTTCTCACTTCAGTCGCGCTGGCCCTTATTCCGCACGATTCATAGTATCTTGCAAGCGTCCTCCATTTTTATGACGAACTGCCAGCTAAAAGACAAGACACATAACAAAGTCAGTTACAAGCATGCGCAGGGGCTCTTGGAGTTCCCCCACTAGCTAGCGTGCACTTGCGCTATTTTAAATAACAGTATAAATATAACAGTGAGTAGATCTACACATTCAGATAAACGTGCATAAATATTAAATCATAAACTACTCACCATCGTAATTGCAGTCACATGCGTCGCTCGTAGTTTTTCGTGATTTAGCTGGTGCAGAATTTGTAGAGACAAAGAAACTATGCAAAATGCAGCACTTGACTGTAGAGATTCAAAGACATTCACGTTTTTTGCCCGTCTTGAAGAGTTGAAAGACGGGAACTGCTACCACCCATCTACCGCTCGCGACATTTCAAAACACATACTGATGCAGATGGCGCTCAGTCTGCTCCACTTGTCGACAACGAGGCCGTTAAAGTTTCGGTTTCAAACTAAAGTGAAAATTACGCCAAAGTTCGATTTCGGTACTCTGCGAGAATGTTTCTGGTATATTTACCGACAAAAAGTAATTGCGGTAGGCGAATTGCGGTAGGGCCATAAACAACTGATATATTATAGAATGTAAATGGAGATTATCATTTATGTTGCAAAAACGCCCGATGGACCCGGTGCACGTATCTGCTGTATGCACCTGAAAGGAATGCAGAGCGTTTTCAATTCACCCCGATGAAGGTTTGCCAATATTTCTAGGGCAGGTGTCAAAATTACAGTGGACCAGCAGGGATAAGTTCACTTGCCAGCGAAGTGGAATACAACATCCACTTCGCACTCTAGAACTAGATGGCAGGCACACCCAGTTAAACTGGAGCATGGGTTAAACCAGTTGGAAACCACTTGGCAGTCAAGTGGAACCAGATGGAAGCACATCCAGTTCAGCTGGAGCCTGAATGATACCAGTTGGAAACCATTTGGCAGTCAAGTGGAACCAGATGGCAGGCAGATCCAGTTCAACTGGAGACTGGGTAAAGCCAGTTGGAAACCACTTGGCAATCAAGTGGAACCACTTCACTCTAAACCGGAAACAATTTGTTCCACTTTAAACCACTTTGGCATGCAAATGGATCTACTTCAGATTCCAGTTCAGATTTTCACCTGGGATACGAGGGGCGTTCAAGTCAAACCGGGACTTTTCATTTTTCGCAAAAGTAAAATGAACTTACAGGCGAGAAATTAGTTTTACTTTTCAATGTAATCTCCAGCTGGGCACTAATGCACTTGTCCCATCGTTTCACGAGGGCTTCGATGCCAGCAGTGTAGAAATCCCTACCGGTGCGTAGCAGGCACGATCGGACCGCATTCTTGACCTCGTCGTCGCAGCTGAAGCGGCGGCCCCCAAGGAACGCCTTCAGTGGCCCAAAGAGATGGAAATCGCTGCGGGTGAGGTCTGGACTGTAAGGGGGATGTGGCAGCAACTCCCAGCCAAGTTTCATTAAGTTGCGTGTCGTGAGATGCCCGCTATGCGGGCGTGCATTGTCCTGTAGGAGGAGGACTGCTTTGGCAATGAGGCCCGGCGCTTCTGCTTCAGCGCCTTATGCACATCCCTGAGAACCTGGCAGTAATATGCACTATTGATGGTGGTACCACTGGGCAGAAAATCAACATGAACAACGCCAGCCTTGTCCCAGAAAACCGTGGAAAAACGTTGGATGTTCTCAGGAACTCTGACACTGGGCTCTGAGCCACCCCGGCCGGGATCGTCCTGCACTGATGTACGGCCGTCTCGGAACCGTTTGCACCACTCAAACGCTTTGCTGCAGCTAAGTGTATCGTGGCCATACTGAGCCTGAAGTCTTCTGTGAATTTCAGATGACTTTAAGCCTTCATTCACGAGAAACTTCATGACAATTCGGTGTTGGATGTGCGCGCTCACCTCGTTTTCGGCCATCTTGTCCAGCACGTGCCTTCTGTTTTGCACAAACTTTGAACCACCACGTGAGTAGTAGTATAGAGGGTTGTCCCATTAAACTGCTGTCCAGTTAGCTATATGGCTGTCTGGTTCGAACCCCACAGCGTCTGGGACACCGTCGCGTATTTTCCCTGCGCGGCGCGTCCCTGCGCGTATTTTTCCCCGTGCGGCGCGTTTGCGGAGGCTTGTCCGCGCGCTTATAACATGCAGAGACACGCAAAGAAGGGTCATACACAAAAAAGTACGAGTGAAAATATATTTATTAATGCCAATTGTAATGCCAATCAAGTTGCCATATTTATTAATGCCAATTGTAAAGCCAATTGTGCTGGGAATTGTGCCAATTGTGATGCCAATCAGGTGAATGAGAAAAACCCAGCCGAAAAACCTTCACGACCTGTAACAGAAGAAACACAATACACATAATAAAGAATATATACATTTATTGCTCTCTAAATATTTCGTTCAATGTCTCTATTATTACATTTTTTAAAAACTCTTTTGTTTCCACTCCTGAAAGAAAACATAAAATTAACGTCGTCACATTTGCTTACCACACGATAACTCACGTTGGACACAGCACTGACCTGAAAAAGTGAATATTGTTATTATATGAAAGCACACTTATATTGCAATAATACATACAATGCTGTGGTGGCAGACCCCAGTAATCTGTAAGCGAATCTAAATTAATATCAGTTTATACATTTCATTAATACATACACTGTGGCGACGGACCCCAGTACTCTGTAAGTGAACATCATTTATTATTGTAATTATGCTATAACGTTTACTTACATTCAGGCGTTGGTCTTGGTACTGGTGTGTATGCTGAAAAGATATTATCAATTAATAACACACACACACACACACACCAACAACAACAACAACAACTATATACAAGACACAATAATACATACATATCGGCGGCGGCGACTCTGGAGCTGAAACAAGAAATCAAATTTAAACATCTTTTTCATATTCTTTATAATTCCTTACCATTTGGAAAAAATGTTGGACTAGAGCTAAATACTGAAAAAAAGACAACAGCCATGAGAAAAAAGAACTACACTGTAAATAAAAAACTTACTGCTCTGATCCGATACTGGTGTGTATACTGAAAAGATATTATCAATTAATAATACACACACACACACACACACACACACAACACAATAATACATACATATCGGCGGCGGCAACTCTGGAGCTGAAACAAGAAATCAAATTTAACCACCTTTTTCATATTCTTTGTAATTCATTAGCATTTTCAAAGTATATAGGACTCGATCTGAGTTCTGAAAAAAAAAAGACAATATCCATGAGAAAAAAAGAACTACGTTGCGGATCAAAAAACTTACCGTTTTCGTTGGACATTTTTTGGAATGTGTGTCAGTCAAGTGAGGAAGAAACTTTTAAACGCGCGCATCCTCATTATCATACAACCTCCTCTCCACTCTTTCCCATTTATTACCGTTCGAGCGAGCCCACCTCCTCATTTTCCCATTCGTTCCCCAGACCAGGAGCTCTCTCCCAAAAATAATTATGTGGAAGCTCTTTCGTCGCTGTTTCGGAAAGAAATGTGAAGAGGAAGAAGTTGAGTCTACCGAAGACAGGAAATGGCGTCTGAAACAAGAAATTCATGAAGCAAAAGCTGAAGCTATCAGACGCGTTTTGTCTCACGAACGTCTCCTCAGGATCAAACGAGAGTCTGCGAAAAGTCAATTTGATCAAATCGATGGTGGATGGTAATAAATCTAGTTATCAATACACCTTATTATCAGTTTCACTTCTACCTCTGCGACACCATGTCCGACGTAAGACCGTTTTCTTTCATCCACCCTGCACGAATTATTATATGTGGACCTTCCATGTCAGGAAAAACTTACTTAGTTCGTAACATCCTTAGAAATCTATCAGTATTCAGTGTAGTCCCAGAACAAATATTTTATGTTAGTAAATATGACGCTAGCTGGCAGAATGAATTCACTAAAATTACATTTAGTAAAGAATTACCAACGACATGGGATGAGAACATACCAACACTGATTATAGTTGATGATCTCATGACTGAAAAGAATGTTATGCAAGATATGGTTCACCTCTATACAAGAGCGTCCCATCACAAGAATGCATCAATTATTTTTCTTTGCCAATACTTATTCCATAACGATGTAAACTACCGCACTCTATCACACAACAGCACATATATAATATTATTCAATAATTTAAGATCTCGTACGCAACTCGAACTTCTAGGACGACAAATCTTCGGGAAATCACGGTTGCCATACTTTCTGAATGCATTCGAACAAGCAACAGAGAAACCATTTGGTTATCTAGTGATTGACCTACACCCACTTACCCAGTCTGATAAAAGATTGCGATCAGGTATAACCAAGCTCGAGCCACAATTTGTTTTCATACCAAAATGAAAAGTCTACGTCACCATTTAACTTTCCTTAAAGTGCTTGCAACCTGCACTCCAAAAGAGCGGGAAAACATATTGAAGGAGGCTCCTCCGCACAGCATTGAAGCTCTTTCCGAAGTTTGCAAGAATATATTGAATGGTAATGTTAAACTTTCACCGAAACTATACAAAGATTTAAAGAAATATAAAGCTACAATTCGATACATCGCATATAAAACATTGCACAAATCACCAAAGAAGCTACAAAAGTTTTTATATCGACAATGAGGAGGTTTGGTTCCATTACTCCCACTATTACTGACAGGCTTGACTAGTATATTAGGTGGTGTAGCAGGGCGGGCTATAGCTAAGGTAGCTGGTGTTTGAAAATGGCAACAAAAATCGAGGTATTAAATCCAGTGGACACTATTTTGGAATCTAATGAAAGTGAAGATGTAAAGGTAAAGCGTATGCTAACAGCTATGTACTACACTATAAAAAATCAATTGAAACCGACAATAGAATCAGATCCGCCAATAATAAAACCATTACAAATGGAGGAAAGTATTAGCAGAAAGTTCGATTATGACACTCTACCAGATAATATAAATAATAAAAAAGTTAGGCGCATAGTGTCAGCGATACCGAGGAGTTTGTCATGGAATGAAAAAGGAGAAATCATTCATAACAACAAAACCATTCAGGGCTCTAGTATAATGGAATTGGTCTTGTACCTATCCGGTCATAAACGAGTGAGGCCCGCTTGGTTTCTAAAGGTGTCAAAACTTCTACCATCACACAAGATCAGACAGAAAAGAAAATCAAAGAAGAAAATATTGTGGGAGACCTACAAGTCGCCGCAAAGAACAAAGTTGATTTCATCTTCGGATGAAGAATATTTCTCAGAAGAATGAGCTACAGATCACCTGACGGCGGGCTCGGAGGGGTCAAACGATATCAAAAGGCACGGAAAATCACAAGGAAAGAAGCACTACAAGAATTACAACGCGATGATGTCTATACTCTCCATAAAGATGCAAGACGAAGATTTAAGAGAAGGAAAGTCATCTCACTCCACCTGAATGATCTACATCAAGCAGACCTCATTTCATTCATCCAATACAAGAAATACAATAAAGGATTCTCATACATACTGCTTGTGATAGACTGTTTGTCAAGGCAAGTCATGGCCACACCTCTCAAGACCAAGCGAGGTGAAGATGTGAAAAAAGGATTTATGAAGATATATCGACAGAGAGGGGAAAAACCACGGCTAATCCATGTAGATCAGGGGTCTGAGTTCTTCAACAAACATGTGCAGGCTTGGTGTAGGCGTCATGGCATCTCAATATATGCTACTAGGACTAATCAAAAAGCGTTTATGGCAGAGCGTGCCATTACAACTATTAAAGGTCGCCTGTTCCGTTATTTCCGTAGTAAAGGACATCACAAGTACCTTAAAATCCTTCCAAAGATTATAGAAGATTATAACAATTCTTACCATAGAACTATTAAAATGACACCGAATGAAGTGAATGAAAGTAACGAGGTTGAGCTCTTCAATAGACTCAATAGTAAAAAAGATGATGACATCACAATACCATTTGAAATTGGCCAGCAAGTTCGTGTTCTATTGAATCGATCAATATTTGACAAGGGGTACACAGGACACTGGTCTCACGTTATCTATACAATTTCGAGGTATAAGAAAACAGATCCACCTGTCTTTTACATTGCAGGCCCAGATGGTGTAGAAGAAGAGGGCACATATTATGCAAACGAATTGCAGCGTGTTATTAAAGAGCCTGATGACCCATATCCAATTGAAAAAATTATATCCAGTAAGAAAATTGATGGAGTCACTCATTATAAAGTGAAGTGGGCTGGTTATGACGATTCATTTAATTCGTGGGTTCCAGTGCACGATGTTGCCAGGCTCTGAGTTTTATATGTACCTCCTGTCCAATGATTGTACCGAATTATATCCAACAAATACACTGGACAACTTTACAATTGCTTTCAATGCACCCCTACAACTGAGTGGAAAGTATGAAGTTGGATTACAAGAACTATCGATCTGTAATCTATTCTACAATATACCGCGGAGTAATGATGGTGTCATGCAGGTTGATTACAAAGAATTTGCAGAGGTTCGCAAGACTATTATCGTTAAAAAAACTATCGAAATGGCCCTTCTAGAGCTTTTTAAAGACTTGAACAGTTCTGTCAATTATATTGAAGGGAGATATGTATTCCGTTTACCACATTCTGTTCAGTGAATTAAATTTATAGATGAAAACTTGCAAGAGACTATTGGAGTGTCAACCATTCAAGGCAATATTGTGATAGGTTCTAAGGTGCCTCGTTAGGACACATTCCTTTGAGAGGAATTCGCTTTGCAGCTATGCATACTAGAAGAAATTTCTATTCTTACTTCAAATGGCTTGATCGCATTCATTCCAGGTTGTTCTATCTGTTCTATCTTCTTCTGTTAAAACACACAAAATTGAAGCAAATGTAACATTCCGGGAGAATAGTTATAGATTGACACAGCCATTACACAGTCTCTTTGCTATTCCAGAACAGCTCAAGAATCTCCTCAGATTAAATAATTTTAATATAAAAGATGATACAGCCTACTACTATGGAGATCCATTTGAACGCACTTATGACTTGATTATAGAGAAAGAAGTACTTGTTACAAAAAGAATAACTATTCCACCAGATCATTATGAAACTCCGAAATTACTGCTACATACAATCAACAATCAATTAGAAGGCAAAGCTCTACTCACATATAGTAGCGAGAGAAAGCTCTGCACTATCAACCCAATTGACGGTGTTACTATTCATCTATCAGAATACCTCTCTAATATGCTAGGTTTTGCACCACTTACAACTTTTGCGAACAGTACAATTGGAAACACACACCTCAGACTTACACCATTATTCCATCATTTTATAGTTTATTGCGATATTATCGAATCATCGCACTTGGGTGCAAAGAAGTTTCCCATATTAAAATTAGTTCCATACTCTGCAAAGGAAGACAGTATCATTCATTATGCTTTCCAAAACATACAATATTTTAAGCTATTGCATAATGAAATAAATTTCATTTCAATTAAGTTGTGTGACGACTCTGGTCGACCTCTCCACTTCAAAGGACCGGGCAAAACAGCTCTAGCTCTACATTTTAGACATGTATCTTAAAGAAATCCCGGAAATCCACTACGGTCACGGACTGGGCAATATTATGCCGTACTCAGGACCGATGTTCCAGAGGGGCAGTGGATTCTTTAAATCATTGCGGAAGTTTGCATTACCACTCCTGCGACGAGCACATCCATACGTTACTAAGACCGCAATGAATGCAGCAAAAAACCTGGCACGAAAACTATCAGATGGTCAACATCTGAAAGAAGCCATTAGAAACAGTGCATCCGACCTTAAGTCGCAAGTGTTAAAAGATTTTGCTGGCGGCGGTGGCAGACCTAGGAAAAGAAGAAGAAAAGACGTCTTTGACAAGCAACCCAATTGGAGTGAGGAATAAATATTTTCGTCAACGCTGGCGTCTGTTTGTCTGACTGGATAGTAAAAATGTGGGAAATAAGGCAAGATTGCGGTGGGGATAAGTGCGACTGTCCACTTAAAAAAGCCATTAGAACCGGCGCATCGACACGGGAGGTCGCGACGATAACGGATTGCGGTGGGGGTAAGTAAAAAAAAAAGCCGTTAGAACCGGCGCATCGACACGGAGTTGTCCAATTTGAAAGAAAACCGTTAGAAGTGGTGCGTATCGGCGGTCTCGACACGGGATCGCATTTCGTACTCGTTACCATAGGTCGTGGGAAGATGCTTAGAAAGAGCTGCGAAACGATTCATTTCTTCTTAGAAGCGACACACTGTCTTCCAACTTGAAAGAAGTGGAGGGGTGGGAAAAAGGGGAAATAAGTGGCTACAGGTAAACAATCCTAAAAAATAAAACATGGGAGAGGGTGACAATTGTATTCAGTCGCAAACATGTCACTGGTCAACGTAGTCCACGCCCAGTCCGAATTGGTTTTGAAGGGGGAGTGTGAGCTTTTTCAAATCCCACCCACTCAAATTTCTATCGAATCATGCGAGAATCAATTATTCTACCCTGTATCAACAATTACAGGCGGCGAATCTACGATTGAATGGAATATAAGCAACTTATCCGATCTCTATCTCGATGTTTCTAGTATGTACATTAAACTAACTATGCAGATATTGAGAAGCGATGGGAGTGATCCGTATACAAGAACGGCGGATGGTGTAGTCAACGATGTTGTATTCCCCATGAATAACTTGGGAGCTGCAATGTTTAAGTATATTAATGTGTATATCAATCAGCGATTGGTATCATCAAATTGTTTGAATTCCTACCGATGTATGCTTGATACTTTGCTCCACACCAACACGCATCTTCAGAAAACGGTAGATGATTACGGAATGTATATTTATGATTCGGGTGAACATGCCGCAAACGATCCAAATTCGAATGTTGCTAAAGCATTCATTTCTAGAACAAGTGGTGGCAAACTATTTGAAGTTGTCATGCGTGTTAATACGGATTTGACAGATCAAATTAAGCTATTATTACCGGGATTGGATGTTAGGGTGTCTGCTGTGCACGCCAGCGACATGCATCGCTTATTGACTGGTCCAGGAGAAACTCATCAACATCAAATCAAGATACACAATGCAGTACTGTCATTACGTAAAGTCAAAGTCAGAAACTCAACTTTCCTCTCTCACCAGTCTATACTGAAGAAACATCCAGCGTGTTATACTATGCGAGGTTTAGAGAGCAAAATTAAGACAATAACTGCTGGCTCAGTGGATGGTATTTTCGACAATCTATACACCGATCGCATTCCAGATCGGATCTCAATGGTTATGACACGGACCGACGCCTATCAGGGTGACTTCAAACTGAGTCCTTTCAATTTTGAACATTTCAACGTGAGTTCAGTAACACTAACAATTGATGGACATCGAAAACAACTCTCATACGACTGGGACAATGACCTATGCAGAGGAAGCTATTATGATTTCCTATCTCAACTGAATGATAGAAGCTTCGAGCTGCGTTATCAGAATTATAAAACTAATTCATTCATATTGCATTGGAACCTCAGTGCAGACGAGTCCGTTGGCGGCTACTTTAATCCGATACGTAAGGGAAATTGTAGAATTGAACTTAAATTTGCAACACCATTGCCTCACTCTGTGTCGATTATACTTATAAGTGAGAGCCCCAAGATATTGACAGTCAATGCTGACCTTGCAGTTCATTTGGATTAAATCATGGACGTTCTAGATCTTGAATTATTGTTTTCAATGAACCCTCAAACTGTGAGAATGTATCGAGGAACCTACGCTGTCGACAGAGTTTCGCCACTTCAAGAAGAAGGTTTCATTGTCATTAATACGCATCCACACGACGGCCCGGGAGAGCATTGGTTGTTGTACATGATGGATCGAAATGATAGATTCATCTATGTGGACAGCTTTGGTCTACCACCAATTGAAGAGGAACTGCTAGATCTACCTGTTGACGAATATTGTGACAAGTGTATACAGAGTCTCTACAGCTCCCACTGTGGCCTATTTGTTTCCGTATTTGCTTCCCGTCTTTGTAAGAATTATTCACTCAAAAGCATTATGTCATTATTTGACAATAACCTTGTACACAACGATCTCAAGGTAATAAAAATGACTGAAGAGGAATACCTCATTTAAGAAAAATTCTCTCATTTATTCAATGTACAAGCACTTTGAAGATAATCCTCCAGAGTGTTCCCTTCCTCCTCAGCTGAGTTCATACTCAATCCGAGTTGGGATGGCATCCGAGATATGGTCTGATGTTATGATCTAGCCAGTCTGACGATTTCGATGAAATCAATCCCCCGCATCGACATTGTCTCAGATGATTGCCATTTTGTATAAAGAAACTTCTGGGCGGTGTCTTCAATGTTTGCACAATGGGCAAGTCGCCTGTCAGAAGACACTCATAATCTAAAACAAAAAAATCTCCTTAAGTTAGTGGAAAGACAGGAGAAAAGCTGTAAAAAACTCACAGTCCTCCAGGGAGAGTGAATAGCACTCGTCTGTTTCCATCGTTGATTTGGGAGAGAATGAGATGGAAAGGATGCCTATTGGTTTTCTTAGTATGCCATTGGTTAACGATTTTCTATATGCAATTTTCGGTTCCGCCCACATTTACTATAAAATAGTGGCTGGCGGGTTGTTTTTTCCACCAAGTTCTGTTGCCCTGGTTGCAGTGCTTGTTTCCTTTGCCAAAGAATTTGTTTTGGTGTGCTGCCGAGATCTTTGAAAAGTAAGTCTGCTTCTTGCTTATTGTTCTTATTTTAATTTATGGAATGTCTGTTTCTAGTGCCTCGCTGTGGAATCTGTGGGTATGATTGCGTTGAGGAGGTAATTCGTCGCATGGAGGAGGATGCTAATGTTCCAAATTTAGATCCTGCTTTGTTTGATGAAGAGTGGGGATTAGAATTTGATCAGGTTTTGATGGATGGAGGTTTTGATGATAATACGCCGGCAGATGCCGTGCAAAATCCTGATAGCCCAGAGCCTGTTGTGAACAATCTCGCAGAACATGTTTCGGTGGCTCATCCTGGTGTTAGCGTACCATACTTTCCGTTCTTTGAAACCGCTGCGGCCTTTGAAGGGTACCTTGGACGTTACGTCCTGTTCGCGTCACCATATGATGACTTTGTCGAGGATCCGTTCGAATACCTGATACATTACCAGCCCGATATAGTTTCCATATTACAACAGCACCCCATACCTTTTAAATTTTATATGCGTGTGAAAGTACTGATGGTAAAGCAAGTTGGCGATTCGATTAGTAGCCATTTTGCTTTTCTAAGTGCCGTGTCGCGAGAAATTCATAGTCTCGCGGATATAATGGTTGCGCTAAATGAAATGATTAGCGAGTTAGCGCGCAACCTTGAAAATTATCAGGGTGAAGGTAGTGGTTACATCTCACGAGACGTATCCGAAATCGAATTGAACATAAGCGCTATTGAAAAAAAGAAGATTGGCTGTGACACAGTAATTCCTGCCGAATTGAAAAAAAGAAGAAGAACACTCACAAATGTAAAATGTCCAGACAATGAGTGTTTCAAATATAATACTTTAGCACTATTGCATCCTCAAAAAACATTTGGAAATGATTGGAAAACATATCGTAAGTATCTGGTGGATCTCGATTCGAATCCATTGGCACGAGTCAGATGGTGGCCCGATGGTCCGGTATCGTATTCGGAGATTGCAGAATTTGAAGAACAGAATCAAATTGAAGTGTATGCGTACTCATATCAGGATGGGAGTATCCACACTTCCCGTGTTCCGCGTCTCGCATTTAACGATAAAGTGCAATTATTGGAATTTGATAATCACTTTTTTGGGATAAAGAATTTTAATACATTGAATGGTAAGAAAAGTAGATTTTTTTGTGAAAAGTGTACGAGGGGGTTTGCAACACAGGAAAACCTAGTGTCACATAGGAGAGTGTGCAGGAATTTCGATGAGCTTTTGATGGAGTTCCCTGAACCAGGTAAGAATGTTCTAAAATTTAACAAGTTTGGTCACATGTTTGCATCTCCATATATTATCGGACTCGATACAGAGTCTGTCCTCGATCCTAATACGAATGTGAAAAGTGCCGTGCAGAAGCATGTTATGAGTTCCTTCTGCTGCATTCTAATCAGAACCTATGATTTGAAAATACTCGCAAATGAAAAATATTTAGGCCCCGATGCCGCTTCCAGGTGCGTCGACTGCCTGTTGCGTTTTCATAACAAGGTGGTCGATATCAGTCGTTGCCCTGCCCCCATTAAACTCACAGACGAAGAGACTCGTAAACATATGGCTGCAATGCACTGCGAGTATTGTGGTGTGTTGTTTAGTGTTGCCAGGAAAAAGGTTCGTCATCACGATCACAGTCGTGAAAGCAGTGTCAGCAACTTTTTGGCTACCATTTGTAACGAATGTAACATCAGTTGCAGCAATCATGGCAAAATTCCCGTGCTCATCCACAACCTTCAGTACGACATCAGCTCCTTGTTGCATTGTTTCCATGCTTTGAAGTGGAAATGCCCGCCCAGGCTCATCGCGACGAGCTCGGAGAAGATTCGCAATTTTGAATATGGCAATCTCATATTCAGGGACACCACGCAGTTCTTAAATAGTTCCCTTTCTTGTTTGGTGGATAGTTTGAAGGTGTCGGAAGGAATTGAGGCATTTAAGTGCCTACGGCAAGTGTATGGTAATGACTTTGCCCATTTAACTAGGAAAGGTGTGTACCCATATTCCTGGATCAAAAGCTTTCAAGTCTACAATGAAGAATGCCTGCCGACCAAGGAGGGTTTTTATGACGATTTGAATGGAACACACATCAGCGAAGATGACTATGCTTTCGCTCGAGAAACATATGACCATTTTGGTTGCAAGTCATTGAAAGATTATACAATGATCTATTTGGAATGTGACGTCCTGCTCCTTTTAGATGTAATGCAGCATTTTAGACAGCTTTCTATGAAGACATATGGATTGGAAGTGCTGCACTTTGTCAGTCTACCTGGATTCAGTTGGCAGGCTGCTCTCAAGTATACAAAGGCCGAGATCGAGCTGCTTACAGATGAAGATATGTATCGAACCATCGAGTCTTCTATTAGAGGTGGTATTTGCCAACAGGGATTGAGGTATGCTGCTGCCAATAACAAATATTGTGCAAACTTTGACCCGGAGAAACCACAAAGTTACATCTCCTATTGGGATGCAAACAGTCTGTACGCTGGTTGCCAAACATTGCCATTGCCTATTGGAAGATTCGAGTGGGTGCCCGAATCCGAATTTTCAAGTTTGGACATCATTAACCATCCTCAGGATGCGGAGTATGGCTACATTTATGTGTGCGACCTCGTCTACCCACCGGAGCTACATCAGAAGACCAGGTATTTCCCACTAGCTCCAATGAATCAAAAGGTTGACGAGAGCTGGTTGTCTGAGTATCAGTTGGCTCTAAAAGACCAATTGAATTACAAACCTGCAGCACAGGGTAAGTTACTTCTCACTTGTAATGATAAAACAGAGTATGTTGTACATTATCGTTTGTTGAGTCTGTATTGTAAGTTAGGTATGCGGGTTAGCAAAATTCATAGAGTGTTGAAATTTCGTCAGGGTATGGTCTTTGGTCCATACATTGAAATGAACATTAAGCGACGCATTGCAGCGCAAACGGACTTTGAGAAGAAGATACTAAAATTAAGTTGTAATGCCCTTTATGGCAGGACGCTCCTTTCCCCCAGGCGATTTAGATCAATTAAGATAGCATTCAGCAAAGAAGAGGCCCAAAGATATAGCTCCTCGAACGACTGCATTCGATTTGAAATTTTGTCAGAGAATTCTGTGTTGTATGAGATGAAGAAAAGGAAGGTAAAGTGTAGCTTTCCATTGCAGATTGGTTTTTGTATTTTAGATTATAGTAAGTTGGTAATGTATGAATTTGTCTATTGCACTCTCTTGGAAAAATTGAATTGTCCCATCACCATCATGTATTCGGATACCGATTCTATCATCGGTGTGTTTCATACGTCAGAGTATGAAGAGGAAATCAAAAAGATTGCAGATGATCACCTCGATCTTTCATCCTATCCCACTGATCATCCACTCTATAGCAATAAAAATAAGGGTGCATTGTTCCACTTCAAGGATGAGACTGGAGGTAGGATAATTGAAGAGGTGGTTGCTCTGAAAGCAAAAATGTATTCTATCCGATTGAGTGACGATAGTCAAATTGCTAGAGCAAAAGGTGTTAAGAAAAGTATTGCTCGTAAGGAATTGCATCATGATGTATATAAAGATGTTTTGTTTAATAGTGTGAAGGTAAGTCATCCACAAAGGACCATATGTAGTAAGCGCCAATGTATGTATACACTGGAAACGACTAAGCTTGCACTCATGCCCTATGATGATAAGAGATATCTCTTTAATGCTATTGAGTCATATCCATATGGAAGCTGTGAAATTGGTAATGAGTAAGTATATTCTTTATTATGTGTATTGTGTTTCTTCTGTTACAGGTCGTGAAGGTTTTTCGGCTGGGTTTTTCTCCTTCACCTGATTGGCATCACAATTGGCACAATTCCCAGCACAATTGGCTTTACAATTGGCATTAATAAATATGGCAACTTGATTGGCATTACAATTGGCATTAATAAATATATTTTCACTCGTACTTTTTTGTGTATGACCCTTCTTTGCGTGTCTCTGCATGTTATAAGCGCGCGGACAAGCCTCCGCAAACGCGCCGCGCCCTCCGCACACGCGACGGTGTCCCAGACGCTGTGGGGTTCGAACCAGACACCCATATAGCTAACTGGACAGCAGTTTAATGGGACAACCCCTATTACTACTCACGTGGTGAACGCGGAGTCCTGTCGCGTGTAAAAATGACGAAAAAGAAGTAGCGCGAGCCATTTGTACACTCAGGAGACAGAAAGTCCCGTTTTGACTTGAACACCCCTCGTAGGTACACGCATAACGAGCATTGGCTTCAGGCAGGGGTCATGCCTTTCCAGTTTGTACTTTTCTCATTCATTTCACAATAATTTGTGATCTTATTCACATGAAAAAAAAACTATAATAATAATAATAATAATAAAGGGCCCCCGAAAGCGAGGAACTGCTCAGTCAACAGTGAGTGAATGTAAAGAAACCAAAGTAAGTGTTCACTAAGTGAAGTATGGCGGGCTACCATACCTAGGTTACCATAAGAGCCGTGGGTGGTTTTGGCGGTAGACGATACCGAAATTGAACGCACATACATATTTGCTCGATCCTTTTTCTTCTTCTTCTTAGTTTGTTCGCATCGATGATGACACAAGGACAGAGCAGTTATACGTCAAAAAAGTGCTTGACTTACAATTATTATATTGTGTTTTCCAAAAAGTTAAGTCAGAAGTTTTAGATACTTTTTATCATCAGGGTGACTGCCATTTGACTCATGAATAATTCCCCACCAGCGGCACGGCCGAGCGGGTTAAGGCGTCCAATTCGTCGGTGATAGCCAAGATCTCGCTGAAAACTGGTAGGCGGTAGGTTCAAATCTTACAACCGGCTGTGCTGTCTGAGCCTGGGTTTTCCGAAGACTCTCCAGACGAATGTCGGCACAGTTCCCTCTGAAGTGGGCCCAAAACGCATACTAACGCCCCTGTCCCCACTCCTTCCTGCTGCCCTATTTCCATCTGTCCACATCTGTTCGCGTTCATAGCCACAGCTGCTTCGCGGCGCTAACACGCAATAAAAAATGATTCATAAAACTAGTATAAACTCTTTTTTCGTTAACAACTTCCTCAATGTTTAATGAATTCCATGCATATACACGATGCGCACTACGAAAAATATAACGCTAAGACTACTTGAGGGTGGGGGTTGTAACGGCTTAATGAACGACACAGAATGAGACGCCACGCATGATCACTTGTCTGTGTGTATCGTTCGTGTCTGCGTTCGTTCATTACGCCCATATAAAAAGCTGTGTTTGCTCCAAGAGCAAAATGGATAGACACCGACTTGTTAGCAGAAATCGGACGATGAAATATAAAGTATCAACTCATCATAGCTTCTCTAGTCTTTGTCGTAGTACTCTGAAAAATAATCTCGAAGTTCCCACGTAATTCAATTACAAATACAAATGCCTACAAAAAATGAGTGTAATATTTCACTAAGCGTACATACAGTATATAAATACAAATATTCATTCAGTTACTTTTACTTAATTTTTTTTAACAACCCTGCATGGGAAGCTTTTTGCGCTGAGCTCAGGAGACCGCATCCCATCAAATAGCTGCATGAAAATCAAGCAGCTAGATGCGATAGAGGTTATCTCTGGCGAAGGATCAAAAATACTTCTGTCAGCAGGGCTTTATCAGACCATAATATCGGAAAGGGCGTGTACGACGACCCCAAGGCAGCACAATGTACTCACAGTCGAGTGCAATAGGGGTGGACGGGTAGGTGGAAGGCCTTGAACACACTCGTGAAACTAAACAACATTGATAAGACACATACCGTCCACCCCTATTGCACTCGACTTTCAGTACATTGTGCTGCTTGGGCTGGACGAATGTGTAGAGAGGAGAGGGACGGGGGGAAAGTTCATCGTCGATACACCACGTGGTGGCTTCCGGCTAAACTAATATGATTTGTCCCTGTCTTGCCCATGTCTCACGAACGTACACATTTGCTCCCGGATAGGTTTTAACTACGCCCATACTGCCCTGATAATCAAGAGAAAATTATGCGAAATGGACGTCGTAGGACCGCCGATGCGGATCTTCGAGGGACCTGTGGAGAATCTATTCTGACCCCATAGGTATCGTGCGCCTATCGAAGTATCGTAATTTTAATCATGAAATGAATACAAAGACGCAAGTGTGCACACAAAACACTTTATTTCTATGTGGATTTTACTTATATGTGCATTCGCACGTGCCTGCTGGCACATAAGCAGTACAAATAATGGAAGAACGTGACAAAATCCCCAATCCAGATCATTCCCGTTCATACAGATCGTGATCACAATATCGCTACGTTCTGTAAACAAAAAAAGAAGGATCCATATTACTCGTCGTACAATTAGTTGGTATCCTGCATGGAATCGACGCAACTGTATCCTCACGCTCATTCACGCCTTATGAACGGCTATCGGTTTCTTTATATTGTTCCTTCGTGTGACTTCCACCCTCGGGAACTCACTGGCCAAGTCGAAGTTCTGCCGCCTGAGGCACGCTGACAAAAACGACAGACATAATGCAGGCATCACCGGTCTCTGCATATGGCGCATACGCATACCAGCGTTTGGCAATACTTCCCGGTAATCTAGCATTCTTACCTGTAGCGCATAAGACAGTAAATAATTCCAAGATTCCAATAATTCCAAATATTGCTCAAAGAGAAAACATCTAACACTTTCTGGGAGACGCTGAGACGCACACAACGAGAAATGGACGATGCTGAGCGGCATAGCTGAAAGAACATCATGAACACAGTGAGTGGACCACAAAATAATAATAGCACACACGCGCTAATATGCCTATATTACAAGCTCAGCTAGGATCGATTGTATTCTTTTCATTAACCAGCGGGCTAAAGCGACTTGAAGAACAATGGAGTCTAAAACACGAGCGCTAAGAAACAAAGGCACCACGACCGTTTGCCTGTATTTCGGTCAAGAATAGTGGCCCCCGGTGGAGTATCCGTTACCTATAAGGCATACTTACCTAAAGCTTCACAAAATTCAAGCTGTACTGGTGCTGTTCGCGTTGAAAATTACCGTTTTACTCCAAGCCATTGCAGACGCCGCCGCCATGTTTCTCCAGCCTCTGCAGCGGCGTTTCAAATCGTCGCACAACGGGCTATGCCATCACGTAACTTTCTCTTCTGCGCGTGGAGAAAAAACAAGCCTTCTGCGCAGATTTCTTCTTTGGCTGCGACGCAGTGAGACAAGAGAGCGGGAGAGAAGAAGGAGGCGGAGGGTCAAGAGCGAAAAGGGGTGCTCAAACGCCTCTTTGTGGACACAGTGGGATGGGGTGCAAACGGTGTCCACAGGGTGATATATCTGGGACGTCTTCTGCTGTATATTCATTGGAGCATCCCAACTAACGCGTCCAGGAGGCGTTCAATGGATGTTCACATTAGGCTGCGGATGCTCGGTCCCTTGTCGGTTGTCCAGGTGCAGTTACTGGCTGTGTGGAAAACCAATATATTGGTTTTCACAAATTCACTCAGAAACAGCGGCATGAAGTTGTGACGATTACGGATGGTCAACGATTGTGACGGTCAACCTTTCGAGCCTTATGTTCCTCCAGCACCTGACATGACCTCTCGGCAGACGAGATGGCAGGAGGTATCAATGAGGCCCTTCGTTCGTTAAGCAAGCATAATAAAGTCGTCCCTGGACATCTCGGCGCAAACCTTAGGGTTGAGAAACTGCGGGCATACCGTCGACGTGCGGAGCGCACAGCCCGTGGAACTGAGTTGATCGAAGACATTCAGGAAGTCTGCCGAGCAAGCGAGGCAGTCACTAAGTAGCTGCCGGCGGTTGACCGTAAACTCAGGAGGCAGTTCTGCGGATCGTTGCACCTTTTGACAACCCTGCGAAGATGTGACGTGTGGCGAGAAGTTTAAGCGCCGAACCAGCACCCCTTATGTGCGCTTGAGCCTTGTGCAACACTATTGTCGCTCCTTCGAAGGCTGCAAGTACAACGTGGTTTTCTTCCAATGTGGCTACCTTAGTCGAACGGATTCAAGCTGCGCCCTGCACAGTCAATAACCCGGACATTAATATGGATTTCTCGCTGGCCGAGTTCAGAAGTGCACTGCTGCTGTCTCGCGTTCGGTCCTCTCCCGGTCCGGATAACGTCGAGTATACACTCTCACAAAGAAACCGGATAGCAAGGGTCAAAAATCGTGAAATTTTTTACCCATATTCCTAAGGGTCAACACCTTACGCATAAAAGTATGACGGATAGTAAGCGTAAAAAATCGTCAAATTGTTGACCCCTATTTTAGGCGGTGTTCGATGCCGGTTATTCTATGGGTTGTTTGGCTACCCTTGTGATACCGCTTACTGCACCTCAAAATACCACATCGTATGCGTCAAACCTGAGCACCGTAGACGTCACGTGACCTCACGGTCCTTGTACAGGCAACGGCTGCAATTCCGAAATGACCCACAATGCGGTTTTCCGGCGGCTGTTCTGGAAAAAGGTATGTGGTTCCCGATTGCCAAAAGCATCAGAAAGAAGTTTCCAGAGCAGTAGACGGAAAATCGGATTGCCTGTCAATTTTGTATTGCAGCTATTGCCTGCCCAAGGGACGCTGACATCACGCGGCGCCTAAGGTTCCCAGATATGATCCGTACTGTGAGGCATTCTGGGGGTGCAATTCTCTGTGCAAAGACGGCATACCATGCGAAATTGTTTCATAGGAAAAAAAGGACAGCTGCTACAAGAGGATCTCGATGATACGAATCTCGCAGGGCATGAAAATGCAGTTGGTATCATCCGAGACTCGTCAGCAGTACCACATAGGTGCACGAAGCATGTATGCGGACGGAAGCCCATTCACTTTTATATGCTATCGCTTAAAAGGTATCCATGGTATAGGCATAGCTTGTTGCTCATCCAAAAGACTTGGCAATTGACAGGCGCCACAGTAGCTAGGCCCACTGCACTGCAAAATCGTATGACACAGACAAACCCATCCATCACGTGAATAACAGATATAAAAGGCACGTTCTTGCGCAAGGCAAGCAATATACAAGAGTTCTCGCGACAGTCAAAAGAAAAATAAGAAGCACGAGTGCATCACTTGAACCGGGTTCATCGTCTCACTATAGCCCGCGTACGCCGCTATCTCATCAGAATCTAAATCTATCTAAATCAGAACACCTGAATACATGGAAGTATTTCCCACAGCGTTAGTAGCACGTATCTAAACCGTAATGCACAAAAATTCGCCAGATAATTCCACTTTATTGCAGGAAAGAGCCCAGAATAATAGATACATGCATGTGTTTATAGAATATTGCACCTATGGCATGAAAATGGTTTTGTCTTAAGGTGCATGTGACCAAACATCAAAAAAATAGGAACAGCATACTAGCCATAAACCAACAGATTACAACACCTGCAATATTTTAGAGAACTATGAAATGACATTTGTGCATCTTCACAACACTTCAACACAACAAAATATAAATTGCAGACTAGCTATATGAGCTAGTAATTGGATTAAATTACGTTTATAATGGAAAAACATTTAATGAGCGTTATATCACAGGATGAGGCATCGAGGTACACAGAATATCAGACATATACAAAAAGAAATCCATAGCAGACAGGTCATAAACTAATTATATATAGGGTGATTCCACGCCGGATCAGGCAGGGTGGTCCAGTCGACCTCTTCAATTTTTTTTTTGTTTCAAACACATGTTAAAGCCTTGGCCCTAGGAGGCATATGGGTGCTGAAAGTAGTTGAAAATAATTGGTGGGTATTTTTAATGAATTACCATTCAGATGTGATCTTCCGACGCAGCTTGACACCACGCATCTTCAAACTATTTGACGTGGTAGAGCCCTGGACCGGCAATCCAGAAGATGTGGGTTCGACTCCTACAGCTGGCTAACCTTTTCAGTGACTTTCATCTTTCATCGTTACTCTCTCTCACTCATCCTCCTTTCACTCTTACATTTTTGCTCACTCATACACACATTCATACGATGTGTGTGATACGGGATCGACGTAGGCGGCAACTGTTGAACATGAGAGAACTGATGTTCTGAGGCTGGAACAACATAGAAGGGACAAATACATACAAAGCCTCGATTTGCCTAAGAAATTAACGATGAAAGATGAAAGTCACTGAAAAGGTTAGCCAGCTGTAGGAGTCGAACCCACATCTTCTGGATTGCCTGTCCAGGGTTCTACCAATTCAGCTAAGCTAACACGCCTTCTCAGCGACTTCCAGGGTGCGTCCATCTGAAGGGACAAACCAGCCACTCTCTCTCACTCATCCTCCTTTCACTCTTACATTTTTGCTCACTCATACACATATTCATACGACGGGATCGACGACGCAGGGGGCAACCGTTGAACATGAGATAACTGACGAGTTCTGATGAGAGAGTTCGACTCCTACAGCTGGCTAACCTTTTCAGTGACCTTCTTAGGCAAATAGACATAGACATAGTGACAATCTTAGGCAGTGACCTTCTTAGTTAATTTCTTAGGCAAATTGAGGCTTTGTATGTATTTGTCCCTTCTATGTTGTTCCAGCCTCAGAACATCCGTTCTCTCATGTACATCATTGTGTTCGTCTCGAAATGCCCTTTCTTCGCATAGCGAGTACGTCGTATTGTGAATTGGGGCAACGCCTCCAATAGGCTTTTTGTGAGGGATATGTACGGAAAATGCGTAAATTCGACACCGCGCATCCCTTATATTCCTACTCGTAACATCGTTCATTTTGCTCGCAAGCGTTCATCATGACTATTCTTAGTTGCCGTACCCCAGACTAAATGGCAATAGATTAGGTGAGACATGAACAGTGAACGGTATAGTAGTAGCTTATTCGAAAAGGAAACACGAGTCTATGCCTAGCGGTCATGCCTAATATTTTGCACAGTTTATTCTGAACGTATTCAATGCGAACGTAGCGTGTCTCTCGTGTTTGTCCTCGTTCCTGTTTGGATGCATCGAAGGATCACGTATCGACCTGCCCAATCTAGTAACGAACATATTCAATGTGTTCATCCCATAGCAACTGTTCGTTAAAGATGACACTCAAACATTTGATGCATTTTACAAAATCAACAGGACTATTAAGATATACTATCTCTTTATTTAGACTAACACTCCTGTTTTTGGTCGAAATATGATTGCTTCAGTTTTACTACTATTAATGCGTGAATAGTTTAAATTAACCCATTTTTCCAAGTTACAAAGCATCTCGTTAGCAGTAGTGTCTATTACATCAATATCAGAGCCACTGGAAAACACGCTTGCATTGTCCGCATACTAAATAAATTCACAATTGACATCAATGTTAATTACGTCATTTAGATATCGGGTATCAGATCCGGGTATCTCAACTGGGAGCCGAGTTGTGAGGTTCCCAAAAGTACCATATTTTACAAATTAGGCAAATTTGCGATTTTTTATCTCCTCAAAGGCAAACCTTAGGAGCTCCACAACTTACAATGCAATGCTACCCACCCCAGACAATATGTAAAAAAAAAGTGTGAAATAGTTACGAAGATACGTGGCGTCAAACTGCGTAGGAAACGCAATGGTCGAAATGTCCACATCAGAATGATAATGCATTAAAATAGAACCACCGATTATTTTCAGCTACTTTCAGCGCCAATATGCCTCCTAAGGACGAGGTTTTAATATATGTTTGAAAGAAAAAAATTCACCACCGTGCATGATCCGGCGCGAAATCACCGTATAATAACTGAAGTATACAGGGTGTTCAAAATTAAGCTTTCACTAGCTTTTATAAATAGGCGAACAAACGAAAACTGGGTGCTATGTTTCTGTTCCTTGAGTAAGAAACAGGTGCTACATAATTAGCAGCAGCTGGTTCCTACACAAGTAGCGTGAAGTTATCATCCGGTTTCCTGTCATCGCTGTGTTTGTGTAGCGCTCGTGAAAGCTTAATTTTGAACACCCTATAGTTCAGTGTATTGCAGACGTTGCATTTACCCAGCAATGCATCATTACTCATGAAGCAGTCACAACTTACAAGTCATCTTTACAGGTGAGTTGCACTGGTTGTACATGCGTGAGGGAGTAGAGTCTTGTGTATTTCTTCCCAGAATGTGTCACACAGTAGAAATTTTAGGAGCACCACCTATTGCAGCTGAGGCTGCATGCGTGGTATTATGCAGTCCAGCATGGCTACGAAGAGCATGTCGTGTCCTGTTCCTTGGGATGCTGGACATAGACGTTTATTGTCATGAACGCAAAATAATGTGCTTGCTGATATTGTCAAATGGCTACGCATGTCCGTTCAACAGTAGATTCCAAACTTATGGCATTGCATTTCAATGAGAAAGCTAATCTCCAAAACGTGCTAGCGTCATAATACGTGATGCAGATAAGGTCTTCTTCGCCAGACCTGGGTCATCTCCAGAGACCTCCCACATGAAATGGTCACAGGCTGGCAAACATAGCATTCTGAAATCTTTCTCATCCTTTAAGTAGCATTCAACTGAATTTTGTTAGACCCGTAAATTATTTTATTATATCATTGATGTTATCTGTGGTACTGTCAAATAGGTGCACGTGTCTGTGCAGCAGTATATATCGCGGAACTGATACTGTTTCTAGCGTTTAAATGGGAAAGCTAATCTCGTAAATATAGTAACGCCGAAATAAATCATGCCGATGAGGTGCTCTATGCCAGACCTGAGTCCATCCCCGCAGAGGCCGCTTTCATGGAATGTCATAAACGTAACATGGACTTCAAAAACCACTTACTATAACTGGAAACACTCTAGTCCTTTAAGATAACAGTTAACTGAATAATGTTAGACGCGTAACTCATTTCAGCTGTCTGGCGGGTAAAGTGGCGTTCCACACGTGTTTTGCAGCACCACCACAACCACCACCTGCACCACGTTATCGAAAATCGTGACCATCAGAAAATCGATTTCCTTCATGTCAACACATCATGATGCGGTATAATCAGCAATAATCATCCGAACTCCTATTACAAGAACGGATTGAGAAATCATTAACAAAGATGCTTCAACGGAGAGAAACGGACATCCGAGAAAAACGAGAACAAAAAGAGTCTCACCTGGTGGACAATGGGCGTACGTATACGAATTTGTAGCGCGGAGATAGCGTGGAGAATCACAACTGTTCAAGCAGCGTCGTCCGTGTGCCTTGCCCACATATCGTGCGACGTTGTCTCGTTCGATGCCATCTCTTCCTGTGATAAGTTTGACACAAATGAAATTAGAACTTAAAAAAAAAAATACTACAGACACCCAGCGCAAAATTTGACAACTTACATTTGCTAGACCGTGCATGATGTGAGACCGTGAGACGCCAGAAGCCAGAGTGACCGTTAACGAAGCGAAAGAAAAGACGCTTTGCACACGGAACCATGCACGTGTTCTCAGAAGGCAGGGCCCGTATAACAATTGAAAAACAATAAGCGTCAATATAGGCGCAAATGGATAGTATGAGACGCCAGAAGCCAGAGTGACCGTTAACCAAGCGAAAGGAATGACGCTTTCCGCACGGAACCATGCACGTGTTCTCAGAAGGCAGGGCCCGTATAACAATTGAAAAACAATATGCGTCAATATAGGCGTAAAGAGCTAATACTCCAACGCAGAGCTTCAGTTTATCCGTCAAGACGAAATCGTATGCGTCAGGTTATAAGAGTAAATCACGTCATCCGTCCCATTTACGCATAAAACTCCTCCCTTTTACGCTTACAGCGAGCGCGTTTACGGGTACACTCTAAATAACTTTACACCTTAAAGGGTGTAAAAGAACATGTGCATGGCGCACACCTTTTAAGGTGTAACGGAACACCTATCAAGAAATCAAGGGTGTAATTGTATGGAAGGGTGTAATGTAATCTGCAAACCATAGAAGAGGCAGCTGGAAATTATTACAGCTTCACTGCGAAAGTATAGAGTTTCAAGTTTTTACAGAAGGCACATGCTTGGTACTTTGGAGTGTCATTGTGGCTATCTTGGCATCACTCTTCGATCACAGCCATGCAAAATATTCTTTAAAAAGCGAAGAATATACTTTTCTCACACTGAACTTGTAACACTTTCCAGGTATACTACTCAGCTGTACCCTGTGTGCAGCAAAAATACGACATTGCAGACACATGTTGCACAGTACACACATGTTATAGGTGATTGATGTGGGTATTTGCGGGCATCATGCATATAAGACACAATCACAGGAACTGAATAGTTATGCTTTTATTAGGTTGACATTATGCTATGCAGCATATATATCCTACATTACGTAAGCATAAAGGTATTCAAATGTATCACTGAATACAGCTTTATCATATAGTCCTCTAACCTTGAGAGGTTATATGACAGTGTACCAAATGTTGAGTAACTGAGCATTTGATCTTTATATCACAACTTGTATCACAAGCTTAAGCTGAGTACCACAAGCACTCCAATACTGCACAGGAACAGGAATACAATTAGCCTATGTAATGGAGCCTGTCCCACCTCTAAATACACCCTTTGTTGCACCCTCATCACACCCTCCTGACAATGTCTCATAAAAGGGTGTAATTCACCATAGTTACACCCTCGAAAATTTTCAAGCCAAGGTTCTAGGGTGTAAAATAGGTGTAATACATGAGAATACACCAATTTTCAGTGATGGCCACTAACTACTTCTACAGTAGTTTAACTATAACTACTAACTACTTTGTGATTGAGTAGTTTAACTAGTAGTTCAACTACTTTTCAGGGGAGTAGTTAAAACTACTTTAAACTTTTTTAACTACTGCAATGTAGTTTAACTACATCTATAACTACTTAACGTTGTCCACCAACACCAATCCCTTGTAGTGTTCATGGACACCTAAATGTGAATGACAGGCAATAATAAACTTTGGCTCAACCCATTGCGACGATCGTCAAATACAAACCTTGCGGCGGGATTCTTTCTGTGCCTACGCGATAAACTAAGTTGCAGAATTATTTCACAGCATATGAGGCTTCACTAGAAGAGCATTAAAAGTAGAGGTGTGCGAATATTCGAATACGAATCGAATATTTGCGATATTCGATTCGTATCGTATTCGAAAATTTGATATTCGAAGGTTTCGAATATTCGTAAAAGTTCGAATATTCGATTTTTTTTCGCATATCACAGCAGCTTATTCCGAAGCTGTTTCGGGCTACGCACTGGAATTTATACGTTGCGGCGACGAACATGCATAGTAGAACAGCTGCAAAGCGACGCGCGGAGCTTCCGTGGTACGCCCGTTTGCGAATGCGTTGCTGTACGTTCGGTAACCGAAACCGAAACTAGTATGCAGTTGTGTGCAGTCGCCATTTTAGAGTCCGCCCCAGCGAAACCAGAGACCGCGGTACGTTTCATACATCGTCAGCACTGTCGCGGCTTTAGTGGATTGCTAGTGAACGCTGAACATTCGTATGGGGCCTACAGTTCGGTGAAATTACGGTTAAATATCGAAATTTTGTTGACGTTGAGCTGGACACCGCTGTTCAGCGTCCAATTGCATGCACAGCCAAAGCCTGCGTTTCGAATGCGTCTTCTTCGGTTTCGATTTGTGGTTGTCAGCGATATATGACAGAATCATGGTCGCGTGCGATGACGGCGATAATCGAGGAGTGGGACGTGTTGATATTTCGACATAGTTTCTCCAACTCCGGCGCTCTACGACCGTATGAAAGCGCCAGCTAGGACGACAGTAACGCTGCAGTCATTTGAAACTGCGCTAACTGTTGTTACAGATGATAGCAAAACGCATTTATAGCCTTAAGCCCGACCTTCATGGAGCGATTTTGCTCACGACTCAAGTGTGTTGCCGTCGGCGCGACAAAGATTGAGGCCCGCGCGCAGGTTTCCGCCGTGAAATGAAAGGAGCGCTGAACACGAACGTCGCGGAAACAATCACGCGTGATACAGCCATACAACATCGTCGAGGATCGCAGTTTTACTGCGCTATAATGCATGAGGCCGTTCCAAACTATGCATTACCATCAGTAACGATGGTCTCACGCGTGACGTCACGCGTGAGGGCAGTGAAACCGTGCAGTTTCTCGCCTTTACGACAAATGCGGAAGGCATTGTCAATGCAAGAAGAGACCACTTGCCGCCATCATTTTCCTTCTGAGGTGTTCATCACTAAATCATCCAAACTCTGAACATGTCATTGCTCTTTACTTCCATTCTGTCTGTTTCACCAGCACTTTACAATGCCAACACAGGTGCTCACAGTTCATGAAAGATTTTTGAAATGAAAATTTTTTCTTGCGGTTTTCAGCTTGCCTCATGAGAACAGCACACTGTTTCATTGTAAAAAATAATTTTAATAATAATAATAATAATAATAATAATAATTTTTATTAGTGCCCAAGAACGGCCGCTAAGGCCGTGGTGTTGACGCACACAATACAATTTTAATGTACATGCGCATATAAGCATGTATGCCCTATGCTAAGCCAATATATTAATACATATTCCTCATTAGCACTTGGGATATTTTTCTAAAGATCAGCAGAACACAACTGTGACGATGCTTGTTTTCGGGGCTTAATTAACTTAATTAACTCTTAGAAGCCGTTATCCTATGACGTGATATTCGGAGGACAATTTTGTAGATATTCGTATTCGAAAATTTCAATATTCGCACACCTCTAATTAAAAGTGAAGATTTAGTACACATGCACGACACAATTGCCCTGCACCTCCGTTCTCATCAAACAAGTAGCTCAAGACAAAAGTGGGAAGCACAATCGTGCCGTAAAGCTTGCGGCAAAATCGGTAGTAGTTGGCGCCTTCAGTAACCTAACTACTGTAGTTAACTACTTAAAATAGTAGTTTAACTAGTAGTTGCCACTACATTTCTGCAAGTAGTTGATAACTACTTTTTAACTACAATCAGGTAGTTTAACTAGTAGTTTAACTACATGTAGTTAACTACTGGCCATCACTGCCAATTTTACACCTTTAAAGGTGTGAAAATATTTAGCGTGTACTTGGAATAAAACAGAGCTTGACAGATACGGCGTCTGCGATTCTATCGAACTTTACGCTTAGTAAGGGTAAGATTGGGCGTAAGCGTAAATTTATCCGTTTCGTTTCTGAGAGTGTAGGGATCTCCGCAACCTCGACCAGAAGCGTGTGAAGTATCTGCTGGAGGTATTTAATAAGCCATAGAGGTCAGGGAAAGTTCGAAGCACGCACGTGATATTCCGCTGTTAAATTAGGTAAATCGCCATCGCAGCTCTCCTCTTTTAGACCAGTGACCCTGACTAGCTGCCTTGGAAGGTTAATAAATTAAAGATGGAGCGCATAGGGCTGTTGCAGTGAAATTTGCACAGCGGCATTTCGGGCCCTGACGGCCACGGATCCCAACAGTAGGTAGTTTCATCACCGGGTGTTGCATGGTGTTTCAAACGGTATGGTGCCAAGGAAAGCTACAAAACATGTAGGAAATCCACAGAAAAAGCGGTGCTTCTTGAAAAGTGCGAACAACTCGAGACCGTGTATTTCAAAGTGTCGCGTCGTCTGCTAAACTACCGCGTGTTGCATAATATGGGGCGCTGACGTTGCTGCTCACTCGCGCCTCCTGGCCCAGAGCAACAGGTCTGTGGTACTCACCAGACTGGAATGGTGGCTCGAACATCGCTGCGTTTTCTCGCAAGAAATGTCAGGCTTTCCTCGGCACAGAGCAGCAGTAAATTCGGTTCTGGATTTAATCACGTTTGTGGAAGAGGCAAAGGTGCACAAGAATACGGTGCTTTCAGCCTTCTTCGATATTAAGGGGACCATGAAATGATTTTCGAGAATGCCGAGTACTCTGCAGGAAACCGTTCTCATGGTCCCTCACTATCGAACACACATCGACTTTTAACCGTATTCAGTAGAACGGCTCCACAGTTAACACACAAACATAGCAGGGCGTTACCGCTGGATATATTCCTTCGAAGTGGGCTTACGTCATCGCCATCCAATCCTCTCAGCCAACTGTGAAGGACGAGGAGGACACACCCCGCCGGACCAAGTGGTTGTATGGTTTCGGTTTGTACAACAACGACGCCGTATATCTACCGTCGAAATCACTTCAAATATGGTGATAAGCAAATTATCAGCAATGGAGGAAGAGATTATGCGACACAAACAGCGTCTGTGGATCGTTCGGTACGCAGCGGCTCGTAAAATGACACCGACGAAGGTACACTCTTAGCTTCGTACCCTTATAGCAAAGGCGAAAAATTGGCCAAGAAATTATCTCTATTTCGAAGTGTTAAGTGTTCCCTTTCGTTTCTTTTGAACAAAAGCTACAGTGTACCTCTTAAAATATCACGGTTACCTTGATGTTTAGAGTACGGTCCCTTTTACAAAGTGTAACTCTTATGTAGAGGCTTATGTGAAGCCTTATGGAATTATCACACTTATCTTTCTGTTAAGGTTACTGTTGCCTTGAATTGTGTACCTTCTGCTTAGAGGCTCTATCGTAGCCTTAAGGAATTATATTCCCGTTGCCTTTATGTTAAGGATACAGTGCTTGACAAAATTTTAAGGGACGCGAGGTCGGCGTACTTTTTCTTCAGCGTGAGACTGCCGTCGCCGACCCGTGAGGACAACTGGAAGGCAGAAGCAGTAACGGATTTTTCTTCTGTTTTCCACTTTTCCTGTCGTGTCGACGGCCACAGTACCACCCTGAACAAAAATTACGCCGACCTCGTGTCCTGTAACCCTTTGTCGGGCACCGTACCTCAATTTCTGGGACCAGGTCGCTATTAAATGCCAGTCACAAAGACTTATCTGTGAGACCGATGCGATGAAGACATTTAGTTAATCACAAAATGATTAACTATAAGAGCCAGTCAGGTCCATCTCAGATGTCAGCGTCTGTGAGTGGCTTTCAATAGCGACCTGTGTAACGTGGGGATGACGCTGATGTCAGTGTACACAGACCACAAGAAATGACAGGCTGTAGTTTTTTATTCGTTACATATATTTACAACCATTCTTCGGTACAAAATCCGAAAACAGTCTTTGGAACGGCTCTGACACACACAGAAGGCTCAAGTGACACTCAAGTTACTCAAGGGACAGAATATAGCAACCATCGGAATAGATTTGAAAGAGTCCTCAGAGCGAAATAAATTTTGAAGGCGATTCTCAACTTTAAAGGTTGCTTTACTTTCCTAACTAAAGTTAAAAGAAAAATTCGTAATTCGGTATTCTATCACACGCAGTGAATCTCGCCTTCGCTACAGACCACCGCACCGTGAACTTTTCGCTTAAAGCTGCACTAGAAAGAACTTATTTACGAATGTAGCTCTTTGGCGCCCGTGCTTCCAGTTCAGCTTGTCGGTAAATTCATTTTGAACGCATTAATTCAATCAATAAAATCAACAGACATAAACATTCATGGCGTGAGGAAAGATGCCCTAGGTCGCTTAATATAATCGGGAAAGATGAAAGTCACTGAAAAGGTTAGCCAGCTGTAGGACTCGAACCCACATCTTCTTCAAATTGAGGCTTTGTATGTATTTGTCCCTTCTATGTTGTTCCAGCCTCAGAACATCAGTTCTTTCATGATAATCGTGAAGTTCGCCTCGTTTTGGGATCTAGTCAAGGGACTGCAAAATCATTACGCTGCAAAAAAGAGAATCACTGAAATCATTCAATTTCACTGAAACTCACCTGAAGCAATTTTCAAGCTGATACATTGTATCCCATTATATATTTCCAAGGTAAGATTTTAAAACGTAGTTCTCTTTTTCCCTTTTGACTTGTCGTTTGCTCTTCTCGCTATTTCCTTTCGCTACTACCTTCCGAACATTATTTTATTTATTGTTTTTCTTTCTCTTTTTTTTAACGAGCATCTCAATGTCTGTTCTTCCTTCTGCGACTAACGCGGTGTTAAACGTTGCTTTTACACGTCATGAGGGAACATGTTAGTTAGGCGGACATATTCGCTGCGCACATGTGCGCGCTGCTATTCTGTCTCTTCACGTGTCAATGAAATTGCTCACATAACAATTACATATTCCTCTCCTTCTATGGAACAAAGGTACAGCCTCAACTAAATCGACATTCCTACCGATTTCAGAAAGTACCAAGTACCTTGCGGGTCCATGGTCGCAGTAACAGCACAATATGCGTTTGTGATTGCCAGTTTCGTCTGTCTCAGAGATGTATTCTGGGCAATCACTTCCTATGCACCATCCATGGCGAACACAGCGAACGTCCGTACTTGAGGACGGCAGGATGCTTGAAAAAGCAGTTTCAGTGTTTAGTGGCATGCAGGACGTGTTTAGTATAGAAACAGTTTACCTTTGATACATCAGCGCGACCTCCGTCAGCAGAGTTCGAGCTGGTGACAGCCGAAAACCTCCGATATGAAGAAGCTCATACGATGACAAAACTAGTAAATTTTCGATGTCAAAAAATGGCGTCCAAGATCTGCAGGCAGTTGCATGTCGAGGGGTGAATGATGAAGAACGAGAGGGCGAAAACCACGTGCACAGCGCGCGGCCGAGGCATGGAGGTAAGAAACTAAGGAGATGGCTATAAGCACGGAGGGCCGTGGGACTCCTCTAGCAGTCGCTCCTGACAATACCACGCCCATCTAGTTGCCCGGTCACGTGATCCCCACATGTTTCGGTGCTATGGCGGTCTTCGCGGAGGTTTGGAAGTTTAGCAAACCTCATCTTCAGCAAACCTCTTACCTACAAGGGGTCCATTTGTGCACTACTTTGAAGGTTATGAGGTGTTTCAAGATTTGCCGCTTGATAAATCACAGAAAAACAGCAGAAAATAAGAGCAGACAGGCAATGTCACGATGACGTACGTACGTGTTCGAGCGTTTTATTGATCCATTGCTTCCACACACGCCTTGTCTATTCTGTGTTTCAACGGGTATGGTAACTTCTAACTCCAAAGATGCTATCGGAAGCAAGTTATTCGGCCGTAGCTCGTTTCTGTATTCAGGTAAGGTACGCCGTGGGCATGGAGGACGCCATGTTTTATGACGTGTATCGGTGACCAGGGTGTCGAACCGAAACGTTTTTCGGTCCGGTTTTTGTTCCGGTTACATCATAAACGATCCGGTACCGGTTCTACTCCGGAGCCAAAAAATAACAGTTCATACCGGTTTTTAACCGGTTTCGCTTCTGCTGGGAATATTCATCCCCACAAGAAAAATCAATGTTACAAAATGTAAACCCGTTTATTCCGCATACATGGTATTTAATATTAATAGAAAAAACTCGAACATATCATATGTGCCAACCTAGTTAATTTCCTTGAGGACTTTTTCTATCTTTTGGAGCACGGTTTTGGAAAAAAAAATTCTCATGCGCAGTATTTGTAGATTTTCGCAAAGCTTTCGATATGGTACCACATGTTAAACCTCTTTACAAACTGTCTCTACTAAATATCGACGTCCAGCGTCCTGTATTAGATATTTCAATTCCTAACCAACCACACGGTTTCCGTTTTCTGTAATAACTGTTCTTCACGCACCCAACGGGCTACGTCTGGTGTACCACAAGGTTCTGTCCTTGTCCTCACATCTTTCTAATCTATATTAACGACCTTCCCGCTGAAATACCTTCCACTGTTTGACAATTCGCTGATGATTGTGGGCTTTGGTATAGTCCAACTTCCTCTACTTCTGACCAAATCCTCTTAAAAATGATCTAAGTAGGACAAAAAATTGGTCGTTGGCGTGAAAGGAGATAGCATTGAATTTCTTTAGCTTAAGAGGCAGTTCACACAGTTCAATTTGTTTCAACAGTTTCAATCAATTTTGTGTCTTAGGACACAAAATTGATGTGAAACCACACACAAATCGAACTAGCTAGTTCGATCGTTTTGTAGTAGTGTTAAGCGTGATGGGTCATCCTTAAGTTGCGTCTGATATACTCAAGTGATTTATTGGCGTTTGTGAAGGTGTTCACAATGTGGTTCCAGGTTAGGCTAGACACCGATATATTTGTACGAGCCCGTAAATCAGATCGAAGTATTATAATAATACTTCAATCTCATGTACGGGCTCGTAGAAATATATTGGTGTCTATCTTTACGCTTAACACTACTACCATACATTTTCTGGTACGCCTAGGTTGGAACATACGCAATATGGGACCTTCCGCAAAGATACTTCTTTGAAGCGATCGAATCCGTACAAGACCGAGAAGTTCATTTTGTAACTAACGATTTTTCATATTCACAGCTCTAAAGGTATGCTATATAATCTCCAACTACAGCATCGACACTACACTGTCAAGATATCACATTTCCATCAATTCTTCCACACAGTACCGGTTAATCAGTCCCCCATCTCTCGTTCAGGAGTCGTGTTCCCCCGTATCGGTCACCCTAACAAGGTCAACCGCTTTAGCCGGAACACCAACTAATATTCTAAATAATTTTTCTGCTGTAGAGGTATCAGTTGAAATGACCTTCCCACAGCGCTTGCCCTCATTCAAAATCATGAGACATCGCACAAACACAAAGGTATCCGATCACTTCTGAAACCGCACCTAATTGAAGCCCTTTTTTCTTTTTCCCGAAATAACTTGCGTGATAATACCGATGTACATTGCTTAGATAATGTGCTCACGTCCCTTTTTGTGTATCTGTTTTTGCTTCTTTTTTCTGCTCCTCTCAATTGCTTTCTGTTAATGTATCACCGCTGATTACTGTCTTTCGTTACTGGCAGTAGTAAGCAATGATCTTTAATATGTTATATATGCTGATGTGTCATTGTTTAAATTCTTGTTACGTATGCTGTATTTGCACCCCCATGTAATGTCTGTTACGACCCTTGGGGTATTTAGAAATAAATAGATAAAATACCTCCATGTACGTCGACACAGTGGCTGCGATTCATTCCTAACGGCATAATAAGAAGGAACTCTACCTCGCTCAGATGTTTTTAGACCAGGAAGAAGAAAAAGCTTCGTTCGCAGCTTCTGCTGGAGAAAGAAGATGATTATTTACACCTCCTGAAGCTGCGATTGTGACGTAAATGGTACGCTTTTTGTGCTGAATACAATGGACCAGCTGATGCAGTAGATCACATCTGGTCCCGTTGTCTCCGTTTGATTTTTTTCATTGAAGCGCTAAGAGTGATGGACTTGCGAACGCGTAATAGAGGTTCGAGGTCAAGCGCGGGTATCGAGAATCTGCTCGAGCAACTGAGCCAGCTTCGAATAGATCGCGGAAGATGCACAGCTCAGAGCAGTAACTCTTGCTGGGTCTTGGACAACCTGATCAAATTGAACCAGTTCGGAAGACATAGCGGAGTTGAACTGTCGGAAGCGGAACAAGGTGTAATTAGCTTGAGGGCTTCCAATGTGCGCACACGCAGCTGCGAAAACTTCGTCCGAGAGTTGGTCTTAATGCTCATCGAACAACATTTCTGCATCAAACATTTTTACTTCGAGGAAATTTCACAGACCGTGTTGGAGCGCATGCTGAAAGCTATGAGAAGAAGAACCGATATAATAACCATAAGCATTATCGAGGCAAACATCGATGATAACAGTGAGGACTCCAGCGATGAATCGACCCTCTTACATTGCTGGATTGAAAAGGAAATCATCCAGCTCTTGCGAAAATGCGAACGCCTGGAGATTTTTGAGCTACACAAAGCCAAGATGGGCGCTACGAACGCCCATGAAGTGGGAAGGATTCTGGCAAAGAAGAGCAGCCTTAAAAAGCTTTTGCTTCACAACGACTGTGAGCACATATCGAGATCTTACCTTCAGCATGTCGGTGAGGCGGTACTGAAGAACACCGCATCTACGAGTATCTGCAATGTGACATCACTCTCGCTGCAGGGATCGAGTTTCAGGGTGTGCCTGCTTCTAGACACTGTCCTGGAGTCCATCAGTACTATCACACATTTAGACCTTTCCAGAGATGCAGATCAAGAGCGACAGCTGATGTTGAACGCCAACGTGGTGGATTATATCAAGGACGAAGGGGCCATTGCCATTGCAAAAGTGCTAGCGAATAACTGCAGCGTTGAAACGCTCATCCTGAGCAACGCTGGTTTCGGGAGAGAAGGTGCTGCCGCACTGGCAGCAATGCTGAGTACTAACGTTATGCTAACACACCTCAACATATCCTACAATCTCATCACACTCGATGGATGTATTGATCTTGGAGGAGGTATTATGTGCACACCGACTCTGAAACAGCTGAAGATGGAACGCTGTGGAATTCGTGCAGACGGTGCGACACACATCGTCAACGCACTGAGAGAAAATAGATCCCACCTAATTGTAGACTTCGGCGACTGTGGCGAAGATGGTCTAACAGCTGTTGACATTGCCTCTATTGTCACGGTGCAAGAAGCCGACAGGGTGATATTTCGCTGGACCACAGGAAGTATTCTGCACGTGGGCTCCATACCCGAGTTCTGCAGCGAGATACAGGAACTTCATTTTGCTTGTGACGTTGCAAATGAAAGTGTGTTAAATGCGATGTGCGCTTACCTCAGGAGACCAGGTGCAAAGCTCAAGAGCCTCAAGGTCCTGTTTGTTCAAGCGCATCCCTTGGTGTGTATCGAAGTCGCTCAGTTGGTTGCTCACACCAATGCGTTGGAAGAACTCAGCTTTGAGTGCCAGCGTGTGCCACCTAATCTGCTGAAGACACTAGCAACTTCATTAGAAAAGAACAACTCTCTCAGAAGGCTCCATGTAAGTGCTCCGCTACACGTGGGTCTCATGGAAAGCATCAAACCATCACAAACGAAACCCTTAGCTGAAATGCTTAACAAAAACAATTCTCTGGAGACCCTAGACTTTGGCATAGCGTTCCGCTGTCCAGTGCTAAAGCGGATCGCCGTGGCATTAGAAAATAACTACGCTCTCACCACGTTCAAGTGCAACACGAAAGGCAATACGAAACAGACTCTCGGTAGAGTGCACCAACTGTGCAGGAGGAATCAACTTCTCCAGCAACAAGCTTTACATTTTTTGTTGTCCGATTCCTTGTGCAAGCGATGGGCTGAAGCATTTTCTCTGACGCGTCTCACGGCAGCTCTTCGAAGGCGCGTGGCTGACGTCAATGGTGAGCCGGAGGACGAGGCTGCGAGAATAATTCGAGCAAAGTGGCTATACCTTTGCGCAAACTATTTCAGGATCACGGGCGTTGTACGTGATTCGATTAGTTGCCACAAGACGCCGTCTGAGTCTACGCAGTTGGATAAGTTGGACAGTCCCTGTATAGCGCGGATTGCTTCGTTTCTCACGCTGAATGATGTCCTCTGATTGTAACGCCATAAAATATGTCGCAACGAAATGCGAAAAGCTTCGTTGCGCCAGTGATACGCATGATCCCGCCTTATCTCTAGACGAATGACAAATAAATAGATGTATTGAGCTCAAATTAACCTTCTGTTCAGACCTCATGCTAGAAGCAGCGTTGTCTGCCACTTCATGTCGCCCAAATAGTAATCAGAATGTTGTCTCATAGCTTCCTGTACTATGTTTATCAATTTTATCGGTATTTCCACATTCTATCTTCACGTAAAGTACTTATCCAGGGAACCTAGTCAAATATCTAGTTCTTCCACGATTTCATCCCGTCGCATACTGCATGACCTGAACCATGGCGGGCGTCAGCAGCAACTCGTCGAGTAACTCATCTGAAACATAGCGGTAGAAGTGAGCCTTCTTGTATGACATGCATTGAATTTCAAAATCAACCTTGATTTGCGGTGTTATATTGTAAACCCAGCAGGCATATGCTGGGACGAAAACGATTGATTGATAGCATGGAGGAAAGAAGAAAACGAGGCGCCCCAACGGCTCTTCGACAGAAGTAAAGCTTGGGGCAAGTGACGTGAGGATAGGAGATGACCTGTAGCTTCTTCGGAGCCACGCGATGTTCACGTAACCTGAATAGCCCAATGAGGTCGCTTTGCACACGCCACTTCGGGGGCCACTCCTGCGCTCTACCACCACACATCTACAAGTATTCCGAAACAATGTGTTGGGGGCTCCCATAGAGATGTATCTAACCGTAAGGGGAGCGGTGATGTCACTGGAGTGGCCCCCTATCTCGGCTTCACTTGTCAGAGCAATGGGGCTCCTCCTCTCTTTTCTTCCTCCATGATTGGTAGAGACATACCTCCATTGTTGGCCATAAAGAGGGTCAAAGCTAGTGCGATAGTCATCGCTTCAAGCAACGCGGAAAAGGAAGACATCATCCTCATCATGACAACCACCGTTCGTCTGTCATCTGCTCTTCAAGCGCAATCTTAAAGAAGCATGCAAAGACTCGAGAACAAATATGTCGGGAGAAGTAGAAATTAGGATAACAAGACCCGGAACCCGCATTTGCCTAAAAACTACGAGTGTAGCGCGTAATCCTGGAGCGCAAGGGGGCTTTCAATGTCGCGGGTCAGAAACCCTGCTCCCAGTGGCGTATCTAGAGCTACCTGCGCCCATGGCAACATGGTTAACATGATGTCCTTGGGGATGCGTTTTCGTGTGGTCCGCACTAGGTTTCACACTACAACCTCTCTAATGGCGGGTGCTTTAGATCATTTATGAATGTGCCAGGTTGAGTACCCGACCTGGCACATTTACACCCGACCACATAATGGCGCCCCTGTTCACCTGGCGCCCATGGCACCTGTCCACACCTGCCACACCCTAGATACGCCACTGCCTGCTCCCCTCGGCTGCCAGTCTGCAACGTCATGTCCTCGCCAATACTCCCTTATGAAAATGGATTTTTCCTTTCTGCAGGCTTCTTGTGGACTTCTTGTTTCCTGTCTTGACGGTGTGTTGACTTTGACTTCTTGTCGATCAAGTCAACAGGAATTGCTATTGACATCATTTTGACAATCTCTTGAACTACCTTATGTGTACCTTCTGTGGACAAGGTATATAGATGTCGTTGTTGACAGTTTGTGGACTTTCTATGCGCCTATGTAACAAGTACTTATTTCAGATGTGTTTTTTTCTACATAGATGAATTCCGTATTATTAATTACCGCATTATCGGACAGTAATGTCCACAGAGATCGACCTCAAGGGGGTACCGAGCATCCCGTAGGGTGGGAGGGGGGGGGTATATGTATGTAGAGGCATACTTGTGGCTCTATTCATCGGAAGACAAGCTGTATCGGGTAATATCAGCAATTTCTGGGTGTATTGCAAAAAACCATGTGGGGTGTACACCACTCCTGGGAGGTGGAGAGGTCCGTGCTATCGGCTCTCTAAACAAAGCGGTATTTGGATCTGAACTTATAATTAAATGTAGTAGCTTGAACGCGACTTTGCCACCTTTTAGCTAAATATTAAAACACTAAGTACATTTTCGATGGCTTTGAGAAGACGGGTCCTCGTATTATTTATACTTCAGTCCAGTACACAATATATTCCCAACCTATACGACCACATGAGGATCATGCGCATGCGACAGGTTTGCTGCACATTTTGATTCTGCGCCTCCGTGCCTCGCCCTTGCCTCATCACGAAGAAGTCATCGCCATTAGCATCATCGGAATGTCGTTGGAACGGTTGGAACATGTTTCAACTGTCTCAGGCTCTCAGCGTTCGCTCGTCACTTACAGAATAAAGGAGGATATGATTTTGCGTCGTAAGAGGTAAGCTGTATGATAGAAGTGTGTCATGAAGCTTCACTTATATTCATACGATGACTCTTGTGCTGTAGGTTTTTATTGTTCGTTTCGAGCAGCGGCTGCGGTGTTGCGTCCCGTCAGGTAAGTGTACAAGTATCAGTTCGTGGCCGGTGTTGGTTCTGCTAATTTCATTCTCGTTTTTGCAGGCTATGAATGAACAAAGGAGGATATCATTTTGCGTCGTAAGGGGTAAGCTGTGTGATAGAAGTATTGTATTCTTTCCATGACTGTTGTGCTGTAGAGGTTTGTACGTTTCGAGTGGCAGCTGCAGTTTTGCGTCCCCTCAGGTAAGTGTACAAGCATCAGTTCGTGGCCGGTGTTGATCGTGAACCAAGTTCGTTGTTGCTATAGCCATTCTACTCGGTTTTACTCACTTGCGTTTGAACATTACTAATTTGCGATTGAACGCCCTATTCAGACACATTTCTCTCCAGCGCTTCAGAGACGTCGCTTTCGCCGAAATTCAGTGAATTTTGAAGTCCACCGTTTTCATGGGTCGCCAGAAGAACTCAGACCGGAACCGGTCATTGACTGTCTATTATGCTAGCGACACTGTGTGGCATAAAGCATGTGTACGTGTGGAATACTTCGCTACTGTGTGCGCGGGATGTTTTGTATGATTGTGTCGACACTGGATACCACTTTCAAGGTATGCATTTTCGGAATAAGATAGATACATATATAGTTTTGCAGTACTTCGTTTCGTGTATTTTATGCGTGTTGCGATTGAGTGAACAATACAACGGAGAAATTCAACTTCGCTCAAGTCAGAAAGTCCACAAAAAGGCTTCACATCATATGGGGATGGTGTTAATCAGACTTCAGTAAATCATGTATCTTCCTCGATTAAGAAGAATATACCGAGTGCCTCACGTAACGGTCGCCAAGCCTTTAAAAAAAAACGAAGGTATAGTTTCGTGGGTGATGCCGACTCATTGACAGCTGGGTCACAACAAAGTCAACAGAGAAATTGAGACCACATATAACAAGACTTACACATGAAGGTCACACGAAATTTGTGTAAAGTACATGGAGAGTCTACAGAAAGACCTGTTTCCTTCCTGTGAATAACAACAAGACTCCATAAGTCAACATAAAATCAATATGGGAGGTAAACACAAGGCTAATAGAAAGTCTACTGGATGTCTGTGCTCTCTGTTGACTAAGTTCTGTAGAATGGAAACAAAAGGTCAACAGCCATTTTTGTAAGGGCTGTGCAGAACGCGTTCTTTTTTCTCTTCTTTCTTTATTTGTACAACGCCGACCTTCTCGCGCTCAGTCTGGTCCCTCTCGCAAGCAGATGGTTCTCTGTAGACAATGAAAAAACGCTCTGCCACCTGACATCACGAGACGCGAGGACCCGCTGGGCGAGGACGTCGCCACTGCGCGCCCTCCTGCAAAGCGATTTTCTCATTAAATTCGCACTTCCCAAATGAAATATTTTGCGTGACGGTTCCTGAAAGTAGTATGCCCATAAGATGCAGAAAAAGGTGTATGCTTTAAATGCATTCCATGCTGCTTTAATATTCTTCGTTTAAAACATTACGGCAGTTCGCAAGTTAGGTCATGCCGCCGTTTCACCATATTGTCACCAGCAATAGGGTAGTGTATCTCCCCTGGCGATGAAACTCTCCAATCACAATCAGAAAATAAAGTTGTTATTATTTTTGTTGTTACGTCATGGCGAATAGACGAAAAGTAGCGCAGTCGTTCACGAAGCGTCTGTCTCCGATACTAAGACACTGATACTGTTACCTCTGCGCTTGGCCACGCGTCTGTTTGTGGCATGTGGTGAAATAAGGTATTTCGAGCTCAATAGATCTGGATCATTTAGTAGAACTTGTAGAATTTAGGAGTTTGGTACTTGCCATTTAATTTAAAAATATATATTCAACAGAGTTAATTATGCGTTGAGAGCAGACTCCCTTCATTGAAGCTCGAAAGCGCCGCCACCAACTAGCCAGTGTGTCATGTGCTGTTCGCTCCGGCACCGTGCAAACATACAACACAGGGTCTTATATGGCGGCGCAACTGTGTAGTAGTTCCGCTATCGTACTCGCTATATTTTGAACTGTGCAGTAGCTATCTCAAATTGGGGTATCAGCAGTCCTGTTCTCCGCTACGGTAACCGCCACTTCCCATGAAAAAAGAAAGAAAGAAAGAACAGAGAACAGGGAAACTGGAAGAAAAGAGGAATTACGGGACAGCGACCGGAAGTTGGGAGTTTTGTTTTTTGTTATTTGCCTGATACTCAAGCAGACATGACAAGCGACCCTCTTGAATTTCAATGGATCTCATAAGTTAAGCCACATCAGCGTATACAGCTAGGCGATGGTGTGCTATTTCCGAGCGATCAGCCTGCCAGTGTAGCGGCACGTTGCTCGTGGGATAGTGCGTCCTGGGCCGACTTCACAGGGAACTCTGTCTTACAGCGTCTGGGAAAAACCCAGGAAAGACATCCACACATCGTAGCCGTCTCCCGAATTCGAGTTCGGTTCACCTCCCTTCTTCGTGTGAAATGCCATCGTCGTAACCACTAAAGAATGAACTTAAATAACTCAAGGAACAGGTGCTGACGTCAGGATTCGAACCTAGACCATCCTGATTTCTGGTCCGGGATGCTAATCTTACACCACTACAGCAGGACACCCTCCTAAGTTATTAGAGCGTTTTAGCTGACCGTTTTGACGTTCCGCTTCGCTTACGGTGATCCGCTGATCGCGAGCGGAGCGGGGGTAAGAAAATTGGTTTTAGCAGGGCGATCATCCCGTTTTCCGTTTCGTACCTCTAAAGGCGGTCTCTGTTTTTGTACACGGGAAGTAGTAGAACAAATTCGAGTGATTAGCTAAGCCCTTTCCAGTGAAAGCAATGCAGTACTGTTTCTTATCACGGTTTTCATTATATTTGAAAATAACTCCGTGACTGTTGCTTTCACAATAAACCTGAATATTAGAAAAGGTCGGGTCTTTCCAATAGCCAAAACTGGGTCATCTTTGGTGCAAGCTTCTTGTAAATAATAAATGTGCGCTTGAAGCTGTCTGCCCAGGGTTCACTTATGAACTTTTGAAGCATTCTGCAGGAGCCGCTGCCCTCAGCAGCAGCAGCACAAGACGACGAGGGCAGCAGCAGGTGCTCACTACTGGCGGTAGCCATCTTGACACCGGATAGTGGGGACCTTCTCGCGTCTCGCTCCGCTCAGGAAGCACGGCAGCGGAGCGGAAGCCCCGCTCCGCTCAACGCTAACGGCCAAATGTCGCGCGCATGCGCAGTTGCGTGGTCGCTCGCCGGCTGTGCGGAGCGGGGACTCAGTAACGGTCAGCTAAAATTCTCTATTTTTAGAGAGCCTCAAGTACAAGGGGGACGGACAACCAATCACGCTCTTCCCATTCTCTCCTTGCATGTCTCTCTCACTCACTCACACATTCATACCCGAGGCAGGGCGACGTCTCCTGGTGACAACGTAAACAACGAGAATTAGTCAAGGAAGGCTACATTTATTAACATTTACATTTAGGACAACCAGCATCCCTGATCAGAAATCAGGAGACTCTAAGTTTGAATCCTGGCGTCAGCACCATTTTCCTGGGATTTTTTATTTCATTGATTCTGGACGTTCGGGGCTTACGTGTTCGTGTTTGTCCATGAGCGTAGTCTTCCTCGGCCAACCCCCTTTTTACGCAGCCACACAGCCAGGGGAGATGACAATTGCTCACCGGTTGGTCATGCCTAAACGAATCCGAGGGCTCGGCGATCATCATTACTATGTGCGATATGAATTAAATTGCAGTACCGCGACAGTGAACACACTTTTTCTTCCTCTGGTTCTTCTCATTTACTAACGAGACCTTCAAAAGCAGTGGTAGCGCAACAACCACCGACCTGAATGTCATGTCAAATGGTGCCTTCTCAGGAAGCTTCCCGATCTCAGTAACGGTTACGGAAACGAAATTGGGAGGTCAGTACCGGGAACTTATAACGGAAAATATTTCAGTAGCAACAAGGAACACACTAACGAAAATGCATGACTTCAAAATGATTGAGGAATTCTGCCTGGATAGCTGCCAGGAACTCCAAGAATTTTCATGATCGTTACTCCACCCCCGCTTTTCCTTTCCATACGAAAAGAGTCGATGTGGTTAAACGCTGCAAAATATTTCTGTCAGCAACCAACACACATCTAAATGGAATGATGATGCGGTGGGTGGTGTGGTGATCTGTAGTGACCAACAAATTCAATGTGGTCATAGGTTGTCAGCGGTTAAATACTTGTTTTTAGAATGGGATAATGTATCAGTTGTCTCTGCTGTAAATATGATGACAGTTATTGAAATAAGTTATGTGGTGTTAAACAAACTTTGTTAAAGTATGTCCTAAAGCAGGATTTTAGGACTTCGGAACTTACTGTGAGGTAACTCATTATTCCATTTCACCACATTACCAATGACAATGGGGTAGAGTATCGCTCAGGGCGATGAAACTCCCCAATCATACTCGCAAAATAAAGTTGTTGTTGTTTGTGTTCTATTATGTGCAACATGGAATGAAATGAAACTATGCTTCTGTTAAACAAACATGTGGAGACAACATTCGGACAATGCATCTCTCTTTATTACGCGCGGTAAAGAAGATAAAGCAATGTGAAACGGCCGGCTGCCCCACGCAGACTGCGAACCATGGAAGTTGGCTTGGTAAACCTTATTTTTCTTGTTATTCAAGCGCGCGCGTCATGGGATCAACTTGCTGGCTGAGATTACGCACAGATTACAGATTTCAGAAACCGGATCCACATGCGGCATTCGCTTTGCTCTGTGCGCTAATCAAGCGTAACGCAGTGCATGCAAGAATGATGAAATTATGCTCTTCGGCTAGAGGAACTCGGGCTTTCACGTAACCAGTAGTTTGGCGGCAATCCGTGAGAGGTGATTCAATCGAGTGCTGTCAAGGCACGAGTGGCACCATCTATCGGCAGGAACATCGGTGGGTACACCTGCCGCCACCGCTCAGCGCACCACTCATTCTAGTCCACTATGTGTCTGGTTCTCCGTTCCTCGTCCGTGTTTCTTGCGCTCTCAGCTCAGACGCCCAGGAAATTTTCATTCGTCACAGGATTACACTACGGACATCGGTCCGATCGTCTCACCATATACCAGCTGCTGAAGCATACATAAGTTTTCAAATTTCCAAATTTTCGCGAAACGACCACACGGCTTATATGCGCGTCCACTGTGAACATATGTACATATATATATATAATGAGGGGAAAAAGCCATTAAAGAAACAAGTAAATGACACTAGACGTGTTTGAAATTCAAAATTACAGATTAATTAATCTGTAATTGTAAATTGTAAATTGTAATTTTGAATGAAACGTCTAGTGTCATTTTCTTGTTTCTTTAATGGCTTTTTTCCCTCATTATAATTCACTGGCTTGCACTGTGGCATTGAGGAGTGCTCAGTCACCATCCCAGGTATATATTGCTCGCTGAGCAACCCCTGGTTTGCCAATTCCGAACGATGCGCAGCTACCCAGAGATGACGAGCCGCAAACACGGCGAAACAACAGTCCTCTGGTGCTGTCGCATCGTTCCATGAGTATATATATATATATATATATATATATATATATATATATATACTACAAAATGGAGGTTCGAACGACCAGGATGTTGTATATAGATTGGGGAAAAAAGACACCAGAGACTGAAGTAGGGAGTAGGGGAAAGTTATTTATTAAACTGGCATTTAAACTAAGGGTCTGGGGAAGTCTACGTTTCGGCGGAAGCTCCGCCTTCTTCGGGACTAAGACGAAAATCTATGTACAAGGTATTTTAAAAGGTTACAAAAGTGTCGTCACAGCCGGTACAATTCTACTGCGAGGCAGTCGTCAGTGAGTCATGTTCTGGAAGGTTCCGAAAGGTTCCTTTCGGAAAAAGTTTGGCACGAATCTTGATGAGACGATGAGGGACAGGTTTGTGACCGGATTACAGCGCGTGGACATCCAAAATTACCTGTTCGCGGAGGACGAAAGCTTGACATTTAAGAAGGTCGCTGAGAGAGCACTTTCACTGGAACACGCCAGCAGAAACGCATCCGACTGTCACAGCGAGCAAGCTTTAAAAGTAGAAGTGCAAAGGCTTCAAGCAAATCGGAAGTGGCGGCAGCCTCAGCAAAAATCTCAACGTACTCAGTGCCACCGTTGCAGGGCAGACGCCCACACTAGCAAGGAGTGCCCGTTTATTAATTCTAGCTGCTTTAAGTGTGGCAAGAAGGGCCACATTCAGCATGCTTGTCTTTCAAAACGCTCCGCGAAGGGAATACAAACACAAAGCGCAGCCAATCTCTTTTTGTAATCTCAGTGCCGCAGATAACGACAGCACAGCCAAGCAGGTGAACAGTCTGGGAAGCACTCTTCCTCCGATATCGTCCGAACTGGTTATCGAAGGCCATAGGGTTAACATGGAATTGGACACGGGAGCTGCTATTTCGGTAATTTCCGAAGAAAATTACCTTCGGCTATTTCCCAACGCCAGTTTGAAGTGTACGAACGTCGTGCTACGAACATATACAGGCGAAGTGCTGAAACCACTAGGAATCGTCGAAGTTAAGGTGGAACACGAAAAACAGTGTTGTAAGCTTCCACTGCACGTTATACGCGGCCATGGACCATCGCTCATAGGGCGTGACTGGTTACAGCGTATTCGGTTGGATTGGTCAACCGTACACAGTCTTGGCGAAGCTCTCCGGGAAAGTGACAGCAGAGGCTCAAAAGCTGTAAAGGAGCTTTGCGTGAAGTATTCGGACTTGTTCAAAGAAGAGCTAGGAGAGATCAAGGGGGAACTGGCGAAACTCCGTTTAAAAGAAGACTATCGACCATGTTTCCTGAAAGCACGTCCAGTACCGTTCGCCTTGAGGCCGAAAGCAGAATTGAAGCAGAACACGAGTTGAAGCAAATGGAAACGATGGGAATTATAACAAAAGTGGAAACGTCAGAATTTGCTACAGTGCCTGTCGTGAAGAAGAACGGTCAAATAAGGCTGTGTGGAGATTATAAAGTTACCATCAACCCTCTTCTAGAAAGTGTCCAGTATCCGTTACCACGAACTGACGACTTGTTAGCCGCCTTGGCGGGAGGAAAGGACTTTTCACGCATAGACCTTAGCCGTGCCTACCAGCAAATTCAAGTCGATGACGACTCTAAGAAGCACTTAACTGTCAACACCCAGCTAAGCTTGTATCACGTTAATCGTTTACCGTTCGGTATAACACCAGCGCCAGCAATATTCCAAAAGGCCATGGACTGTAGGGACTGCCAGGAGTCACCTGTTATTTGGATGACATTCTTGTTACTGGGACGACCGACGAAGAGCATCTACGAAATTTGGAAGCCGTACTAAAGACTCTCTTGGAACGAGGAGTTCAAGTTCGTCGCGAGAAACGTGAATTTTTTCAACCATCTCTCGAATACTTAGGACGCCTGATCGATTCGAACCGAAGCATTAGATCAAAGGGAGGAAGAGGGGGAGTTGGTGATAGTTCATGTCGCTTCAATGCAGCACTGAGACGGGACGAAGGGCGGTTACAACAAGGAGACAAACGTATCTGCAAACTCTGAACTGACAGGAATTTATTTGCGCAGACAAATTTAAACAATCAAGAAGGAAAATAGAAAAATAGAAAATAGAAAAAATAGAATTTTGTGTAGCTAGTGCGCCACCTATTTTCCTTCTTGATTGTTTAAATTTGTCTGCGCAAATAAATTCCTGTCAGTTGAGAGTTTTGCAGATACGTTTGTCTCCTTGTTGTAACCGCCCTTCGTCCCGTCTCAGTGCTGCATTGAAGCGACCGAAGCATTAGACCGACTCAAGAGAAAGTTAAAGCAGTCTTGTGTGCTCCTGTTCCGAAGGACAAACGCCAGCTCAAATCGTTCCTCGGCATGATAAACTATTATGGCAAGTTTCTACCACAACTAGCCACAGTGTTGCATCCTTTAAATAATCTGCTTCGTAACGACACACCATGGAAGTGGGATAGCCAGTGCCAGTGCGCCTATCAAAAAGTAAAAGACATGCTAGCATCAGATGCTGTGTTAACGCACTACGATCCTGCGAGACCACTACAACTCGGTTGCGACGCCTCTCCCTACGGCGTAGGTGCCGTTCTCTCCCACGTGGAAGAGGACGGTAGCACACGACCAATCGCATATGCATCAATGACTTTGTCTAGTGCAGAAAGACACTACAGCCAACTCGAGAAAGGTGGGCTCGCGTTAGTGTTCGGTATCAAGAAGTTTCACGCTTATATATAAGGACGGCGTTTTCAGCTTATGACGGACCATCAACCGCTTCAGTACATTTTTGGACCGAAGCGAGGTATACCCACAGTCGCCGCCGCGCGCTTGCAAAGATGGGCAGTCACTCTATCCGCGTACGATTTTTCCCTAGAACATCGAGCTTCTCAAGATAACGTCGAGCCTGATTGTTGATCAAGATTGCCTCTGCCTAGCACCGAAGACGAACAAGCCCACGATATCGATTCATTTTTTTTCTTTTGTTGATGGAAGCCCTTCCCGTGACGTGCAGAGATATTGCGAGGGGAACGGAAAGAAACCCGCTGTTATCAAGAGTAAAAACATTAACGACGCAAGGATGGCCTTCGCACGTGTAGATAAAGATTTGAAGCCATTTTTTCAGCGACGTCATGGGCTATCGGTGCAGCAAAAATGCCTTCTCTAAGGGATGCGAGTGGTTGTTCCGCCAGCGCTTCGCCACAGAATGATCGACGAGCTCCACAGTTCACATCCGGGCATTGTACGCATGAAAGAACTCGCGCGCAGTTATCTGTGGTGGTCGTCTATCGACGACGACATTGAAATAACTGTGAAGTCCTGTGACGAGTGTCAGCGCCATCGAAATAACCCATGCCCAGCACCTGGCCAGCGGGCCCTTGGCAACGAGTACACGCAGATTTTGCGGGACCCTTCATGAACAGGGTGTTCCTGATATTGGTAGATGCACATTCGAAATGGCCAGAGGTGTGGGAAATGACCTCGACAACATCGAGTGCGACTATCAAGAAGTTGAGAGAAGCATTTAGCCGATATGGACTTCCATAAACTTTTGTGTCAGATAATGGTGCGCAATTTACCTCCGAGGAATTCAGAATGTTCTAACGTTCCAACGGCATTCGTCAGGTGTTGACCACACCCTACCACCCGTCAACGAACGGCATTGCGGAAAGATTCGTCCAGTCTCTCAAGCAAGGGCTGAAGAAAAGTAGCGTGCATCCATTTCATCTTTGTCTTCAAAACTTTTTGCTGACTTACCGCAACGCACCACACGCTTCTGTATTGGAGAATCTCCTGCAACTCTATTGATGGAGAGGAGACTACGGTCAAGGCTTGACCAGGTTAGGCCATCGCTCACCTCCGAAGTACAACACAGACAATTCAAAGGAACAGACCTGGCGAACGGTGGCTGCCAGGAGTGATTGTGAAAAGATGTGGTCGAGTCTCTTTTCAGGTCAGAGTTGGAGCTCACATCTGGCGAAGGCACCAGGACCAATTGTTGTCGGCGAACCACAACCATTCAAGAAAAGCGTCGGACCAAGACACGTGGTGGGATGCCAGTCAACCCGCGACAACCAGCGCCGACAACAGCCACGCCGGCGACCAGTCACAGCCACCAGCGTCGGAAGTTACGAGTACGAGACGGTATCCTGAACGTCAACGACGCCCGCCGGATTTCTTTTGACCAAGTTGAATTTTGTAACTTCATTATCCTTGAATTCTTTTGAGATAATTGACTTCATTAATTCGGTATGCTTTGTTCAGTGTGTTATAGAAGTGTAGGCTTTTACTAAAAGGGGAGAAGTAATATGTAAGCGCCAAGTGATACTAACTGGTTTTGCAAACAAGATAAGCGTGTGGATACGCCCCCTAGTCCTACTTAACAAGTGGCCACCACTGTTCTATCGTGTAACTGGAATTCGTGTTTGCCAGTCGCAGGTAATAATAGATGTGTGTAGTATCTGGTGTGCCCCTCTGTTGGTAAGAACACAACAATGGCCACATGACAGTTGTCAACTACTTAAAAGAATGCTTGCGTTAACATGGGTACAGATTTGTCCAGCCAGTGCAGCCGTTTATATGTACACTGAGCACACGGGCACATGGAAGAACATGGACCCATGTTAACAGTAGGTATCGTGCTTTTACGTTATTGACAGCTGCCGTATGGCCGCATATTTTATTTCTGTATTTTATTTATGTGTTCAGTGTGGATATAGATGGCAGTAGTAAAGCAGGGAAACATGCATGCATGTTACACTAGCTCTCCTTCTTTTACGTTGTTGATAGCTGTCATATTGCCATGTGCTCATGTGTTCAGTGTGAATATAGTGCTAAACAATAAAAAACGATGTCCCTTTTGTGTCTCCTGAAGCTCAAGTCTTTTCTTTCAAGCAAAAGAGTATGCATGCTGTTCTGCATCATTTTTTGGGACGAGATTACAAGCTATACGTCCCAAGCCATAACAATGGAAGTTGACGACGACGACCGCTCATCACAGAAGTCGTCGTCGAGTCTTCCAGCTGGTTCTTCTCACGGGAAGGACAAACGGGAGAAGTCAGGTGGTAGAGGTAGAGGAAAGCATAAGGAGCAGCAGAAATTACCCCCACAAAGAATACAGGCTCCATAAAACCATGCAGATACAACACAAAATTCACATAAAACACACACACTACACAATGCAGGTGTTCCTTTTCCTCCTCCTAGTTATCTTAATGAATCCTAGCAATATCCTTCAGTGGAATTGCCGAGGCCTGCTCACAAATATAGATGATGTTCACTATCTTTGTGAGACACACACTGCCGCCTGTATTTGCATGCAGGAAACTTATCTGAACCCCAGTAACGCTAATCCATTCAGACAATGGAATATATTTAGGAAGGACCGATCCAACACAGCACGGGCTTCTGGAGGTGTCGCAGTTCTGACACGAAAACACCTTCCTGCAAGGCACCCATTCCACTAAACACAACACTTGAGGCTGTTGCTATTCACATTTGTTTCGATAATGTAACAACTGTATGTTTTCTTTATCTTCCACCTTCGATGGCTGTTGAACAGAAACAAATAGAAGATATTTTGGACCAGCTTCCCCCGCCGTTCATCCTGCTTGGAGATTTCAATGAACAGAACATCTTGTGGGGGAGCCAAAAAACATATAGTCGTGGGAGAATGTTGGAACGAGTCCTCATTGCAAGGCCTGTCTGCTTACTAAATACGGGATTGCCAACATATGTAAACTCTGCATCAATATCTTTTACCGCAATAGGCATCTCATTGTGCAGTTCTTCTCTTTTCCACTGCATGGACTGGAGAGTTGAACAGAATCCCCGAGGTAGCAACCATTTTCCGGTCATTATTAAACTGCATGGTTACACCAACAACATAAAAACACGTACACCACGGTGGAAATTACAACAGGCAAACTGGGACATATTTGAAAGAGAAGCAAATTTCCCGCCTTCTGCTTTTCAGGGTTTGAATGTTGAGGAGGCAAATAAGTTGCTCACTCATACAATTATAAATGCCGCTGAACAGTCTATTCCGCAAACATCTGCTCGACTCCCCAAGTGCTCCAAGCCTTGGTCGACGAGCGATTGTGGAAGCACACGAAAGAACAAAACCGGGCGTGGGGTGTCTTTCGACGGCACCCCACTACCACAATCCTAATTGCTTTCAGAAGAGCTCGGGCGAAAGCACGTTGGACGCGAAGGCAAGCAAAGAAAGAGTTTTGGAGAAATTTTGTATCATCCTTAAATAGCACCACTCCATCAAAAATAATATGGGACAGACTAAAGGAAATAAAGGGCGACTATACAAGCTTCTGTGTACCATTGATACAAATAAATGGTACCGTGCGTCAAAGTATGGAGGAGCAGGCCAATGCCCTCGGGGAACCTTTCCAACAAGTGTCAAGTTCATCCCATTACAGCAGAGATTTCTTAAAAATTAAATCATCTGCTGAAAGACAAACACTTGATAGTGTGTTAGATGAGAGGTGTGGCTACAACTCACCTTTTTCAATGGCGGAGCTACAAAGGGCTCTGTCATCCCCTAAAAACTCGGAACCTGGACCTGATCGCATAGTGTACTCCATGCTTAAACATCTCTCTTTAACTTCATTAAGGTCTGTCCTGGATTTCTTCAATTTTGTCGGGCTAGAAGGTGTTCTCCCTTCTGGCTGGAAGGAGGCAATCATAGTTCCACTGCTGAAGCCAGGAAAAGATCCCTCACACCCGTGCAGTTACCGACCCATAGCGCTGACAAGTTGTCTGGGGAAGACCTTTGAGCGCATGGTCAACAACAGTCTTATGTATTTTCTGGAAGAAAATAATTGTTTAGATAAATATCAGCGTGGCTTTAGAGCCGCGGTGCTCAACAGTCCACCAACTTTTGCGTTTGGAGACTACCATTAGAGAAGCCTTCGTCAGGAAACAGCACTGTATGCCTGTTTTCTTCGATCAAGAGAAGGCATACGATACAGCATGGCGATATGGTATCATTCGAGACTTGCATCCACTTGGTATGCGTGGCAGAATGTTCCAATGTATTACCAATTTCCTACAGGGGAGAACTTTCAGGGTACAAGTTGGGACAACACTATCTCGTCCATTCATCCAGAAAAATGGTGCCCCACAGGGTTTTGTACTTAGCGTGACCCTTTTCATTGCAAAAATGAACTCTATAGCAAGTGTTATCCATACATCAATCAAGTATTCATTGTACGTCGACGATGTACAGATTTCTTATTGCTCCTCTAACCTATCGGTGTGCGAACGTCACCTACAGCTAACAATAAATAAGATGGTTAGATGGTCTCAGGAAAATGGCTTCAAATTATCTCCCGACAAGACAGTTTGTGTTCGTTTCTCGAAGGTTTGGGGAATGTTCCCAGAGCCCACTCTTTCTATGTGCAACCAAAGTATAAGCGTGAAACCTGAACACAAATTCCTCGGTCTCATTTTTGACGAAAAACTCTTTCTCAGCTCACCTGAAAACTCTAAAAAAATGCATAAAGTCTTTGAACATTTTAAAGGTACTCTCACACCGATCATGGGGTGCAGACCGCGATACATTCCACAGGATCTATGTCTCCACTGTCCTTTCAAAACTTGATTACGGTTGTGTGGTGTATGGGTCAGCACGACCTTCTATTCTGAAAATGTTGGACCCTGTACATCACCTGGGACTGCACCTGGTCCTTGGAGCGTTCCGGACCTCGCCAGTCGAGAGCCTTTATGTAGAAGCCTATGTGTGGTCTCTCGAAAGGCGGCGGTTCTACTTGAGTACGTCATATGCATTAAGGATTAGAGGCTACCCACAAAACCCGGCGAACCCTGCTATAAGAGACACCCAATATAAACAGCTCTTTTTGAACAGACCTTCAGCGGTATTGCCATTTAGTATGCGCATGTCGCAGGAAATTGAGCACTATGGCTTTTCAGAATATAACTCAATGATCCTTGAGTGCAGCAATAAAAATCTCACCATGGCAACCTTATCCAAAATGTGATAAATCACTGACCAGATTCGACAAACGTGATACGCCAAGCATTGCATTGAAACAGGAATTTGAGCACCTAAGGGAAACCTTCGGCAGCCATATTGAATTTTACACTGATGGATCAAAAACAAATACCAGTGTTTCATGTGCTATGGTTACTGGAATAGTTGCACGTTCACACCGTCTAAAGGGCACCATATCTATTTTTACTGCTGAAGTGTATGGAATAATTTTAGCCCTCAACTACATCCTACAAAATCACATAAGATCCTCAGTAATATACACAGATTCTCTCAGTTCTCTGCAGGCTATTTGTAACATACACACCCCACTAAAAACCTGGTAGTTGCTCGTGCAAGGAGCCTGGCAAGCACTATAGCTAATAGGGCCTATCAGCTACTCTTCTGCTGGATACCCAGTCATGTTGGGATACTTGGCAATGAACGAGCTGATCACGCTGCTACGGCTGCGCTAACAAATGACATAACCCCTTTCGAAATTCCATATCAAGACCTCAAACTATGTCTAAAAAGATGCATCAATAACGACTGGCAGACATCTTGGGACCAGCAGACCAATAATAAATTACATAGTATCAAGCCCAATGTAGGCACCTGCTGACCAGGTATGTCCAGTCGACTGTATGAAGTGCTATCCTCTCGCCTTCGTTTGGGACACACATACTTTACGCATGGGTATCTTCTACGAGGAGAAGACCCACCGGAATGCAACCACTCTGGGAAACAGCGTTCGATCATTCACATCCTCATCACGTGTCCAGTGTATGATCATTTTCGTCAACATCATTTTGCTCCCTTTTATAGAACCTCTTTGCCCCTCCAACCAATGCTTCTCCTGGGTGATGACAGCTTTGTTCCTTTTGAGAACGTGTATAGGTTTTTTAAAGATACTGGGTTTTTAAAACATCTGTGATTTTAAATACTAATGCAACAGTTACTCACATTTTAGTCCTGCACATGTACTTTTTAACTAACTAGTCTTCAGTGGTATTTGGCGCATTGTATTATAGCCTTTGTAGCTGATGCGCCAATAAAACCAGAATCAAATCAAATGTTCTGCGTCATTTTGTGTACAGGACTGTTAAAACCTGCTTGACGACACTGCGGCTTTACACTGGTGTGATCTTTTACACTTTACACTTTTGTTGTATATAGCCTCATATCGTGTACAGGTAAATCTTAAGAACGGAAAAACACATCCCCATGGAATCATGCCACGTGATTTATCATATGCACCTGTATCCACATTGCAGTCATGCTTCTATTTGTCGCGAATAGCACAAAGCCTCTAATTTGGCTGTGTTGTGCCTGTCTTGAACATGTTCTGAATAGCTGAGTTCCAAAACAGCGAATCAACTGAACCAAACCAATATCCACTTCTAATATGCATATGTGTACTGCATCACTGTACTTTCAATTATGTTACAACTTGTTCTCCTTACACCAGCTCAGGTGCATGCTAAGTGTCGACAGTTTTTCATGTATGACATGTCCTGTACACTACCTACTCAGAACGGGTACTCTCATTTCACACCAGCTATCCTCTGCCTTGACTTGCACTCCACCCCTGAATGCACAGTAGTGAGTGGAGGATGAACAGAATATGGGAATACTACGGTAACAAAGTTCTGATGTAAGTAAGAATGTGTCATCAGCATCATAGCAACTGATTCTAGCATATATGGATCTGTCACTCGAAGCAGTGCCTGAACGCTGTTGCAATACGAGACACCGTGACATACATTTATTGCTGGAAAGCTTCCTTCCAGGAGAATATGTGGCATTTCGTGCACACTACTTTTACTGAATGACTGACACCAAATGCCTGTGACGTTTGATTGTATAGTATATGTGTCACACCTGGTTATTTATTTTGGTTCAAGTAAGCAGATGTTCAACGCCACATGGGAAGAAATTTTATTGCTATACAAATATGTGGCTGGCGTTAGCTTAGGCTTATGGCATACCATGCCACCCCCAACAAAACTAACAGTGATGAAACACATGAAAAACACGTCTGTAAGAGCTCGCTTCACCATAGGTTCAGAAATCTTGTGGTTGTGTGTGTGGAATTTTTCATTTCTTTTTAACTGGAAATTCACACTACTTCTGTTTCTTTTTAGAACCCCCCTCTCTTCCCATATTTTCTATTGCACCCTTAGGGGTGCATAAAGCTCAGTAAAGTGGAACAAAATAATTATATGCTCTTCTTGTGTGCCAACGTAATGCATTTGCCGTGAAACTGTTGCTTTGGGTGCTGGTATCTTGCAAAACATCTCCCCACACGTCATGTAGAAGTTACCTGTAGACAGTGCATGTTCATCACTCGTTACTGAAGTTAGGTGGTTAGTCATGCGCAGGCATCGACTTTATTTTACTACATATTCAGGACTGTGTCCCATACATCTGCTCCCAGACTTTGCCCTTGATGATGCAGTACACCATGCTCACTACATTAAACTGTCCAGTTGCATAGATTTGTGCTCACATAACTGGATGAATATGTCGGCTTCTGCAAAGTGACAACTACCAAAGTGTCTCACAAAATAACTGAACTTGTAGAAGAAAGATATACATTCATTTAAATATTAATGAAAGTAATACAGCACATTGTAGCTAAGATGCACCTGATGTAAAGTTGCATTCTTTTCTTTGTATGAGCTTATTTGCGTTGGGTCCATTTGTCCATTGCGGACCTCCTCTTACTGTATGCTATAGATCAATAACAGAAAGCGAGCAGACAGTGATCAGTGCTGGTGCTTTCTGTGGCACTGCGATTTCATGCTTGAATGCGCACCTCTAGGTCTACCTTGCTTTGATATTCCACTGTGTTGTTTCTCAAGAAATAGCACAATCTCTCAGTACAAAGCTATACAGTCAAACTGCATAATCACAGAATGTAGAAGTGCAGCCTGTGCAATAAATTTTCACAGCTTGATCACGTGCGTAAACAACGAGAATTAGCCGAGGCAGGCCACCAATATGGACGATACAAACAAGTAAGCCTCGAATGCCCAGTTGCCTGAATTCTTATCTGTATTTCAGGATGGCTACAATCCAGTAAAGCATGAAATACTGGCAATAGTCCAAGACCTATTGCATGACTGGAAAACTTAAAAAAAATGCCAAGAGAGTGGTGAAGAGCTGCTAATGTAAAAATTCGCTAAATAAGTTTACACAATTGTACAGTGGCAATTATCTTTCTCGTGGCATCACACAGGCCTCTTATGTCATTTCATAGTCAAAGTTAAGTGATCTGTGTCAGAGTGCAGTGATAACTGTAACTGCATCACTATGCAAATTCTTTCTGAACAAGAACACTAGATTAAAAACCTGAATAAGGAGTGATTTCACAGAGCGTAGTGCATGATACAGTTGTCCGTGTCGGCGTTCTTCTGTCCACGTCTTTTTGCTGTCTACACACCATAATTCGTACCAACTACACCGCCTTCATACGCTTGTTTAGTGCATGATGTGCTGTTGGCGCCCGTATTATAGCATGACATGAGCTGTGGGGAGTTTTTAGGTGCAGGTGGTGGTGATGGTTTGGCATGTAATGGTGCGATGATAATGCTAGCGAAATTGTTTACACTGAAGTATGAAGTCGAGAGAGAAGCTTATAAAGAATGAGCATGGAAAAATAGATAAGCCCCCAACCAGGTGTGTAAAAGTGTTTCCTCAATAAGGTATGGCTTTGAACAAATAAGCAAAATGCAATTATTGAACCAAATAGCAGCACAGGCTTGTTTGTAGCGGACGTTGCAGCTATTGTTGTGTGTGTGTTCTCCTTGGTCCATTCCTGTTTGCTCCATCCTTTAATCACCACTATTGAAACCGATATAAGACGTCCTTCTTCATTAGATATTTGGTTCATTTTAACATCTATATTTTGTGTACATGGTCTCAATAAACTACAAATTCTGAATGGCTCGGATGCAGTATAATGGCATTAAAGTGTGGCAGTTTATTTTAGCAGTTATGACGTCTGTCATGTCAAGTGCATAATATGAGATGAGAAGTACGCTCAATAACTCTAATGACAAATCAGGTATGTTCCCATTTTGTGAAATTTCATCAAGACACAATCACATCGTAATGATGAATCTTTGTTGGATGAACAGGACAATCAATTTAGTGCTTAATGACTTTGCACAATAATCTTATCTGCTGAAATGCAGAAATAAAAGATGTCAGAGGTAAGCACAGCACCACACTGACAGGGGTTGACGACACTGGCAACTTTCACGCTCGGAAGCAGGGACGCCCCGGGTTACATGACGAAAACAGCGTTAACCAAATAAACAAAAGACACACGCACACAGGACGAGGACGTAAGCAAGGGTATGGGTCGCGCTCCAAAGAAACACATCCAGCAAAGATATGCTCTGACGCGTTGCAGATTCGTGATCACGTTGAAAGTACCACGTCGATTTCTTAAAACTATAACACCGTAAAAGTTATGCGTGTGGGAGTCTGTTACACTGAAGACGATCATCGTCGACGACGACGTAGATGTGTGGACATTGGCTGCACGGGCCGAGCTGTGCAGCGCGGGCACTGAACATTCGGGAGGCGTTCGGCGAACGACGCTCGAAGAAGCTACCCAGTCATTAAATGCTCTCTAACGAACCTGGAATTTGACTCATTTTTACAGGCTGAGATTGACTGGTGCCGTGACCAGGATCAGCAGCAACTCAACGTTGCGCAGCAGGAAAGGAGGACTGCCGGCCACCCAGGGTTAGTGGCGTCACGGGTCTGGCCTCTAGCCCTTGATCAGCGGCGACGCAGGAGTGACGACGACAGACGGTCAGGACGTTGTTGACTCTCACGGATTTGGTACAAAGCAGAAGGCGCGTCAGCGAGTCTCGATCGGCCGCCTGCAGAAAGCGTCATCCAGGGCAAAGGTCCACGTGGACACGTTTGGTGAGGCCACCTATGGTTTTCTCCGTATTGTCATGGCAGTAAAAACGCGGTCAATGACTAGCCGGGAGCAGGAAGACTTTCTGGATGGACAGGCGCAGGGCGAGGGCGGTGATTCCGCGGATACCGTAACTGAAGGGGCTGATGATTGTGTGAACAGAATTCGGGAAAAGGAATTGGAGCTGCATGCGCTCCAGTTGCAACTTGAACTGGAAAGGTTGAAATTGCAGTCACGTTCATCAGGTGAGACGGGCGCCCGAGAAGCGGGACACCGGGTTGGAGAATACGCGAGTGAGTTGAGAGCCGTGTTGGCTCTCATGCCAGAATTTGATGCAATGGTTCCCGCCTGGTTCAAAAATGTTGATGTGTTGTTTGACACGCTTGAGATCCCGTCCGCTGTGCAGGGCTCTGTTATTTTGCCGTTTTTGAATCAGCGGATGCGTGCGTTTATTGCGAGTCAGTCGCGTGCTGGAATTTTAGCATATCCGCTCTTGAAGGATTCAATTTTGAAGGAGCTCTGGTTGACGGCGAACGAGTATAAAAGGCTGTTTTGGGTGTCCCACAGGTCGGAGAACGAATCGTCGAATCAGTTCACAACTAAGCTGGAGACCTTGTTCGAGTATTATGTTACCAGTAGGAAGTACGTTTGATAAGCTTAAGGAACTAATGGTGTCCAATCGGCTTAAGCGGGAAATGTCAGAGGAGCTTCGTGGATATGTTTTGCAAAATGAAACACAGAAATGGCTGAAACCCCGGGATGTTGCTAAGTTGGCAGAAAATGTTGAAGAGAGCCAAAGGACGTGGAGTGGCGCACGTGGAGCCAGGTTTCAGAGCAATGGAGGTCCGAGTGCACGGATGAAGCGTGGAAGTACTGTATCGAATGACAATAGGAAACCCGAGGGTTACAAGAACGACCGTTGTTACGAATGTGGGAAACTTGGGCACATGCAACGAAACTGTCCAAAAATTTATCGGGGTCGGGGAAATGATCTCCGTCAGAGGAAGAGGGGACCTAACGCGCTAGTCGCTAGGGTATCGGGTATATCGCGGTCAGCTCGAGGTTGCGAGGGTGTGCAGTGGGTGGATATTACTGTCGATGGGAATGCAGTACTGGCCAGAGTGGACTCCGGCGCGGATATCACGGTCATACGTGCGGACTACGTGTCGGATCGGGAGCCAGACGCTGGGTGTATAACGTTGAAGGGTGCGTTCGGGTCGGTTGTTAGCGCGACATTGCAATATGTTCCTATTGAGTTGAGGCATAATAGCGGAGAACCAGGGAGACCTGCAAGGATGTCGTGCGCGGTGACGGATAAGTTAGCAGGTGATGTCGGAGCACTGATTACGCCTGAGGACTATGCTGCAATCTGCAAATTCGATAAGGAGCTCAGTAGTGAAGCAGAGGAGGTTCTAAACATAACAGCGGAAATGGGTCTTCCAAATGAAGACACCGCAGACGTCCCAGTAAACCATTCATATCCATAGGACATCCCCATAAGATCGCGAACGTCCTGAATATCTCGACAACCATGCGATATCTACTGGATGTCTCAGAACGACATTCGCATTTCGGTTTTACCCAGTAAATAACAGATGTCGTAGGTACATCTACAGGATATCGCGTTTTGGATATTTGACTGGAGAAAGCAGCCTGGAGATCCCTGGGATATCCATGTAAGGTCCAGTACACGAGATTCTGGGCACTGGTTGAACGTCACAGGGATGTCGCCTGGAGATATACAGATACATGTGAAGTTTATGACATCTTGTTCTGACAGCCACATTTTTGTGTGCTGAAAGCAAGCAAAAACTTCTGTAAACGCTAACTGGATATGGGGGAACAAGGAAAATCGTTATATATTTTTATCGTTCGCGTGCTGCTTGCCGTGAAAGTATTTATCTATGCGTAACGCTCGTCAAGCAACAGTGGAATTCGATCAGTTTTACAGCTCCACTAAACAGCTAATCGCACTATAGACAATAGGTTGAATTAGAAACATAGTATTTGACAGGAAGGAATGTGAGACACGTTATTGGTTATGCCTTGACTCTGCAGAGACACGGGTTAATTGGAAAGAAGCACCTCCTCACCGCTACAAATGTATCACGGCCCAATACACTCAACGAATGTGCCTCAGCAACTTGTATTTCAGTATATGCTTTGGCCACTTTGTCAACAAAGACTGTTGTGCTGTGGCCTCCCTTCAAAAATGCGTACGCGGTGGAGGGGGCAAAAGGGTGGACCTTAGTGGACCGTGTGTCGGAGTGTGGTCGGACCCTGGCGGGCACACTACAGTTACTGCATTTTTTTTCCCCTGTTGTTGATGTTCGAAGCGTTCATTTCAACAAACATGTGATAATTAACTTATGTAATATGTTTGGCAATAGATATGTACTTTCCGTTTATATCAGCGACGCGTCGTCATCTCAGATATGTATTAAACTAAAAGTAAATATGCGCAAGGTAATATTAACTTTTAAGTCAGAAGTACTTGTGACGTCCAATTTGTGTCCAGATATCCACTAAAATACCTTGCGGGGACATATCTGGGATGACAAAGGAGGGTTAAAATGTATATCTCACGGACGTCCTGTAGATGTAAGTTGGATCCTCACGAACCTCCAGCAGATATCCGAATATCCGGAATTAGATATCACATAGATATTGCCTGGATGTAAATGGTTTACTGGGGTGGACGGTAGTCTGGACAGCGCAGTTGAGTTGGAACGCGAAGAGTTCACCGCCGATGCAGATGTGATGGGTGGAGGTGCTGAAGGGAATCAAGAAGGTACAGGAGCTGCACAAAGCTTTCAACAGGAACAAAAGAATGACGTCACACTGCATGATGCATGGGTGGAGGCGGATAGTGGCACTCATGGGATGCGCGTGGATGACGGTTTGTTGTTTCATGAAACTGAAATCCGTGGTAAGCGGGTACGACAGCTGGTATTGCCAGTAGACCGTAGAGTGGAAGTAATGCGCTTGGCGCATGATATACCGGGGGGTGGGCACTTCGCAGAGAAAAAGACTAAAATGCGTATTCGGAGCGCGTTTTACTAGCCCACGATGACGAGCGACATAAAGAAATAAAGTTGCGACATAAAGTTGTGCAACATGCCAAATGTTCGCCTCGTCACGTGTTAGAGATAGGGTGCCGAAGGCCAAACTAGGCCAAAGGCGCCGTTTCAAGTGATATATATGAATTGCATTGGCCCAATAGAGCCACCGTCGTCGAGAGGACACCGATATGCACTCTGTGTTATAGACCTGTGCACGCGCTGGGCAGAAGTTGTCCCACTTCGCGCCCTTACAGCAAAAGCAACGTGTCATGCGTTGCTAGATATCTTCTCGCGCAATGGTGTACCAGAGACTGTGTTCAGATCAGGGGACGAACTTCACTGCGCAGTTAACGCATGCCTTCAATGAACGCTTGGGTGTGCAAATGCGATTTTCTACTCCGGAGCATCCCCAGAGTAATGGACTCGTGGAGAGGTTTAACGGGACCTTTAGGGCTATGTTAAAGCATGCTATCTATTGCAACAACCGACAATGGTACTTGTACATTCCATGCATCCTGTGGGCCTACCGTGAGACACCCCACGACGTCACCGGCTATTCGCCATTTCAACTGGTGTACGGGCGCCCTCCACACGGACCACTGGCTATTTTGCGGATGTTTTGGACAGGAGAGTGGTCGCCGCCTGATGGGCTTAACACGTCAGCTGTTGAGTACTTAGATGACTTCCGAACATGGATGGCAGAATGTTCGCAGGCAGCGCAGGAACACAGTAACGAGGTTCAGAGGAGGTATGTTAGCCGCTACAATCTACGTGGTACTGAGAAGCATTTTCACGACGGGGATTCAGTGCTGCTGTTAGAAACAGGGCTGACGAGCAAGATGAGGCTTAGGTGGAGCGGGCCAGCGACCGTCAGATCGAAGTATAGGGATATATAGTATAGTAGTAGGGATATATAGGGATTATAGTATAGTTAAATTTGCAGACGGTACTGAGAGATGAATCCACGCCAATCGGCTAAAGCACTATGTTGCACGTGTGGACCACGTTACTGTCATTTTTTAGAATGACCGGGACTTTGGAAATGTAGAGCACATGCCAGTCAAAGTAAATGGTGGAAATTGCATGCTAGACGTAAGGAACACAGATGGCCGACAGGACAGGAGCAGGAGCTACGCAAATTGCTACACGAGGAAAACGAGTGCTTCTCAGAGGATCCAGGCACGTGCACGGTAGGGTTACATAAGATAGTACTTTGCCCAGATGCAAAACTTGACGACCGGAAACCGTATCGAGTGCCCATAGCGCTGAGAGAGGAAATAGATAAACAGGTTGACCAACTACTGCAATGGGGTTTCATATTTCCTGTTGAAAGTAACTGCGCTCATCCAGTTGTCTGTGTAGCGAAGAAGGACGGCACAATACGTATGTGTGTAGACCATAGGAAACTAAGTGCGGTGACCGAACCCGATAGGTTTCCTATGGGAGATTGCACGGAGCTTCTGTACAGCGTAGCGCGAGCCAAATTTATAACGGTTTTGGACATGACTCGTGGCTACTGGCAGATCACAATGGATCCTAAGGCCCAAAAATTAACGGCATTTGCCACTCTTCGCGGTTTGTATGCATGGCGCGTGATGCCATTTGGACTGCGCAATTCGGCCGCGACCTTTCAGAGGATTATGAATGAGACACTTCGAGATCACCGCGGGTATGCGGTAGCCTACATCGACTATGTGGTGGTTTACTCAAATACATGGGGGGAGCACTTACGGCACCTTACAAGCTGAAGTTAATCAAACGGGCTGGGCTAAAGATAAACCCACGGAAATGTAAGTTTGCAGAGAATCAGGTGAAATATTTGGGACACGTAGTCGGTTCTGGGCGGCACGCGCCGGACCCTGAGAGGGTAAAGTCTATTAGAGAACTCGAGCTACCAAAAACAAAAACTGAACTACGAAGGGTGCTGGGGCTATTCAACTATTACAGGGACTACGTTGATCATTTTGCAGATAAGGTAGCGAAGTGACCGACCTTACAAAGCGGAAGGTTCCTTCGGTTATACCATGGGGGCAGGATACAAGGGATTCCTTTGGAAGCATAAAGGTGGCGCTGGCGTCAGCTACAGAATTAGCCGCTCCAGATGTTAACGGGGAATACTGCCTGGCGACAGACGCGTCAGAGTTATTGCCGCTTGTTTTTCGCAACGTAGAGAGGGTATGGACATGCCCATCGCATTTCTTAGCAAAAGATTGACACCTACAAAGGTCAAGTGGGCAGTGATTGAGCGCGAGGCTTATGCGATTATGTGGGCTCTTGGTAAGCTAGACACTTGGGTGTTTGGCAAGGCGATCACTGTCAGAACGGATCACAACGCGCTTGTGTACCTCTCCCGTTCAGCTTCGTCGAGTGCTCGCCTCACACGTTGGGCGAAGGCTCTTCAAAAATATGAGTTGAATATTGAGTATATTAGAGGTAATTCAAATGTGGTTGCGGATGCGTTATCCGGATGAGTTAGTTGCAGTAAAAGGGGCTGTGCTTGTCCGGAATGAGGTCTTGGGGTTAGGCGTTGTGTGTGGGGAGGTGTTTCGGGTAATTAACTGTGTACCTTGGGATTGGTCGGCTATGACGGTACTGGAATGTACCAGGGGGGTACTCGCTGAATGGTTTGCGTGGTCTCTGTGTTGGTGCTGTGTTTCGTTTCGTCACCAGATGGACTGGTTGTCAGATATGTGAGCAGGCTGCGACGCCCAGCAACGTCTTCGGCGGGGAGGTGTTACACTGAAGACGATCATCGTCGACGACGACGTAGATGTGTGGACATTGGCTGCGCGGGCCGAGCTGTGCAGCCCGGGCACTGAACATTCGGGAGGCATTCGGCGAACGGCGCTCGAAGAAGCTACTCAGTCATTAAATGCTCTAACGAACCTGGAATTTCACTCATTTTTACAGGCTAAGATTGACTAAGTCCCATGCGGGATAAGGCCACCCTTGCGTCAATGTTCTTTCTGTTTACAGCCTACAGTGATCAAGCACTTGCACACACATTGCGAACATGCAGAGTAGCGCGTTACAAGTAACTCGTTATTGTAACTAAGTTCCGTTTTTTGGTAACTTGTAACTTAACTCGGTACTTTTGCGACGTGGTAACTTTCAGAGTAACTCGTCCCTTTTTCAGGTAACTTTGCCAAAGTAACTTCAGTTAAGTTCCAAGTTACTTTAACTCTCTTTTCACTCACGTTCGCATATTTTCTTGCTTTCTCTCCGGTTCCTTCATGGCATTTTTTGCTATAAAACGTGATATTCAGTGAATGACAGTATTTTATTCAGGAACTAAGAATCGCTGCCATCGGAATGAAGCTGAACCATTGTGCGCCCACAGGGAGTAAGATGCAAAGCGTTCGAGTAGACCTCTACCAGAGAAACGTCATCATGACGTTGGTAGAGAGACTGAAACCCAAGCAAATCAGTAGGAGAGGGCTGGGTTCCAAATCCAGGTTTCGGCACCAAGATTTGTGTTGCGGAACTCGTAGGCCCAGGAATTCGGAGCGGGAGGCGGACGTACTTGTACAGACCGTTTATTCCAAAAGAATGCTCGAGACCGCCAGTAACACGCGCTACTATAGCGCGCTACATCGTCCTTGTAGCCAAACCCAAACCGAAACCAAAACCCAACCAAACAGTACCGCATATTTCACAACATCCTCCCCCCCCCCCGCTTGTGAGCAGCAGCTAATTTATACAATCTCTAGTGGGCAAAGGAGTTGCACTGGTCGACGTAACAGTGCGCTGCTAGGCAGCCGAACGATGCACACCCGCACTCTCCGATCCGCTCCGGGTATAACAGAGTTCACGCGGCATACCTGCCACAAGTGTCGCGGCAAGCGCTCCTGCACAAGGAGGACAAGGTCCCCAGGCTTCAATGTCGCTCCGACTCCGCTTTTAATAATGTGATTGGACCGAAGTTGCAACAGGTAGTCCTTTCGCCATCTGTTCCAGAAGGAATTCAGCAGCTGCTCACGATATCGGTAACTCTTGATGAGGGTGTTGCTGTCCGACGTTGTGGGTGTAGCTGTGCCTGCTGGCAGCGCCGTCAGTCTCCGTCCAATGAGGAAGTGAGAGGGGGTAAGAACAGACAGATCCTCAGCTGAGTCGCAGACACTGGTGAGAGGGCGTGAATTGATAATGGCTTCGACCTCTGTCAGAACTGTGACGAGTTCATCGTGTCGTAGTAGAGCCTTCGCTAACGATCTCCGCAGAACATCTTTTACCGTCCGCACCAACCTCTCCCAAAAGCCGCCCCACCATGCTGCTCTCTCGACGATAAATTTCCACTGGATGCGGCTCTGAGAGAGGTAGTCGAGTACGTCGGGGTGGCGTACGCTCTTCCAGAGGCTGTTCAGATCCTTGGATGCTCGCTTGAAGGTTAGCGCATTGTCGGAATAAATGACTTTACACAGTCCTCTTCTGGACACAAAGCGACGAAATGCCATTAGGAACCTTTGGGTTGTCAAGTCGTCTACAATTTCCAGGTGCACGGCTCGCGTCACCGCACACGTGAACAAGGCTATGTAGCATTTCTTTGAGTTGACGTCTGGAGCTTTGTAAAAGAGCGGCCCCGCAAAATCTACTCCAGTCACCTCAAAGGGTTCGGCTCTTGTTATACGATCCGGTGGAAGTTGGCGTAGGACGCCACTGCTCCGGAGCGGATCGGAGCGGAAGGGCCTCCACACTACGTCGATGACTTGGTGACCAGCGTAAACACACTTCAAGAGGCGAGACAGCTTTGCGAGGAATCCGTGGCGATCGTTGAACACTGTGGCATGAAACTTCGAAAGTGGGCAACCAATGACCATCAATTGAGGGAGGCACTTCGACAACAGGGCGACGACTGTCTATCACAGCAGCTCGAGAGCAAAGTTTTAGGCGTCATCTGGGACACCAGGACAGACCACCTACGTGTCGCGTTACGTTCCGTCATGGACTTCTTAATCACGGCTGATGACACAAAGCGCAGCTTACTCCAAGCGACTGCAAGGGTGTTCGATCCTCTCGGATTTCTTGCGCCCTTCGTTATCCGAGCAAAGATAATGTTCCAACGTGTTTGGCAGAGAGAACTGAACTGGGACGATGACCTCCCGACTGACGTACTTGAGGACTGGCAGAGGTGGCGAAAAGAACTCCACCAGGCCAAAGAAATTGCCATTCCGAGAGCCTTGAAAGGAACAGAAGAAATTCACCACCAAACACTCCACGTGTTCTGCGACGCTAGCTTGCTAGCATACGGTGCCGTCGTATACCTCAGGACAGAATACAAAAACGGCGCATGTACGGTTTACCTCATCCTAGCTAAGGCTCGGGTAGCTCCTTTGAAGCGCATCTCGCTTCCCCGCCTAGAGCTACTTGGAACCTTACTAGGAGCTCGACTCTGCGACTACGTAGCGGCGTGTTTTCCCGACAGACATGGAGCCATACTATTGTCGGATTCGATGATCGCCCTCAGCTGGATACGTGGTGACGCTCAGCGTTACAAACCCTTTGTGGCTAATAGGATATCCGAGATACAGAGTTCAAGAAGCATATCTGGCTGGCGACACTGTCCAGTGTCTGCGACTCAGCAGAGGATCTGTCTGTTCTTACCCCCTCTCACTTCCTCATTGGACGGAGACTGACGGCGCTGCCAGCAGGCACAGCTACCCCCACAACGTCGGACAGCAACACCCTCATCAAGAGTTACCGATATCGTGAGCAGCTGCTGAATTCCTTCTGGAACAGATGGCGAAAAGACTACCTGTTGCAACGAGTGTAACGAGTGAATCGAACTGCCGCGGGTCAGGAGGTCTGACCCGCGAGCCTCCCACCGTTAAAGCCTTCCCACGCGTTAAAGGGACGCCACCCTCCGTCCTACTTTTCTTTCAGTAGGGGGCAGCGAACAAGTGCCTGTTCGTGGAACCCAGCCCTCTCCTCCTGATTTGCTTGGGTTTCAGTCTCTCTACCAACGTCATGATGACGTTTCTCTGGTAGAGGTCTACTCGAACGCTTTGCATCTTACTCCCTGTGGGCGCACAATGGTTCAGCTTCATTCCGATGGCAGCGATTCTTAGTTCCTGAATAAAATACTGTCATTCACTGAATATCACGTTTTATAGCAAAAAATGCCATGAAGGAACCGGAGAGGAAGCAAGAAAATATGCGAACGTGAGTGAAAAGAGAGTTAAAGTACTGTCCTGGAAACTCTTTGACGTCTACAGCGGTGGCATTTGTACAGCTCCTTCTTAACTGCTTGACGTGCTTGGATAATCCAGTAGAGCTCCCTTAGCTCGACCAACGTGTCGCGGACACCCGAATGGAGCAAACGTCGATGCGCTCTTACGATAAGAAGTTGAGTGAAACGATGATCTTTGGGTAAGACAATCGGGTGCTTTACTTCTTCGCTTTCTTCTCCCCGTTGTAGACGTCCCGTTATGCGTAGAATTCCATCTTTGTCCAAGTAAGGATGCAAATCTCTTAGTTTCGATGTGACCTTTAGATGCCGTGATGATTTGACAGCTTCAAGCTCCTCCGAAAACGATTCCGCTTGTACTTGTCTTATCCAGTAGTTTTCTGCGCGTCGGATCTCACATGTAGAAAGTGGACCTGTTGCGGGTTCATCTCGTCTTGAGTTGTGCAGGAATCGGTATATCCACGCCGTTGTTCTGACGACGTTGTCTAAAGAAGAGCAGTTGGTAAGTTGGAGGATCGGCTCCGCTGGCGGCGATGGTAGAAGCAAAACGTGCGTCGCTCTTACTTCTTCACTAATATCCTTCCCCACGCCTGTGTTTGCACTTGGCCACTGTTCCTCTGATTCCTTTAACCATTGTGGTCCTTCCCACCAGTGAGTGCGCGAGTGTAACGAGTGGAATATCGTATTCCCCTCAAGACCGCGGCTTTCGGGCACGACCTTGTTCACCTCTAGCGTACAGCGCAGTTCAACTCTACCAAATTTGTGGCGCTGTCGAACACTATGACGTCATTTGTTTACAAACAGGGAGAGGTCTCTTGTTGGACATAAACGAAAACGATCTAAGCGTGTTGCACTCCTCCGCGGGTAACTCAAGGTCTAACACAACTGCTCACGCACACGCCACCTGCGTAATGCTATTTTGTGTCCGAAGTAACTTGGAAGCAACCCGTTCTTTCTTTAAGTAAATCAGTAACTGCGAGTTACATTTCAGGCTGAAGAACTTCTCAATCTATGCGAACATGACATCAGCTCGAAAGCGTGTAAAATACGCTGCTGGAACGCCCCAGCGATCGACAGGCTATCTTGATCGTTGCAGTTCACCACACAGGTCGCACAACAGACGATGAACAAGCGACGGTCGATGCGGATGAAGTTATGATACGCAACCACAATCAACGACCGAACACCGACAAAAGCACAACGATCACCTGTGCGAGGACACGTACTGCTGCCTTTCAAATAACATGGCAAACGCTCCCTGTGTACACTTTTTTAGCGACCATATCAACCATATGTCGCAGAGCTTTTCATTAACAAAGACAGAGGTAGGCCTAACCGGCGATACCGACACCCTGATCCGCAACCATCTGCAGCAGCGCCAGCGCCGCCTGAACTTTTCTTCTGTTAACAACCTCATCAACAGAAAACAAATGAAAGCCTTCCTCTTCGCAGTCCTGCCGTCTTGCTACTCTCTCCCTCCCCTCAACCATCTCGTGACAATGTGAATAATGCGCATGTGTTGTGGTCAATCCTTTGGACCGCTATTCGTAGCCGGAGAGGTCACGTGATCGATTGAAACCCGATATCACTAAACTAATGGTTTAAGTCAGCTGGTGAATATGGGTATTCATGTTGCGGCATTGTGGGAAAAAGCTTAGCCAACTCGCATCACAGCCTACACCATGTTTTCATGTCAACAAACCTGGCGGCCGCCGCAGAAGTGGCTGGGCGTGCGCATACGCATACCCAGAAATGGTCTATTCGCTACACATCGTATAATCATTCCTGCCCGCGACACAAGTGATAGGCATATTGTACGCGTATATGCAAGCACATTGCGCTACATTATTCATACTACATTACCTATTCATTGATGGTTAAATCATACCATGATTTCAAATTCGAAACTGCGTAATACGTAATACAGAAAGATAATACGTACGTCGTTTACGTCGTTTCAAGTCTTCCGAAGCGGTGTTGCAGATTTCTCGTGCTACATCTTTCGACAGCTGAAAGTGTACAACAAACTGGTCATCTGACAGGGCTGTGAATGCGTCGGTATGTGGGCGAAATACGCGAACCACATCATCTTCACCGATGCCCAGATCCGCGAAATATGAATTAAGCTCCGTCATGTTTGAGTTCTCGCGACTCTTACTGGCGACAAATGACGCCATTGACGTCATGAATTTCCGTCGTCTGTCACCCTCACCCGGATGAAGGTAACGGGAGAGGTTTTTCGCAGTAGCTTCCAGAAGGGGAGCCCTCTTTACTGAGGACCTTCTGACCTAACCGGCGGCAGTCTCACGCCCGCACCGCCTAGTGCGTGCCTGGGCCCCCAGACCCCCCCCCCCCCCCAATCTGTGAAACACAAGCTGACCTAACCTCACCAATGTGGGGTGAGCCCCTTCTGGAAACTACTGCAAAAACAAAAATCCCGACGGTAACCGAGGAGCGCAGCGACGGTGTGAAAGCGGTCAGCACCGCCGCTTTAGCTGCACGCGACGAAGAGGGTCACGCGGACGCGCCGTTGCTCTGGCAACGGTGACGACCTGCGCTCATCCCAGAGCGCCAACAACGTGCCCCAGCCGATAACAGACATGACCACGTAACGTGGAAAACCTGCTTCACAGTCACAAGGAAGCGAAGCCGTTAAGTGCGCCAGAAACCCCGGGACGTTCGGGAGAGCTGCGTGCATACGACAAATGTGTCGCCACGGCAGTATCCATTGGAGCCCCATCACTTCGCAAGTCTTCATCACACAAACAGAAGGAAACTTGATATGTGTAGTTATTCTACAAAAACTGAATGAAGTTTGAGGCTATGTTTCTTTGAGTAAACGGTTTTCTTCCATTTAGAATATGTGTTTGTCAACAAAAGAGATAGAACAAATAAAAGGAAAAGGTGGTGATGGTGCTGAAAGAGGCTGCGTTGTCGGCCTCACAGAGGTGGACAACCTCACGACTAACGCTCTGGGGGCAATGTGCGTCCTGGGCACACTTCTAAGTCAACTGAGCTGACATATATCTGACAGCGTCTGAGGAAAACCCAGGAAATACCACAGTGTGCAGCGCCAGCACCGCGATTCGAACCCAGGTACCTCCCAGTCTCGACGTGACATGGCCAGCGAGCTCACCACTGAGCCACACGAGCTGGTAGGGAGTAAAAGAAGAGACAAGGCGCTGTTGAAGTGGCCCATTCACAACAGCAGCATTACACAGAGAAGACAGAGGACACTGCACGGCTCAAGCACAGCGGAACTGCATGTAAGCAAATAAACATCTTTGTTGTTCGTTAACTTGTCTACTGCTGGGGTTGCGGCTGTGGTCACAGAGCTCGGCCTGGGAACCACGTGTGATTTTGGGGTGGAAATTCCATAACGTGTTCACGCGCGGCCACAAAACCGCCATGAGAGATGGCGCGCTTATAGATGGCACAACAACGTGGACGCAACGACACCATGCACGCCGGCGCAAGCAGTTATTAGCGTAGCAACTTCTTCAGTTTCAGGGGTAAGTTTGTCGGTCCGCAGCGACAACTGCGTGCATCGGATACTTCAGACCAACGCAAAGCGCGCTTGTGCAAAATGCGACAAGCTAAGTTGGGGATGCAAGACGGATCCAAGACGTAGGCTGCAGCAAGCTATGCAGTCCACTGGCCCATCTGAACCCTAATTCCAAGATATGGCCTATCCCCGTGACAACCTCCATTGTCGGAAACTCGTCACGGAGCTCTTCTGAACGCTGTCAAGGTCGTCGAAACCCAAGGACGGCTATAAGAACACATGCTGGTTGCAACAAATCAGTTGATGGTCACCCCCATCCCCTCCCGCCCTCTTCACTGCAGGCCTAGGCAGGCAGTCCGCTCGTCTACTCAGCGTTACCACCACCCTCTTTTTAGTGGGCGAGATTGTCGCGCGAAAACGACGAAGATTACCAACTCTATCTACAATGCAAAGGAGCCGCGCGCTCGAGAACCAATGCCACTACTAGTCTCCAGATTTCCGAAAAGACTGTGCAGCGGGCCAGGGAGAACGTCAACATGAAGGCCCTTAACCTGCAGAGCCACAATGCACAAGGTAGCGACCGAACCGGTACTGGCCAGGCATAAGGAGAGGGAGGTGCGGTCAGCCTGCTCGTGATTGGCGGCTCGGTGCACCCGCACACAGGCGAGGGAGTAGAGGGGAGGGTGAAAAAAAAAAAGAATGAGGTGGTGGTACAGGAGAGGGAGAAGTGTGCAGTCCCTTCTGCTCTGGGAATAGGGCAGTCGCGAACTACGGTTCGCCCACCTGTGTGTCTAGCAGTGGACTATACAAGGATGCCCCCCCCCCCCCGCCCCCTTATCTTGCTGGTATACACTACCCAGGCATCCTCTAAAAGCAAGATCCTGAAGTTCCTTCCAGCCAAGCTCTTCAATTACTCTGCAAGCAACTCAATTACTCTGGTTCGCGGACGACATGGTAGAAAGCGCACACTTGGTTCACGGACTTTATGAACGAAAACTTCGACTAGCCAGTGGCGATAAATAACGATAACCCGCACGGAACGTGTTATCGATTGTGTCTTCATCAGGAGCAGGGTTGTGGATTTGCCACTCCGGGGTTGGAATGATTCCGGAATCATTCGAGATTTATCAGAGCCCGGAATGGAATTGGAGTGGAATTGTGTAAACTGTCGTGGGAATGGAATGGGAATGGAATTAGATATTTTTTCGCAGGCGGAATGGAATAGACGATTTCAGAAATTGCATCGATGGCCCGCCAGAGAGCGCCGTGTTGCGAATGCCCCACTGCACCTTGGGATTTAGTTTTCACGAGTCAGACAGAAGGAGAAGAGCGCAAACAGTTTCGGTTTTCCCTCCTTCCTTCGAGCAACAGGCAGGCAAGCACGAATGCAAACCATTTCCCATGACGCATTGCGCGATGCGCGTGACTTGAGCGACGGAGGGCCCCGTGCGGAGCACAAGGGCAATATCTGAAATCGCCTATTGGAATGTAATGGTCTGGGTGCCACACGGTCAAGGGCGATTGTTTGGTTTGGTTTTAAGAAAAAATAAAATGGAGATTTTGGCTTCACTAGTGTGAGGCCCGCAACCCCACATGACTTGCACCAGTTACTTTAGTGGGAAAGTTCTGTAATGATGATGCCAATGAAGAGGAGGAGGGGGAGGAGGAGAGGAGAAGGGTGAAATAACCTTCACTTTGTGCTTTTTCCGTACTGGGTCATGTCAATCTCCTCTATAGCACTGCTGGGCTAACTAGTACTGTTACCGGTCCTAATTCTTTTATTGGAAGGAACGGAATGGGGTTGCCAAGCCACTCCAGGGGTGGTAATTGACCATACCTTTTCATTCCGAGGAATTGAAAGGAATGGACTTTTCGCAAATCTTCATTCCTCGGAATGGAATGGGTGATTCCATTCCGCAACCCTGATCAGGAGCATAGACAAGCTACTGGTGGCCAAATGCTCGCGATGAGCTCTGTTGCACAGAGCCATCTGTACGAAACAATCTGCGCAGCGATAACAAGAAAATGAGCTATTCTATTCTACCACCTCGATACAGAAAGCCTGCTTAGTCATCGACGTAACGCAACAACTAAGAGTCAGCCAATTAGGATTTTGTATCCAACGGCCGTAGCCAATCACGAACGTGCCTTCAACGGTCATAACAATGAAAACGACCTACCGTGATCTTCATATGCTGCAGACTTGGAGGTATCTTGAGTACCGTACTCTAAATACTGCATCTTAAAGGGATAGTCGCATCCGGAAGCGTGTTCCGGAACTGTTATGGTCACGTTCCCTGTCGTTCATAATGTACGCCGGCAAATTTTCTCCGCACAAATCCACTTGGTTGACTCAGAAACGATTTTTAAATGTTCGCGCTTCCGGCGCACACGGCAATCCCCGCAAGGCGCCGATACTGGATGACGTCACCCGGATAAACCAACCACCAGGAGGCGCTCCTTTCCGCCGGAGTTCGGTGTGTGTCTGAACGTGCGACTGACCCTTTTCCTTGTTGTCTTGTCGCGTTTGCTTTGAAGTACTTTGAACCACAGCGTGTGCCCTAGGATTTCACGCCGTTGACGTGCGATGTCACAGTCAGGAAATCGGTGCTACGTGCCCGGGTGCACAAAGAATTCCAAGCTTACATTTCACCGACCTCGCAATGGCGAGACGAAACGAAAGTGGGAGGCAGCGATCGCCAGCCACTACTGTGGTGTGGCCCAAGGATTGAATGTTTCACGCGTCGGTTCCTGTCATTTCGCCGACGACGCCTATTTTGATGAAGATGTATTGCAAGTTCGGCTCGGGCTACGTCAGAAACGGAAGCGGCTGAAGATTGACGCCGTACCTACCATATTCGATCAGGAACAAGGGCAGGAACCAGTAACGGAGGTAAGTGACAATCCTGCGTGGTCACAGTTACGCTGCGATGAAAAATATCAGTTGTCACAGTAAACATCATCGCGAACACCTGGCCTCGCCGCCGATTGTAACGTCACACCGGCTAGGTACACAAATTATTACAATGATTGCAGCATCCTGACGCAATAGTACGCGTACTCTCGAGAAAAAAGATTGGTGTGTTGTTGCTGTGCTAATGGTCGCCTGTATTATGCAGGAGTAATAACGTAACACTCCCACATGACAGCGTTATTCTAATGTTATTGCAGCTAGTGGATGTTTCTGCAGTTCATAGTGTAAGCCTGATGGCAGCATTCAGGGATGTGAAAAAATCGCAGTCTGTGTTTGGCTACGTCCGAGACACTTCACGTTGCATCAGTATTCGACTGCAGCCTTGTTGCTAATTTCTGGCTCTATTTCAGGCGGCAGCAAGCACGTCGACGGAATCAACTGGATTTGGTATGTTTTGTCAAGCCACGAAAATATTGGAATTATTTTTGCACGTCCCACAAAATAATGGATACGTACGAGCCCTGAAAATTGTCGAGTTCTGTGAAAGGAATCTTGTGTGATGAGGCTGCCAGTGTTTATGACGTAATGTGGACAGGCAAATAACTGTGCCAGTGAAACAGGGACTGCAAAGGGGAAGATTTATTTGCATAGTCATTTTTATGTTTGTTATTGTACCCGCTAGGCCCTCAACGTATTCTTTTGAGTGTTAACACTCAAGGCCATATTTCAGATGCGGAGGTCATGGCTGAAGCAAGTGCTGGGGACCCACTTCCCACTTCACGGCGCATCTCACAAGGGGGTTGTCATCCCCTGATTCCAGGAAGAGGAAAACAAAGGACACAGACTTGCATAGCGTATTAGTACACCAGATATGGATCTGACAACATAAACCCTGTTAACCCAACTTAAACCAATAACCCAACCAATAAATCCCAACCTTGGAGTTCAAAGCCTGTGCATTCCTTCCTTGGTTCCAGGGTCTCCCGCAATTTGAATGTGGAAGGTTGGCAGGTGTGCAACATAGTACAACAGAAAAATGTCCGCCTTTCAGGATGAGCCCGATTCCAACTGCTAACTCCCTCCCAAACCAGCTTCCCTCCGATTTCGGCAAAATCCATTTTCTCCCAAAATGTGTTACTCTTACATTCTTCAGTAACATGCTTCCCCCCTTCATTGGCACCTCAAATGCTTCTGTTTTCGGAGTTTAAAATTCCCACTGGATATCTGTCAATCAATCATCTGTTTTGTGTTGCCAATCAGGCCATGGCTAACTGGCATAATTGACAGCATGTCGAGACTAGCTGAGGCGGCTGTGTTGCTTCACTTTTCCTAATGAATTGTTGGACTAGGATTCTCTGGATCGTTCCACGGCTGTCGTCCACGCTTATGATTTATGGGGGAAAAACTTGTGTAGGCCAAAAAGCTGCTGAGAATAGTCGCCCTTTTGTATACAGCCCTTGTCCACTTTAGGTGCGACAATTTGCATAACTAACAACACCCGACTAGCACCCGAGTTTACCCTTCCGAATCTTGATGGGGGGTCATTTAAACCGAAAAATTCATTACGGTCGTAATCATATAGCAAACGGGAGAGCACTGCAGCAGGCTTACCTGTGGTCCTGGAGATTGAGTCGCCTAAAATGTTGGTCATAGCGGCAGAACTGAGGCGCGTACACCACTAGAAGCTCTCTACGGAGGCAGATGTCCCTGAGTAATGCACTGCACCTGTTATGCACTGCACGGCGGCACTGTTGCACATTTCTACAACCCTGGCAACAGAATGGCAACACAGGCGCTCGTCGGGCTCCTGTGGGTCGCAGACTCCACACAGACATCTGCCGATTTCAACATTCTAAACTGTTTCGCACATCCGACGGCAACCATGCAAAGAGATACGTCACCTAAAAATGTCATCCCGCGGGTTAGCCGCAGCCACATCTCGTGGATGGTCGGCGGGTTCCAGAGGCATTGGGTCCGTAGAGTATGGGTCATCATCCAGCATTAACTCGTCGCCGCTACCGCTAACATGTTCGTCAGAATCTCCTCCAGACAGAGAAACATCACTCTCGTTTTCCGACTCCATGTTTGCTCCCTTCGCTTCGCGATCGCCAAACATGCGCGCGGCTCGCATTTGCCCAGGGCGCACGCTGATTGGCCTTATCCGGGTGACGTTTGCTCCCACTTTTAGAGAGCGAGGGCGCAAGCATTCCGGTTTCTTGTTCATCGGATTGCGCGAAAAGTACGCCGCGGATCGAAATGGTGTTTTCGGGCCCACTTAAGTGGTCGGCAAGGAATTAGAATTCGCATTAGTTTCGAAATTGACCTCGGAGAATGCGACTGTCCCTTTAAGTACTTTTGTTGGTATCTTAGTATCTTACTGAGTACGCTTCGTGAAACGTATTTGTAGTGTTTGGTACTCGGTACTCTAATTACTCTCTCCTTTTTGTTGAACATTCAGATGGCCATTTCTTTTTTTTTTTTTTTCTTTTTTTTTTGCCGCACGCAAGTCCACGCTGTTATCATTTGCCTTGAAACACCACGCGTGTTCTGACCTTAAACTGGGCTCTCAATGCAACGACTCCTCTTTTGTGCGGGTATGTCCGATGTGTCATCCACAAGAGCTCAGCTTTTTATTGTCCTTTGGCACTGCATTTCTACTTCGATTTTTAACCTACTTTTTCGTGTGTTGCGTTCTGGGAGGCCTTTGATACATGCCTCTCGGGCCGTTCACCCATTGCTTCGGGGCATTCGGTGACTCCATCGTGACTCACCGTTGTTGCTGAGCTTTGGCAAGTTGTCATTGGTGGGTTTTCTCACCATTCTGTCTTTGGATTTCTTATGTGGAGCATGTTCATGAGAGATTCGCTCAAAGCAGCTTACTCCATCAGCGCCGTACGGGCTGTGTACGGTCAGGCAGTTGAATGGGCATTAAAGACGTCCCTCTCCTTCCATGGCCCTAACTGAGGCCACTTTTTGAATGTGTCTTGGAGAAGGACCATAATCTTTCCGTGCTCTGTTTGCCGAAGAAAAATATCCTGTCGGTTGGAAAGACGTCTGACTCCAACCTAAGGAAGCACGTCAATGTATGTATCATCATATCGTTGTCATTCCTCTATGTTCTGCATTGTTTTAATGCTTTGCTATCCATATTGCAGCAGTTGTCACGTGCAAATTTGCCGCCGCATTTTAGGGAGCGGTTTGTATCTTGTCTAATATATTTTTGTTTCCTTCATTGCTCGGACAGTACATCCAAGCAGGGCTGCCGAAATAGACTGCAGAGAGGGACATACAGATGACGGAAAGCGGCCCCTGGAACGTGAGGGTCAATGTGCTACGCAAGACCGACCTCCATCGAAACAAGCGCGACTCCAGAATTGTGCGTCTGGAGAAGCTGTACCCCAACAATGATATGAGCAACTTGTCGAGAACTTTGTTATCGGCGCAATGCAGCTGGTTGTTGTAGTGGAGTAGGAAGATTTCGTCCACTTGATGAGATCGCTCGCGCCCAATCGAAGCCGCTGACCTGATGCGTGCTTGTTGAGCGCATCTGTCGCAGATTTGCAACTGCGAAGTCCCGCCTTCAGCAAGAGTTGTTGAAGGCTAAGCACGTTGCAGCCACCGCCGACTGCTGGAAAAGCTTCAACAGGCATGTCTTCCATAGTGTGCCACCTTACAGGTGATGCTTTGCTACAATGCACAGTTTCGGTTACGCGCAACGGTCGCATTATTACAGGACGTTTTTCGGCGTTACAGTATTGTGGCTTGATCCAGAGACCCTGGAGCGCAAGTCCGCTGCATTGTGCTGAAAGCGGACCAAAGGGAGGGTCACATATGATGTGATTTCTCTGGAGCTCGTAACTACATTTACCGGATACAGGTGATGATGCTTCAGGTTTTCTTGGCGCATAAGCAACTACCGGATACAGGATACAGAACAAAGTCGTCAAAGTGATCACCGACAACAGGTCGGTAATTTACTAAAAGTCTTTCGGTAAGCGCGTTATTGCTGCAGCGTGTTAACATGAGAGCGCTTCGCCTGCGGCCTTTGGTGGCGTCAGTTGGCATCAAGCAAGCGGACGAAGATTAATCCTACAATTTCCTCTCCAAATCCGTTGCGGCCAAATGTCACAGCCTGTGGACGAAAGAGAGTCAGTCCACCTTAGCCACCGACGATATTCGCGTTGTGTGCGGCAGGTGAGCATTTCAGCTTTATCCAAATAATAATAATAATAATAATTTTATTTTTGTTAAGGTGCCCAAAAACAACCACTAGGATCTACTATGGACTAAGCATGTTCTGACGAGGATCGACGTATTGATCACTAACTCCAAAGCCAGAGATGCTTGCCAACACGGTGCATTCTCACACGTTTTAATGTTTTATTTTAGATATCTCGTTGTTCCTGTCGCCACTCGATGGAACTCACACCAGGAGCCAATGCAGTGCATCAACGAGCTGCTCACTGAAAAGGCTGACGCTCTTTGCCGGCGGCTGAAGCTACTGGAATTTCGCCGCCCCACAGATTCCGAATTGATCAGCGAACAGTGCCAGGTAACAGTGCCAGGTAAGAATATTAAATTAGAGTTGACGCCTTGTGTCCACCTATCAAGCATGAGCTATGCTCCAGGTTTTGAAACCTCTTGCGACTGCCCTGGATATCCTACGTAGAATATAACAAAAGAACATATAGAACAAAAGAATATGTACCTTAGGTACATGCTTCCTGCGTTGGCTGCCCCGAGAAGAAAGCTGATGTTGCTTCCAAAACTCTTACTCCGAAGCCTTGAAGACGGCCATTTCAAGTGGGATACAGAAGCGGTGAGCACAGGAATTTTCGTTACTGTAACATTATCGTACTATACCATATATGGTGTCCCATATATGGTATAATATGTCCAGATATGGTGGCCCATACCAAGTGACCAGGCTAAATAATCATATGGGAGTTTCGAAGGCCGTTAGCTATACTGGGCCCCATGGTACAGAAGAGAGAGCGTCCATAAGAAATATCGTCCGTTACCATCCACGGAGGGATGGATATGAAAGCCGGGAGTAATGTAGACGAGGAGAGAGAGAAGGAAAAACAGAGGAAGTGGAATAAAGCTTCTTTTTAGGACGTTCTCATCGGGAACGGATGGTTAACACTTGTCGGAGTTCCTTCATTAGTATAGGAACGCTACATCCCTTTAATGCCGTTTGTGCAGGTTTGGAAATACTATGGAGGACAAATTCCTGGCAATGAGCACTATCCTCCTTCCACGGTTCAAGCTACACTGTGTAGCTGAGGCTCAGCGAGGACACCTCTTGGGAAGCCTAAAGGAGGAGTTTGTGCATTGCGCGCACCGACGTCGCGCCGTCAAAGGAAGCTGCCGTCACTGGAGACAGCGAGGAATTCGTTTCCTTCAGAAGCAGCGACTTCGGAGTTTCGATGCTCGAAAGAAGCGGAGAACAGAATGAGGACGTTGACAGGAAACGTTTTTCAGGACGGAACAGGAAACGTTTTTCAAAGGAAGAGAGGAAGGTGGTCCGATGAGCACTTTGAAATGCAGCTACTACTGCGTGCTTATGTCTTATGTCTGATATGGAGGAATATCTTGACATTTGTCTGGATGCTCATTTTTTTAGTATTATAAGTATCTTACATACTTTTCATAGTATTTACTAGTCTTTTATTTCTAACTATCTCTACTGTACTTTAAATACATTTTGCGCTTTGTATTTAGTACAGTATTTTAAATACTTTCTGGTAGTATCTTCTACATGTCTGATATGCAGCAAACGTCGTCCGCGAGAAAACGTATCTATACTAAGGGAAAACAAAATAAAGCGCAACATGGTCCCATATTTTTCTCCAGAGTGATTAAAGCGTGTTGCGCTTTTAGTCTACAGGTTGAAATTTCCGAAGTTAGCTGTAATCGTTTGCGAGTTTCGCAGAACGGCGAACCGCAGTAGCGCACGAAGTCTGACTTTATATGTCGACGTAGAGAGGAAGGGAGAGGAGGCAATAAGCGTACCTTCTGTATCTAGGTGGCGTTGGCTACGGGCCAACTTGCTCGCTTGGAGAGAACCGTAGTTATCGCAGTGAGGTTATGTATCTTGGAATGACGCAGCAGCGCGTTCGTCGCCGACGTCCTGCACACACGCCGTTCTGGCGAGCACGTTCCCAGCGATTGGAAGCTCTTTACACAAACGCAATTGTTGTAGTTGCACGTGGACACCTTAATGAGGGAATTGTGCAAACAATGATGTCTAACTGCAGATCCGGCTAAGAGTAACCCGAGTGAACAGAGTTTTCGCCAGAATGGTGTCTGCGCAGCACGTCGGCTACGAACGCGATGCTGTGTCATTCCAAGCTACACTCTGAAAAAAAAAAGGGAGTCATAACAACTCCAAACGGTGGGTAAAATACCTCGACTCCCAGTGTGCAAAAAATCAGGCTTCTTGGAGAGTAACTGCAACGCCCAGGGGTGGGGAGTAAAAGTTACTCCTAGGGTACAGAGTAAAAGTTACTCCTACATGACTCCCTAGTTACTCCAACATGGAAGGTGTGAAAGTAACTCCACATGTGGAGTTAAATTGGCTCTTTAAGGGAGTTCACATAACTCCCTTTTAGGTGTTATCATAACTCCATACCTGGAGTATAAATAACTCGAGTATTTGCTGTACTAGTTGGGCCAGATTTTGCGCCTTAAGCCTGAACTTCACGATGCAATGTGAATATCTGTAACATGAGCCCAATCATTGGCAAATCACTGTCTAGTTACAACTTCCAAGGTGAGGGCACCTTATCCTTACAAAAATGGCTGTTGACCTTTTGTTTTCATTCTACAGAACTTAGTCAACAGAGAGCACAGACATCCAGTAGACTTTCTATTAGCCTTGTGTTTACCTCACATATTGATTTTATGTTGACTTATGGAACTTTAAGTCTTGTTGACAATTATTCACAGGAAGGTAACTGGTCCTTCTGTAGACTCTCCATATAATTTACACAAATTTCGTGTGACCTTCATGTGTAAGTCTTGTTATATGTGATCTCAATTCCTTTGTTGACTTTGTTGTGACTCAGCTATCAATGAGTCGGCGTCACCCACGAAACTACCTTCGTTCTTCTTTAAAAGGTTTGGCGACCGTTACGTGAGGCACTCGGTATATTCTTCTTAATCGAGGAAGATACATGATTTACTGAAGCCCGATTAACGCCATCCCCGTATAATGTGAAGACTTTTTGTGGACTTTCTGTAACTTGAGCAAAGTTGAATTTCTCCGTTCTATTGTTCACTTAATCGCAACACGCATAAAATACACGAAATGAAGTACTGCAAAACTATATATGTATCTATTTTATTCCGAAAATGCATACCTTGAAAGTGGTATCCAGTTTCGGCACAATCATACAAAAACCCGCGCACACAGTAGCGAAGTATTCCACACGCACACATGCTTTATGTCACACAGCGTCGCGTCGGCAATGACTGGTTGCGGTCTGAGTTCTTGCGGTGACCCACGATAACGGTGGACTTCAAAATTCACTGAATTTCGGCGAAAGCGATGTCTCTGAAGCGCTGGAAAGAAATGTGTCTGAATAGGGCGTTCAATCGCAAATTAGTAATGTTCAAACACAAGAATGGTGATAGCAACAACAAATTTTATTCACAATCAACACCGGCCACGAACTGATAGTTGTACACTTACTTGACGGGACGCAAAACTGCTGCCGCCGCTTGAAGCATACAAAACCCTACAGCACAACAGTCATGGTACGAATACAAGTGAAGCTTTACCACACACTTCTATCACACAGCTTAACCCTTACGACGCAAAATGATATCCTCCTTTGTTCTTTCATGGCCTGCAAAAACGAGAATGAAATTAGCAGAACCAACACCGGCCACGAACTGATACTTGTACACTTACCTGACGGGACGCAAGACCGCAGCCGCTGCTCGAAACGAACAGCAAAAACCTACAGTACAACAGTCATCGTATGAATATAAATGAAGGTTGATGACACATGACACTTCTATCACACAGCTTACCTCTTACAACGCAAAATCATATCCTCCTTTGTTCTGTAATTGACGAGCGAACGCTGAAAGCCTGAGACAATTGAAACACGTTGCAACCGTCCCGACGACATTCCGATGATGCTAATGGCGATGACTCCTTCGTGGTGAGGCGAGGGTGAGGCACGGAGCCACAGAATCAAAATGTGCAGCAAACCTGTCGCATGTGCATGATCCTCATGTGGTCGTATCAGTTGGAAAGTATATTGTGTACTGAACTGAAGTATAAATAATACGAGGAACCGTATTTTCAAAGCCATCGAAAATGTATTTAGTGTTTTAATATGTAGTTAAAAGGTGGCAAAGTTGCGTTCAAGCTGCTACATTTAATTATAAGGTCAAATCCAAATACCGCTTTGTTTAGAGAGCCGATAGCACGGACCTCTCCACCTCCCAGGAGTGGTGTACACCCCACATGTTTTTTTACAACACACCCAGAAATTGCTGATATTTCCCAGCTTGTCTCCCAATGAATAGAGCAGTATGCCTCTATATACATATACCCCCCCACCCACCCCCCACCCTCTATGGGAAGCTCGGTGCCCCCTTGAGGTCGACCTCCGTGGACATTACTGTCCGATAATGCAGTAATTAATAATAAGGAATTCATCTATGTAAAAAAAAAACGGTTGAAATATGTACTTGCTACATAGGCGCATAGAAAGTCCACAAACTGTCAACAGCGACATCTATATACCTTGTCCACAGAAGGTACACATAAGGTAGTTCAAGAGATTGTAAAGATGATGTCAATAGCAATTCCTGTTGACTTGATCAACAAGAAGTCAAAGTCAACACACTGTCAAGACAAAAAACAAGAAGTCCACAAGAAGTCTGCAGAAAGGAAAAATCAATTTTCATAAGAGTATTCTCCGTTTCAATATCAATCTGCATTAGTGGAATGTGGAGTAAAGCATGAAATAGTGTTCTGTACCAATATCAACATTTATTACATGTCAAGTACAGGCCCTCAATGTAGCTACACAACCAATACACTACAAACAAACTGTAATATGCTCAACTTATGTTAACTGCCTAACTGGAGCTGTGTCCCAAACTTTTGCAGATACGACAGCAAAGAGTATTGAGCCTTGTATCTGGCTGAAAATGTACATCATTGCACACACGTACACAAAAGTCTCATACGAAGTAGCTGTTTTTTTGGCAAATCCAATATCCTCTTTCAAGTAGTGTTCAACAGAAGAGTAATCCACCAAAGCAGGCGCAATGAACGTTTGGGCAGACAGATGAAACATAATGACAACCGCTACTCTCAACCATCATGTATTACGAACAACAACAACAAAAAACAACAAGGCCCTCGATACATATGTCAGCGTGCCTGACGTCCATTTGGCTAAATAAGTATCCTCGACATGATCATCCAAACCACCAATCAAAGAAAACAAATGATCTTATCAACATGTGGAATCTGTTTGGGTGATCAAGTATAGAATACTTGTTGGGCCATTAGGATGATGACAGATGTACAGGGCTCGCCAAGATAAAGTTCGGGGTTTGTAACGAAGATGATGTAGATGTTAGAAGACGTATTATGCCCCCAAAATTTATGTCGATAATGGCGCTTGGTCTGTTTCTCTGCGGATAAATCGTGAAAATTAAAAAAATCCCCGCTGCCTAAACGGCTATACTTGTGTTTCAGCTTGTTTCCGTCAGATGGCGAAACGGTCGAACGCGGCGTTGCAGAGTACGAGTCTGCATTCAGTTCCACTTGTTCAGATTTCGATGTCGTCTGCAACGCCGCGTTCGGCCGTTTCGCCATCTGACGGAAAGGAGCGGAAACACAGGTATAGCCGACTAGGCAGCGGCGGTTTTCTAATTTTCACAATTTATCCGCAGAGGAACGGACCAAATGGCAGTATCGACATAAAAGTTTGGGGCATAATACGTCCTCTAACATCTACTTTAGCTTCCCGACGCCGTTTTTGTTTGTTTTATCTTCGTTCGAAACCCCGAAGTTTATCTTGGCGAACCCTGTATAAAAAACCTTGTAGCCCTATTTTTCGTCACTTCTAATAGTAAACCATTGGTTCAAAGTTGCGGTTGCCCATGTTTTGTCGCCTGTCCCAACATTACATTCACCGCATATACTAGAGTACGCACCAAAATACCACAATGCACTATTGCACTATAATTTGAGAGCAATGGACTACAACTTTAAATGTATAGTATACCGACTCGTATCAGCAAAGACAAGACGGTTACCATGCAACTGAACACTTGTGATGTGTAACTGACTGGTCTTCTCTCTTGTTTTTTGCACGTCTGGCATCATAAACCAAGGAGCCATAAAAACAACGAACTGTTTCAAACTGCTCATGCCCTAGCATGACACATGAAAACTGGATGGCCACTAGTTACACTAGGCAAAAAACAACAACAACAACAATGATAATTAAAAAATTCTACATACTGACCTTATGAGTACAAGCACACTTGACATCACTGCGAGTTCCTACAGTTCCTCGCTGCTCACTACTTGCAGCTTTCACTAGCCTGTCTTTTCTACCTTTTGTCGTTTAGGAGGATGCCTCGAGGTCTGAAATGACCCTTGACACGAGAACACCATTCTTCTTTTCGTTGAGCCCCGAAAAATGTTCCAGGAGATTCAAACTCCTCCGAAGCAATGTTGCATACTTTAAGTTGAATACCCAGTACAGTTCAAAAGCAGTGGAAACAGCATCGATGGTGTCCTCGACATCATAGGTAGCTCCCTCGACGGTAACACTGCACGGTTGAAATTTGAAGGGGTCGTCCACAATGATGGCTGGGTACACAGAACTTTGCTGCTGCGTGAATAAAAAAAGAGAGCAGAATATAATTGATGTTCGGTTATGTCTTTTTACCCATTCGTAATTGTGAAGAAATCATACCTTGAACAAAGTCTATTTCTTTGTACAAAGGTGCGACACTAGTGCAAGATATGTAGCAAGAGAGTTGCTTAGGACTTTTGTTTTTTAATTATGTTAATTAGTTTAATATGGTAGCTGGATGGCCACCTTCCACAATATGCCATAGTGTGTCAAAAACACTGTTCTGCTTGTACAGAGTGCACCCGTAAGTCTGACTAGAAGTTTCTAAAATTCCTCGATTTGTTTTTCTTTCCAAAAAGTTGTTCAGCATATCTATTCTCGATGGGGCCTACTCAAGACTTGGTGGTGAATCAGTAATTTGTGCAGCGTTGTGCTCTACAAATTTGCAATTAAGCCATTAACTTATTTTCACTAATTATAGCAATTATGATATTAATAAATGGCTACGCTAATTATTGACACATCACCACTACTGCGTAGACCACATCTCGAATAGACAAATTAAACGACTGTTGTAAAGAAATTAAACTGCGAAAGAAAGAAAGAAACTGCAAAATTAAGAAAATACTGATCAGTCGTATGTGACACACCCTGTATATTCCAAGGTAGCATGCATATATATTATTGAGTGAAGCCAAACTGAAAATGCAGCACTGCTTTGCCAGGGGAACACATTAACAGTTTGTCGCACAAGCCTGAGAGAGTGAAAGCACACTGACTGTGTGCCTCTCCCCTTGTACTAGAGCCGACAAAACAGAGGCAGAGCCAAGGACTCGTTTCGGCGGATTTTCTACCAATTCATTTCACCAATGGCCGTGACGTTACAGGTGCGAGGAACCCATTTCCGCAAAGAAAACGTCAGGGTGACTTGAAAAATTTTAGAGTTCAATTCAATAAGTTATAAATTTCCATTGATTGAAATGCAATAAAAATGGTTGTAATGTGGCAAATGTTCCTGGTAGAAAAACAATCGCCTGACCTCATGTTTCTCTGTTGCCTACGTTATTTACGGTGCATTTCAATCACGGTTGCTGCACTATCCTGTATAAGAGAGCACACAAAAAATATACTTGCAGTAGTCAACATCTCCGGTGCGTTCCCCTTCAGAAGGTGTGCAAGTGCATAGATGATGCCTACTGAGTAACAATCTGCAATGACAAGCGATATAAGAACACTACTCTCGGAATTCACACGCGCAGTGAGACAACTCTCAGCTTGAAGACCCAGGAATACTACAGGATGGTCAACGATAAAGTTTGGAAGCGAAAATAAGCAAGAGAAAAAGTAAGAAACATTTGCATAATTTAATAATACTTTGAAATCATTTTTCGGTACAGCATATGCTACTGTTATTCCACCTCAGACAGAATGAAAATTGGCCACATGCTTTTTCACTACACCAAAACATCACTCATGAAAGCCTGTACTGGCAATGTAATTTTGTTATGGAGGAAAACCTGGTCCTTTCTCTTAAACCACCGCTTCATGTTTTTACTGCTAAATCTCTATACTGAACAAACCCTGTAGATCAGTACCAAGGATCTCTGTAAATTGGTATTGGTGCAGTATACTTACATTTTTGCTCATCGACGCTTGTTGTCTGAGAGAGTTTCCCATTTATCAGAGTAAGTACCTTACTTGCACTTCTCCTCTTTCGTGCAAGCTGCATCACTCTTTCCCCCTTTGTGTTGACAAATTTGAGCAACTCTTTCTCTGCATTTTTCCCTGTGATGCGGGAAAACTCTTCATGCGCCTGAAACCATGAAATGAATCGAAGCCCTGTCAACAAGAAACACAATTCAACATTAGCACAATTTGAAACAAAGTACCCACGCCACTGGTAGTTGCCAAGGTGGGATATTTCTCCACGACTTCCTGCATTGCAGGCTTTTCATTCCGCAGCCATGTGAGCCTCTCGGAAAATGCATCATCATGTACAGGGCTTTCCAACGAATCCAGATTGTGCTGTGATAACATTGACAGGAAATCAGCATGTCAGGCCAAATGGTTAGCCACAATTGTGAGGTATATTTCATTACCAACAAAATCATCAAGGACATTTCTCACCCTGATCATGAGTGAGCATGCCCATGAATGCGTGTGCTACATTACAGCTGCAGAACAACTATTAATTTTTAGCACAGAATTTTGTATCTGTGTTTTTGTCTAATACAGAACACTTTTTGCGCCAGTGGCAGATCCAGTGGGCACCTCATGATTCGCTTAACAAAGGAGCCCCCCCCCCCCCCCCCCCAAAAAAAAAGAGAAAAACACAAAACAAAGGAAAAACACTGAGGGTCATTATCCACCACTGTTTTACGTATTGATATGCACAATCCGGTGACCATGGGCATTGTTGAACAGTTTATACAAATAATTATAAAATTATGAAATTAAGCAAATTATACAAAGATATTTATGCGTTCAGAACGTTTGTGGGCAAATTTATGGACAGATGAGCAAATACAGGTAAGTCGATTAGATCTCTCAAATTGGCATTATCGGCATTGCTGTTAACATACCAGGGAACGAAAGCAGGTTCGTTTCATTTCGTTACAGCTAGGTAGCGCGCTCCTTTTCTGCAAATGCTTTTGCCGCTGCTCCTTGACTTCTGGGACATTAGACAACGTCTTTCTCTGGTTCTTCGTGCGGAACTTCAAGGCTCGTTGCCATGAGTCCTGCAGTTGAATACCACGCCTACTTATCCTGATGTGTAACATATAGATCGCAGCGTTGGGGGTTTAAAGAAACAAATCAGATTTAAATCAAATATTGCGTTTGCAGAAGGCAGTAAATGAAATCCAAATCAAGTCCGGATTTAAATTTATCCAAATAAATCAAGTCACTTTAAATCCAGATTTATTTTCAGCACGCTAAATCAAATATGGATTTGTCAAATCCATCGCTATTGCGGAAGAGGAACTAACACTGCTGGACAGCTATGTAACGCCTTCAGAATCGACCGCAGTTTTTAAAGCCTGGATTTTTACACAGAATACCTAATTACTAACAAGAGTCCGTAACAGTTTTGTAACTAAGAAAAAGTGACGGAGCATATGGAAGACAACAATTTCAGTGGATTACTGTCTGCTTATTATTTCCTTGTCGCTGGTTTTGGCACGGTACACCGGCGACATGATACATTTCTTGCTGTACAGTGAACGAATGCGTGAAATAAAGAGATGGGAGAGGGGCAGCATAATGATAAAAAATGGTGGGGAGTAGAAAGGATAAGATGGGTCGTAGCGCTTTTCTTTTTCCAGTACATGAAGTATAGGCCGTAAATTGATGTAAGCAGCCTGCAAAACCGTTGTTGCAGTGTACTCGCAATACCACTGAAAAACAACCTTTTATCCTATGAAGGTTTTCTCAGTGGCTTATTTGTTGAATATTGAACTGTACTGATTTACTGCCAGCATTATACTACAAAAATTTTGTAGTATAATGCTGGCAGTAAATCAGTTCTGTCAGTAAATCAGCTGGCAGTAAATCAGGCAGCTCAGGCTGCCTCTGCTGTATTTTTTTAACAATATACAGCAGAGGCAGCCTGAGTCGGAGCAAGCCGCCACGGCCGCGCTAGCATGCTTATCGCTCATGCCTAGAGGCTGAATTGCATGGTAAATGATGTAAATCCGAATCCAAATCTTTGAGAAAAAAACGTGAATAAAATCGACATATTTGGTACACGCCAAATCCAAATCCCTAAGCAAAACGTGATGGAATTCAAATCCTGTTCATAATGCGTGGCCAATCAAATCCAAATCAAACACACCAGTCTCTTTGGTGGATCTCAATCCGAATTTAAATTCAAATCCGGGATAGCAAAGCCCCAACACTGATTGGGAGACAGGAATGTAATTAGAATGAATCTAGAATTGAAGTAGAAAAAAGAAACAGTCTCCATTATGTACAATAAGTGACTCAATATCAAATAAGTATACGTAAATACACACACATTACATACAAGATGTACCAAGTGGGTGCAAAAAACTTCCAAAACCACTGCCAGCTGCATCTTTCAGCACTGGATACAAGTACACTAGCTGACGAGCCGCTTCATAGTAAAGGTTCTTTCGACCTGGGTACCTGTTTTTGGATGTCAGAATACAAAACCATTTGCTGCAGATGGAGTTTTCACAAATACAATTCAACAATGTACGCCATTCATAAAATACCAGTGTTCATATTTAAAGCATTACTTGCTTAATCTAATATATGGCTATTGACTAACTGCATCTTGTACTATTCTATGTTCTCTTCATTCAGCACTTACAAGTCATACTGTAAAACGTCGGCATGCAGCCACTTGACGATTCTGTTACGGAGCTCTGAAGGAATGTTGTCAGACTCGGGTAAATGTTGGATGCTTTGTACAACATCATATGTGGGCTCACGAAGCCTGTACATCCCTTGTAGTTGTCTGATAGTTGGTTCCCTTCACAAGAAAACATACGTCAGAATTACAGTTCACTCTAAGAAGTATCAGGAAACATGCACAGCCTCAAACACAACTGGGGCTAAAGCACCGTCTGTGCAAGCTCTATGTTCATTATCATGCATTACTTTTGCACAACCAGCTGGCACATAACCATTGTCAGTGTAATGCAGTGCTTCGCTATTAACTGCTCACGTGACAACATGAAGAATCTCAGCAGGATATTCAGACTCTTGCTGTGAGGAAACCTTCACTACAATATTAATTTTGTCGAGATTTTCGACACGGTCCGTGTCCTCCATGTCCACGTACTCTGCAAACTTGTTGTTGTACAGCTGTAAGAAGTAGGACTCTGATTCACCTAAAGATATCTGGGCATAATCAAGACTTAACGGTTGTTATCCGTTGTAGCGCATCTGAATGCCGGTCCAAATTTAAGTTTGAGACTTAATCGAACACTATTATCAACGCATTCTGCGACCGCAAGTGAAGGCTGACGACTGTTCCCACGCGCGGTTTTCTGAAAGGACAAAGTTTTGGTTGCTCTCAATGCTGTTCCTTTTACTTTACTTTTACTTACTTTTTTTCGCCCCTTTCATCAAATCGGGTGGATAGTGAATGGAAAAACTGAAAAAGCTCGGCAACGACATCATGGAAGCGTCCAGCACTAAAGGCAATCTGCGCTTCGTTATTCTAAATGCTGTGATTTGCCGTCTGAGAGGCTTGCAATGATAGACTTGAGGTAGCAAAGCTTGTCGCAAGAGAAATCACACTGCACATACCTGTATAATTAACGATGAACTCTGTCCTGCGTTCTTCCGATATTGGACTTCAAAAATGCGTCTCGGACGTCCTTTTTCTCAAGGTCGCCACCAACACGTATAACTTTCTTGTGATCATTGCATATAAAAAGGCACTCTGCAGTCTCCATGCTGAGGAAAATCACAGATTACTTGGATTAAAAAGAACCAACACGAAAACATCCGACAATTGCGAGAAACGCTAACGAGCAGCAACAAGGAAGGTTGGATTGGCTGAGAATTGGATTCACTGGTCTCGGTTCAGCATTTCCAGTACAAATGAAGTTCATGCACAGTAAACTTTTTTATTTTTTATTAGTTTATATTTTTGTAACTTGATTCGCCCTCACTATAGAAAAAGCACCCAGTGCATTTTATGGAACTGTCCGTGAGATATAGACCGACGTAGACGGAGCGAAAGCCAACAAAAAGCCAAACGACCAAACGTCGACTGTTCTCGTTTGTGGGAATACACCAGCGTTTTTCTGTATGCATGTCACGCAACAAGTGCAAGTATGTCAGTATGTTATTGTTCGAGGTGCCCGTTCTTTGCGTCAGATTATTCAGATGTGCTGCGTCACATTGGATATGTTCATTCACATGAACCTGTGTTCGCTGTTACGTGCGGCCTTCGTGGATGCTCTCGAGTGTTCAATAAGTAAAGGGCACTGATGAAGCATGTGAAACGGGACCACAGGTTGGATGAATGTGCACACGGACAAGGTGATGACAGTGATGGGGATGAAGACTGTGGCCACTCGACTGATAATATCGAGGTTGATGAACAAGTACCGCGAGGGGATGGACAAGCGCAGACCTCGACGAGTAGGGATTCGCCGGCTCATCAACAGAGAGAAGAGGACGTTTCGGACCTGAGCTCGTTCTTAAATGACATGCAAAAACATCTCGCTATGTTCTTCATGAAGACAACAGAGGTGCACAAGTTGCCGCGCACTGTGATCATGAGTATCTTCGGTGATTTTCAACTTTTCCTGCAACTTTTTGTGGGCTTCTTGCAACGTCACTTACGAAAGCTGGTGGAAGAGAACGTACTGCACGATACGTACAACAGACTGCTGACGTTTCTTTCAAGCGATATGCTCGATTTGTTCTGGACTCCAATTAGGAGCAATCATATGTTCATGAAGTACGTAAAACAGTCTCTACCTATACAGAGCCCCAAGAGACTCGTCTCAGTGAGGCTGTGACTACTCGAAGTCCTGTCTTGTACTACGTGCCCATACGCCAAGTACTGGTAAACTGGATAAACTGGTGCACTACAGCAGTACTGGTAAACATGCTTTCCGCAGGCGATGCTATGGAGCATATTCTGAGTGCATATTGTGAATCGAGAGACACCAAAATCCATCTGTGACATTCTTTATGGTGACTTCGCAAGAGAGAGGGCCATCCTACACAGCGGTGATGCTGGCACAATAATTTTGCTGCTCTACACAGATGAGCTGGAACTTGTAAATCCACTTGGATCTGCCGCTGGTGACCACAAGATCCTGGCTGCATATTTCTCAGTGCTCAACTTGCACCCCAAATATCGGTCGCGATTGAACGCCATTCACCTTGTCATGCTGGTGAAGTACTCACATGTTAAGACATACGGAATTAAAAGCGTTCTTGACACGGTCATCAAAGAAACTATAAGCCAACTTGAGAGCGGACTCGAAATCTCATGTGGAGGACAGAAAAAGACACTAAAGCTTTGCCATCTTGGCATTGTTGGGGACAACTTGTCGCTCAACCGCATTGGTGGCTTCAGCAGCTCCTTTGGTAGCGGCCACTTTTGCAGGTTTTGTGTGACAGGCGAAGGACATTAATTAAGTCACTACTGAACGCAGTTGCCTGATGCGTACTGCAGCATTGCACAATAGCCACCTTGCTGACATCGAAGTTGACCGTTCAAAGTGGCGTTTCTATATGGCGTTTCAATGGAGTCGCCATTATTGCAAGTTCCAGGTTTTGACGTTATACAACAGTTATTGCCAGACGCAATGCATGACATCCTTGAAGGCGGTATTGCTTTTGTTTTGAAGCATGTGTTCAAGTCACTTGCATCTCTGAGGCAAACACGGCATCAACTCTAGCCGTGGTGTCTACATTCAAGTATGGCTTTCATGACATGAAGTCTAAGCCAGCTCCCATTCCAGAGTCCTTCATGTCATCGACTGGAAGTCTAAAAGGCACAGCCGGTCAGAAGTGGTGTATTTTTCGTCTCCTGCCACAAATGATCGGTCACCTGGTGCCCGAAGGAAACCAAGCTTGGGAAGTGTACTTGCAATTTAGGCACATTGTTGACATTGTGCTCGCAGATAGGGTTCTAGTGGACATTATTGCATATTTGAAAGCTAAGCTAAAAATTTTCTCCAGACGTTTGTACAACGTTTTACTGGCCAAAGATTGATTCCAAAAAGTGCACTACCCGCGCTTTATCCGCATGTATGGGCCTCCAAGAATGTACTGGAGCATGAGGTTTGAAGCGAAGCATTCTTACTTCAAGAACATTGCCACAAAGTCGAAAAGCTTTGTTAATATCTGCAAGACTATGTCAACCCGAGGACAGCTTCTGCAGTGTTACGAATTCTCGGCACTTACTTTCCCAAGGCCACTTAGTACGAGTGCTCAGGAAGCTGTAGAGTGGTCGGAGCTTCAGGATTCAGTCAAAGCACTCTTCCCTGCTGGTGTTGCCCAGAATGAAAGTCTATGTAGTCTACGGTCTGCCAGCCTTGATGCTAGCACGTACAGGGTTGGTGATGTATTTTGTGTTGGTTGGAAAGAAGAAGCTGCACTGTTTGCACAAGTGTTTTTAATGATTCTTCACCGAGGCACACTCCTAGTATTCAATGAAGTACTTCACACACTCCAGTTCAACCTACATCGACATTGCTACGAGGTACAGCGTTCAGGACTTTACAGCCTGCTAGCTCCAGGACAGCACTCTGAGTACAGTGCATTGGACTTGTATGAGTATGAAAATGCGTACGAGGTGGTTCCACACTTTGAGTTTTATGAAGAAAGTGTCGCTGCTACTAGTGGGTGACTGACAAACAATGGCCTGGTAAATGTAAATGCTGCAGGTACGATCTGTGACGATGTAATTTTATGAATCTTCAGCTTCCCACTTCTTCTTTTAGAAGTTGACTGCTTTCACTGGTGGGCATTGCACATCTTGTGAGGAAGTCAGTTTTGGTGCAGCAGAGATACCCTCCAAGCTGCTTCAGCTGCAGGGAAGTATGGTTGTAAATAGTTCTGTAACTGTTTGACTCTCTATGTTTGCCATTTTCATTCCATTAATCGGATGATTGCATCTGGAAACCAGTCTTTGAAACCGATATCACTATGTTTGACAATGCACATAGCTATTTTTTTTAATCCGAAAACTGCTTAGATATTAAATACATGAATTTTAAGGATCAGCACTGTATCCATGGCCGCAGAAGCTCTGACAACGTCGTGTCGCTTCCTATAAGCGGAGAGCAGGGCTAGGCATGTATTTGAGAGAGCTGGGCAAAGAGGGAATACTCTCTGGCATACTCTCAATATCCGTCATCTTCTCTTGTCACATATTCCGTTGAATAATAGTCAGGCTATGTCACTCTTTAGCGAGTGATTTTCGATACCATGGCCAGTGGTTCACAAGGAATGAAATGACACTGCAGTCTTGAAATCGACGGAAACAGATGTGATTGTCCCTTTATGTCCTTCGGTATATTTTTGTCAAGTGTGTAGTGTATGCACAAATGATTTGTGAATATATGGCTCTAGATAACACTATATAATTGGGAACATTAAACTCTTCTTCTGCTGTCGCAGAAAAAGAGACGAACCCCCTATCTTCAGCTTTTCATTCCATTTCATTACCTACTTTTGAGGCAAATGTCGTTGAATGAAAATAGCAGTCGCACTATTAGCTCTGAAGAGAAATGACTGAAAGGAGTATGAAAGAGAGATGACTCAGTATTTAGATTAGCCTGCAAGAGAACGCTACAGAGTTTTGTTTCACCAAGTGTAATGCCAGTGATCATTGCAACTGTGTGCGTCAGCGCCACTATATATTTTGTTTACATGGGGAAGGTGAATAATAAAAGGATAAAGGTATTCAATGCTGTTCGTGATGTAACGTTTTCTGAAAGTGCACTGCACATTGAAGGCGTAATTGTTTTTCAAAACAACTCTGACCAAGGGAAATAAACATTATACTGCTGACCTGGTTTTTTATTGATTTTTTAGTGAGCTAGTATTCAGCTGTCAAATAGTAGCACAGTGTAAAAAAAAAAGAGAGAGAGAGACAGCGTTGTTGTTCTGTACGGCCCGATTTAGCAACTGTAGGCTATTGCCACGCTGGCTGAATTATTCCAAGAGCAACACCAGGTAGTTCTGGCATGAGACGCCATTGTAAAGCTAACAATATCAACGGTGACAATTCAAAATATCGCAATCAATATGTAAGCAATAAAAAAAAGTGATTGAATTACAGTGCTTCATTGGAGGGTGCGTAGACACACAACTCAAGTTTTCAGGGCTGGAAACTTCCAAAGAGTTCATGTGAGATCACCAATATCCATGCAGTTATAAAATAAAATTAAGAGAAGACAGTCAAATTATTTGTTGTACATCCGTCAAACAGTACAGATGGTTTAGGGGAGTTACTAAAGAGGAAGAAATAAAAAAACGCAAACTGAGGGAGTTGAAAGGGTGTCAAGTAGGAGGAGAGTTGCAGCAGGGAGGGTAAAAATGCTTAAAACTCTCTTTCGACTCACTTTTTTTTTTCAGAGTGTACAATCACTCCTCTTCCCTCCGAGAAGGCGGCGCGATCTCATTTTCTTGTTATTTTGATTTAGTCCTACTGACGCTCTCACCATACCGCACCCAACTAAAATCTTCTGAACGTATGACAAGACAAAATGGACTTCGGGTCTAAAGGGGTTCTGACGCTTTCATAGATGTGGTTCATTACATCATGGATGCGTTGCACTGCACGCCAGAATGCTGGAGAAAAAATAATTATTTTCCTGCCTGTCTCACTTTGCGAGATAGAAGCCCTAGAAGACACTCCCGAACAAAGCGCAAACGTCAGATAACTCATTCAGTTGCGTGGCAGCCGTAAGCACATGATTTCTCATGCGCTGCCTCGCTGGCAGCGGCGTGCGCTGTGATGTCAGACACACATCAGTTTCGGTATTCGTGGTGCAAACTTTATCCGCTTCTATTACTCTGTTCGATGTAAAACTTTCAATGCAGGTTCGCATTGGTGCAAAGAACCGTCTTTTACGTTTATCTGGGATAACGTGGGATGACATGTCTCAACCCCTTTAAGTGCCGCTTTTGTATGTTCGCCGTTTGCTACGCTCACCCTTAAAGCAATGGCATTGTTTTACGCATCCACATTTTGTCTCTCGTAGGACAGAAAAAAATGATAGGCTATTTTTAAGTGAATAGGTTATGCTATATATATTTAGCAGAGGCATGCAGAAGTAAAATAAACCCAGTAACAGTATGTACAGGGATGAGCTTGATTTTGGAAATTGTGTGATACCTCACGTCCGAAACTATTCTCACAGAAGAACATTCTTAACAAATTGTTGCGTTGCAGATGGATGGTAACATCAATGCACATAATACGCAGATTTAGAATAGGCTACTCTTGTGCTTTGGGGCCCAGCAGAAGCAGCCGTCACTGGACCTCCTTCAAGCTCGAGCTGGAAGAGCTGGTCAAGGAGCCCCTTCTTCTGGGCCCGAAAGCACTGAGCGCAATACTGTTTGGTATCTGGTCAATGTTAATGTCGGAACAGACATCACTTACCTTGGCTGCAACTTGTGCTGTGTTTTACGTTTCGTGTTGACTCGGAGGAGTTAAAATTGCCTACCATTACTAGATACATTGGACGACGATATTCCTGAATGCCGAGGGTGCGTAGCGGAAAAGTACCCCAAAAGTACTTGGGCGTTTTACTTTGGTATCATATCGTTGGCCGTATCCCGCTACTTCTTTCTTTATTTCTTTTTTTTTTTTTCAATTTGTAGCGACGGTAGTATTGGGTTACATGTGAGTGAACTAGCAGGCTACGGTATTCAACTACTTTGTTTCGGTACCGGACACAGCACTGTGTATGTTACCCATTCCCAAGGATCACGAACAAAAACATCGTGCAGGCTTTACCTCCCTTCCTCTGTAGGCGCCGTGCATACCCAAGTTAAGAGCGCCTGTAACACAGAGGGCTGACTCGGCTTTTCAGATGTATTCCATAATAACATATCCGAGTGGGAAAAAGTATCTGTGTTGGTGGTAGCCAAGGTCTTGCTGAATACTTGGACGCGATGGGTTCGAACCCTATCGCGTACTCTGCTATCTGACGCTTTCCATGGGATTTCCGGCAGACATTCAAACCCATGTCCCCCTCTTCCCTTCTGTCCTCCTCTGTACGCCGTTCATAGCCGCAGTTGCTTCGCGGCGCTCAAAACGGAATCGAAACAAATAATAAGGGTATGTGCCTTGTGTCCCGATGACATTTCTCACGTCAACGTCACGACTATCCCAGGGGGGATCTTGCGTCCTGGATCGACTTCACAGGCAACAGTGCCGGCATTTGTCTCAAAGCGTGTGAAGAAAACTCAGCTGAAACACTCACGACGGTACCCTAAGCTCGAAAGCACACGTAAGCACTCTATGAAAACGATAGGATAAATGAAGATGCCAAATCATAGATGAGCAAAGTGATATCGAAGTAGTAAGGCGATTGTCTTGTCACGTTCTCGTAACTGCTATCGTGTGCACCTTCCGATCTACTAAACTTTATTTCCCCACCAACTTGTTTGGGAAATAAAGAATTGAATTGAATTGGAAACTGGCTGTTAGGCCAGTTCCATAGTAACGTGACGTTGTTCGCGTCCGTGAAATGCCTAGGTGTTGGGACCGGGAAAGGTTTTTCGCAGTAGCTTCCAGAAGGGGACCCCTCTTTCCTGAAGACCTTCTGACCTAACCGGCGGCACAGTCTCATGCCCGCACCGCCTAGTGCGTGCCTGGGGGCGGGGGGGGGGGGGGGGGGCAGCCCCCCCATCTGTCAATCCCAAACTGACACAACATCACTACAGTGAGGTGAGCCCCTTCTAGAAACTACTGCAGAACACCAATCCCGTTGGGACCGCTCAGAGCGTCGAACGGAACCGGAACAGAAACCGAAAGCCGGAATGAACCGTTAGTTTTAGCTGGAACTGAACCGTAGTTACTAGCGTCATCGTGGAGCTGAACCGCAACCGATCCGATCAAAAAACTGCGGTGACCGGTTCGGGCTGGTGTGTGCCGCCTGTTATCTATCCCATCGTCTGGTCAGGCTCCAACAGCTCCCCATAGGGCCCATAGTTTGAGATAATTCACATAACACTGGGCACACGACCAATGAGAGTGTAACGTTGTAGAAATTATGCAATGCCAGTCGGCCAATCAGGAGCCTTAACTTTGGCTGACCTTTCGACCGGTTCTAGCTACCATCGACTTCTACCGGATTTCACGCCTACCGCCGTTACCCGATATTCAAAATAACTGAAGCTTCTTTTGGCTAAAAGAAATATTTATTAGACACAAAGCACTGATTCAAAGGTCTGATACATGGGTGGGTGCACTGTGAATGCAAAGGCCACTGCGTTGCTGACGCACTGTAACTAAGTTCGAACTTGAAGCAAAACGAACACAGCTCTCGAAATCCGACGGGGCCTGCGCTTGTTCTTCACTCTCCAACCGCTCCAACTCACGAAGCATTCCAGTTCCGGAGTTGAAAGACTGTTCGTGGGATAATAGTCGTGTCCAGGAACAGCACAACACACGTTGAATCACATCGACGCATGAATAAACCAGCGAACACTTCTACAAACTGTTCTGCCGACTGACATAATCGAAACACGGAACACAAGAGGACGCCTTGCCGGCCAATTTTATGATGAGCATCTTCTTTCGTTGTTTGCAGAGCGGAAAAGACGCTTGTGTGGCACGTAATCGTAATCCTGTCTTTGTTGTCAGGCATCAAAATCCGACGGCCCCCGAACGCGTTCTTCACGCTCCAACCGCACCAGCCCACGAAGCATTCCAGTTCCGTAGTTGATAGACTGTACGTGGGATAATAGTCGTGTCCAGGAACAGCACAACACGCGTAGAATCACAAACTGTTCTGCCGATTGACATCACCGAAACACGGAACACCAGAGGACGGACGCCGTGCCGACCGGTGCGAGCTATTTCGCAACTATGCTGAAACTGCTGAAACTGCTGAAACGGCCGCCGGGACGCTGCACACACGCGCGCGTACAAAATGCGATTTCAAAACGTTGTCGACCAATCGGAGTCCGCACACAGTCTGGGCCAATGAGCTTGCAACGTTGTAGATTGGTGCAGTGGTACATACTCTACAGCCGCATCCTCGGTTACCTGAGGAGGACTGGTCTGGTGGCGACATTCGTTTTTTTGTGACATATAATACTCGAGATCTGGCGGTCCATTCGGTAGCGCGGGACATACAAGGCCAAGGTGAACGAAGGTGTCCTGTCGCCGCCGCTTATAGACGAAACATGTTTTGCCATTCCTACTTTCGAAAGTTTGCAGCAGCAGTGCATTGTAACAACGTCACGTGGAACACAAAAACGTAGGCAAAGAACCACTACGTTCAATAAGGCTGCACTGCGCTGCTGCTGCAGGTGTGCCGCGACTCGCCTGTCACAGCAGTTAAGTCCTTCTATTTGCAACTTTGAAGTGCCCCGGCGCCGACAGCTGCGGCTGCGGCGTAGCCTGCTTCTATTGTTTCGATTTTACAGGTGTACACGCTGGCCAAAGTTGTACCAGTCTGTGAGAACGCAGACGCTAAGAAGGCGAAAGGAAGCACACGGAGGTGAATGCAAGTTTCGGTGAGTAAAGTCCCTGCAACCATAGATATGTTAGTGCATCAACCAAGTTACGCCCAAGAAGGCAAGTCGTGAGACTTCGATGGGGCGTTGGAAGCTCATTTGAGCAATAGTGACTAGTTCATTTGCCATATGAAGATCCTACATAAAAAATACGTTCCACTTCCAGATGACGTGTTACCACTATAATCTAGGCATATCGGGTTTTTTTTTTTTTTTCGCTATTTAAATCATATCCTGGGTGGTAGGTAACATGGGCCTTACAAAAATGAAAACTTACTTTTAACTGATAATCGACTTCCTTTTTATTGACCGTATTGACTTCCTACTTTCTTGTACTTTTTATTGACTTTAGTCAGTCAAAAGCCAATTGAAAAATAGTTGACACGAATTGACTGCATTTTAATTGCCATGAGTCAACTGGCAGCACATTGGATTCTGCCTCACTTTTCAAATTTTCCAAGTTTCTGCACATCTGCTACCAAGAAACAAAACTTGTCCACTTTTCTGGTCTTCCAGCACAATTGTTTGTATCTGTAAGCTTGCATAGAGAAAGCGTAGTCGTAACGGTTATCAAATAGCAAGCACAGCGATCCCCGTTGCCAAATTTCAGCAGGTACAAAGCTGTCACGTCGATATGAAACGCCTTCCTACCCGCTGAATAATATGTGTGCCTCCTGAACCGTGTACTCTTGTGCTTATTTAATAATGCGTGTGCCGGCTGAATATGTGTGCCTTCGTTGGCGCGTACTACGTTGCTCCGCGCTCCGCCGATGAGGAGTGACATGGCACCGCGTATTCTTCCGCACTGCATTTCGTCCCGCTTTCTTGCCCTTTGTCTGCGCTGCAACCTCGCCTTTGAGAAGGATGACAACCTTGCTTTTTAAGTTCAGCTTTAATGTTTGCTTAAGGTAAGTGAACCTATAGCTGTGATATATCGTACGACGCCTGCGTTTTACTCGTGTTTAACCATCGAAGTACATTCTGTAGCAGACGGTGGACGCATTGCAAATGGCGGCAGCAGAGGATCGGCAACATCGGTGAAGCGACGATGTACGTTACAGGCAGTGGCGTAGCCAGACATCTAAGGTAGGGGGGGGGGGGGGGTGGCTCTATACAAAAACCCGCCCCACTCCCTCACCCCCCCCCCCCCCCGCTGATCCTGGATGCGACAACACACAATATTTGTGCACATCGCAACATGCGGTTGAAAAAAAAAACGCGGAAGATAATTGATTTGGACATTCACAATACGATTATACTGTGATGTCCAATGAGGTGGTGTCACGAGATTGGAAGGATTTTGAAAAGCTCATACTTTGGAAACCATTCAAGTGTGCCGCTTAGATAGACGCCATGAACTGTAAGAACTTTCGCGATCGTCACACTGGTCCCCCCCCCCCCCCCCCAAATATTATTTTCTCCTCGGACTTGCACGGTTTGCGTGGGTCGGTCAGTGCCAGGTAGGGGGAGGGGGGCTCGCCCCCCCTTAGTCCCCCGCGTCTACGCCACTGGTTACAGGTGAGATTAATTGCATTCTTTCGTTATAGGTGATCGTGGGACTGTCGATTGCAAGGACGTTAGTTACAAAATGGTGTACTATTCCAGCATTCACGTTGGAACAATACCAGCGTGATATTCACTTCGGTTTCTTTACAGGTTGTTTCCTGTCTCAACGGTTACACATACGTGTGCAAAATTGCAACTGCTTCTCACATCATAGCGTGATCTGCACTCGTAATTTTTTTACTCCCTTTTAGGTGTAATCCGGTGGTGTCATAACTCACCCCCGAAAGGGTGTATGGGAACACCTCTAGGAGAGGTTACACCCTCCAGAAAAAGGGTGTTTTCTGTTCGACGAAAAACACCCTTTGGGGTGTAATCAAGAAGTGTCATAACTCACCCCCTTAAGGGTGTACGTGAACACCGTGCGCAGGATTACACCCTTTAAAAAAAGGGTGTTTGCGCATGTACGCAGCACGAAATTTCAGTTTTCTGAGCTGCCAGCAGCTGCAAACTGTAAATCCTTGTGAAAGGACAAAGAGCGAAATGTTGTAGAATTGCACACCCCAATTTCAATTGCAAATTTCAGACAAGTACGTCACAAGCAGTACAATATACACTCTAAACCCAGTGACGGATAGGAGGATAGGATAGGGATAGTGACGGATTTCTAAAAAAATGCGCTAGATGACTTCAAGAGGCCTGCGAAAGCTGCCGGTGCTCTGTGCCCCCTGAAACAACTGGTACGACACCCCTGCTGACGCCAGGAGCCACAGTGTACCTTACGTATTAAAGGAATACTTGTACCCATTAATACGCGAGATACATTATGCCTCTCGGGTTCCCTAACATAAAATGACCTCCACGTTTGGAAAAAAAAAAGAAAAAAAAAGAAAATGCACCAAGGACATCCCAATTGAAACACCAAATTTTATTGCCGTGCACATACCTTTAAATTGAATCCCGTACATCATCGTTGGCCGAATGGAAAGCATACACGGTTCACTAATCCCAACACACACATATGGAGCACATGTTGCATGGACAGACAACCTCCGATGAACCAGGCAGTACTCCAAACATCGAACACACAGTCCTCGGAACTCCGAACAGGCACTGCACAGCTCAACCAAGATCATTCTTAGTGACGAACACGACAGTTCCTCAAACGAAATGGCCGATGAACAATTGTCCAAGCTAGTGGCACCATACACACTTCGATGCGAAGCAGTTAGGCAGCGTTCACACGGGGCAACTTTTTGCAGCAACTATCAGCAACTTTGGAGTTGCTGTCAGCCGGCAACCTCCAGCAACTCGAGCTGCCCCGAGTTGCTGCGAATCGCTCCCGGACCGAAGACTTGAGAAGTTGCTCGTGCATCGGCCAATCAGAGAGGGAAGCATTGCCACGTGACTCCCGATGGCATTGTGGATTTCGTTCGTGGGTTCAAATCCTGGAGGTGCAGCTAAAAAATAACTTTTTCTTTTTTTACGAACTTCACGGAAACATATCAGTTGCCACTTCTGGACGGCAATAATGATGTATTGGAGTAATAAAACTGACTGAAATTTGATAAACAGCAGCTAAAGAAAAGATTCCACCAGTTCGATTCGAACCCACATTGTCCGGTCGCCATAAGGTTGCTTGTGGGTGGGGCTACCGAGTTGCTGCGTGTGAACGCGGACTCGAAATTGCTCGAAAGACGTTGGTTTGAGTTGCTTCGAGTTGCTGGGAAAAGTTGCCCCGTGTGAACGCCGGCTTACAGTTTTGCACGCGTGTATGTGACCGTTGAGACAGGAAACTACCTGTGAAGAAACCGAAGTGAATATCACGCTGGTATTGTTCAAACGTGAATGCTAGAATAGTACAGCATTTTGCGACTCACGTCCTTGAAGTTGATACAGTCCCACGTGCACCTATAACGAAAGAATACAATTAGCCTCGCTTGTAATGTACATCATCACTTCACCGATGTAGCCGATCCTCTCCTGCCGCCATTTGCAATGCGTCCACTGTCTGCAACAGAATGTACTGCGATGGTTAAACACAAGTAAAACGCGGGCGTCGTACGTGGAATCCCAGCTAGGTCGACTTACCTTAAGCAAACATTAAGCCTGTACTGAAAAAACAAGGTTGTCGTCCTTCTCAAACGCGAGGTTGCACAGCACACAACAGGCAGGAAAGCAGCAAGGAATACACTGCGGAAGAATACGAGGTGCCACTGGTGTCACGTCACTTCTCACGGCGGGAGCGCGCAGCAACGTAGTACGCTCCAGCGAAGGCACACATACTTAGCCTGCACACGCATTATTCAACACGCACAAGAATGTTCAATACGCACATGCGTACACGGCTCAGTAGGCACACATATTATTCAGTGGGACACACATATTTCGCGATTGGGATCGCTGTGCTTGCTATTTGATAACTGTTACGGCTGTTTACCGGCTGTACTTTCTGAGGGAACTTTTTTTAGCCGGCTTATGTTCGTCACACGATTTAGAGTGTAGACTCAAAATTTCTAGCGAGGTGCCCCATTGTATGCATCTGTAAGGAGCATGAAGCATATCATTGTACTTTCAAAAGACACATACAGTTCATGTACAAAGCTCTATGCCCGTTACACCCATTTTACGGCTCTTTTACACCCAAGCTCAGTGGATGTTGTAAATAACGTGTTAAGTTTTTATTACACCCATTTAACACCCCTCATCCGAGGGTGTTTCTTCGAGCTGGTGTAATATGGGAGTAAAAATCAGTTTACACCCCAATTACACCCGGATTACACCCTAAAGGGAGTAAAAAAATTAAGAGTGTGGTGCCACTTGCTTGGACGATTGTTCGTCGGTCATTTCCTTTCAGGAACTGTCACATTGAAGTCACTAAGGATGGTCTTTATAGAGCTTTGCAGTGCCAACCTGTTCGAAGTTTCGAGGATTGTGTGTTCGACGTTTGGAGGACTGCCTGGTACATCGGATGGGTTGTGTGTCCGTGCAACGTGTGCTCCATGTGTGTGTGATGGGATTAGTGAACCGTGTCTGCTTTCCATTCGGCAAACGATGATGTACTGGATGCATATTAAGGTACGTGCAAGCCAATAAAATTTTGGTTCATGTTCGATGTCTTTGGGGCATTTTCTTCTTTTCTTTTTCTTTTTTTGCGAAGCCTGGACGTCATTTTTCTGTTAGGGAACTCGAGAGGCACAATGTGTTTCGCGCATTAGTGGGTACAAGTAACCCTTCAATACGTCTTGTACACTGTGGCTCCTGGCGTTAGCGGGTATGTCGTACCAGTTGTTAAAGGGGGCACAGGGCACCTGCCGCTTTCGCAGGCACCGCGTAACGCAGTCAGAGTCAGTAAGCACAGTGCCCATTCTCAACTGAAAATAGTCAGTCACCAGTCCATAAAAAGACACATAAGAGTCAGTGAATACAGTGCCTAATCTCAATCGAAAATAGTCAATCACCAGTCAATATAAAGACACCGGCCAATTATCAATAAGAAAGAGATAAGAATCAACCGCCCATGGATAAAATGTAAATTGACATTTCACTGGCATACGTTGACTTTAGCAATTGACGGTCAATGGAAAGGAGAAGTTTATTTTCGTAGGGCGGGGGGGATTCGAGCGGTCTGCCTGCCTAGATTGGCGGCACGTTGCTCGGTGAAGGGATGAAAGGGGGTCCTGCTGGTCGGAAAACAGAAATAAACGCATAAAAACGTAACTAAGAGATCATATATAATTTTTAGTGACTACCTCTAACCGGTACACAGCCTCTGAACCGGTTAATCGAACCGATATATGTGAACTCCGGAGCTGAACCAGAGCCGAACCGTTATGCCCGAACCCGAGCCCGACACAAACCGAAATACGTTTCGGTACGACGCCCTGGGACCGCTTTTTCTGTCGTTGATCATCCGTTTGCTGACCGTGGTTCGTGACGTTTGCCTTTTTTTTTTTTTTTTCACTTTTCACAGACTTTACTCAGGCCCATGTATGCCATTCACACCACAGTATTTGCTCGCGAATGGCGTGTTCGCGACTATAAATTCCCCCCATGCCCCAAGAGATTTTTTCAGAACAAATTCGACTTTAACTCCGCGCCTTTGTAGGCTACAGTGTGTTTTGTCCGTGTCATATCTGAATTTGGTACGGGTAGAAAGCGGACTGGCATTGCTCAAGGCTGCTATTCGCACTGTCCGAGCCCGTGTGCCCGCTCCGTGAAAATTTCTACATATCCGTTTCTCGCCCGTGTTTCTCGGGCATCACACCCGCTTTGGATACATCTTCTGTCGCTCCTGCTCCTCAACGATATCGGGAAGTTGTAATTTTATTTACCTCTCTGTTTCATGGACATATTGTTCTTGCTTCATTAGCGGTCATATCGTGTATATTACAATATTTTTATATGTTTATACATATGTTTTATGTGTACAAATTATATATTTGCCTCTGTGTTGACAAAAGACTGCAATTAAAGACGTTCCCTGGTAGGAACATTTCTTATTGTAAATCATTTTTCACAGTAACGGTAGCCAAAAATGATGCGGTATGAAGGTCTGAGAGTCGTAGCTTGAAATCACGGAATGGCGAAACGGACAAACTGGTGCCTCGCCCATCCTGTAAGGCCGCTCTCCTTCAGGGAGGCCTATGTCAAAGAATACTATCTTCCCTTTATTCATTTAGCTCTTATTTTAATCAGTATCGGGAAAGAGATGGAGAGGGAATAGAGAGATAAACCGGCAGCCATATTTGAAGCCACCCTGGATGGCGCCATGTTGACCTCACCTTGCCTCATTTGCAACTGGCGAACATGCTGCGGTGAACGACTTGGAACGTCTTGATGAACGTGAACAATTGGAGCTAATGTACCTCGTGTACCCATGCTCGCTGTGCACTGCAGGGCTGCCCTGGAGTCCGTGTATACAACCCACATTGGCGATGCCTCGTGCAGAGCATACCGCAGGAACGACAAGATGCTGTAAAGGTCTGCGGACGTAGAGGAAGTGCAGTGTGCCAAGCGATACCCGTGAGACACTTGGACTGATGGAATAACGAAGGCGGCCCGTGAACCTACAGGTGTAGAGGACTCGTCGGCGTAGCCGGTAGTGTGCTCAGCGTAGACGCTTAACACCATGTCCAATGACATCTGGCGAACGATTCACGGTGGCACTCGTCTTTTTTTTTTTTTTTTCTGACGTTCAGTCCCGGAAGGCCGGGGGAGCCCGAGGGCAGTGACAGAGACAACGGTGGAGACGAAGACACTGTTGGCTTTATTACAAATGAAGGAAATGTAGGCTTTGCTTCCTCAATAATGTTGTAGAGGTTGCTCTGCTTGCGTCAATAAAGTTTTGCTACCAATGGGTGCCGGCGGTAATGAGCTATAGGGCGTAAATAGTGACGTACAGTCTCCCTCTTCCTGAGGACTTCCATTGGTATGTCATGAGCTTCGGCTATGACCGTCCGTGTTTTTGCAGCTCTGGGGACGCCAAGATCCTCATGCCTCATGCAGATCCTCATGCCGTGCTCACGGAAGCACCGAAGCCGCTGAACTTGCGTCTCAGAAATGCCGTGAAGAACAGGAAGACTATATATAAGTGTACCACGAACAAAAGCCTTATGAACAGCCAGGAGTGATTGCTCATTCATACCCCACTTTGCGCCAGTAAGATGACGAAGGACGGAGGTCCACCGCTGAACCTTCTTCTCAAGGTGATCAATGTGTTTTTTCCAGGACAAGTTGCAGTCGGGGACGACACCCAGAAACATGTGATGTTTCACCTGCTTGATCGGCGAGCCAGCAAGAAAAAGCTGATAGCGGTGTATATGCTTCCTTGTGAAGGCGAGAGCTGCCTGAGCTGCGAGTAACTCGGGGTTGCCCGAGTTGAATAAGAAAAAAACCGCTCCTGTATGTATCTCTATCTCGTTTAGCAGGATTCACACAGACGAGTGGGTGGCTTTCAGGTTGAGAGGTATCATGCTGGGACTTCGAACTCCGGGTCCGAAAGTTTAGTTTTGCAAAGAAAAAGAAAAGCTTATAAAATCTGGCTTAAATGACAACCAAGATGCGTTCACCTGGGAACCCCGCTCCCCCAAACAAGTAACTTATACCAAATACTTTGCACGTACTTTTCTTATGGCGAAGTTTAGATTTCGTGACACTTCGTGCATGTTTCGGTTCCATTTCGCGAGCGCTTTAAAGTCGCGATCCTTTGCTGTGCGAAATGTTCCGTTACAACGAGGTCGACTTGATGTTTCAGATAATAAAGATCACAAGCAGCATTTCAGATATGGTACTGTAGCGAGCCGCCCAATCTGCAACGCCATCAGAGCTCGTTCGCATTGGTCGGGCTAATAACTGCACGGCGCACGGGCCGCTCGGCCAGTTGTTCCCGTGGATTAGCCAGAACGTTGTCTCTTTCCTGAAACACGCTATCTACAAACTGGTGACCCGAGGTCTCAATGGACGCTCCACGGACGGCGTCATCAGCCCCGACGTCCCCTCCAGTCCACGATGCTGGAGACCATCCGTCGTCGATCGTCGCCGTCGGCGATGAGGTAAAGCTTCCCGCCTTCTCGACCAAGAATTCCGGGGCCTGGTTCTCCCAAGTTGAGGCGCGATTTGCACTTCGGCATATTTCGTCACACCTTACCAAGTACCTCAAAGTTGTGTCCGCGCTGCCCATGGAGACCAGGTTGATTACCTCTTGGCATCACCACCGCCTGACAACCCCTACGATCCGCTGAAGGAGGCTATTCTATCCCGCACTGAATGCACCGAGTAAACCCGGCTCCGCCAACTTCTATCCGAGGAAGAACTCGGCGATCGGCGGCCATTACCAACCCAATCAGTACACCGCATGAAGCAGCTCCTCGGAGTCTCGGCTGATACTCAGCCCTCGATCCTGCGGGAGGTCTTCCTCCAGCGGCTCCCACAGCAAGTCCGCTTGGTACTGGCCGGATCTTACGAGGTCTCCCTCGATAACCTTGCCCAGTTGGCGGACCGGATCATCGACTACTCCGCCCCGTCTGCGCCACCTTTCACACGGACTGAGAACATCGCGGCTGTTTCCCCGTCGGATCCTACGCTCCTTGCTCTACAAGCGCAAGTCGAAGAGCTTACAGACGCTGTTGCCGCTATGCGCGCTGACCTTTCTGGTCGCCCACGGTACAGACGCTCTCATTCTCGTCCGTGCCGATCGCCTTCCCGCAGCCCGGCCTCCCAGGGGGATATACGCTATTATCACCAGAAGTTTGGCGACCGCGCTCTCAAGTGCACTCAGCCGTGCTCCTGGACGGGGAACTTGGGGGCCAGTCGATAGCGGCGGCCTACAACTCTGGCCCATCGTCAAGCCACCTGTTCTTCGTCACCGAACGCCTCATCGATCTCTACCTTTGGTCTGCGGTCCCTTGCCATTGACATCGGCCTGCGAAGACTCTTTCGGTGGGTCTTCGTAATCACCGACGTGCCTCACCCTATCCTCGGTGCTGACTTCCTCCAGCATTTCGCACTCGACATCAGTCTCTCGCGCAGGAAATTGACAGACACTCTGACCACCCTTTCGGTGTCTGGTTCGCCCGCGCTGCTTCTACGGGCATTGGTACTGTGCTGCCTGCGTCCCGCTACGCCACTATTCTCGCCGATTTTCCCGCTGTGACCAAGCCGTGCAACCTTGAGGTTACGCCCAAGCACTCAGTCATGCACCACACCCAGACCACCGGACCACCCGTGGTATCACGCCCCCGTCGGCTCTTTGGTGAGCGCCTCCAGATTGCTCGCCGTGAGTTTGACCACATGCTGCAGCTGGGGGTCATCCGTCCATCGTCCAGCCAATGGTTATCACCGCTACATATGGTACCGAAAAAGAACCCCGGCGATTGGCAGCCTTGCGGCGACTATAGAGCCCCGAATTCCCGCACGGTACCAGACCAGTATCCCTTGCCGCACATCCACGATTTCACCAGTGGCCTTGCTCGTGCGACCACCTTCATCAAGATGTATCTGGTCAAGGCCTACCACGAGATCCCGGAAGCGCCCGAGGACATTCCGAAGACCGCCATTATCACACCGTTCGGCCTCTTCGAATTCGCCCGAATGCTGTTCGGTCTTCGGAATGCTGCACAGACTTTCCAGCGCTTAAATCAACGAGGTCATGCGAGGTCTTCCATTCGTGTTTGCGTATCTGGACGATCTGCTCATTGCCAGCAAGTCTCCTGAGGAACACGAAGCACACCTGCGCCAGGTGTTCCAGCGCCTAGACGACAGCGGCCTTGTCATCAATCCCGGCAAATGCCTTTTCGGTGTTCCATCGTTGGAATTCCTCGGCCACAGCGTGTCAGCGGACGAGATTTTACCGCTCGCGTCCAAGGTACAAGCCGTTCAAGACTTCGCCGTGCCTTCTTCACTGCGGAAGCTCCGCGAGTTTCTCGGCCTCGTAAACTTCCATCGCCGTTTTATCCCACACTGTGCCGACCTCTTACGACCCTTCACAGGCCTCCTCCGTACGCACAACAAGGCGAACTCCCCTCTGACTCTCCACTCAGAAGCTCTCACTGCCTTCCAAACAATCAAGGCGGCCCTTGCCTCAGTCTCCATGCTCGTACATCCGGTGTCTTCGGCACCTACACGCCTAATGGTGGACGCCTCATCTGATGGCGTTGGCGCCGTTCTCCAGCAACAGCAGTCCGATGATGATTGGGCCCCCTTGGCTTTCTTCTCTCAGCGACTCAAGCCATCTGAAGGCAAGTATAGCACCTTTAGCCGAGAACTCCTCGCCATCTACTACGCTGTGAGTATTCCTTCCAGCATTACCTCGAAGGCCGGCGGTTCTACGTCCTCACGGACCACAAGACTGATCTCTGTCGTCTCTCGCTCATCTCGGAGTACACCACCGACATCCGCTTCGTTCGTGGTGATCAGAAGGCTCCGGCCGGCGCGCTGTCACGCCTCGAGGGTGCCACGTGTTCGGCCGCCATGACCTTCGACACTCTGGCCGCCGCTCAAGCAGGAGATCCTACGCTCAGTCACCTTCTCTCGGACACGACCGAGCATTCCTGCAGCTTCAGAAGGCGCCTCTACCCTTTTCGTCGTGTGACATATGGTGCGACGTCTCTCGCCCTGTCCCCCGTCCCTGCTTGCCGCCCTCCCTGCGCTTCCCTACCTTTCAAGATCTTCATAGCATCAGCCATCCTGGGATCCACGCAGCGACTATTGTCATCTCGCTCTGTGTGGCCGGGAATGAACACGGACGTTCGTCGTTGGACGAGGGCTTGCATCGCTTGCCAAAAGGCCAAGATCACACGTCACACCAAGACAGCCTTTCATCCCTTCACTTGCACGACGCACGGCTTCAGCTCCTTCATGTCGACCTCGTTGGTCCATTACCCTCGTGCCACGGCCATTGCTACCTTCTTACTATCGTGGACCGCTATACGCGATGGCCGGAAGCGGTTCCCCTTCCCGATGCGACTGCAGATACCGTGGCGCACGCCCTCCTCTCCGCCTGGATCGCACGGTACGGCTGCGCTTTCCGCATTACCACCGACCAGGACGGCAGTTCCAGAGCGCCCTCTTCAGGCGACTTATGGTGCTCCTCGGCATTCACCATCTGCGGACCACAGCCTACCACCCTGCTGCAAACGGTCTGGGGGATCGTTTTCACCACCAGCTGAAGACCGCTCTCATCGCTCGCCGGGCCGGGACTCATTGGGTCGACCATCTACCCCTAGTCTTGCTGGGCATTCGCTCCGCCCTGAAGCACAACCTCGCCTGCTCTGCCGCAGAGTTATTTTTCGGCACGATCCTGCGTTTGCTCGCTGACTTCTGGTGCCCCGGTCAAACTGAGCAGCCTCTTCCCCCGGCCGCCTGTCCACGACCTCCGACGCTTCTTCTGTAAGCTTGCTCCGACTCCTCCGCGCCAGCCCACCACCGTCCCGGTTTTTGTTCCCCAACACATCAAGTCCTGCACACATGCCTCCCTGCGTCGTGACGCCGTTCGCCGTCCCCTGGCCCCTCACTACGACGGCCCCTTCCGTGTGCTGTGCCGGTCTGACAAGACAATTACCCTCCACATGGCCGGACACAAAAAGGTGGTGTCGTTAGACCGTGTGAAGCCCGCTTACATGGAGCCCGGCTCTCCTAAACCACTTCCTTCCTCCACTGTACGGCCTCTGCACCCGGAGCCTAGGCCCTGTCGTACTGGCTCTTGGGCCAGCGCCCTCAGCCTGTCTTCAACTCCCCCCTCAACCAGTCGAAGGGGAGGGGGAGCCCTGCAGCGAGCCGCCCAATCTGCAACGCCATCAGCGCTCGGTCGCACTGGTCGCGCTAATAAATGCTCGGCTAGTTGTTCCCGTGGATTAGCCAGAACGTTGTCTCTTTCCTGGAACACGCTATCTACAATACAACAAAATGTGCAGGCAGAATTTTGCCGCGCAATCTTCTGCGCTCTGAGGATTAAACGCATGTAGCCGTTTTCCTTTAGTTTGAGACGAAGTTGTGACTTTAATTAAATTATTTTCACAATATGAGTTTATAACGTTATCAGAGCCATGCAGAACAGAACAAGGTAAGTACACATTTGGTGACAAGTGCCAACACTCTTTAGTTCAATTTACTATACGCAGATGACATTTTTCCAAAGGCGCAAGGTCCTAGGTTATGCGACAGATTTTATGTCCTTTTTCCGCATAATTAGTTCTGTTAAGCGCTGAAAATCCGAGTACTTTCGATGTTGAAAGCACGTTGACGCTATACGACTGCAGCAGAACTCCGGACCGGAAGGTTAAATCCGCGTTACTTTGCAACTTCCTCGACGTCATTTTGACAGGAAGTTGCAAACCACCCATTCGGTTGTGTGAAAGGGCCAGCTACACGGCGAGCCGAGTGCGTGAAAAAACGGGACAGAATAGGGGGGGGGGGGAGATGCCGAAAGCTTCTCGGCGCGGATACACGGACTGTGAACAAACGTGCATGTGTGAAAAGCACCATAGACTTTAGGTCCGTTTCTCGACCGTGAGAAACATGAGAAAAACGTTAGTGTCACACTTGCATCAACTTGATTTTCGTACGAGTGACACTAATGCATTTTGGGATTTGTGAGTGTATAAAAGAGACAAATTCACAAAACCGGAAGCGTAATAGCCAAAGTTATCTTGGTTCCACTAGACTGCTGCTATAATGCCTATGCCATATGGGAACACTGGGCCAAGGGCATGTATGCGGGTAACGTCGAGATTTGTATGCAGAAACGCGTAGGTGCACAGCGATACATCTACAGGGTGTTCGTCGAAAAATTGTATTAAAAAGTAGGGTGGCTTACATGAAAGTGCGAAACTTCCTGAGTAAAGATATGAGGCGTGGGGAAAAAGACTGACAAAGTGACTGACATGTTCATCACAAAGTTCATGTTTTCCTTGTGGACGGGAAAATTGCCTGAAATTTCGAACGTCGAAAATAGACAATTTAATTCATGGGAAAAAAGGAGGCATTGTTTTTTTTATCCTTTGCAGAATTTCTATAAAAAGGCTATCAGAGAACCATGGGTGTCCTCTCTGCAGTTGAGTCTTTTACTGCATCATCTCGGAGAGAGTATGTAACTACAAGATAACTAATTATACCTAAAATTCCTTAATGAACTCTTTAATTAGGGGATTTCGAGCAAAAGCGACGTAGCAGAACAGGAGACCATCCTCGGTGAAACAACAACAACAACTTTATTACGGGATGATGGCTCGGGGGTTTCATCGCCGGGGGCGATACTCTACCCCATTGCTGGTGGTGATGCGGGGAATGAAATAATGAGCCCCTTCACAATAAGGATCCAAGTCCTGTGGTGTCCAGAAAGGTAAAGAGAGCCTTGAGGGCATAGCGTTGGTGTGCTAGATGTGGCCAAGGACCAAGCAATTTTGTGAGAGAGGGGTTGCGGGAGTGTAGCTCGTTGAGGGATGCGGAGAGTACGGTTCGGGAAGGTTGGTAGTGTTGGCAATGGAGAAGAATGTGCTCTAGATCTTCAACACCTCCGCAGTGGCTGCAGTGGGGAGAGGTGTGGGAAGCCTAAGTGAAACAATCCCAAGACGGTAGCGGGGAAGGCTGTTTATTGCGTGGCCGTCGGAGCCAGACTGAATAGTCTCATGGCGGCCAAAACCGTCGAAGAATTTCAAAGCTGAAATATCAACTTCGTCTTCTGCTGCGTGTCGCTACAGGGCCCCCCTGCTGGAAACGACGAAGAGCGGTCGGCCCAGGTGACGCGCTTGGTGGAGCTGGTGGAAGCAGCGTAGACAGGCGATGGGCCGGGGAGCGACGAGGCGATAAGGTTAGGATTCTCCAAAAAAGCTGGCTTCAGCCTATCGACGCTGACCGTATCCTGCCTGCCATTGATGGCTATACGGAAGGTCTTGTCCGATCTCTGAAGTACAGGATAAGGGCCGGAGTAGGGGGGGAAAGAGATTTCTTGATGGCGTCGGAACGGAGGAAAACGTGGGTGGCGGTGGATAACTCCTGCGGAATGTAGGCCTGAGCTGAAGAGTTTGCACGCGTGGGAACTGGGCGGAGGCTATCGAAGGCATGCCGCAAGCGATCGAGCAGCACGGAAGGCTGGAGTTCTCGTTCTTGTGGTGTGAGGAACTCAGCTGGAAGGCGCAAGGGGCAGCCGTAGACGAGCTGAGCGGAGCTGCAGCTGAGGTCCGGTTTGTAGGCGGCACGGATGCCCAGAAGCACCAGTGGCAAAATGGCTGTCCAGTGAGAGCGGTGATCATGGGCCATCAAGGCGGCTTTCAGATGACGGTGGAGCCTTTCGACCAGGCCATTCGATGCAGGATGATATGATGTTGTTCTGATGCGAGATGTGCCAAGCAGGTTCGTGAAAGCCGTGAATAGCCTGCTTTCGAACTGCGGGCCCCTGTCAGTAGATAGACGAGACGGCACTCCAAAGCGGGAAATCCAGGTGGAAAGGAAAGTGGAGGCAATGGTCTCAGCTGTGGTGAACGGATTCTCGTGCGGCGGGGCTTGGAGCACGTCGGCAACCTCAATAGCAATTTCTGGCGGTAGCGCTGCAACAATGTGCCGGTACTTGGTGAGCTCTGAGGAAATGCCGGAGAGCTGAAATTGCGTCTCAGCTTGGATGAACCATATGCTGGGGTTCTTGTGCCAGAAGGGAGGCAAACGGACAGCGACGTAGCTCATCGTGGTAGGGTGCTGGCCAGATGCGGTGCTGGCCCCTGCGTCACCAAGCATGTTGAGGCTGACGGCGGCAGTTCGTGGTTCGGGTCACCAGTGTGGGAAGCCTAAGTGAAACAATCCCAAGACGGTAGCGGGGAAGGCTGTTTATTGCGTGGCCGTCGGAGCCAGACTGAATAGTCTCATGGCGGCCAAAACCGTCGAAGAATTTCAAAGCTGAAATATCAACTTCGTCTTCTGCTGCGTGTCGCTACAGAGGCAACTTGTCTCAAGCAGTAGCGCCACTGTGCTGTGAAGGCCACGTGGAGGCGCATTCGATGAACTAATGCGGCATCTTGACGAGAGATATGTGCCGGCATGCGGAAAGCCAGCGCTGGATCAACTCTATCGATTTTGCTCAGCATGGTGGGGTGTAGAATCCCAGCAAAACATACAAGGTGTCCCAGAAAACGTGTCATTGAATTATAATTAAAAAAAACTAGACCACCTAGAATCATGCGGTCAAGAGCATTTGTTCTTATTGGGTTCTTGCCACCTCCTAATGTGAATGTCATGTACTCCAAGTTTAATTATGTAAATATTTGCGAACTGAACTCAGAAATTTGCCAAGTAAAGGTGACTTTTTTACCCCACCAATATGAAATGCGTGCCGAATTCACTTAAATTCATGATAATTCACAGTGATATTCACGAGCTATTCCATCGGGAAAAATAGCCGAATATCATGCTTTTCGGAGCACCGGACCATACCGCGCGATGACTTTTTGAGCGCAATCGCTCTGAGTGCGACGAAAGGAGGTTCCGAAGCCAGCCCACAGAGTGATAGTAGAAAAAGTAACAGTTCCTAAAATTGGGAGAGGGAAAGCATTGTCCCGGCGAAAGTCGGACATGATAAGCCGTGCCTGTTTTATCTCTTTCTGCGATATCGGGGAGGGCTGGGTTTCCAACCTCCTTTCGTCGGACTGACGAAGATTGCGCTGAAAAATTCATCATGCGCTATTCTGTGCGACCTCCGTAGAGCATGATGTTCGGCTATTTTTTCCGATGGGATAGCTCCTGAATATCCCTGTCAATTATCATTAATTTGACTAAATTAGACACGCTCTTCACATTGGTGGGGTAAAAAGTGACCTTTACTAGGCAAATTTCCGACTTAAGCTCGCAAAAATTTACATAATTAAACTTACGTTACACGACATTCACATGAGGAGGTGGCAAAAACCCAGTAAGAACAAATGCCATTGACCGCATGACTCTATGTGGTGTAGTTTTTTTTTTTTTATTATAATTCAATGACACGTTTTCTGGGACACCCTGTATACATCTCAGGTAGATCCTGGCGATATCGAAATTTTGATGTTAGGATATCCATGGGAGCTTCACAGAGAGCCCGTTTACGTAGAAAGTACATAAATGCGACTGCCAGATTCCTACTGTTTTCACATCCCAGAATCGTCGCATAGACATATATTTTGGATATTTGAATATTCCAGGGATATTTTAAAATTTATGCTATTCTTGTGTTGAATCAATTTGAAATTGATAGTGATTGATTGCTATAGCATATGAATGCTGCACACACTAATTAAACAAAAAGGCATCTACTTTTGGCAGCATACCCCACTTGAGGAGGGGTCAACCAATGCAGACCGCGAGACGCTGGCTCCCTTTTAGCCCCTCCGCTGTGTACGCGGAATTCAAAAGATACCAGAGCGAGCATATACTGAAACAGAAATTGTTGGAGTACGTTCATCAAGTGTATCGTGGCGTATCACGTTTGCAACGGTGACAACGTCTTTGCACTTAACTTGAGTGTCTGAAAACGATGTCAGCGTATAGCTGCGAACGTTTCTTACGCCCCATCCAGGCAAATATCGTGTTTTTGACTCAAGCTACCGTCTATAATGTGATTACTTGGTAGATAAAGCAGTAAACCTACTTTTTTTTTTTTTGCTTACATCACGCCACTAAAGGTCACGTGTCCTAAATGTCTCCGAAAAATAACGCGCGCTTGCGCCTTTCTTTTTACATCTATGAGATGTCCCAGGGATATAGAAAGTAATACACTTTTCGAAGTCCCATTGTGGATTGTACAGGTAACGTCGCATAGACGTGGCGGACATATGCGACGTGTGCGACCTTTGTGGGACATACCTGGGATATTTCTGGTTTACTGGGCGGCGGGTAACCAGAGGAGCCACGAGGCGTCGAAGTATGGACCGACGATCTCCTCTCAGCAGTGCAATACGCGTCCGTCTCTTAGACGAGAGGCTCGTTGCTCCGAGACGCTCCTCGTTCAAAGCCATTCCATCTTTTAAAAATCTTGAAACGAGCGCGTCTCGCCAAGTATCCATCGCCGATAAATCACGCGTTGAAATTGGGACAAAACTGCGCGAGAGAGCATGTTCCCGTTTTTTATAGCACACAGCGTTGCACCTGCGCGCCAAAATTTGCGCTCTGACAGCTGGCCTGTAGGCATACTAAAGCATCAAACAATTTCACTACAATATCTCTTAACACCCGGGAGGTATACGCGTTCAAGCACGGCAAAACTGAAACATTCTAATTCAGAGCCGGATTTTCTCGATTTTCTTGCACGAAAGCTACTCGGTAGAAATTATTCATTTTACCGCTGTTGATCATAATATACGATGAGCTTATAAATATAAAAAATACATAAAACCCAGGAGGTCGATGGGGCCTCCCTGCCTGAACTGACGTGAAACCGGCCTTTAACGAAATTTGAAACGCTTTTACACGTAATAAACTGTAATGAAAATTGACGTGAAGTTCCTAAGCTGCTTTAGAAATGTAACAAGTTACCTTCAAGTTAATTTCTACTCAATATATATACTCTTTAGTTCTTGACCTGTCTATATGGTTAATTCAGACCTTGCAGTCACAATGGCCGATTCAAGACGTTTCAAAATAGTCTTGATGTACCAAAACGATATCAATATCTGCTACGACGAAAGAAGCCTACATTTATAGGCCTCTTTAGGGAGGGCCTTGATGATTTAGATCTCGTAATAAGGTAAATGAAAGGAGCACAACGCAAGTTTATGCTCTATGAGTTGTCCCCTACGCAAATGTCGTAGAACCGTGCCAAGTTTTAATCCTAGTACACAATGCCCTCTATCATTATGAATGCACTGCATATCGTTAAGATGCGCGACACCTGAGCTTCCTAATGCACGGCTAAAACATAAGTTGTAACGTTCAACGTGTAACAACAAGGGAGTTGGACACGCCGTGAGCGTGTCATCTTTCATCAGTCATGGGGGGGGGGGGGGAGGACTCAGCCTGCGATGTTTGTAGACGAGAATCGAACAAAAGGAACTTGGAATTTTCGCCAAGTTACTCTGACAAACTTACCCCCCCCCCCAAACACAAAAGAGAGAGAGAGAGAGAGAGAGAAATGAACGAACTCCTCACGAAGTTACTGGAGGTCAAAAGCAAAGAGCTAAGCAAAAAGTTACTGAAAATAGCTAAGCTGAGTAGCTTAGTTACAGTATCGAGCTACTGGAAACGAGTTACCCCCAACAACATGGAACACGTGAACAACTTCAGATTCCGTATGACATGTGTCGTAATCGTTCTACCCTGTTTAAGAAAATAGAATAAAATACCTGTACACCTTTACTAATACAAGGGCAATATACATACAATTCGAGAAGCAGTATGGTACATCTATTGTGACTCGTATACCTTTGTCCTTTACCTTTACCTTTACGTATCTTTGTACCTTTAAGAGAACTGTGAAAAATATTAGTGTATCAAGAAGATGCCTTTTCTTATACATTGGCTTTCTTGCTATGAAGGCCTCTTATTATGGGTACCCGAAGTCCTTTAAAAAGAAAAACAACACAGCATACCAGATACTATTCCTTGCAGGCAAACATCGCAGCGCGATACCTAGGTTCATAGTGTTGTAACCGAAGTGCGGGGTGGATTCTGAAAGTGGAAGATAGGTTGACGTCAGGGTTACACTGAGAAAAGTACACCACACCATAAGACGCACACGTTATTGAATACAGACTAAATAGCTAAACTTACAGTTGTCAGCATGACATGACATGATCCGCTAGAAAAATCTTGACCATCATCACTGGCTCTGAGGCAGAGATCTCGTGGTGGACACTTCAGTGATACCCTCATCAAGGGATTGATTACTTTAAGCACGCTCTGGTAGTGGTCCAGCATGACATTCTGAATAAAAGATCAGGATAGCTTTCATTCACTCACAATTTGAAACAAATTGACATATCATGCGTCGATCATATTACGCAAACGGATTAAAGAGGAATAATTTATTCACTTCGGAAGTTTTTTTTTCTTTTTATTTAGAATGACTACAAAAACGAACCTTGAGCTGAAGACCTCCAGCATTCCAGTTTTGTAGGCACGCAGGAGTTGGAAAGCACAGCTGCAGCACGCAGTCGTCCTGAGAAATGGTTATATTTCGTTTGATGTCAAATACACAATACATGCGATTCCACACTTTACTGAACCATATTTTTATCAAAACGTAGTCCATTATCCCAAAAGCAACGGAAAAACCACAATGGATCACTGAAATCGAAACTATGTGATGCTGCGGTGTCATTCATGTTGAAAAGCATCTATGAGTAACGTTTATCAATGCGAGGAGTACCACAAGAAGAAATAGCACTTACCCCTCGATGAATCGATTAAAAATGTCCGAATTCCTCGAAAGTTTCGGGAGCATGGCCGCACACATTCGTTACTCACAGCGAGGGCGACGGGGACTCCAACAGTGCAAACACGGCTGGATGATGGAGGATCATCATTGGCAAGATTCGAAACTGTCGGTCACGTGATTGCAACACTCGGCGCCTGACAGTTTGAGAAGAGAAATCTGTTGCCGCACCCCGGTACGTCATGTAACTGATTATTGTGCAGTGATCAGATCAGCATCGGGGAGCGATCCTATATTTTGGTCACATGACCAAGATCAGATCAGACCAGACCGGGAAATGAGCAGAGCAGCATCGGGGAGCGATCCAATAATATTGCTTACATGACCAAAACCAGACCGGACCGGGAAATGATCAGGGCACCGTCGGGAGACGACCTTATCTTCTCTTGCGCACTACCTCCTCCGTTCCCACACCGCTGGGAAACAGTCGGACACTATCGCTCATTCAGGAGCCGAAATCCCCATTGCGTTCCCATTCTTTTCCCGAGGGTTTGTGCTGCCTGGGTTGTGACTTCCTCCAAGATTTCTGTCTGTTGATCTCCCGTTTTGCCAAACTAAGGGCCCTACCGGTTCATTAAGTTAAATTCCCTGGCTAAAGAATTCGCGAATGGCTGCACGAATCGAAGAACTTCTTTTTACAACCATCTGTCCGGTACCACATACAAGCTGCGACCGTGTTAATGAGTGAGAGGCGCTCAATATTTAAATACATATTCAGATTCGTTTCGTGAAAAACGTAACTTCTGAAGCAGGGTGCCGTAGGCATTAAAATGGGTACTACCCCTTTTGGTTCATTCTGTGGGCACCTTTTAGAGAAGAATCTGCCACCGAAGTAGGCTATTTGTTGCAGTAAGTAATTGGTTTCGGTTTACATAATTTTTGTCGGGGCTGGTCGCGGTAAAGCGCCGGGGTTGTTACTTTTCTTCAGCACTTCCCGTCGCGAAGTAACGCTCAATTCATTGGTGGATAAAGGCGTGGAAGCGCATATTTTGCACTTCGCCGCGGACAGCCGCGACGAATTATGTAAACCGAAATCAATTAATTACCGCAACAAATGACCCGCTTCGCTGGCAGATTTTTCTCTAAAGGTGTCCACTGAAGGAACCAAAAGGGGTAGTACCCTCTTAATGCCGAAGCGATGCACTGCTTTAAAACTGATGTTTTCCACGAAACTCATTTGAATTTTGATGTAAGAAATGAGCGCCTCCCACTCATTCACGCGGCGCGCAGCTTGTACGTGGCATCGGACAGATGTAGTTGTAAAAAAGAAAGTTCTTCTACTGATGCACCCATTCGCGAAATATTTACCCCGGGGATTTAACTGAAACATCCGGTATGTCTACAATGCACTCCATACAAGCTTGCTTGTCTCATCATCCTCTCGACAATACTCGTATAACCTAGCAATCCACTACGAGCGATGCATACATGTTATATACACTTGCTAATGTAAATGGTGATGATGATGATGATGATGATTCGAGTTTCAGTGGCACACGGACAACTAAGGCCATAGCGCGCCAAACCGGTGGTGAAATTGTGACTAGTTAAATGCATTATGAACAGTGCTGAGAGTGTGATGATGATGATTGAAGGGGTTTTATAGCGCACAAGTAACTCAGGCTATATTACGCCAAAACTGTGGTGGTGATTGTGACCAGGAAAATGTAGAACAATTCCCTTATAAATAATACACTAGGCAACTTAAGACATAAAACATGGTATGATATGATAAGAAGGTTAAGAAAATGATATAGCAGGCACAATGTCTCGAAAACGGTTGCAAACTGTTGAGAACGGTGACAGCGGCTCATCACCCAGCAACTGGTGAGAGTGTGATCAATTTAAAGTAAGCACAATGTCTAAAAGAATGAGCGTACAAAAGTATAAAACATCAGCTTAAAAGTACAAATGGTTTAAAATTCTGATGGCTCTCAAAACATTTATGATTCTACTAAAAGGTATGATAGACTCATGACCAAGCACTACTGCTAGGTGAATGGGTAAAAGGTGTATATAAAACTCTTTGTAGTGATATGCTTCATGATGTGAACATGTGAAGAGAATGTGCAAAATTGAGAGACGCTCGCCACAGTGCGTGCACTGAGGTGGTCCCTCCCCGTGAAGTAAAAACCCGTGGGTGAGAGACGTGTGGCCTATCCGTAACCTCGATCGTATAACGCTGCACAGACGACTTTCTGGGTGATCCAAAGTATATAGGGTGATGCAAAAATACTCCAAAAGCCGGGAGACGACATAACTAGACAAAAAAGTGGAGAACTCCGACTTACGACGAAAATAACAAGGTTTACTCAGACGTTTCGTCCATCATGCGACGGACATCATCAGTGCCAAACTTAATGAGAGATTACACAACCGGTCGCTATTTAAGGAGATGGGAGTATGGTTCGGGAAGGGGGCCACGGTTTTTGTTACAAACCGAGGGGTCACCCCGTATGTGCCAAGACTCTAGAAGCTTTCTGAGTCCCCATCTTTGTTCTCGAGTCAAGGTCACTGCGTTGTCGAAGTCAAAACAATGTCCGGTGTCCCAACAATGTTCTGTAAGCTCCGTCTTAAACCGTGTGGCGTGCGTCGCGCTCTTTATGTCCCGGTTATGTTCTTTGAAACGAGTGTTCCGTTTTCTACCTGTCTCGCCAATGTAGCACGTGTCACATTCTTGGCTTTGTAGTTTGTAGACTGCTCCAGACTGGTCTTCCGGGAGACGGGGTCCTTCGGTTTTGATATGAGACTTCGGAGTCTAACATGCGGTTTAAATGTAGTCCTGATATCCAACGGAAGCAAAGCGCGGCGGATACATTCAGAAACGCCTTTGATATAGGGAATGACAACGCGTGTCTGACGGGTGCGGTTCCCGTCCTGCGGTCCAGATACTTGCATGCGTTTGCGAGTGTCTTCAATAAACCTGCGTGGGTAGCCACGTTTGTCCAAGTAATCGGCGATCGTCGCGTCCTCAGAAGCCCGTAACTCGGTGCAAGATGATAACTGTTCAGATCGGTTAAATAATGTTCGTACCATACTCCGTTTGTGCTCCGTGGGGTGGTGTGAGTCAAAACCAAGGAAACTGCCGGTACCACAAGGCTTTCGGTAGACACACGTTTGAATGCCTCCCGAGCTACATCGGCGCGCACACACGTCCAAGAAAGGAAACTTGCCATTTTGTTCCATCTCGAAAGTGAAATTGATCGATGGCTCAATGCTGTTGAGAACCGAGTGGAACTCATTAACGAGGTCACTGCTGAGAATCACGAACGTGTCGTCGACGTAGCGGCGATAGAACTTGACCGGGTGGCAAAATCGTTCCAGGGCAGTTTCTTCAATATGCTCCATGACAAGATTAGCTAACGTGACTGACACGGGGCTACCCATCGGGCAACCTTCGATCTGGTGGTAAGTCCTGCCGTTGAAGGTGAAGTGCGTCTGATTGAGGTGAAACCTCAAAAGAATAACCACCTCTTCAACTGTGAGCGACGTTTAAGCTGACAGGCTGCTGTCCTGGCGTAGTCGTGCCTCCGCCACCTGTACCGCGAGATCTTTAGGTACGTTGGTGAACAGAGACACCACATCAAAGGATACCATAACCTCATTTTCGTTGAGAACTTGCGTCCGGACCAACTCCACAAACTCCTTCGAGTTGCGGACCGTCAGGCTGTTGTTACCGGTGACCGGAGCAATGAGTTCCACCAAATAGTTGGATAGGTTGTATGTCGGTGACCCAACGAACGAGACAATAGGCCTCAAGGGGCATCCTGGCTTGTGTATCTTGGGGAGACCGTAGAGCTTGGGGGTGGCTCCGCCCGAGGAGAAAAGGCGACGATAGGTAGCATCATCTATGTGGTCCTTCTTCTTTAAATTACGTAGGTGGTCAACCAACGAGTGTTCCGATTTCGGAGTTGGGTGACGCGGGAAGGCGACAAAATGCGTAGCATCGACAAATATCTCCTTCATCTTTGCATCGTAGTGCTCTCTGTCTAGTACAACCGTACCTTTACCTTTGTAAGCTGAAAGGACGATGACGGATTTATCTGAGCGTAGGTCACGCAATGCCGACTGTTCCTGTTTGGACAGATTGGAAGGCAGTCCTTTCACGTTGTTCGGTGTGGTCGCGATGCGGCTACGTGCCAGATTGGCACCAGTTGAGTCCTTGATGTGGCGGAGCTTGTCTTCGATTTCCACTACGATCTCCCTTATCAGCAGAGCGCGGGGCGCGAGGGCGAAATCTAAGCCCTTCGAGAGCAGACTCACATGACCGTCGGAAAGCGTCTTCGATGACAAGTTGAATACATTGTTGCAGTCCCGAACGAGAGGTTTCTTCGGCAGGAGCAGGGACAGCTTCCTGTCATGAATATCGGTCCGTTTCTATCTCTCAAGCGGCTCGGCCTGTTTCCGGGGCTGAAAATCTGGCGCATCTCGTCGGGTTGAAAGGTCCGCAACAACGTTTTCTCGGCTATGTCAAGTCGATGACGGGGGTCGTTGAATTTAGACTTATTCTCGAGGACCCGGGCTTTCAAACAGTCGATGCCGAAGTTCCGGGCCAGCTTCTGGCCGTACGGTGTATCCACAGGCAGCCGACAACGGAGAGCTTGAGGGATGACTTTATGCTTGAGGGACTCCTGGTTGAAGCGTTGATGGCATTCCAAGCGAATAATCTTTGTGGCATGGTTGCGGTACTCTCTCACACTGCCTAAGGCAGCTGAACCGTGGTTGGATCGGATAGATGCAAAAATACTCCAAAAACCGGGAGACGACATAACTAGACAAAAAAGTTGAGTTGGAGCGCAAAGCTGTGAAGAAAGGAGGTTACATTGGCACGCCACACGAGGGGGAAAAGGGTTACAAGCATTACCCACGAAACAAACACGCGCGGTGAGTGCGGGAATCAGAGCTATCTTATCAAAAATGAGGTCACCCGACGGCTTGTAACCCCTTCCCCCCTCGTGTGGGGTGTCAATGTAACCTCCTTTCTTGGCAGCTTTGCGCTCAAACTACGAGCCGTCAAAAAAGAGGCGGAGCCAAGGGCTCATTTCCACGGATTTTCTGCGAGTTTATTTCGGCAATTGCCATTGCATAACAAGTAGGATATATGCTATACTGAATAAAATGACCACGGGGAACCCATTTCCGCAAAGAAAACGTTGCCTTGGGAAATTTCGGAGTTCAATTCAAGAAACTGACTTTCCCTCAATTGAAATGAAATAAAAATGTTACCAGTATCTGGCAAAAGTTATTGGCAGAAAAAAAATCCCTTGACCGCATGTCTCTCCGGGGTCTACGTTTTTTTATTATGAATTTCTATCATGGTTGGTGTACCACCTTGTGTATAGACAGGTAGCGAAACTCCCATAGGCCCCTGCGTCTTAAGGATGACGCCATGAAAGAGACCGTCAGCGCCATCCATCCGTTGCGCGGACTACTACGATTGCAAATAAATGAAGTCGGATGCGACTTCAGCAGTATGAATAATAAGTCGTGCTTAATTAGCCGTGGCACGTACATTTGCATTCGCGCACTTCGTTTGCGTCGTATTCCCTTCCCCTTGTCCTGACCGAACCATACTAATCACCAAGGCTAACAATACCAGACGAGAACAGATAAAAATAAATCGTATCAGGTTTATTGATACATTTCAGTTCGAAATACATACAGTTGTCGCAGGTTTTGACAACTCGAAACAGAAGGGTATGGTGATGACCACAAATAAACTAGGAAGTTTCACTTAAGGGCAATTTCTCACCTAGAGTAAACGTACACCGTAGTGATTAGTGATCCATTTCTTCAATGAGTCGGTCATAATGGGCCCGTTGCAAAAAGCCTGGCGTCGTTGGTGCACACCTGATTCCTGCTAGTACTCAAGCTATCATGGCCGGTCTCGACACGAAGAGACCTCTTTTTGTTTTTCGTTGCGCCAACAACAGGGGATGCATTGCACTCATCTATTCACGCATGTTAATCTTGGCCTACAGCTCCGATATGTGAACGTCGCTTCCTGTTTAACCCAAAAAGTGTACGAACTCCGCATTACAATGCACGGACACATGGCACGGATACAAGGATGCCCGGACAAACGAGCCTACTGTTACAGATGCGCAGTGGAGCAGGATACGGAAACGTACTCTGGTAGTAGGTGACTTCGTATATGTGTACGAGTGAGGCAACAGATACCTTTTTGCTATATTGAAATTATGAATAAAGTATTAGTGCATACAAGAACCATGCGCACATCCTAAAAATTTTCTAGATATTTGTACTATACTGTTTCTAAGCAATAAAACATCTCAAACGTTATCTTTTTCTTTCTTTTTTTTTACGATTGTACCTGTGCTACCAACATCCAGGATCACTTGAGTTGTGATCACGGGGATGACATTGTTGCCGGGTCAGGTCTGGTTTTCCCCCCGCCTTCGCTACCTGGCTAAATCTACCTTGGGTCCATGACACTGAATGTGGTGTTTTATCAAGTGAGGCTTGCTGTGTGTATCGTAAATGGTAATTTGTCAATTATAATTAGTGTTATTACGTCGCTAGATAACTGTAGTCACGAGCGACGACGCAGTGTTGTGGATTAATTTTGCAAACCTGGCGATCCTTTCTTTGACGGCTTGTCAAAGCAACTTGTACCGAAACCACTTAAGTTCAAAACCGCAACCTTGGGATCTCAGCAACCGGGGTGTTCCTTTTATTCAAAAGTGACATTTATTACGTGGCACTTCACGGGTCAGTGTGAACGCCGCTGCTGTGTATGATGTAAGCGACGCGAGATACATTTGTTTTACCAAGGGGAATTTAATTTACAATTCGTCTGAACTTAACGCTTCAACTGTTACTTAACTACCGTAACCGTATTCTTGGTGCGTCAGTTTAGTAATGACTTCTCATTATTTGATATACGAGTTTTAAGGAGCTTTCTCTAAAGCTTTCCCAAACACGACTCGCATTTGAGCTCATATTTCGATTCGCATGTCTACTAAATCAAAAGCGCGAACGGAAGACACCGATGCATCATGCAGGGTTACAGTTTAGAAGTGTTGTTGCACAATTTGACCACGGCCACGAACCTCAACCATCTTGACTTAACCTTCAGTCCAAAGAAACGGGTGAACTGCTCTTTGCGTGATCGAGTGACATAAATGTATCGGTATGTTGTGCATAGTGCATGATACACGGCATGATGGATACGGGTAGAGAGAACAAATGCTGGTTTAAAGGAATTGTGAAATAACACAGTAAACCGGGAAATGTTTCGTGTATACATTTTGTGTTCTACGTAGCAGACAAAGCGAGAAACGCGGCCAAGAGTCACAGCGAGGAGGAAGAAGTTGGCCGTACATTTCTGCCCATTTTCTCTCCATCAGCTCCCTCCTCATCGCTACGATCCTCCCACGTGATCCTCTGCAACGCCGCCCACGTGACGCTCCCTTCCTCACCGAGAGGGCGCTCGCACCATAACCGCTCGCAGCGCCCTCGGGCCGGCTCCTCAGTCGCTCTCCTCTCGCCGGGGCAGCTTGCCACACGTTGTTCATCTTCCTTTCTTACACCCCTTACTTACACCCCTACACCGACTCCCCTTTCACAGGGGGGCGAAGGAGCCTGAACGTACGCGCTGCCCAGCGGTATGTGACCCCGTCCGATCGCGTGTAGCGGTGCTTTTTGATTTGTTTTCCGTTCGATCCCCGTCTCTTCCCTTCTGCTCCCGATCTTTCTTTCTTGAGTGCACCAGAGACGGTGGGATGCTCCGGACTGAATGGTCATGCCGGCATGTGGTCTGTCGGTGGTCGATCCTGCAGTGCAGCGTGCTCCATGGGTTGGCAGGCAACTGACAGCATGGGATAGTACAGCGAGTTGTAGTGGGTGCAGCAATTGTGCAGCAGTGGTGCGGCGTTCTTCGGCTCGTGTGTGCGCGGCCGTGCGCAGGGCATACAGGCGGCCGGCCGGAAACAAAGCCTTCTAAATGCGGCTGCCTTGGCGGAGGCTGGCTGTGCAAGGTAAGACAACACTTTCATTGACAGCTTACATACTCACCCAATGGATAACTGGGTGGGGTTTTCTATGACGCTCTTTCTGGAGGCATCACCGCGTCCGAACCGCACTCGTATTTTTAATATGGACACGGAAAAAGAACGTATCCAACGTAGCAACAAAGTATCCACGTTATGTATTTCTCGGTGTTTGGTTTCTAGATCGCGCAGGCTGTAAAGTGGACACTCAGACGTTGATCATATTTGTGGGGCCCGCCTTTTTATTTTGTATTTTTATTTTCTGTAGCATTGAGGTTATCCACGAGTGGGTGAATTAAGCTGCAATATCCGGAAAGTAAATAGTTTGGTAGCCGTTCGTTTCTTTTTTTTTTTTCACATTCTTCATGTGAAGAATGTTTATATACACGGTCCTTCATATTGTCTTTCACTTCCCTTTGTTCCTAGCGGTTTAATTAGTTGAAACAAAGCGCGCCGCACCCTTGACACCGTGAGTCTTGTTGATCTCGCGTCGTCCTTTATATACCACTTGTATCGACGGAGATTTTTGAAGATGTCTATCCGCGAGGAAAGACGTGGAAAGGTAGTCTCTACTCCAATCTGGAACACTCATTATGTCAAGTCGTGTCAGAGAGTTTGCGCGGCGTTTACGGAAATTCGCTGCTGCCTCTGAAGGGCTGAGTTGAGCTTAAAACCTTGGCCAGTAAATTTTACAAGTCAGACAGGTGAGGCTTCGGCGCTTCACCTGCTGCTAACGCTGTACCGTAAGCGCAGTAAACCCTTACGAATCACACTCGGCAGTTTGGAGAATTTCACGCAGCTGCCGCGAGAATGTCCACTGCGTACGCATATTTTGTTGTACGCGGAGATGAATAATCAAGACACACCGACAAATGAACTTCTGTTATACAATTTTATATCAGGCAAAAACGAAATAGGCTAAAATTTTATTCCGCACGTAATAACGAGCAACGGCAGTTCCGCTTGGGCAAGTGCCTAGTTTATTTATTTTCACTGTGCTCTGGCAGCATGAAGAATAGTTCTGAAATATGGGAAAGGAAACAGCTATACGATTATAATAAAGCTAAGCAAGACACACAGAATGTATAAAGGTGTACACAACTGAAAAAAAAAAAAAAAGATCTTAGAGACAGAATGCATGAGTGGTAAATGTGCCGTTACTGATCATGAATACTCATCACCAGTCAGATGAACAACGAATAGTCCCTTATAGCGTACCTCTGGCGAAGCAAACGTGGCGCATTTGACGTTCAGAGTTAAAGCGAGAGCTCGGACTAAAACCGAAGCTCAACAAACGCTGCCTCTCGTTCTCTTGTGAGGAACTTTTCGATTAACGTGACGGGCGATTATTGACATTTGGATTATACAGGCAGCGCTCTCCCTGTCGTGACGTCATTGTCAGTAACTTCCGGTTTCTGTCCTCGCAACGAATCAGGCCACCGCTTGGAGATGGACCTTGCTCATTACGTTTTTACAATATCGCGGAACAGTCGCCGATCGTTGGTGTCACACGTAACTGTGACGTCCATGAAGGCCGCCTCAAGGCTTACGCCTATCTTAAACCCAACGTGGTTGTGAATACGCTGTTTTTCTTGTTTATCCGTAAACTGCGACGCTCTGTAAAAACAAAAAAGAAGAAGAAAAAGAGGAAAAGAAGCATTTCTCAACAACACGAAACGTACACTCAAGACTTGTATACGTTATTCGTGAAAGGTAATTGATTACCCTTTCTATTACTCTGGGGACAAAAGTATTTTTTTTTTACCGTTACAAATTTATCGGCAAACATTATGGGCAAGTAACGACTAAAAACGTAACGCGTTACTTTGACCGCTACTTTCGATAATACTATATTTATATGGCTAATTACAGCTTGTGAAACTACACGTACTTTGACCCGCTTTCTGAAATTAGTGCCTTTGTCGCCTTTGATCAGGATAGGAGTTTTCGTTTCTGTAAACACAACATGCATTTAAACAACACATTGTTGTCGTCTTTTCTCTCCATCAACATCAACATTTCCGAAAAGCTGAAGCCATGGCGATAAATCAGAAGAGTTAGTCGACATGACAGCGTTGAAGGCGAAGGACATTCGCAACAACGAACTCAGTATTCTGAACAGCCTCTCTGTGCATCTCCTTCCAAGGCGTTCACCCTTGAGGTCCTCACAATAGAAGTGTTCAGCGGTGCTAAACTCTAACTTGGCAATTCCATGTGACTCCCAATGTCCGAAGCCTGACCCACTGTACATACAGCAGGATACGGTAGGAAGAAATTAAGGTCTCCTCAGGCAGTCAAAATGGATGTGCGGAATTCTGTTAGAATCACCGCCACTGATTCTATAGTGGAAAGCAAAGCAGATAGGAAAGGCTACGATGGAGCATGTGCGTTGGTTTCGTCTGTGAATTAAGCTGAGTCGAAAAGTACTCGACTACTCGGTAATTGACTACCCAAAGTTGTACTCCGATTATAGAAAAATAACTGGGTCGCAAAACTAATCGATTACTCGCAAAATTACAAAAAAGTAGCTGGTTACTAGTAACGCAACTGTAACGCGTTACGTACAGGTCTGCACAGTGGAATACAACTTCTGTCTCAAAATCACTGCAAAGCTTCATACTGTCCCTTTATGTACTGTAAGGACAGGTCTGAGGAGTGTCGCGTCTGAGCATATTATAGATTTTGATTTTCTCCCATTAATTTATCGTTAATAATAGTAATGGCCTTCGCAACTGTTCCATTCACGGACTCAAAGGGAGGCAAGAACGTCCAGAAGATGGTATGAAAGGCGCTCTTACTGCGGATATAATTGCATGTTGCAGGGGAGCACTTATCGTATGCCGTAAATTCCTGAGTTCTCCCATGCGCAATCATCATTATTTCTAAATGTCTTTTCCAGTTAACGCCCTTTGTAGAGGAACGGTGGGGTCACGGGGCAGCTTTCGATTAATTGTAATGTGTTTAAGCAGTTTTGTTGCTTTGCACACTTCGTGTCGGGGCACGAAACTTTCTAGATTTTCATAAACGAATTCAGGATGGCAGTTTCGCCTTACCAGTTTCAAACGTAACTCAATCGCACCATGTACTCTGAAATATATATTTCCTGATATTTCTACTTAAAGCTGCAACCACATGGGGCGTATTTCAGGGCATAAAACTGCCCGCGCGTCACGCACCAGCGAAAACAGGCTGTCCAAACCGCATGCATGAACTGACGGCGTTAAACAGGGAACTGTGAAAAAGAAAAAGAAACGAAAGAAAGGAAAAATATGCAGTGCCGCAAAGCAATTAGGCTTAGATTAGGTGTTTTCAGCCAGGGGCAGGCACGCCGCCTCTATCACAGAACGCCGAGCATTCACCTGTCTTTCCAATTTCTTCCCATATGGCTGTCTTGAATACAACGCATCTGTATTCTTTACTTCTAATATCCCCATGGCGAGGTCTCCCCTCTACTGTTCATTATATTGAAGTATGACAAGCTTTTTTGGGAAACCTGCCGCGACAACCATACTACACGTGAATACCGCGTCAAAACCAAAACACAGCGGTCCGCATATAGTGCAGGACCGGAAGCTGATGCGTACGCCACGCTGTGACTTGCGCGCTGCCGTCTGCGTGAAACATCAAAAGGCAGCCGTCGCCGCTCGAACACGCTCTAGAAAGCGGTTCTCCGGGCGAAATTTTGCCCAGGCCTTTATTACGGCATGCTTATCGCGCTGAGCTACGACCCATTCGGCTCCAGCTCAAGATTCAGATATCAGGATTAACCAAACTTATCCAGGATGAACTTTTATTTAAAAAAAGCAAAACACTTATTAGTTCCAAGTCATCCAGGTAATCCGCGCTGTTTCCACTCTCCGAAAGATTTCTGTCGATCTTCTTAGGAAACAGCAAGGAGCTGTCTCCTTTCATCTGTTTCAATCTTCCGAACTTCCTGAAACCCGTTTCCTTTCAACTGCATTTCGAATTTTGGATAAAGAAAAAAGAAATCACGAAGTAAGCCTCCCCAGTGACTGAACAATAGCGACAAAATGAAAATGTAGCTGAAAGAAATGAGTCAGGATGTTACTGAGACTCAAACGAACGTGATGAGACAGCTCTTCGCTGTTTCGCAAACCACATTTGAAAAATAAGTAGCAATAATAAATAAGTAAACAGACTTTGGCTAAGTACATGGTTTTCAAAGGGTACTACATCAATAGGGTGACCTAGTTTCAGATTTGCAAGTATTTTATTGAAATGTAAGTGCATTTTTGATAGTTTCTTATCCGTCTTCGTACATAGTGGTTATTCTACGTTAGGTGAGCCAAGCATCCGGTCTTCAAGATTACAGAACAAAAACACTTATATGATGGCGTCTATAAGTTACAGCAGATGTATTATAGCTATCGCGAGACGTCGAGATGATATACAGGAGGTTGCTTGTCGTGACGTCGCTCGGGGGCTGCATATGTAGGCGTGTGTGTTTTGGGTTGTGACAAGCATCGGGCCAAAACATTTGACACGACGAACTTTATTCACGCCGTTCGCGAGAGCTCGCGACACCGACGTTCTCTTCACCGATGAGGTGACGGTCTCGAAACCACGCCTTCTCTTTCTTTGTCTGCTCATTTTCGTCTTTTGCCGCTACAGCTTGTTCGCAATTCTTTGACTCGCTGATGGGTGACCTATTAGACTATAAAAAGAAAGGAGTGTACTGGGAAGCACCAATTACTGTTTCTAGTTCCCTAGACTGCAACTATTCCCTACTTTAGTCCCTCGACCTCGAAGTTTACTGCCCAGCAGTGCAAATCATGCCTGAACTCTGCATAAACTACTGTGCATTTGATCCCGAAAGGCACTAACCGGTGTAGCAATGCGTCTAGGCCCCCAAAGGACTAAAATTATGTCCTGTTTTTTCTGTGTCGTCCAATGTGGAATATGATTGAAATCAGGGGCGGATCTAGGATTTTCCCGAGGGAAGCGGGGGTCCGCTATGGACAAGTGCCACGTGCATGCTGGGATTGGTCCACTGAACCCTGTGTTCAAGTCTAGAATTGACCCCCTCCCCCCCTAGATCCGCGCTTGATTGAAATGCAGAAGCGTCAAAGTAGAGAAACTGAGCCACTACTCGTGCCATGCCATGGCACCTACTGAAAGGAGAGCGGACCGAACAAAGATCCCAAAGAGTCACGCCAAGCGGCGACCTCTTCATTTTAGTGGGAACACCAAAAACGTGCTTACTGCCGACACCTCTCGACATCACCACTTGCGCCGTGACGTGTTGTCGGGCCTCAGCTAGTGGGAACCTGCTCGCAGAGTGGGAAGTCCCTCGATCTAGTGCAGCAAATAATTCCCTGCTAATAGCAGCATAATGAAAACGCGGATCTGTCGCTCTAAATGAGGTTCTATTAGGTCACAATACGGCGACAAAGCGAGTCTGATTGTACCTCGTTAAAAGCATGTGCCCTCTTAGTCACCCTTCCTGCACAAAGACAAGAACAAAGAGACGACATAGTAAATGCAATCCAAAGGCATCTAATCCATGCAGTCCTAAGTGACACGTTCATGGTATACAGGGTGTTTCTTTTTAGTTGCAACGAATTCTCATGTAAAGGGGAGTTGCCCTAGGTCGCTTTTACTTTTGCCAATGGATTAGTCGACGGGGCTGCTACTAAGAAACCGTATTTTTTTCTCAATGAATGGACCAGTTCACAGAGATATTTTAATCAACTTTTTAATTATCGACTTTAGGGACCAGATTGCAACTGCAACATTAAAGCCTGATCTCCACGTGATGTGCTCGAGCCACTGTTGAAGCACAAAAGTAATCACAGCGCGCGCTACAGACCAAAGTATTTTACTTCCGTCGTCTGCTGCGAACAGCAAGTAATCGGCAAAGGAGCGACACTGATGTCGATGTCTCCGCCCTCACTTAACGTCACAGAAAGACGTCACACGTAATTCATGCAAACCCCCTTCGCGGTATGTCTCACGATCCTCGTTTTCTTGCTTTATATTTTGCTTGCAAGGAGCTTTATGCATCACCGCTTATCGTGCCGGGTAAAGGTGAGAGCCGTGCCCAGCAGAATGAGGGGAGTGATACGGCAGGCGACTCCGAACACATGAAGGAAGAAAAGAGAAGAAAAAAAAATTCAAAACAACGATTGTGAAACATACAGCGATAAGGGTTCCCTACATCGCGCATGACGGTATCTTGTGACGTTAAGTGAGGGCGGAGATATCAACGTCGCTGACGCTCTTTTGCCGACCACTTGCGGTTTACAGTAGGCGACAGCGGTCAAATACTTTGGTCCGTAGCGCGCGATGTAATTACTTTTGTATTTCATCAGTGCCTCGAGTACATCATGTGGACATCAGGCATTAATGTCGCAATTGCAATGTACTCCCTAAAGTCAATAACTGAAAAGTTCCTTTAAAATATATCTGTTAATTAGTCCCGTAACCGAGAAAAAAATACGGTTCTTAGTATAGCGGCCTCGTCGAGCAATCCAATGACAAAAGCAAAAGCGTCCTACGGCTACTCCCCTTTTTTAGAAAATTTATTGCAGATAAAAAGAAACACATTGTATATTTCCTCTAAGGTAGGCGCGGTTCGTACCGCGTTTCTATGGTGAGCAATTCAAGGGATGATGTGGAACGGTGTGCATAAACATGTGCACAGGTACAGAAACAACGAAGCGCAAACGCTGCGCGAAAAAAAAAAAAAGAACATCCACGCATAACCTCAGCAGAGCTGCTTCCGGCTAGTTCATGTGTCTTCAAACATTGCGTCGTTTTACCTAGAACACAGAGCCTCATAACCCATTAAAGAAAGAGAGGGGAGGGGGGAGATCAAGAAAAGCGTATAAGGGATAATAACGAATGGAGAACAAAATAAGACGTCTGGCGACCTCCTGCGGCCGATAAATACCTTGCTTCCCCGCAATTCGTCACGAGCCCTCTACTCGAAGGCCAATAGCAACACTTATTTACTCGTAGAATCCCAGCCTACCAACTTGGTTCTCGTGTGCCATCGCGTGACGCTTTGAGTGCGACAGCTAAAAAATAACGATAACGGAAGCTTTATTTATTTCAGCGTCGCGGCCTTGGCGTGCTGTTATTGTTGAACTTCACCAAGAAATGCAAAAGAAGAGACAGGTTGCGGCTATTCCATTTAACGGGCGATTCACACAATCGTTTCCGATTTTTCTTCTAAAGACAGAGAAAAGAAACGGATGTAACGCACTGTTTTAACGTGCCACTATTAGGTCGAATCAGTTGCAGCCGTTTCGCGTCCGCGCCCGTGGGCGTTCCGAGATGGGGGCAAGGAGGGGCCGTGGCCCCTGGAGGTTCGAGGTCACCTGCGAAAATTGTGCACTCTTTATTCGTAGGGCGTGATGATTGTTCTTAGATGTCATAATAATATGAACATCTGATTCGTTTTGGGCTTCCAGGAGGGGACGTTGGTGCGCTCACTTTTTTCCCGTATGGCTGAGGCACACCAGTCCGGCATCTGTAGTGTAACAGCTGAACTTCTCAATCCACGAATTAATGAGCCGTCGATCTGTTAATGTCGTGGAATGCAGCGCGCGAACTTTCAATATATTGATAACACTCGTCGTTCAAGATCGTGGCCCTGAATGTCCGCACAGTCCGCAGCATCCGTCTTCAGTAAAAGAGGTGAGGGAGTTGCACGCTTTGCCCTCCTCCCACTGAATGCACTCCCCCCTCCCTTGGAAATAATCCTGCAAACGTCCATGTCCGTGTCCCCCATTTTCTCGCATATATATGGGCGTAAATGGGGAGACTGTCAGGGGAAATTAATAAGAGTTCATAAACTGGGTGTCGTGAAACGGACGCAGGGTTCAGGAAAAGGGATACAGAAACTACTCCATGTGTGATTAACCTCAATGTCGACAAGAAGAAGCTCGAAATTATCATCTATATGCTCACAGTCGAAAACACCAATCCCAAACCATAATCATCATCATCATCATAACATAAAGTATTTCTTGTTGTCGACTGTACTGGGGCAGATGGACATTGAGAAGAGAACATTCAGTTTTTACGCGGTCTCCTTTTGCACTGACACAGTAACGTTTCAGAGGGGAGAAATAAACCCACCGACTATGCATTTTGAGATGACACGTACAATCTGGCTCAAACTGTTTCATTTCTTGCGTTTCTGACCTCTCCCCTTGTTTTTTTTTTTTGTAGGGGGGGAAGTCTTAACCCCTCTCCTGACAATAATCTCGTGGAGACGCACTGAGTCTGTCTCAAACCGACCGGTCACAAATCCTCTGATTCACATTCTTTTGTGATCTCTGTTGTGGGCACGTGCATAGTACAACGAATAGTGACGGTGGACGATGACTAGTGGTTTATCTAGAATTTCGTCCCCCGGCGCACAACAACAAATAAGACTCCTCACGCTGCTACTGTAACTGGTAGAACACTGAAGACCATTCGTCTCCTGGCTTTGGTGAGCGCGTCTCTGGTGTATCGAGGCCATCCATCAGAAGCTTCAGCTCGTTGTGCGGGACATATGAGGATAGAGAACGCTTCACTTTCCACGGGTCATAAATCATCTTCCAGGATGTCTAAGGAACCAGCTGTCTCTACACAGAATTCGAATGTTCCCAAACTGTCAATGAACATCGCGCCTGCTGCTGCGTCAACCCCGTTTTGGTAGTGCATCCGCATTATACATCATTAAATGGTGGGCGGAAGTCATACGCAGTCCCAAACAACACGAACGATAGCGAAGCTCTTTGTTGCGGATATGTTAATGGTATGAATAGGTCTGACACTTCAGTGAACGTGCCATCATACCCCAGTAAAAATAAGACAAAGTACATCGGCATATTGAGCAGGAGCAGGAAACCTGGGAAAACTTCGTCGTCGAATACATAAATAGTTAGCACAAGTGCATCTTTCAGAGTTTTTTTGCCCGTCCTGCAAAAGTCGAAAGTTGGAAGGACGGGAAATTTTACCTGTTAGCTACTGAAACTGTTCCATACGGTGTACCTGCAAGGCTTTCTATGAAGGTGAAATTAGGCAGTTTTAGCAAACTGTTGGTAAGGTCATCGTGCCTATCTGAGCCAATCACAGTCGTGCGTGACTCAGAATCCCATCCACTGATTAGTTCCGGTTGATACAGTTCGATGGAAGCCACGTTATCAACGGTTTGCTAAAACTCTGTAGTTTCTTTAGTAAATGGCTGCTAATGCTAATGCTATGTCCGAAAGAAAGAGCGGAAAAACGGCGTAGCTGCTCCGTTGCGTTATCTTTTAGTAGGTGGTGTGATACTTCGCCGCGGCTCCCTTATTCCTCATACATATATAGATATACTTTTTTTCGTATTGGAACACCTCCCACCCCATTATCACGTGTCTTGTTTCTAGGATATCGTTTTCGTCGTAGATATTGTTACATGAAGGACATTCGGTCACTCTTTTTTTACTCGTGCAGAATCAGACTTGTCAAATAGTGTCCTTTCTTAGACGCTGTGCGGACGTCGTAGCAAATCCTGACCTGGTATTGAATGTTTTGATCAAGATGATGTTGATGCTGTTGTTGATGGCCTTCTGTGACTACGAAGGACGCGTCTAAGAAGGAATATTTCCTCTAACCTAGCGCGAAAGGTCTAGTTGAGGAAAGCCCTCGTAGAGGCAACTCTCGTGAAGACAGCCTCTAATAAAGGTAACATTGCAATGAGTAACATAGAAAAGTTCAAGAATGAGAATGTTGAAGGATCTCAGTACTTTCTGGCGCTCTCCCTCTTCATCTGTTCACGTGTGTTACCCAGCTCAAATAGCCACCATTGCTTTGCGGTGCTCACATGGAATACGAGAAAACACTCACACACATACATACACGCACGTAGTTTTGTAGTAAGTAGTGTCGAATTCGCAATCGAGCTCAACTTACGCCCTTGCGGCGTTTCCGCTCCCTTTGAACCGTGGTACAGCATAGAATAGCCTAATTTTCTTAATTGGAATGATAATCTTCGTAGCGAATGTGGGCTTCGGTTGTAATGGTATAGGTAGCGCATGCCCAAGGGCGGGTTCTCGTATAATCTGCAAAGAGACTCGATTAGCAGTCTCATCGTCAGTGGGCGTCTGCAGGAAACAAATTGTGGATGCTTCATTCCTCGGGATACATCGTCCCCGAGGGAAACACAAGTTGAACGAGGAAGATATAACAACGGGGACGCTCTACTGGGGTCTTCTACAGCCTGGTTCGAGTATCACGTGCTGAAAAATGGATCCGAGCCAGGCTGAGTCATGAAGGCTGAGCATAAGCGGAGGTTCGTGATCGATGTTCCTGATAATCGGTTCATGAGCAGAATTCAGGGACACGACACGGAAAGCTGGCTTTGCCTGATAGCAGATAACTTGCAAGAAAGCCAACATATCGCGAGGCTCTGCGGGGAGGAAAAACTTGGGAAGGCACCAGAAAGAGAGGTAATAAAGAGAACCTTTAACGTCATCTATCAGGCAGCCCTTGCACATACGATCAGCGAAAACATCGAGGACGCGCACGAGGGCTCGTGCTCAAGTCAATAGACAGTTTTAGTGCATCGTACGCTTTCGCCCTTGCGTACGTAAAGGATAGCGTTGGTGGTTCTGCGCATGTGCAAAACATAAAGAAAGCTTCGCGCATGGCACAGAACCACTACACTATCCCATAGGTACGCAAACGTGACAGCGTACGATATACGAAAACTCACTAATGAAGGAATGCAATGCATGACTCTGGAAACGTGCATCAGCCCTTTTGTGTTAATTGAATGTCGTTCACAAATCGAAATTTCCTCTAGAAGCGTGTGAAACGATATGGTTGGTCAGCGTGGCAAAGGGGCGGTCTTAATAATTGATGGATTTACGTCGCGAGACGACTATGCTCAAGAGGGACGTCACAGTGATCGGTCACCAGCTCGCGTCGCTCAGTGGTTAGCGTGCTAGCCATGTCACGTAGAGAGTGGGAGGAACTCGGGTTCGAGTCGTGGTGCCGGCTGTGCTGTCTGGGGTTTTTGCTGGGTATTCCTCAGACCCTTGCATACATATGTGGGCGCAATTCCCTTGGAAGTCGGCCCAGGACGCACGTTCCCCTCAGGGCGTTAGTCGTGACGTTGCCCACCTCTTTTGAGGCCAAGAACGGCGACCTTTTCACCGGCACAACCACCACAGTGATCGGTCTGTGGAATATTTCGTTTTCGTACATGATCACGTGGGGCAGCCGCGTCCTTCATCTTATCTTCCGTGGATGCGGTTGCGCTACTTCACCATTTGTGCATTCCTTTGGCTTCTCTGTGAGCTTTTCCGCCACTGAATGAAAACGCTAGGCACATTACACATTTAGTTGATAAAACTATATACTTGAGAAACCGAAAGAGACGAAAGTATTTCTAAACACACAGGACAGTTTCTGCTCTCCGGAGGTTTAAAAAAATGCATGCGATGGTCTGCAGCAGGGGTTGGGGTTCCTTCTCCGATATGGTAGCAGATGTCTGTGCCTTTACCTATTTCTGAATGACACAGTGCTCGTGTTTTTTGGGCGTGTGTTCTTATTCAAGTCCAGTAACCCGTGAGTTGGGTATGACGTAGCGTCATGTGACCCTATGGGGCAGCCACTTTCGAGATGATTTTTCCAACGACTGGAGTTACTCTGCGCTCTCTGCGCTGCAAGATGGAGGACGTTGTAGGTTAGAGCACTGTAACTGAAATGGGCATTCAGAAACAATCAGGACAATCTGGTTGTGTTTTCTCTAGAATCCGGGGTGATATCGGGTGCTATTCGGGTGCACTTAGGTGCTATCGTTTGCTCTTTTTTTATTGTGCGTTTGTTACTTGCTGTGCAGCAAGCCGTCTTCAGTAAACGGTGCATGTACCTGTATTCCTCCAGAATTATAATCAAAGGGTGTGTAGTTTGTTATCAGAACAACTGGGTTTTAAAAATTACTGAAAGCGTCTGGAAGGGTAATGCTGCATAAGGCGTAAAAGAGGGTGAGATATACGGAAACTAAAAATATAACAATCAAATTGTGTGGTCTAGAACCTTTCTTATATGCATTCGAGTTACATCAATTGAGACACTTCTATACAGCAGGAGAAATACAGCGTTGTTAAGCCTAGCGGATTTGGGGGTTGCCATCCAGTTTTGCCCGCTGCAACTGCGCCCAAAGTTGCAGAGCGCAGAAAACAGCTGCGCCTTTCATGTCCGATATTGACACATTTCAGGGAGGCCATGGTTTCGACGTAATTAAAGGACAAATACGTGTCAATATATTCTGCCATGAAGCCAACACGTCGAAAATAACTCTCGCAGGCAAAAAACACGGTGGCGGTCTTGCGCTTCCATTCCACTTTTAGACAATCGAGAAAAACTCCGTCGTCACACCTAGATGTGGACAATTGCTACTAACCATCCAGGCTAACGGATATTCTATCGAAAGCAAACGGAATGCATGGCTTCAATGGAGGACGACAAGTACGCCGATGACGACTACTTTAAGAGTACGTGTCCCGCAATTCTGGGAATGATTGCGTGTCGATTTCTATCCATGACACGGAGGAAGCAACAGAGGAGGTGCCCTACTCCATCCAAACTGCAGCTGAACCTGGAGGCCAACCGTGTGACGTCACCTCTAGTATTCCGGTTTCGGTTTTACTGTTGCCTCTCATTGCAGAGTTTCGGTATTAACGGATTTTTGATCGTGGCGTGCCTCTGAAACTTGGCAGTTGAAGACATGTCAGCGAATACCGGTATAGTGGCGCTCCAACTCAGACCTCTCTGATTGCCGGCCATGCGTGATGCCAATTACATACCGCGGATATCGCGCTCTCCTCAACAAACCAACTCCCCCTCAATGGCTTTCTCCCCATTGGATCGTCCTCATTGGCTTTCTCGGATAACGTGACCGCTACCGGGCTTCAGGGAAGCTAAAGCTCACCCACTCTATACATGCGTCACCTGTCCCGCGGATTTCTCTCTTCTCGAATATCCACTTCCTCGCCACGTTTATTTTATATTGTTAACTGATATGATGACTCACAAAATTAATGAGCGCATCTTCCTGTACGTTTTCGCCTACTATTTCCTATAGCCTTAATTTACTTGATTCGCTTTATTTTCCCCAACAACTTCAACCACTGAAGCCAGTTCTAAAACTCTGCCCCGTTGCTTTTGCACTTGAGTGCACGGTGTGCTTCGGAAGAGCGCCCACCCTCATGGGCTTTACATTTAACGCACCCCAAATTTCCAATAGATCCCCTCCCTGGGTTGCGGCTTTAGCATATTGTAAATTCCTTTAACTAGTCAGACATTCTAAATTTAATAACACCCTCCACTACCATGTCACTTAAACAACACATTCTACGTCCACTAGCAGTTCTGCCTTCTTTTTCTCACTTCTTTCGCAATTCTACCTCGTATTTCTGCCTCTAACAACTTCGATATTCTGCTATGTTTTTTTTCCCTCCGAAAAGGAAAGAGTCTTTCTTTTTGGCCACTGCACATGCGAATCGTAATGTATCGAGTTCAAATAATTAATTTAATTTTGGATGAGCTCTAATTAAAAACCGAAAAGTTCCTCCAAAGCAGGATTAACGCCTACTCGATGCTTCGGTGTGTTGCTTGCCTTCTACGTGGCATATTCTTTGTTGAGCAAGTATAGGAAGGGTAAATGCGCAGGTTAAATGCGCAGAACTCTGCAGGACAACGGAAATCAACCGTGGACGAAATCTTCACTACGGAGCAACCGATACAAAAATGTCATTCATACAGCACCATGTGGGACATCAAGAGAAGATACAGCCAACCAGGATTGCCCGAATCCCTCCTTAAAAAAAAAAAAAGATAGGTTGAAAGGGAAGTGGGTGTTGCGCTCGATGTGCCACACTATAAATCATGCGGTGTGTAATGTGTCACAGTTATAGATACTTTAAGCGTATTTCTTTATTAGTTCAGTGCTTCTCCCCCCGTTCACCATTTTGTCCTTTTTTTTTTCCTTGCTTTGAAAGTTTTGCTTGCGCTACAATCAGGTCATAGGAAATGCCTTTCCGTATTGCCATTCTCTGTCACACAGAATTGCAAATTACAGTTTCCTAGAAAGAAAAATTAAGAAATGGAAGCACACACTGTAACGTTTGGGGCCAACTCCCTGTACAGTGGCAGTACATATGACTAGCGAGCTCTCATGCTGCGGCTGGAGCATGTTGTCCGGAATTATTTGTTAGTATTATTATTATTCCGAAGGCATTGAATAACGGAGGTTGAGCACATGACGAAAACCTGTGAAGCAAAAGAAAGAGCATCACGTGATCACAGGGAAGAAATGCCTTTGAAAAATGCTGAAATGAAAGCAATCTACGGTTACACAAATTACTAGCGCACATCCAAACATGAATACACAAATCAAGTTACAAATACATCTGTGTACATGTCATTACGGCCTGTGGCAAGGAAGGTCATTGTAGCTTACTACATCAGTATTGTTGAGTAATGCCAGATATAGCGTGCTTAAAATGGATGGTGTTAGCAAGCACTACACATTTCTCGGGGAAAACTTTCCAGAGGTGGGAGATGCGGTAGTAGAAAGGATTCGATGTAGTAACCGTCCTTGCAGGAATCGTGTCTAACTTTGAAGAACGCAGTGTTCTGCTGCGAAATATGCGATGAAACGGGCAGTGCACCGAGAGGGCAGTTGCGCATACAATCATGCACGGGCGCGGGCCTTTCAAAATCTGTCAGCACCGCGTGCCGGGCCGGGCGCGAGCCGAAAAATATATTTCCGAGAGTCGGGCTCGGTCGGGTCACGCAACTAATTCCACACAATGGGAGTCTATTAGTTCACATCACCTGGTGCTTGCATCATTCATGCATATATTTGCAAAAACAAGCAAAGGACACTGCGTTCTGCATATGATTCCACCTTCTAGAAAATTTTCAAAGCCACTTCATATTGCTTCTGACTCCTCACATATTTCACAGTCAGGTTCGCAAAGCTTGGTGAGAGGGATAAGGACTGGGAGAAGGAATTTCACCTCCACAAAAACTTGGTAGTGTATCAATAACGTGTTTGCTCGCCTTCGTTCTGGATTTAATTTCATCTCGTTAAACCGCCAGCTCTTGTATGTTTGTGGCCTTGACTTCTTTTATAAATTGACTGATAAATTTGTTTGATGGGCGCTAGGAATGCGTATGTCACCGGCTGGAAAGACTAGGCCGGGCTCTACTGAGTCACCGGGCCGTGCCGTGCAATACTCAGTGGGCCACCGGGCCGGGCGCCATAAATACAAGAAGATCCGGGCCCGGGCCGGACCATTTTTTCTTGCGCCCGGACCGGGTCGTGCAAGGAAAAGTCGACCCGTGGAGGGCTCTACTTGCCCATCCCGATCAGAGTAAAGTCGATGGATCAGATTTTATTAGAGCTCTGGAGGTTTTTTTAATGAGGGGGTGGAGGTGGTATTCCTGACGATGGCCAAGCATAGGCCTCAGCACGATAAGAACGGAGGAGAATACGAATATATGTCCTAGTGCAGCCCGGTTTTGTCCCTTTGGGCTGTGCTGGAGGGCCCACGAAAGCCATGTAACAGCTATCGTAACAAAACCCATGATGCAAGGTCAGTGGAGGTAGAAAATGGAGTTGCTTCATTTCTGTAACAGTAGCATTGCTGTATCAGCACTGATAAAGCGTACCGTGCAATTCTGAACACCCTAAATGGGATTACAAAGATATACTTTGTAGAGGTCCCTGACTCATGTGACATGTTCAAGGTTTGGCGTTACCAGTGTGGAATAGTTCAGTTTCCTTTTTTTTTAATGTGAGAGCGGTGCGTGCTTGAAACTGCATCACTAATAAGTCCAATGAACGACCGAAACAACAAATGACATATGAGGCACGAGAACACCAATAAAATTTGTTCGTTGAAGCAACACCGAGGCATGAGAGTGATGAAACGCGCTTAAGGTCAGAGCAGCCAATCTGAGAAGGGACAACTTTCGTTTCTTCTTTTTTTTTTTACATGTAAATGGCATAATTTTGCAGTTTTTAGTATATACGGGGAAAAAAAAGCTTGCACACATATCGCCCCTGGCGATGACACTCCCCATTCATCATCTCACAATCAAGTTGTTGTTTGTTGGCTTGCACACATCTCGTCCAGGTCGCTTTGGAGGGGATCCTGATCGGAACGTGAAGACACTGCACCGTAGATAATGCAGGCGTCTACGAAAAGCCGGACACAGGAACGTAAACCACGTAGTATAGGCCGTTTGTGTCAAAAAGAGCGGCGAGGTTATGGGAGTTCCTATTGTCGAGAAGGAAAAAGAAAACGCGATCTGCGTGCCACAATTTTAAATCCATTTTACTACAAACGCTCCAGGTTTAAGCTCGCCAGCTACGTAATTAGGCAAGCATGGGAGACATGGTCGAATGCTTTCGCTAAATATAAGATTATGGCATCCACCTGGGACGTTCTGTGCAAATCTGAGCAAATATCATTAGCTGACCCGGCCATGCCTCGCAGGAATAATAGCGTCTGAAACCACGCTAAAAACGGTGGAATAATTGGTTCCCTCCGAAGAAACTAGTTAGATGAAAGAGCATTCTATGCTCGAACAGAAATTTTCAGGATAAGCTAGTGAAAGAAATGGGTCTATAATTTAATTATGTGAGTCTCTGATTTAAACACCGGAAAGACCTTCCCCATTAACCAGTCTGTTGAGATTCCGTCAATCAACAAGAACTGCGATCCTGCATTTACGTAAGTTTTTACGTAATTAGTGCTACGATAAGGGGCGTTCCCGCGCCTCTTCCCATAAAAATACACCCATGTAATTTGGGACGCTGCACAGAGTAATTTTTGTTCACCGCTTAACGAACCACAACAAAAAAGTGAGATCATTTGTTCAGAACGTTAAGGAACGTTCTCAGCGCAAGCGATGATGGTATCTATCAAGGTCTGTTTACATTACTCTGCTAAGGAATCATTTGCGGAATGGTATTTTCTATGTCGTCACCACAAGAAGATGTGTTTTTCTTTACTCTTGCTATTAAGTTTCCCTTGCGAGCGAAACCCGCCGGTCAGAATTGCTTTGCTCCCGTTTGTGTGGCCGTTATGGGAGCAGTGACTCCATCTCGAATGTAGAGAATTGACATATCCTCTAGTCTTTAACGGACAACGTGGCTCCTGTTCCGTATCCTTATACGATCCCTTGAACAGGGATAAGCAAAACCGGAGGAAATATTCCTATTTTGGTTTTCCTAGTCCCCGAATTTTGCGTCGTAATAACTTAATGGACAACAGAAGCGAAAATATGGTGTTTACCTCATATTGCGGTGTGTATCCAGAATATGCGGAATTCGTCTGAGATTTACGTATATTCGATGAAGTTCCACCCACAGCCGTTTATAGAGAGAGTTTGGCGATTAGGAGGAGCCTAACCCCGTCATGCGACGTCACGGCTGAACGACCTCCCTCTCTGCGCTCTATCGCTGTCAAGCCGTCAACCTCTCGCCGACGCCATGTTGATGCAAAGCATTGATCACGACGCAAGGGGGAAGATGCGTGCGTACCGCGTCCTTCGAGACCCCTTCGTCCTTGAATCCTTACAGTTTGGTAACAAAGCCCCCATTCACGGGCGCATGTGGATGATAAGCCGGCGACCCTGGTAGATTACACTGAGCGCGACAAAAATGCATGTCAACCAGCCGGTGAACTGCATCAAGATGGCGCCTACCTGCTGGCTGATAAGCAGATTTCGCTTGGATTCAGGCTTTTTGGGCGATGCAACACCAATTCTGACGTCAAAACAGGCTCCGCCCGTGAAGGGGCAAAAGATCAAAAGATGGCCACACTCTCATATAACTCTCTGTATACGGCCTTGGTGCTGCCATAATCGTGATATAAAAATCGGCCGTGGAGCGCTCTGTACCCCTGGTGAGCGTCGCCGCGTCGCCGTAGCAAACCACGGAAGTGACGCATATTGCTTCTTCTGATGGAGTTCCTGCAGTTCATTTCGCTGCTGTTTTTGCGATCCGAGGTTTATTTTCGTGACAAAACATTTATCGATGTTGGTTAAATGTCTCCTGCCTGTGGTACAGGGTGTTGCCGAGTTCCTTTCGACAACGGGCGGTCAGGATATTTCTTGGGCGAATAACCCACGGACGGACAGCACAGTCACGGCGTGATACTTCAACTGACGTTTATTACAAAGACAACCCTACCGAGGCTGGCCCCCAAGTCCTTCCCAAGAAAGGTGACCTGATTATCTTCAAGGATGAGAGAGCTGCTGCTCACATTGTTGGCTGTCTCCTCTTGCGTTCGCCCACCGTGTGTTTCACCAAATCCAATACAATCTACTAGTATGTCGTTGTTTCCGAAAGACTTGAACTTATCCTGACCGTGAATCCGTCTCGGCCTAAGTGCACGGCACATTTTGTTGACGAAGACTTCAAAACTAATCTGCAGGTGCTCATTAGCATTCTGTATTCTCACGCATAAAGAAGGCAGAAATCTTCACCTTCACTTTGCGTTTCGGCGTCTGATCGTCTCATTCCCGCTGCGGTCAAAAAAAGAAGAAAGAAAAAGAAAATATAAACAATAGGCACGGACCCCTAAATCATCGAGGACGTCGCCTTCAGTCTTTCACGAGATCTCCGAATCTGATATCTTGATGCGTTGTTCGGAATTTGCCGTGTAACACCGTTCACCTGGCAGCCACCCACTATAGTTCAATGAATATCTGACGTCACGCGCTCCTCAGCTGGTGCCGAAATGCTTTGCTTCGTGGGCTATCGTGTCGGTTGGGCAGCCCAGCGGACTCGTAATCGTCAAAAACATGCTCACACTTTGGTTCTTTTCGTGCAATCACCAAATTTCATTTCTGTTGGTGATCCGATCAACGTAATAAATTTCCTTTGTGGATGTAAAAAAATTAAACATCTAAAATGAAGACAAAATACATTTTGATCGCCACCGCGAAACAGTTGAGCATAAAAGGGGAGGAAGAGGAAAACATGAAAGGGTGGGTGAGAGGTGGGAATTCGTTCGCCGACGTGGCACGGACTCTCAGGGAAAGTGTGCCGGTATTTGTCGAAACGCTCTACCGCAAAACCCGTGGAGAACCTACTTCGGAAATAAATACATATCTGCCTTACTACCAGGAACGTACTTGCCACCTGTTTTGTTTTTTTAATTATTATTATTACTATTATTCCGTTGTTCGGAATTGGTTACCCGTACCCGAACGTCAAGTACTGACAAGAGAGTGTTTCCGACAACTAGTGTCATTCCAGCCGCCTCATCCAGAAACGTGTTTGGTAGACGCCGCCCTTTGCACTTTGTGGGATATGTATTGAGGTATCGCCACCTGTCGTACAAGCCTTCCGTTCGTGCTCTGACTCCTCTTTATCCCGACGTCAGGCGTTGCAATCTTTTGCGGAGGCTGTTGGTGGTTCACTAGAAGCCAAAGAAGTGATTCATATTCACTGCGCACAAAACGTCGATGTGCGAGTGGCAGTTGGCTTTCAATCTGAAAGCATTTCCAGTCTGCCGGCCTATAGGCAAGAGAGCCGCACTGTTCGTTCTGCGGGACAAGTTGTTGCGAGAGTTTGAGTACTCGATGACGACAACTAGGACAAATAGACGATTTTAAAAAGATGCGGGCGCACCAAGCGCGCGGCGCAAAGCAGCATGGGAATTTTAAGGGACACTGTTCTGCCGTCTGCTTCGGTTATGGTTAGGGTTCCGCGTCTTCGATGTTTATTTTTGGGCGGATTCGGCGAATGTTTTTCTATGTTTATTGATTTTCGCGAAATCTGAGTTTTTCTATGTTTTTCCTTGCGTGCACATGGTTTACCCGACAGTTACCGGCGAATAGCAGTTACAATGTAATTTCAGTGCTGTGCGCGTCTTACGCAGCCTTAACGACAACAAGTGCTGCAAGAAATGACCGGAAGGCATTTGCTCACCTTGTTCGTTACAAGGATTCTCCAAATTCACGTGGCGCCGCGATTGCACGTGCTCCGATATGCGCGCCGCACCTCTTCCACAGCCCACATTAACTGTCACGCGACAACACTTGCATACGACAACATCTTCCTTGCCTGAGAGTTCAAAATCTTGATTTTCGCAAACGTAGTCCGAGGCCCTCTTCCTTTCTCTTCCCATCTCGGGTGCCGCGGAAAGACAGCACCGCCGTACGTGGAAAGTGGAGGTGTATGTACTGTCGTAACCTCTCCACTAAACAACTAAAGACCGGTGACCAAGATTCTACTTGACGTCACGTCCTTAAAAGGTTCACAAGCGCGGTGGGGCACCTACAATGGCAGAAGAATGAGATTCCGACCAGCACACCCGATTCGGGACAAAAGGATTGACCCTGCAACACTCAATGTGGTCGCAGGTCATCCAACCATAGCAAATACCAAGAAAAGAAGAGTAATAAAGGAAAGCCTGCTTGGCATGTTGGAATCTTAAACTGGGCATGTGCAGCAATTTATCTGTCATGGTTCCTGGGATGTTCCTCTGTATTCGATGTTTTTGATTAAAACCGAATGAAGGAAAATTTACCCGGCATAGGTTTTAGATGTTTTTCGATTAAAACCGAAAACGCGGAACCCTAGTTATGGTTTACCCCGGCTGACGCTGCTGCTGCGCACATCGGGGATGTTGTTGTTCATCCTCTACCTCCGCCTCCGGCCGTCTCGTAATGGTCTGAGGCGCTAGAAGTTCCCATGACCCGTTGCGTGCCACAGGTGGCGCTTGCTTTTCTAAAAAGGTGCATTGACTGCGCTGCAGAAGAGGACGATACGTACTGTCATTTTTTGTTGTCTCTTCTCTGCGAACGTTTTCTGAACGTTTGCACCTTCTTGTGTTGTAATTAGTGTTGAGATCCGGGATATCTCGAAACCCCGGGATCGCGACTGCTTTTTGACGTCCTGAAACCTCGGGATTTTCTGGGAAAAATCCCGGGATTACAGGACTTGAGCAATAATACTGCAAACCTACTGTTGGTGCAGTCGGGACGCACAAGTGTGAAATAACGAGTTGTTCAATTAGTTGTGTAACAAGTTGTAGCACTCATTTTCAATGATAATTCTTTATCCTTGATTGTCTTTAAAGGACCCTAATAGTGGTGCATATTTCGTTGCTTCGGAGGCGAACGGGCTTCGTTTTTTTTTTTTTCTTTTTTGACGCCTCTGACACACGCGCCTCAGCCCATGCATTGCTTTGCCGTGCTCAAGGGCAAGGGAGACGCCCAAACTGCACCCAGGAATAATCTGACTTTTAACCCATAGGCTGTGTATGGACCGTGTAAGGCTGTGTAACCGTCTTGTCTTTTCAATCCTCGGAACCCGAGACTCAATCCCGGGAGTGCAAAATGGTCCGGGATTCCAAACACTATAGCTGTAACGCTTTCATATGTCAAGTTTACTTTGTATGTGGAGATGATCGACTGTCCCTGCTCCTTCTGAAGTCACACGCGTGCGAGTATCTGTCCTTAGGAGTCTAAGACCTGCTTTCATCAACACAGGTTAACTTTGAACCAGTGTTGTACATAGCGGCGCTATTAGTAGCGCCGCTACCGTATTCGCTCCTTGTTGCAGTAGCGGAGTTGATATCCCGTGTAGCGGCGGACTATTTCGCGGCTAGCGCTACTTTTCATAATGTGGAAAACGTGGAACACAGAGAAAGAGAGCGAGTTTACGGAGAAAAAAAATCGTGTTTTTCATTTTGATTGCTTGTTAACCAGACAGTCTGATGTGATAATAGTCCTGAATTTCACGAACCCTCATAAGCTAAGCGCAATCGAATATTATGTTCTTCTTTGCATTATTTTAACTTTTTAGCTCACATTTGCGAAACAGAACCAGGTGTGTATAACATGCTGCATATTATGGGCTATACGAAGCTACAGTTTCCTAAATATGTATTTCCATATACAAGTAGCTCTTCATTAAAAAAACACATCAACCTGGCCGAACTGCACGTCTGTAGGAGGGCCGCACGCTTATCACTGTTTCACAAGTTCTAACATTCTCCTGCCATCAGGTCATCCTATATCAATCCTCCTCACAGAATATCATCCCGCATCGACCACGAACTCAAAGTCGCCCGCTTAAAATGTAACACTAAATCATTTTCAAATTCGTTTTCCCCCAATACTGCCATTGATTGGAATAACCTCGCGCCTCACATCGTTACCATAACTGACCCGTCTCAATTTCGTAATTCTATCTCAAGTTAATAAATCTTGCGTCATTTACGATACCTTGTGTAACCTACTTGTATAACGTTGTTGTCGTTGTTTCCATTTGTTGTTGCTGTTTTACTGCCTTTTTTTTTCTATGTATTATCTTTTTCCTCACTTCCTGTAACCCACTCCTCCCATGTAACGCCCGTATGGGACTTTTGGGAGCTCAATAAATTGATTGATTGATTGATTGAATGAATAAATCAGTTGACTAAATAAAATAAAAATAAATAAAAACTGGCGTGATCGTGTTGATAACACATACTGCTGTTCGAAGCAGATAAACAAAGCGTCGTGTCTTTTAGAACAGGAATCCGAACATATCTGGATAGTGTTTTTAAGTTTCAATGTAAAATCAAAGAAAAAAAAAACGCCACGACATATCGCCATAGCCATGTCGCACAGAGTCGCCTACACGCCACAGTCGCCTACCGACTTTGCTTTACGGTCTGTGTGCCGCAGTTGTTGAATTCCCTGGCAAGACAGAATTATGCTTGCACAGGCTTCCCAACGCGATAGTTATTTTCTCATATTAAACACCTTACACTGTAGGTATGTGAGCCATAAAAAATGAAATATTATTCGGGGGTCACTGTATGCTAACATGCATATTAATGCTTTCTCCAAACTTGATTGATGGTGGTACACGGGCGATTAACTTTAAATCGATTGATTGTTTGCTGTTTAGGTTTGACGTGTTTAGGAAAAAGTTGCATGATATTTTTTTTTCTCTAAATGCTTCATTATGGAAGTCAGCAAGGGGTATAGGCAACAACAGTAGCTCCTAATTCGTGTGATACATAAGCTTTTGAGCAGTATGCCAACAACACTCAGAAGGCTGTCTATTCTTCTTGAAGGCGTTGGCCCTGGCGAAAGCATGAACAAACATTATGCCATTCGGTTGATCTTTTCGGCATCCGGTAGACTGATGACCCGATGAGTCGTCGCTTATGCGGCGACCACAGGGAAAACTGATCAATCCGCCGGCAGTAAGCAGACGGGAAAGTTTGAGGTTGGGATTCGAGGATATCTCAAACAAAATACTGTTATTGCAGAAAAGCAGTCTTGTGTTCGAAACATTCTGACTGGTAAGTTATTAAATGAACATATGCGCTACGGGCATTAAATTATGTCTCAAATGCGCATCATCTGAGGGGTTGAGATCAATATTAAAATCTTAGCTGTATGCAATGGTATACTTTATGCCGCATGTTGGCTATCTGAGGGAACGTAAGTCTTGCACCATCTTTAGACACATTCGGCAACGAGATATCTACGGTACGGTGTTGCCTATAGAGGTCCTATACTGTGCCTATACAGTGTCGGAAAAGAAGCGGTATAGTATTTACGTTTGTTTTATTTGGTAGTGGTGGCGGTATCCCGTTACCTTTTCAAATTTGTTGCGACGTTAGCATTGCACTACGTTTTTGTGGAGTGGCGCATAGCGGTTTTCCATTACTTCGTTTGGGTATGGGTACAACACCCAGTAAACCAGAGACGTCCAGTGAACATCCATGTGATATCCTGACTCGGACGTCTGAACGTCCCAGGGAGCATGCCAGAAATCCCATAGACATCATCTGTACGTCCAGGGGACGAAAAAATCTTCCCCTGTTGCACATTCCGCGAACATCCCACAAACGTACAGTAGACGTCCATGGGATATTGACAGCTTTGAGATCGAGACGCCGCATGGACGTTTATTGGAAGCTTGAAGTTGCATTTATCATCTTCAAAGCTAGCTAGCTGCAGAGCCTTACTCAAATTTCCTACTAATACAATATACTGAAGCATGCATATTTGACGCACAGGTCGTGATACGGTCACAAAAGTATAGCGATGCGCTTAGCGACACACTGCATTATAGGGCTGACAAAATTCGCAGCAAAGGAGGTTAGTAAAAATTGGTGAAATCGGTGCACAGCATTCATGCATGGCAAGCGTTTGAGTCAATATGGTGGCTTGGTGGCATGCGCTTCTACAAGGGTTTACTCCACCCTACTCAGTGGGAGCTAGTGTTCAGGCAACCGAAACACCAAAGCAACACAGCGCTAACTGCAAGCACTCGACAAGCTCAAGGGATGAAAAACGCAAGTTGGGGACGTCAGCCTCCCATGGTTGCAAGATTCGTTGCCTTTTCTAACAGTGTTCAGAATATAATAGGATGGTCGATTGTTCCCGCACCATTTTTGCAAACAACAACAACAACAACAAAAACGTTCCTAAGGGCAAATTTATGAAATAATACGAACATGCATACGCAAACATTCTATGGCACTGTTTCCATAATTACAATACTTCATGGTCATTTCTCTCTAAAAAATCATGAGGTTACGTCAAGATATCTTGAGGTTGTCTGAGGTTAGCCCGAGAAATCCTGAGGCTGTACGCACAAAAGCCTATGTACTTGTAACCTCTCTCTAGGCTGTATACATGCTATGGGAATTACACATTCACATGGGAATTAACTACACATGTGATATTGAAGCAAAGGCCTGAGGTCCGGAGCAGCCCAGTGAGGAACAGCCCGTGTTCGAACTATCGGCGGCTACCGCCCTAAATCTTTTTTCTTCTTCATTCTATACACATGTCTTAGTTACATACAGTTGCGGTGGCACACAAGCGATAGTATAACATGCGTCCTCAATGTGAGTGGAAGGGTGGTAGCAACATCGACGCGAAACACCCTCCTCCCCAAGTACATATAAGCCTCGCTGCAGCGTGGTGATAAGACACACCCGCAAACTGCGCAGTAGCAAGAACAAGGCGATGCTCCGTCGACGCTAGGACACAGAGCCGTGCAAAAGAAAAAGGGAAAAGAAAACAAAGAAGAGTATAGCCAATAACGGGACCTGTATATTCATCGTTTTGTCATGGACGCTGCCATATTGAAATCAAAGCATCGTCTAGCCGGGGGGGGGGGGGGTGGCGGCGATAGGGCCGGGGGAGCAAGTTGGAAACTGTTTACCAGCCAATCCAGAGAGAAGGAAAGAACAGGGGCCGTGTGCTTCCTCCCTGGCTTTCCTCCTTTCTGGCTTGTGCAGGCTGCAAAAGCGCTGGGTGTGAGGCTGGCTGGAAAACGGCGTATACATGAAGCTGCACCCTTTTTATTTGTAGGTGTGCGGTCGAAATACAGTTCGTGTTTTGCAGGCTATCTAAAGTTATACATCGCGCCACGATCTTGAGGAAAGTGGATTTCTTTGGATTGAAACGGATAACCCTAGCGTCATCCAGAAGATAACGGATATTGCCACCATATTTATCAACATGCTCTGGATGCAGAGAGAACCAGAACTGCAGAAGTGGTTGCTCGCAGAACTGATTGGGGGGGGGGGGGGGGATTTATTGGCAAAAAAAGAAAAAGAAAGAAAGAAAGGGGAAAGGTCAACTGATTGGCTAAGAAAACTGCAGAATCGTTTCTCGTATATATATAGATGGCTGCCGGTATTAACATTTAATCACGTAACATAAGCAAATGAAATCAGGACGTACATACAAATAAAATTCGATAATACGTACTATTGCAATATTTTGCGCATGAGTGGCGTCTTTCCTACTATTGTCTTGGGATCTCTTGTCTTGGTCTCCACTAGGACTAACGTCAGTGACGAAACATATAAGTTTCGCGTAAATTATAATGACGGCGGAGCTAAAGTTGGAGCTCATATGTACTCGCAGAATAAAATTAAAGAAGTTCGGAATTTCTTTGTTTGTTTGTTTTTTACCACGAAATTTTGGTTCGCCGTTCCGAAGCAACACCTCCGTGATGGGGAAATTTTGGTGTCATGACGCCCCCTCCTCCCCACCCCCAATAGAAAAGGGCAGCCAATGAAATGCGCTCAAGTTTGACTGACAGCTCGAGTCTCATTACGCCCGCGTAGATTATACCGTGTTACTTTCCCCGAGGTGTACGTGAATCTTGTCGGCTGAGTGAATCTTATAGCGAATTCAGATGGTCGTTTGAGTGTAGGCCAGTGTACTACGCCGGTGTAGGACCCGTGCAGGAAAACTGCACCAGCGCTGCTTACACCGATCCGCCCAGCACACCATGCTAGATAGTGCCAGTGTTGACCAAAAACTCATGCAAATGATGTACAAGATGGAGCCGCGGCCGCAGGACAACCACTTTAATAAGCACTTTGAACATAAAATACGTGACGATGCCAACATGAAGCCTGTAAATACTGCTACTGCTTAAGCTGTCTGCTCTCGACGAACTTGACTCATCCAACGAAGGGAGTTACCTCAGGACAGGTGCCGCCGATATTTCGAACAGAGGCTGTTCTTCTTCTGGGCACCGTCCTCATCATTGGCATGGTATTTAAGGGGTTAAGTGTGACGTGTTAAAAGGTTCATGCGAATTGTGGGTCAACAGCCCGGAAGAAACAAAGGGTCCGTACGGGCCGCTACGGCCGGAGTGAATGGCCGCTTTGTTAGAGTGTGGAGGGGATTATGTGAACGAAGTGATCTTGGCTCCATACGGGTTACAGGTGGGGAAAATTCCAGAGCGAGAGAAGCATTTCCTTTTTCTTTTTCTTCTTTTTTTAAGATGTATATTCGTAATACCAAGTTGTGGCATGCAACAAAGAAAGCAAAAAGCAGTGGTCATGCAGAACATAACAGATGATAAAGGAGATAGAAGGGAAAAGGCCTGGGCATATTTTATTTGTGAAGTGTTTCTAGGGTGCCTTGTGATTTGTTGATACCGAACGGGTGAACGGGAACGTGTATATGAGATAAGACTCCCTATCACGTCTGTCACGTGTTGATCTGAGCCCGGTTTCTAGAATAGATAGTTTAATGTTATCAAAATTGTGACCAGGAACATTAAAGTGTTCGGCAACTGCTTTGGGGAGTTTGTTGGACGTGTTAGTTCTGTGTCCGGTAAGGCGGTTGTTCATTTGTCGGCGGGTTTCACCAATGTATTGCATAGAGCAGTCGCCGCATTCAATGCAGTATATGACATTGGAGCTTGTGCATGTGCATGCGTGGTTAACGGGGTGGGTATAATTGCTCGCACTACTTTTGATGGAGTTAGCGTGTTGAACGTGCTTGCATGTTTTGCACCGCGGGAGGTTGGAGGGGCGTGTTCCAGTGTACTGGGTGTTCGTTTTGCTAATTTTGGCATTGACGAAGGAGTCTGCTAGGTTTTTTGCGCGTCGGTAGGTCACCTGTATTGGATTGGTGAATATATTGCTAAGTCGGTCACTGCGTCGGAGGAGGGGCTCGTGCTTCCGTAGAATGGCTTTGATGTTTGGAAGTGCGTTGGAATATCTTGTGATGAAGGTTATTTGGCACGCTTCAGGATCTTTTTGGTGTTCCAGAAGCTCGTTTCGATCGAGTGTGAGTGCCTTGCGACGGAATTCGGTTAGGAGGGAGTCTGGGTACTCCCTTTGGGCAAGTGTGCTGCAGAGTTCGTCAAGCTTCTCAGCATAATCTGTGTAGTTTGAACAAATTCTGCGCAGCCTTACGCTCTGTCCATTAGAGATTCCAACCTTACAGTGACGCGGGTGGTGACTTTTGAAGTAAAGGTATTGTTGTTTGTCAGTTGGATTTTTATACAGGGTTGTGGTGAGGTTGCCGTTGTCTAGTGATGTTGTTGTGTCGAGAAAGTTGATTGAGTGAATTGGGTGTTGTGACATTAACTTTATAGTGCTATGCGTGGTGTTCAGTAGACCTACGAACTTTTGAAATTCATGTTCCCCGTGTTCCCATATTATAAGTATATCATCAATGTATCGAAGGTACATAGTGGGTTTTAATGCGAGGGCGTTAAGAACTTTGTTTTTAGGAACCCCGTGAAGATATTTGCGTACGTGGGTGCAACAGGTGTGCCCATACTTGTACCGTGCACTCAGTTGTCTCGCGACGTAAACACCCAATTATTAATTAATTGTACCGTGCACTTGTAGGTAGTATTCGCCATTGAACTCAAAGAAGTTCAGTTTAAGGACCAAGTCGAGAGCGAGGATGGTTTCCCTGTCTTTTCTGGTGTTTGTTGTAGAAAGGGCTGTGATTCCGTCGTTGTGTGGGATGTTAGTAAAGCATCCAACATCGGCAGTAGGTCTGCCGGTTCCATGGCGGCCAGAGCAAGTGTAAACCATGGAAAGGAGGGAGAGAAGGGGCGTAAAGCGGAACTTGAGAGCTCGTGTTCCAGTCTACACCGCCGATACTCTTGGTTTGGCCTAACCTGCACGGATTCAGTGCTCGCGAGCGCACGCGAACGATCGGCGGAACTTGTTGCGTGTTGCCCTGAAACACCGAGCAAAAAATGCACGCTCGAGCCAGTGCAACTTTTCAGCAGTAACCGCATACGACGATTTCTCGACGAAAAACAGCCAACTTCCCCACCGGCATGACAACTCGACGGAAAAACGGCGGGATGAACCGCATGCACCGATTTCCACTGCGGCGGACGGTGGCGTCCTAGCGGGCGTTTCGTTACTCCGTGTTAAATTTTGACTTCAAATTAACTGATAAATATTTTGCTACACATAGAAAAGTTATATTGGCACACAGAAGAGTTCTTGCGGTCAATGCATATTCTCGAAGCAAGCGCTACAAAAGCGCCCTCAGACAGCAGCGAGTGGACGACAGCATCCTTCCCACTTCCCAGGTTAGCCATACGGGCATCCGAAATGCCCACCACTGGTCCGGCACATCCGCTCGTGGAACGATAGCGCGTGGAGCGGTCCTATTGGCTGCCGTAGAGGGGCCGCTTCCGCTCTTCGCCGAATTTTTCTGTCCACCGCTGTCGTCGAGAAATCGGTGAAGTTCCCATTGCTCGCGTCGGCTCACCGGAAAAACGGTGACGGTGGCCGTTTTTCTGTAGAGAATTCGTCGTATGCGGTTAGCGCTTTCCTGCACGAAAACGACCAGCTGTATTCGCTATTAGCGAAGGTGTCGTTGTCACAATTTTTGTTTGCGGGCAGAAAGAAAAAAAATGGGGGAGGGGTTGTCTTCGGTTGAGAGGTCGCAATGATTTGGGCGTTGAACTTTGGTGAGATCCTAATTGTGTTACTGTGCCAATGTCTTTGATGGTAAATTACAGAATTGACAGTGCTGAAGCAGCTGAAGCAAGTCTCGTAGAAGACGTTGACGGCCGTTGCTTGGTGACTGAGCGTGTTTGAGAGTGTTGGGATGAAACTGGTAGCGGAACCTTAGATAATATAGGTCGCTTTGCAGATTGTATGGCTCTGTGCTCTAGGACACGCTATGATGAGTGACGACAGAATGTTATAGCACACTGTCGATAAGAGTATCGTGCCTATCGGAGTTAATCGCAGCCGTGTGCGACTCAGAATCTTAACCAACCGATTGGTTCCTGCTGATATGGTTGGACGCAAGCCACGTTACCAACGGCTTGCTCAAACTCTCCAAGGGTCAGCCAGGCAAACGAACAGAAAGACGTAAATTCTACGACAGAGAGAGAGACAGAGAGAGAGAGAAAGTTTGTGGTAACATTTTTCCGAGTCTGGGGAGTTATGAACAAAGCACAAAGACAAACGAACGAAACGAGACTGAAGCCATCAATGAATGTTTTATTGTAATTCAAACATATAGGAATGGAGAAAAGGTGAGGAGGAAAAGGCAAGCCGTAACACATGCGTCTCAGCAAATGCTCCAGCTTGCTTCCATTTTTTTTTTTTGTTCTAAAAAAAGGGTTATGAAGAGAAGTTATATGTTTAGTGGTGAGGGTGTTACCAGTACCAGGTATCATTTGCAAATGTACACGTTTTACTGCGAGGACATCAGATAAAAATTACTTTCCGAGGTCGAAAGCACTCACGCAACGATGCACAAAAACATCAAACGCGCTCTTCAAGAACAGTTTGTAGGATGATCCTAAGCACGGCCATTTTTGTCGTCACGTGTGCCTTGACATTTGAAATGACGCGTGACAAGGGGGGGGGGGGGGCATATATTTATTAGAACAAAGAAACAAGGAGGAAAGGTTAGCCAAACATGACGTGACAACGACCAGTCAATAGAATGCATCGCGTTGGCCCGCTCACTACTCTATACCGACTAATATTTCGTAGGGCACCCCCTTGATACGACAGCTTTACGGCGTGCTCTCTACGCCACATACACAGATAACAACGCAAACACGCTGGCACGACTGTCGACGATGGGAAAGCATATAATGTTCCATAGTTGCAAGAAGATCCGTGAAGCGCGACGTTCGAACAGCCATTATATCCCGGTGTACACAATAAATGAGCATCCATCATACGAAAATGGGGGTTTTCCTGAATAGCGGGGAGAGTCACGAAGGTTTACTGTTTTAATGAAGCGGCAGTGGAGCGGTTAACGAAGGAGAAACAACGCCTGATGTCAGCCAAATTAAACTCGCCTCAGAGACGAAACGAGCTTTACGAAAGTCGCCATTCTTTAACCTTTAACAAGCCTTGCACCGTGTCAGATTTCATGGCACACCACACAGGTATTTCAATGAGGAACGATGACGTTCTTCCCTCAGATAATTAATCTTCCAAGAAAATTTCATGACGGCCACGATTTTGAAGCTGCCAAAGAAATCATCGCCAAAGTGTCTCAAGTAACATTTTTCATCATTGCTACGTTACTTAACGATCTCACCTTTGGGTGAAACTCGTACATTCTGACCAGCATAGGAATTCTAGAATCCGGTTGACAATAAGGACTCTTTGGGGAAGACGTTCAGCGACCGCCGTTTCAAATAACCTTTTTGTTTGGTCTTTGTTGTTGTTTCTTATTTTTTTGCTTGACGATAGTCTGTGTGGCTCACAATTAGCGAATGTGACGCGGCCCGTTTGCGTTACTCGGTGTGGTATAAGGACCCCCTGGACCTCTCAAACGGAGAGGGTGAGTGTTTTTCTTCCTTTTTTAGTGCAACTATTTCAAGGAATAGGAGGCATTGCAATTTTTTTCTTGATAATGCCTTATTGAAACACACAGACAAAACACCATAATCATTCTCATTTTTAGTGGCCGTGATTTTTAGGGCAAACTCTTGCAGGAGCAGAACTGCCCAGTGGTTGGGCTGTGATTTAGGGGTGGGGTGGGGTGAAATCTTTCCAGGAGCTGTACTGTGCTGTGCTATGAACAGATTTCAGAAAAAAAATCTTCCAGAGAAGGTCACTGCAAAGTATACTACCCGGATGACTCTTTTATAGGCCACGCAGGCCGGCCAGAGAAGACTGTGTACTCATCTTCGTAAAGATTTAGAGAAATCCTTCCATGGAGCAGTACTGCAAGCAATACTGTGACCTTTCAGCCGTAATCGGTCCACTAAGGCGGACCGTGTTAACCAATGGTGCTCTCTACCTAACTACAGCTGGCTCCTCTTGCAATTTCCAAACACTACTGAAGAATAACAGTTCTGAAAGTGCAAAAAAAAAAAAAAACAGTTTCAACTTGCAAAATCTCACAAATCACACGAGCTGCGACAGGCAAACAACGACAACAAATACGTGGACACACAAGTCAGAAATCGAGTGACGCAAAGCTATTGAAATCACCGTACCATATCTGAAGTAGTTCACGACAATAGTGCTATAATGTCCAGACACCCGTTAAATTCGTTGCCGTTCTATCAGCCCAGCATGTATTTACATTCACCATCGCGGCGTCGATCTTTGACTCCGCATTGCTTAGTCCTGCAATGCGAAAGGACAGAGCCTTTGTTGTTGCAAGATGTTTGATTCACAAACAGAGCCTATAATTGAAATGTTATGTAGTATGCACACGCACTTGCCTCGAAGCGATCAGCATTCTTGTTCTGAAAGGGTGTCGTCCGTTATGATTTCGTAGACTTTTACTCGTAATTCTGTCGCGCAGGTCGGGTTTTTACGACTCTGGTAATGCGCCGTCACGAAACAATGGGAAACACCTGAGAAGATTACGGTATTCTATTTACAGTGTGTCAATACACCCCATGCCGTACAGTTATAGTTTAGAAAAACATACACGATCCACTCTTCGGTTAGCTTTTCCGAACGTTTTAGCTTTCTGTCTTCTTGCGGTTCATATCTAATGACTAATCCACGTGAAGCCGGACGAGACGGACATAAAGAGACATCACACCCACGACCAGTCGTCACATATGCCCCGAAATGCATCGCTTGAAAATTTATTAACATCACCGATTGGCTGGTTGCACTGCTGAGACTTCCTCTATGCTACAATACAATCCCGGTGCCGGCTGTGCTGTTTTTGGTTTTTCCTGGGTTTTCCTCAGCCGCTCTCAGACGTACGTCGGCACAGTTCCCTTAGAAGTCTGCCGAGGACGCACATTCCCCCAGAACGTTGGCCACCTCCGTGAGGCCGACAACGGCGAGCGGTGGTGGTGGTGATGGTGAAAGGGCTTGCCAACGGCGAGCTCTTTTATTAGCACCACCACCTACTCCAATACAATACATGCTTCCGCTCGTGCAGATCGAGGTTGGAAAGCAAGATAACAGGCATAATACAGAACTTCAGGAACACATATTCACACGTGCTCAGATTTGTGCGCGGATTTAATGTTGAACACTAACCTACAAACCTCGACGATGCTCTGCAAGGGAGTTCAAAACAGTGTCTAATGCCGATGGCGCTCGGTCTTATAGGGTAAAGTTTCGGTTTCAAACTCGAGGAGTACCAAAAATATCTCGATTCCGATACTCGAGAGAATTATTTGCGAAGCGAATTCCTTTATTCCGTTATTCCTTTGCAAAAAAGAAGATGCGCTAATGACATCATGATTATTTGGGATAATTGTAAATTGCGGTTTTCATGGTAACGACCCATAATGCACGTACTCCTGCGTCTGCATGTCTCGTGTCTGTGAAGCACACCAGAACAATCTAACGGTAACATTAAAACTACTTCAGTCTAGTGCGCAGACCAGGCATGCTGAAACGCACCAGAACCATTGTGGTGCCGCAGTACACCACTCCGATGTGCACATCAAAAACAGCATGGAAGTTTTGTGGGCACGTCAGGAGAACTAGACAACACCATAATTAAATAAAACAGGAAGGTGGGTCCGATGGTACGCGCCTGATATAGCAAGATCTAGGAGCGAACAACACAGAACAAGGAGCAGGACCATTGTGTCGCCAACAGGTCCCTGTTCTGTGTTCTTGTGTTGTTGGCTCCTAGTTTTTGCTACGTCAACACCAGAGTCACCCTGGTGTCGCAACAGACAACCTTGGTGTACACGTCACAGGCACCACAAGTGTCTAGTGTTAACACCAGGAACAACAGAAAGCACCAGAATTATTTCGGCGTTTGTTTCTTTTTTCAATCGGATGAAGCGGGATTTTTCGGAATCGACGTTTCTACCGCGGCTGCACTGCAATCGGAAACTGCGGTGAGATAACAGATGGTTAAATTACTTTCAAATTCGGTTCCAAGGCAGGCATGTCTGTGTCATAAAACGCGCCAGTATACTAGGAAGCCATGCACCTGGTTTGCGGTACTGGACCACAGGCGGAGAGCTTTGGCAGTAGTCAATAGGTGTTGGTAATGTTGCCGCACAGGCGCTCTGGAGAATCTCTCACCGCTAACGATCGCAAGACTGCGAGAGTGTGACGTAAACCGCACGCCGCAGGTGGAACAAAGCCGGAGGCGACGCCTAACTACCGGGATAAATGAGACGTCTAATCCCATGCGCTGGAAAATGACTCTACATGCTCGCGGCAACCAGTGGAGATGTGTGAAGGGGAGCGCTGTATCCTCAGTACGCAGCGGATGGGCTGATTGGATTTCGTGCTGCTGTGAAAACAAATGAAATAAAAAGGCAAGAGGAACTTCTGCGTATGCTGAGGATTATTCGGGATGAAGCACGGGGTATGTAATGGCTGATGAGGATGCAATGAATAAACCAGTTTTTGGGAGCTAAACGATATGTTGGAGGGCGTAACATACGCTAAAAATTCTCATAAAAATTGTCACTTGGTGGATTTCTCTGTCGCAAAATCAATGGATTGAAATCAATGCCTACAATCAATGAGAATTGAATGTAGGCATTGCTTTCAGATAGGCAGTGTAGGCTCCACCACCGTCCTAACTTTCCCAGTGACCTCTACCGCCTACAAAGCATGGGGTCTAGGCGGGTCTGCATACCATCGTAATATACTCCGAACTTTGTTGCGATATTTATTTTGTTATGCTTTTAAAATTTTTAGACACAACTGCACTATATTTGTTGTTACACTTCTAGTAAATATGCCTTCAGCAATTAATTTCGAAGCGTCACCGGAGGACCGACAGCTCAGGCAAACGGCAGGATAGCGTACACGTACTGGGTATGCATAGTAGGTGGCTGATTCAAAATGACAACCTGTTGAAACAAATCTGAATGTTGGGCGTCTGTAGTTCCAGCGGTAGTTTATTTCTTATTATTTTTTACGGAACGGAATAAATATCGTACTTTATCTTGGGTATCCCTGCACTTTCTAACCAAATACACTGAGTTAATAATAAGCGACAGCAGATCTCGGGGCACCAATGTTGGTGAGTGTCGAAACAGAAGTCGACTATACTGCCACCTGTGAGATATTGTCGTTGACATTTTCTTCCACAAGTCGCTACTCATTTATTTTTGAATACTCGGCTGTTCGTTTACACGAACATAAAATTAGCTTAAGCGTATTTTCACTCTACTTCTCTGCGTGCATTCATGGTTTCGCAGCGTTTCCACGTCGGCCGCACTTTGACAGGGCATAACGCAACACCCTCATGACACCTTCATCAACTGTTGCACAAAGAGAAACCGTATCATCGTACACATTTCCGTTTCCGTCGTTTGGCCCATAATCGACAAGCAAATCAGTCAGTATCATATGTCCCACGTCGATGCGAAATAATGTAGCGGACCGCCTGATTTCTAAACGAACCGTTCAGGCACCGGTCGCATGCGTTCACCGTTAGTTTCATCCCGTTTATATTTCTTACTCTTCAATGTTCATACATTCTTCATTACTTCAATGCTAACATCATGTATGTTATATCTCTACAAATATCTGACAGAAGTTGAACAGTGTCACATTCCTCTTTTTTTTTCCTTATTATTATTTTTTTAGGCTCTATAATAATAAGTACTTTTGAGTTTCCCCAACATAAGGTCTGTTAGGCGTTTACTGGGTTAATTTTAGTTGTGTTATTAATTCTGCAGCATTGAACGTGCAATACTCTTTACTTCATGTCTCTTTATGGTGAGCTCTTGTTGAGGAAAGTTGCCTTCAACTTGCTCAAACGCATTCAGTGCTAATGGTGTTGATGATCATGAGAATCTGTTCCAGCCGTACGAAGATACATCAGTCGTGCGCACAAAAAGCGCACGATTGGTCGTAGTTAACTCCTAGTAGAAGGGGTGAGACTTCCCGCGGAAAACAGGTGCACTTGTTGTGCAAGCACTGCATGGGGCGTGGCTGACGTGTACATGACGCTTATTTGTCGGTGTTACACCAGCCTGAAACCTTGTGATTTTTTGTCATTTTTGGGACATAGTGTCTTTCCATAAAAAAAAAAAAAAAAAAAAAAAGCGAGCATGAATGCTTGTGGAATTTGATGGCGAGTGGACGACGGCGTTGTGATGATGCTGTAAATATATGTGCATACTGTCTGCACCCTGCGAATTTTCATAGTTTATCCGGAAAGCACGACAATGAATCTGTTCATTGTTCATGTGTCTGTCCAAACAGGCGGCCTCAAGGACTGCAGCTCATGAAAACTCACAGACTAGAATCGAACCCACACCACTCTGCTGTTCGTTATGTTGACGAGTGACGTTGGAAAAGTGGCCCACCTCACCAGGAGATGTGCGTTCGGTAGACATGTGCTCCGCCGCGCCGCGCGCCGCCGGTAATTTTCCGTATGTCGACGTCGAGGCCGTTTCGGAACCGGCGCGCCGAGGGCCTCTTCGCACATCTTTCGGGACGCGAAAACCCGCATTGCAGCCCTATCGCGAACTTGCATTTGCTTTTGTCTGCTTGTATCGACACGGAAACTATTCAAATTTAAAGGCACAACGTAACTCCATCTGCCTCACGCATGTATTTACGTCGATTTACCAATCGCGATGACGATAGGTTGCGGTTTTGTGCTGTTTTTCACTTGTGTTCGCGCCGCTGAGGCCGCCGCCGGTCAACGTCCCATCCGCGCACACGTCTAGTTCGGTTGCTGCCATTCACTGGCACTCGTTGGTGCCCTTTTACACCACTGATGTCCTGGAGGTGATTGCTTAGCTCTCGTAAGGCATCAGGCAGTCTTCAATAATCATTGAAACCAAAGGCCAGTGACGACATAGCCCCGTGAAACATGTCAACGTGTAAGAAAGCATTGGACCAGCTCTATCTGAGGGCTTGATTCAATTATCATCGAAGACTGCCCTTGTTTTGATTGTTTATTGAGCCTCCGCAATATGCGTTGCATCCAGTGGGTTTGGCCTTTGCATGTGAGATCGCTAGCAGCCTTGTTCCTGAAAATATTCAAACAAGCTATAAAGGTTTCAGAAATTTATTTCGTAAAGTACATTAGTTTTCGTGTACCAGTGTTATAGTGACGAATACGCTGCTGTCTTCAAGGTGAAATAAGTTATTTATATTGCGGTCAACGCGTGATAATGTTAAACAGTTCACCAGATATGAACATGACAGTTCATTCGTAGTTGTGATGCCTTTAAGGGCTGGTTAGAGTGCGCTCTATTTACGCGGCAATCCAAGAAACATCAAACACACTTTTACTTCCTATAGGAGTACGGTATCAGTAACGGAAGTATTCCATATCATAGTCCAGTTCTTGATTGAACGTCATATTTTATCGTTGTGCATTTGCTCATGCTCCTCCATGGAAAAAAATAAAATAAAAGAAAATACACTTTGATTTTCCTTTTTGTCCATCATTCATGTTTACCTAGAAACTGGGTTTGAACTACACCTATTGGAAGGAAAGCCGAACACAAAAACAAAATACCAAGGGCAGGAACACCAACATGGCTCTGGGCAACAAACAGCCAACACACTTCGTCACCAATTATGCTTCCCAGCAAAAAAGTTGGAAACATCGCAAAGACACCAAGGCCAGGATTAAAAGCACGCCTTCGAGAAAGCATTCGTAGACGCACGGCGGTTCGGAGCTGAAGATGTGCGTGACGCCATCGCCAAAAAAGAAAAAAAAATGAAGTGTCCCCTTTCTGCATGCACCAGGGCAAAAAATAGCTCTCGTCCAACTGATACGTACTGAGCTCCAAAGGGACTCCCCTCAGACGTGAAGTCTGCGAAAGAAAACGATTGAAACACGACGAGGAAAAAAAAAAAGAGCAATGTGTTCCGGGGGCTGGGTTTGTCTCTTCGCGGGCAGAGTTGCGTCTTGCATAAAAGGACGAACAAACAGACACACACACACACACACAAAAAAAAAAAAAAGAAGGATATGAGGAGAGGGAGAGGGGGGTAGGTTTAAACTCGTTAGGGAGGATGCAACCTGCGGAGGTTGCACAGGCAATGTCCAACAACGATGAGCGGACGCCTCTTTTATAGCGTTAAAATGTTCTCTTACTCTTTGGCACTTGTTGGTAGATTTCCATATGTTAATTCTCCCGTGATACGTACTTAGCAGGGAAGCGGGAATACGACGCAAGTAACACTTCTGAGGCTGAAACGCATAAACAGATGAACACAACAACTGGCAATCGAGGGATATGTGGTTCGAATACCGCTGCTGTCTGTCTTTTTCGACAACTGCCATTTGTCAAGCGGGAATATGTTGAAACGTCGCTTATGCGAAGTAGTCCCTGACGATGTCGTGATAATCACGACACCGTATAACTACACTGACGCGATATTGGCTGCACCTGGAGAAATGTAACAGGAGTAAAAAAAAAAATCATATAGAAACCCGCAAAATGTGTTGTCTCGCACGCTTGTGCCGTTACAACTAGACGACAAATGAAGCTCTGTATGCAATAACGGGATAAGTCGAAAAATCCCAAACCGAGTAAAGGGGCCTAATGTGATTGTCCTTCCCATTGACACACATGCATTTCCCGTTTTTTACCGTCCTACAGCGGGCCACTAAATTGCAATACGGTCCTAAATTTTCTTTGGCAGGTACATACTGGTATACAGATGGCATTGCAGCAAAAAAAGTAAAAAGGGAATAAATCGACTTATCCTGTCGTTGCATACAGAGGTTCAATTATTATCGACATGTGTCAGGTGAAGTCTTACCGAGCACAATGTTATCATTGTTCTTCACCGACGAGCGTATAGTTTCTAATTCACGCTACAAAAAAAAAAAAAAAAAAAAAAAAAAAAAACAAGAATAAAAAAGCGCACTTGTCGTTTCGTTGCCCCGACACGCGGCATACTACATTTAACGATATTCACGGAAGACGGCGTCTCGGCCAGGTTTGAACCCGCGCACACGTGGACACCCGTGGACACACTACAGACTGAGCCAGCGAGGCCGGCCATATTGTTAAGTGTATAATGCTGAGATCAGATTAGAGTTGTGAGGCTGTAGAGCTGAGAGTACTGTTGTTCTAAACGTATGTTTAACGCGAAAATTGTGGGAACAAAATCACCGCTCTCGGGAGCTCACTCGTAATGGTAGTCTGCATGACACGTAAAGTTTGTACTCGGGAGCTTGAATGAGCGAGAGCTGAATATCTCGAAGATGTGCGGAGCGTATTATGCCATTTTTGTGTACCTAGTATTAAAGACGAGTAGATTGATACCGCTTGTCACTTTTAGTGTTTGCAAGTTGAGACGGTTGGTACAGCTTCGGACCAAAGTTTACGGAACATGGCACTGGCGTATTTCTGCATTGCACCGGCCCCCTGCTAGCTATCGGGAAGGAATCGAATAAGAAACACTCTATTCTATCCATCCCTCAGTATGTGTGTCTGCTCCTGTTTGCTGCTAGTGTGTCGCCTCCGTCCATCATGTGTATGGGAAAATAAAGTGAAATGAAATGATTTTTTTTATTTGATTGCGGTTTTATTGGCGCATCAGCTACAAAGGTCATAATGCGCCAAATACCAGTGAAGACTAGTTAATTAAAAACTACATGTGCAGGACTAAAATTTGAGTAACTGTTAGATTAGTATTTAAAATCACAAATCTTTTCAAAACCCAGTATCTTTAAAAAACCTATACACGTTCTCAAAAGGAACAAAGCTGTCATCACCCAGCAGAAGCATTCGGTGAAGGGGCAAAAAGGTCCTGTAAAAGGGAGCAAAATGATGTTGACGAAGATGTTGATACACTGGACACATGATGAGGATGTGAATGATCGAAAGCTGTTCCCCACAGTGGCTGCATTCCGGTGGGTCTTCTCCTCGTAGAAGAAACTCATGCGTCAAGTATGTGTCCCCCAAACGAAGGCGGGAGGATAGCACTTGATGATGATGATTCAGGTTTTCTTGGCGCATAAGCAACGAAGGCCATAATGCGCCAAGACAATGATAAGGAAAGTACTAATTAAAAGTATAGTGATTCAGCTAAGATAAAACTGTACTGTACGTTTAAAACACCAACGTCTTCACAGAAACTAAACACCCGTTCAAATGGAAGAAGAGCCTCATCCCCCAGCAAAAGGGATGGATGTAGAGGTGTGTGGTATGTGTAGAGCTCGTGGAAATGGTGAAGTCGGTGTGTTTCATGTGATGGACATGTAATAAGCATGTGGAGGACAGACTTCATCTCGTCGCATCGAGTGCAATGTGGAGCCTCTTCATTGCAGAGGAGGTGACTGTGGGTCAAATGAGTGTGCCCAATTCTCAACCTGGCAGAAACAACTTCATGAAGGCGACTGTTAAAAATCTGTGTCGGTTTTACAATGGTGGGCTTAACCAGGTGAAGCTTGTTGGTGTGTAGTGTATCTCAGTGCTGCTGCCATCTGCTGTTTATGGCCCTCATAAGTGTAGGTCGGAGGTCTTGGGATGGTACATCAAAAAGATTCACCTCAGATGAAAGAGCAGCTGTAGCAACTGCATCAGCGAGTTCATTCTCGTGTATACCCACATGACTGGGTACCCAGCAGAGAGACCCTTTTTAATTACCTTACCAGCAAGGCACTGTGCCTTCTGCACAAGGAGGTTTTTGGACATCACTATGTTGCCTATTGCTTGAAAAGAGCTCAAGAATCTGTGTAAATGACTGACGCCTTGGTGTGACTTTCTAAGATGTAGTTCAGTGCGAGGACTATTCCGTATACTTCGGCATTAAAACCTGAGAGCATGTGAGGTAGACGATATGACTGTGTGAGTCCATCGGTTACCATTGCGCATGAGACTGAGGTGCGTGTTTTGGAACCGTCAGTGTAAAAAGCTCTGTGTTGCCCAAGACTTTCTTTAAGGGACTCAAACTCCTGCTGGAGCACAAAGGGTGGTGTGTTCTGTTTCTTAAACATAGTCAGGGAGCTATTGAAACATTGAGGTGATTGCCACGGCGGGACCCGAGGACTAGCCTCTACTATGGTGAAATCATTATGTGGGAAACTGTAATCCTCACATCCCTGAAGAACACGCATGCTAAATGGGGGAACAATGCTGGGCTTATTAAGAAACAGCTGCTTGAAGCGCGTGCCTCCAACGCAGGTAATAACTGGGTTATTGGGATAACCTCTTACCCTCAAAGAGTACGAAACAGATAAGTAAAATCTCCTTCTTTCGAGTGACCATCCGTTGCTCTCAACATAGAGGCTTTCCACTGGCGACGTGCGGAAAGCACCAGTTATCAAACGCAGTCCCTGATGATGTACTGGGTCTAAAATCTTCAGGACAGATTTCCGCGCAGACCCAAAATCAACACATCCATAGTCCATTCTAGACAGCACTGTGGACACATAGACCCTGTGCAGGGTGTCACGATCTGCTCCCCAAGATTTGTGGGACAGCACCTTCAATAGGTTAAGTGACTTAATGCATTTTGTTTTAAGGCTCTTGATGTGGGGTAAGAAAGTGAGCTTGCTATCAAAGATGACCCCAAGAAATTTGTGTTCACCCCTAACAGCAAGGTCCTCTCCGTTCAGCTTAAGAGTAGGTGAAGGAAACAGCCCTCTGACCCTCGTGAAGTCAACACAAACGGTTTTGCCATGTGAGAACTTGAACCCATTCTCGAGGGACCATTTTTTAAGTTTATTTAAAGCTAGCTGCTCCTGTCGCTCACATGTTGCTAGATTCGTAGAAGAGAAGTTTTCAGTTTTTTCGCTTTATATGATTTGTCGATGACACTTTCCAGTTCCTTTGTCACAGCAAAAGGAGAGATTTTCCTCAGTGGTTTTCCATCTTCATTGGACTGAATAACTAGAAACTTGGGAAACCAAGGATCTGGGGTAAGATCAATAACGTTCTGCGCAAGCCTTTCGGGCGCCGATCAGTGTTTTTGGAGTTTTGCTTATCCATATAAAGAAAAACCAGTATTCAGCGCAGTAAGTGTGCCGCCCACCATCGAGCCCAACCAAGGGAACGCGCCCCGCACGCTAACACGTACTTCTGCACCATACCCTAGTGCAGGTTTCAAAAGAGTGAAAAGACTGCACAAGGTTGGCCCTCGCCGCCAAAGAAGGTGAAAAGGGAAGCATTAGAAGGAAGGATACAAAGGAAGAAAGCAATGAGCGTGGGAGATGGCGACTAAGCTGAATAATCCTGGCCGGGCCTTCCAGGACCACCCGTCTATGGGAAGCAGAAGCCAAAGCGGTGTGTTGCTTTACCGGAGGGGCCCCGAAGGGTCCTAACCAACCTCCGGGTCCACTCAACCGCCAGGATCCCCCTTTCCCCAGACACGGGACAGCCACGCACAGCCATACGTGGGGGTCTCCCTCCTGCGGCGACCCAACCGTCAGTGCAGGAGGGGGCTACTGCGGCTGCTGCCGGGCGATGGGGGCGCCAAGTTCCCGACGCCGGGGAAATGAAATGAAATATACCGCGAGAGCAGACACCGGACGTCGAGAGTGTATCGGCATTATCTCTCAGGAAAAACGACAAAACGACATACTGTAACCGATTAATGATCTCACGCCTTTGACGAAGGTAAGCCGCCTGAGCGGCGATCGTCTGCGAAGGCAGTCGACTGCGCACTGGCCGCTGACTGGCGTACAAAAGTACGTCACCATGATACTTTTGCCGCTGGAGCTCCCAGATCTGCTGACGCAAGGCTAACATCAAGAAAAGGAACTTTTAAATTTCATATGTCTGCGCTTTTCGGGAGATTAAATAGTCTGTCGAATTATGTCAAACATTGTGGCACTTGTTTCATACACACCTTTCAGAAGGTGGTGGTGGTAGAAACAGCTTGCCGCTGACTTTTCAGGAGGTGACTGTTTAAACGGCACGTCATGCTCCAGATGTGTGCGCCTAATAATAAACAGATGCTCAGTTAGGTCAACCCGCCCCCTCCCCCCAAAGAAAAAAAATACTGCCCCAATAGCCACTGTGCCCAGTTTCACCAACGCTGGTAACTTTGAACCGAGAACAAGGGTTCCTACAAGTTAGCAGTCAAGTGTTTTTTATAAACGTTAGTTGGTGACGTGAAGAACGTTTCAGTGACAATAATACCCCTGACACACAGGCACTCTAAAGGTCTTTCCAGAGGAGGACACCTTCCGGATCGGCACTTATGCCCACTGACACACGATAACGGAGATTCTTCTTTTAGATAACGGGCCTTTTGGAAAAAGGAGATCGACTATCTCGTTTCCCAGAGAAAAGGCTCAATAGCAGCATCAGCCGATGATTAGCAGATCCAGATTATTTAGCACTCAACTGCCTCTATTAAACATTTTTGTCTGACGCTGTAGGCCTCCCCGTGTTATGTAAACGTTGCAGCGACTGAAGCGTCACAGTGCTGGGCGTCGGTTGCACGTAGAACTATTCGCGTGTGCTGGCGTATATAATCACGTGTGTTTGTTTTGCCCACCAGTAGGCACATCACGTCACAATGACGTAGTTCTCGGGGAACTCTGTTGTCTGGCGACGTAAAGCCCCAAGTTGTTATTGTTGTTATTATTATTATTAACATTTTTATCGGTCTCTAAAATAGTTTTTCAAACTTACTGGGGCCTTATCATATCTTTTTCGAGTGATAATAAATTCAATAATGTCGCGCCCAAAAAGCCGCGTATAGGGCTGTTGCACTGAAGTTTGCACAGCGCCATTTCGGGCCCAAACGGCCGCGGATCCCAACAGTAAGGAGTTCCATCAGCGGGTTTTGCATGATGTGTCAAACGGTATGGTGCCAAGGAAGCTACAAAACCTGTAGGAAATCAACAGAAAAAGCGGTGCTTCTTGAAAAGCGCGAACAACTCGAAACCGTGTACTTGAAAGTGCCGCGTCGTCTGCTAATCTGGGGAGTGTTGCATGATTTGGGGCGCTGATGTTGCTGCTCACTCGCGCCACCCGGCCCAGAGCAACAGGCCCATACAGTGGCAAGAAAGGGATACATGGGCGGTAATAAAGTTATGGGAAGACAATTTAGGTGATCCGCGACACAATTGTGAAGTCCACGCTCGTATCGCCGAGGCATTCAGCAATTCCGGAGTGCGCTAAGAGATACACTGATGCGAGATCGCCATTGTCGTGTGATACCGGAGCGATCTCCTTTCTCTTAGGGAGCCTTCAAATATGTAAAGCACCCTTACTTCAAAGGAGTTCAAGCCTGCCCGTGTGTCACGGGTATAGGTGTGTCACGGGTCTGTTTAGTGAAGCAGTGTTAAGCGTTAAATTCAGGTACCGTTGATGTCGGTCCAAATGTTAATCGGCGTTGGTGAAACCGGGCCTTTATCTCCCAAAACAGGTGGTCAGTCCCTTGCACACTCCGTCGCTACCAAGGTGCCGCCGTTGGCAACCACAAGTAGGTTTAATCCAAAGCACACGTCACAAACCGGAGCAGCTGTCCACACTTACAATACGAACTTGCGCTCATTCAATGTACAGGCGTCGCCACCCTTAACCGTAGCGCGGGAGCGCGTGGCCTGCTTGCATGCCAGCGCCGCCTTGCGTCGATGCTGGGGTGGAGGCTCTAGGACCATGGTACACGAGCGCCTCCTCTCGGTTGGTTGAGCTCAGGGGAATCGGCATGGTACGAATGGATCACCTGCTGTGTGTAGTATCACCTTGCGCTCTCGCAAAACAGCCACACCAACTGCGCGTGTGCGTTATCTACCACGCTTTATCTAAACGCCGGTTTGCGGAAGGGCGAGCTTGAGAGGCACAATATTCTGAAATAAGTTTGAGGCATATGCAAACACTGTAGGCTCACCCATGTTTGCTTTGAGCGTTCTGTTCACTGTGATATGTGTTATCACAGAGATTTTTATTTTGTTTTATGGTGCTGAGGAAAGATTTGGTAACGTGTTTGTGTGGATGCAAATACCCCAAAGGCACACTGATATTTTTGCTTGTGTACTGATTTTCTTATCGCTCAAGTGTCTGCAGATAGATAACTGAGTTGGTGATCCGAGCGTGCTTGCCGTGTCCCCGTCGAGAGGGGGCGCTTGTGCACCAGGTCCAGAGTCTCTACCGCTACTCGCCCCAGCATCGAAAGAAAGTCGGCGCTTGCATGCAAGCAGGCCACGCGCTCCCGCGCTACGGTTAAGGGTGGCGACGCCTGTACAAACTGCGCAAGATATCTGACGGTGTGTATTGCGGTTAAGCTGCCCTGCTAATGGGGCCGATGCCGCCTTTAATGCCTGTTGAACGTTCCCACCTTTATTTTAGTTTTTTTCCTTCTTCTAATCTATCTATCTATCTATCTATCGGCGGCCCCGGACCTGAAGCTTATGCCTCGATTCATAATGATTGTTTCTTTCGTCTGTGTACGTATGAAAACTAATTATACTTTCCCAGAACAAAAAGACAAAAAAGGGAGATAGTGCGGATTAATTACGCGAGCGATAATTATGACCGCCGCGAACAGTCTGACGTGGCGGCTGCTTGTACAGAGTAGCGAGGAAAAATGTATATGTTATGAGATTGAGTGGGACGTTTCGCTGCCACCGGCAATCCTCCACCCCATTGCTCGCGTTAATTTGAGATATAAGGATGAGCTGGACCTGATGTCCTGTAATGTCAGGAAAGATTACGAGCCCTCTTAGGACGTGACGTTGGTGGACTAGATTTGACCATGGATCAAGAATTTGTGTCATAATGACAGGGCGAGAGTCAAGCTGATTTAAAGACGCTGGAAGTGTAGTCCTGGGATGCTGGCCGTAGGCCGATGCGTTGGCCGATGTTGGCCTGGCAATGCAAAGGATGTCCCTTACGCAATCCCAACGATCGCGACGCTGAAGAAGAAAACATATATGTATATATGTACGCATGCAACTGACGTTCGCTGAAGGACAAGCACATTATAATGGTGAAAGATAAGATGAAATTCTCGCTCTCGCTGCTCAAATGGACGAAAGCTTTGGCGCCTTTCTGCATCAACGGGATAGATAAGCGGGGTACAGCTTTCGGCACGTTTCGCAGATCTCGGAATTATCGTTATGCTGCTATTATGCTGCTAAATAACAACCGGTGAGGAACTTAGGTATCAATATAGATTGTATTGGAAAATGGAATGCCACGAAAAGTGTTGATGGACCTCGTACATACGTGCCACAAGCGAAATTTAAGGAATATTAAAATCCCGGACATCACCAAATTTTCAAACATATGTGATAATTCCACCTGTACTGCTAGTATCCGCATGAACTTGATTTATTGCACTGTACGGGACTGGGCTACATACTAGATACTAGTATACTAGAATCATCTTGATCTCCTGTTTCTGATCATCTAATCACTTCGTTCGTTTAATAGGAATGACTGCCACGCATAAGGACGTGCTGGACACACCCCACTTTGTATGTTATATATTTTTATGTAAGTTTACATCTACATATTATATCCCATGACGTTTTGATGTTGCGTAAATTCGATGAAAAAAAAGTGAACCTGTCCGCATAATTCAGGGAGGTGCATCGTGTGCTCTCATTGAAAACGTAACGTTACAAATGAAGAAAACAAAGAGGGCGACGCACATTGAAACGCAGAGCCTTCGCTACATTCCGAATTCCTTAGATGAACTCAAAACCTGAAAGCACTTAGAGAAAAGACGTCGGTATACAAATTGATCCGAATTGTTGAGCGGAGAAAATGCGCCGAACGTGACTACGGAGTCACGTCTCTCCAAGTATTATCCGAAGCATTTTCATTTTGATTTCTCTTTACACAAAGATAAGTTCACTTTCTCTAACCACACATCTGCGAAATATTTTAGACAAAAGGAAACACGGTGCAACGTCCTCTGACGAGAAATAGCCGGTAATATTCGCAGACGACGCTAGAAAAGTGGAACAATGGGGGAAAAAAAAAAAGAAGAAGAAGCAAAGCAGAAAGCAATAGAAAAAGTGCTGGAAGCGAATCTAATGTTATTCCTTTATTTTTTTTTGTCGTTGCGCAAAACAAAAAAGACATATAAACGAGAAGGAAAGGCACGAAACAGAATCGTGGTTTTGAGAGCGGTGAGGAGGATGAACAAAAACATGGTTCCGCTTTTGGAGGAGAAAAAGGAGAGTGGTTGGAGGCCGACGCGCTATTTCCGTGCGGGACGTTTCACATTTTCCTCGCTGTCTTTTACTTGCTGTCCTGTCGTCTGCTTCCATTCTGGACCCGCGTGCATGGCATGTCAGCGTCGGTCCTGCGGGCCTCGTGAATGGTGTATTCCTCATTCCTTTCTCTTGTCTTTCTCGCGACGACGGAGTGCGTAGGACGAGTGCTTCCACATTCTGTTTAATGGGGAGTGCCGAAAACAAATAAGCGAAAAGCACAGACGCCCTACTTCTTCGTTGTGTCTCAGCTGAGGATTGTTTTTACTTATAGCCTTTATGTGGACCTGTTATAGCAGTACGTGCTACGATAATTACGGTAACTACGGTAAATTCGTGGCTTTTAAACCGCACGATAACTGTGATCTTGGGCGACGCCGCAGCGGTCGGCCTGTGGATACAGGGTGTCGAATCGAAACGCTTTTCGTTCCGGTATTCGTTTCGGTTCAAAGAAAAAAGTTCAGTTACGGTTCAATTCCGGAGAACCGGTTCAGTTTCACATGCTGTAAGGAGAATTGACTGCTGCGAAAATAACCCCGTTTATTCTCTCCAAGATGACAGACAGAGAGAAAAAAGAGCGGTGTGACAAGGTCCCAAGGCTTATTTAGTGACTCTAGTCCCACCAAGTGACTAAGAGAAAAACAACGAACCCGTCTTGCGCTCTGGCACCTTGTTGTGATGTGAGGTTCGTGCAGTGATTTCCCCAGACATTCACTGCTGGGGGGGGGCGAGCTTTCAAGGGGGAGGGGGGTATGCTTGGTGAAGGTTCCACTTACGGAATGTTTCTTAGACACGGACAGGAATCGTGGCACAATGATCACATACCTGCACAGCTTTCCCGTTTTATTTGTACATGTTATTACGTTAGAACACAGTACATTAGAATACAGATTCATTATGAACGGCATTTCAACATTAAGATGCATAATCACACGACCGAAAAAGACAAAAGACTGGTATCTTGTCTCACGAAGCTCAATGAATACCTGGCAACCAACGGTGAAAACCTTAGACGAAAAAAGCAGAATACCTCGCTCGATTGAGTTGGGCGCAAATGGTTCTTGATGATCCACATTGAGTTTGCATGCTCGCACGCATTTTTGCTCGTATATGCGCGCAATTTATGCATTTAACAGTCACTTTCAAATGATTTTGGACAAATGCATGGTACGATCATCTGCATGACTGCAGTCCTACAGCCCAAGTTTGAGAGTACAGGACGTAATTCGCTGCGTCGGACTCTCTACCAGAACATGTTCGTGGCCGAGCTGGGGTCACCTGAGAAATCTCAGGGGGGGGGGGGAGTGTTGCAAAAATGCAAGGAGGGTGTAGCCCCCCCCCCCCTGGGGGGGTGTAGGGAAATCCCTAGGTTCGTGCACAAATAACTACAATGTAGTTGACCTAAGTAACAGAAAGTCGTCGAGTATTTCTGGGGAAAGAGGGGGACCAATTTCGGACCTTGTTACATAAACACCGATGGAAAGCATGTATTGTTAACTTGAGCTGTTGCTATATGCTCTTATGGTCCATGTAGGTCACTTTTCTACTTAAACAGAAAATCGAGAACACTTTTTTCTTCGGAGTATTAAACAAAAATACGGTTTTCGTTCCCTTCCGGCTTCCCCAAAGTAACGTTTGCTTTCAGGTTTTTTTTTTCTGTTTCGGTTTTTGATTCGCTCCGGAACCCTGTGTGAGGATATAAGTGGTTGTACCACTTCGAAAAAAAAAAAAAGATATATATATATATATATATATATATCTTATTGACATTATTATTGCGTTTACATACGCACAGGAGAGAGAGAAAGCGTTTCTCTATACATATGTTGTAGTTGGAAAGATAGACACCATCGGAAGGAACCTGGGCGTCAGGTTTTGACGTCAAAGGGGCGAGGTCGCGGCCACTCTCATTGGTTCTGGAAGCACGTAACCTCGCCCACGGTTGCCTACCACTACGTAGAAGCAAAACGAAATAACGTAGTCATAAGGGCCAGCCAATCACGACCGTGCTTCGGCGACCGATAGCTATGGGCACGAGCCGTTATCAGCCGCAGGGGAAGCCACTGGTATCCACAAAAATCCTGTGTTTAAAAATCGTCTGCGGCGATTGGCTGACTTTATATGTCTACGTGCGAAGGAGTGAGAGGAGGCATTAAGCAGGCCTTCTGTATCGTGGTGGTATTGCCATATCCCACCACAAAGGGAAGCTGGTTATGGGGGACAGCCGTGTAACGTCCCTCCTAGTTTTCCGGTTTCGATTTTACAGTTGTCTACATTACATAGAGAGGTGTGATCATAGGGCGTCGAGGCGAGACGAGGTGCCCCCCAATGTGGCGTGTGCAGAGCCTCGTCATTGGCTTCCTCAGGTGACGTCACCCTTACAGGGCTCCAACAAAGCTCAAACTCAACCTCCGTTCTTACGTCCCTTGCCCCTTGGGGCGGATCCAGACCCCCGGTTTGGGGGAGGGCGGTTTCTTTGTCTGAGCGCGTAGTGGAGGAGGGGAGGGAAGGAAAACCAAGGTATAATCTGACGTTTTTTTTTGGGGGGGGGGCGTTGCTCAACCGCCCCCCCCCCCCTTGGATCCGCCACTGGTTACCCCACGGTTTTCTCTGCTCTCGAATACCCGTAGGGCGTCATCTTACGCAATGTATGCGTCTGCCCGCTGACATTTCTGTGGGGCCTAGCGATTTTCAAATCCACGCGTGTATGGAACGGTCTGGTTTGGTTGTTGCCCAAAATCTGCCTGCTTGGACTTGAGCGATCAGCACCGTCAGCCGCAGAAGCATCCGATTACACGATATAATATTGTATCCAACAATACAACGAATCATTCTAGATTTCATTTGCGTGATTTGACAACGTTCATATAACGTGGCTCGTCGTATTGTCATTATTGCGGTGATCATGGCGATAGTGGGAAGAATTAAAAAAAAGGGGGTGCAAGTCGCGACAGGGTAGGACTGGCCACCCCAGCACCGAGCTATTGGGGTGACTATACTAAACTTCCAAAGTGTGTGTATTGAATCAATATGAGAAAAGCGAGCGCTCCACACGTACACTGCAGCTCCTGAATATGCAGGTTGGAATGTGGGATTCGCCGAACACCATACTTCGTTCATCGAGGACCCCACTCCCGGGATTCTTCTGCGACACATCTTTTTCTTGCCTTTTTTCAGATTTTACTGCGGCGCGCCAATGCAAAATAGATACGGGTTGCTTTCTCGAAAACTCTATTTTGGGGCTGCGCTTATCGGCGTAGACAGCTTGAAAGTAGCGTGGCAAGGGACGTAGAATGGCAGTCTGGAATCCTCCGGTGCGCGCATTTCCGGCGAGGAGGGGAGACGGCGGCACAACGGGCGTGCGGACGTTACTCTGGTAAGCATGCTGCCCCGAAGAAACAGTTGATTACATAATTTTGAGACATGCCAGTATGAGGCCTTCCCGTCAGGAACAGAACTGTGGACAGGTTTCGCTAATAAGATGCTGGCATCGGGGGGTGTGGGGGCGGGGGCGGTATATTGACTAGAAGAATGAAAAAAGGGAGGAAATGTCAGCCAAACGGTGTGTCGGCTTGCTATTCCGAAAAAAGAATGAAAGAGAAGAATTGGGAAATAAAGGCTAAACTAACAAAAGGTGACAACAGGATGAGATAGATTAAAGACAAATAAGGTTTAAAAAAGAAAGATGACGATAATCGATGTGTGTGTGAGGGTGTGTGTGTGAGTGTGCGGACATCGCTTGTGGTATGCGTTAAGGCATTCCAATCTGGTGATCTCTAGCACGACACGAAACATCCTACAACGCCATCGATAAAACCAAGGTAACGAAGCAGGTCAACAAAACCCGGACCCAATTCTAACAGCACTACTAGAACTTTGCAGAAGAAAATCTCGGGATTAACACGAGAGTCCCACGGGGAAGCTGCGTAAAGAAAAATGCAGGACGGAATGAAAACTAACGAAAGGATAGTATTAATAATTGAGCGTTTACGTCGCGAGACAACTGAGATCATGAGCGACGCCACAGCGGTTGGTCTGTGGATTGCTTTTGCCCACCTGAGGGTTCTTTAACGTGCGATGAAAGCTCGTCACACGGCACCCCGTATTTAACGTCCCTCGCGGAAGACGGCGTGTCTAAGCAACTTGTACCCTGCCACCAAGTTGCTGGCGTCCTCGGCCGGGTTCGAACCCGCGATCTCGGGATCAGAAGGCGAACATGCTATCGAAAAGAGCACAGTATACGAGAAAGTTCTATGGTTAATGATCCTGCCAGACCCTTTCCTAGAACGCAGCTCGTACAATGAGGTTCCGTGAAGTAGTAGTTGGGTGGATGGAGCAGCCGCTCACTATAGTGATAGCTTCAAAGTCATGCTGAACACTGGATGGGTTCGAATTCCACTGAGGTTCTCTCTGGGTTTCCGCCATACTCTCCGGCCGGATGTCGGCACAGGTCGCCCTAAAATCTGCCCTTAGGACGCACACTAATCCCCCACTCTCCGATCTCGTTCCGGGCGTCCTCTCTAGCTCTGTCCACCTCTGTACGCCCCCTCACAGCTACAAGTAGTTTCATCAAATCCTAATTTAAAGGATCTCACCTCAGTTTACATCAATTTACCTCAAAACCTTCTCAAGTTATCGTAACATTATTTTTCTGCCAGATAGAGGTAACGTATGTCAGATTTATCCTATCCCATTACAAAATACATTCACCCAATTCCTTTTCTTCTCTTTCTTCTTTTTTCTTTTTCTTCTTTTTTTTGTGGAATAGCAAGCCGACTCCGATCTGGCAGACCTTTCCTTTCATGTTTTCTTAATAAGCATATATCCCCCCCCCCACACACACACTAAAATTATAATAGCTAAAAAATTGTAAGAACGGTCGTTTCGAGAAGCGGAAATGGTCAGTCGCGCTTCGCAAATTTAATACAAGAGTTGGCTGAAAAAAAGAATGACCCGCCTTTTCCTGTTTCCTTCTCACTTTCGTTACAGATCACCCTGGCATTGTAACATTGCTGGCAGAACCATTCAAAAGGAATATGGAGGGCCAGGTTCATGTCGTGCCTTCCCAATCTGCTAAATCCGAACTCGCTGAATGCATTGTAGGACTAGAGACAGCCTTACTCCTTTGACCTGGAAACGTTCTGTAACAAATGGCCGAATGACCTACATGTCCATTCCTAATTCGCCGAATCTACCTCACTACCGTGGTTTAGTTTGTAAAGGCCAGTTCCTACATATAGCACTTTGCTACATAGCGCTAGAAAATTGCCCTATATTTTCCTCCTCGCAATGCTACGAACCGCTATAAAACCGCTCTTGTCGATGTAGAGCCCCGGTCAACTTTTCTAGCGCTATATTGAGCGGTGAGTCTGCGTTAACCAATCGTGAGCGTCTTTCAGCCGTGACGTCGCGGAAGCTGGGGTTTGTTTTGCTTCCGATCACTCGAAGCAGCAAGGCGGGAATGCGACGACGACGACGACGACGACGACGACGTGAAAATGGCCACGAGTTTCATTTGCCAATAAGCAATCAGGGTAGCACCGGTGCATCACGTCGCAATGAGATAACCCCTGACCCCAGCAGGATAGCGCTATGTGCTCGGTTGTATGTGAGAACGGCAGGCGGAGAAACAGCGCAAGATTTTGAGGGCTATTTTCTAGCGCTAAAAAGCGAAGCGCTGTATGTTTGAACTCGCCTTAAGATAATTGCCTTTCACATTAAAACTCTGAATTGAACCGGTTTCGCTGACTGGGTGTTTTTCCTGGGTTCTCCTCAGACGTCGGTAAGATTCCCTATGAAGGTGACCAAGGGCGCACCGTCCTCCAAGAGCAACATGCCTTCCGCCGCATGCAGAACAATCGGTAAAAACACGCCGCTAAACAACCAATTTGCCGATTCGATTGTTGGTGGGTCGTTGTGTTCTTCCTACGTTTATCTGTCATGGAGTGATTTCCTTTACACTCAATGCGCCTAAGATGTAATTCGTCAATACGCGATTATAGAGGCTTTGAAGTCCTGCTTATAGCTAGCCACAACATTGCGATAGGACATCTCACGACAGTGACGTAGAGCTTACGACTTCTAAGTGTATAGACCAATAGGAGTCGTAATAAAATAGCGGGTTTAAAAACAGCACCTAAAAATGTATGGTACTCTAATTAATTAAGTAGTATTTATTTTAATTAAATAAAAATACCTAAACTAAGTGTCCACATTGCAAGAAATTTTTTCGCACTCTTAATGTACAAATTACAAAAGATCACTCATATTGTTAATGAAAGAATAGCGAAAAAACAAGCGAGTTCATCGCGATGATTCAATACGAAAAATCCTGAGGACAGCGAACGTAGAAAGATCACACGCAAACAATAAACATGTCTGAGAAGTTTAATACAGAGACGACTCTTTCAGACTTTACGACTGTGTTACTCTTGCTCTGGATACGTTTTTCGTCTCAATATAAACTCCTCAGCTGTGTTTCCGAATTTGTTTATGTTTGCCTTTGCTACGTCTTGGGGGTATTTCATCATAAATATTGTTACAGATATTGTGATTGATATACGTAGAACAGTAACAGTTGTTTTATCACTCCTTAGGCGGCGGGTTGGAGCGTGCCATGCGAATGTGTCATCTATTCAGGATATTTAATGTAACAAAGTACATTGTAGTACAATTTCAATACAATGTAACACAAATAGAATACAAGAAATGCTTACGTGACACGCTTCAAACAAGCAAAACAGCACGCAGTATTAATCGTGTACGAAGAACCGTGGAAGGGGAAACCAGCAAAAGAGGACACAACTCAGGAAAGCCAGTGGCAATACAAGGAGAGACAGCCCGGTAAACAGCAGTGCAGCGCGTCGACCACCATCGGAGGAACTCTATTTCACCAATTGTGCATGCCATCTGTGTCGCAGTGTGCCACGTGCATGTATCATCTTTCAACACCATTTATAGTTCTCCCGCTATAGTCCCCAAATGATGATTCAGCATGAGCCATTGGGCATTCCGTCATCTTGTAAGATGTCCGCTGTCGCAGCTTTCCTATTTAATGGCTTAGTCAGGCGGCAGACATAAGGCTGTTAGCTGAACGGCCGTAACTTCAGCTGCAGTGCAACCATCGTTTCCCTGCCCTGGTTTGATGAGAATGGGGGGCGTACACCTTTTATGTGACAATTATGTAGTAACATAATTGCTAAACATCAGGTAAACAGCGGGGATCAGCCGAGGCAGGCCACAGACGTGGACGAGACAAACACACCAGTTCTTTTTTTTTTCATCCGAGCTGTCCCGGCACCTTTTGTTTGGTTGCCACATGGTGATCGACAACGCCGGTTAGGTTTGCCCCCGCCGACATCTAAGGCATATCACCGTACGGTGTACAGCTCATCATTCGGCATCTCTGCAGAGTCCCAATTTCCGGCTCTGAATCTGGCGACATGTGGTCATATTCCGCAGGCACTTCGAAGTCTTCCATTATTCACCACTTGACAGGGATGAAGAAACGAAAAAAAAAAAGCAAAATCGGGGAGACATTGATAGAAGCAAATTCTGACATTGATAGAAGCGCGGTCTCCCCTTTGAACCGTAATGACATCACCCATGACGTTTTCTCCTCCTCCTTCATGTTTGACACTGTGTCGTGGCGATGTTCGTGTTGGTTCTTTGTTATGAAAGATATCGTGTACAGAGAACATTTGTGCGCTAATCATCAAGTTAAGTTAGCTGCTTTCACAAGGCGTTAGGAACTGATTTTTTTTTACATGGCATTCTGCGCTCCTTTAAATGCTGTGTCTGGTTTGGTAGTTCGTTGAGGCACTGCAATTCACGTTACTACTGTAAACCTATTTTTGTTCGCGAAGTAACAATTTTCGCGAATTTCGTGACCGCTAAAAAATCGCAAAAAACTGTACTCGCGAACACAGCTTGACGTTTATCCCGCGAAAGGAAACAGCCCTGGATGCGCGAAATTAAATACTCGCGAATAACTTCGCAAATGTCTGAATGCACGGTTCGCGAAAATTAATACATCGCGAATAAAAATACGTTTACAGTATATAACATGTCGTTCGCCTGACCCACTGCCTATATTATTGCACGGCGGTAAGCTCCTCGAAGCCGTGCTGGTATGATCACGGGTTCCCTCGCATAACACCAGTCGAGAAGCACTGACGTATAGGATTGCCTGAAACCCTGGTCAAACTTCTCGTGAGCCACCAATCATTCTTTGTCCAATCACGTTCGCCGGGGGATTACGTTACTTTAGTATACTTGTTCTCTGTTATGCGTAATATAAACGTTACGTGACTTTGTTACACCTCGCGCCTAGCTTGAATCTGAAATCTTAGCGTCTCGTACCGGAGGTAGATAGGTTAAAAAAGTACACGCAGTTGTTCTTGGATTTCTTCATTTTGGGTACTTACGGGCACATCTTTCTAGTGATTTTCAATCAACTTTCAATTTCCCTTGCAGATGTCGTCACGTTGTGAGCGATGAAAAAGTGAATGACACAGGAAACGCGATATTTTCTAATCCTCTGAGCGCTCTAGAACACTTTCGGAGGCCACACCGGAAAATCTAGCCTCATTAGGCTGTATAGAAATAACAGACCAAGACACATTTCACGCAAACTGAACAATTTCCCGTCGCGGTACACGATTTTAAAAATGTATGGGGAATCCCTTAGAGGCTGAGGAGCGTCGCGCCCCCTCAATGCATCAAGCAATCTATTGTGAGCGACCCATTTGCCCTTTGAGTTTCCTGAATAAATACCATTTGAAACACCTCGTTGGCAGCTGTTCATATTAAAAGAACGATCGAGAGATACACACAGGCACGTACTTTCAAACAAGGGATATGCTCTTCTGTCACATGGTACGGGCACGCCACAGGCGTTTGTCAGTGAGTCAGATCTGACTTGACCTTCTGGAATCTTCCCGAATCTGACTCACTGACAAGCGCCTGTGGCGTGCCCGTACCGATTATGACGTCATGTACGAAACCTATTTAAGTAATGTGTAACCAGCTACGCATCTTTTGTCCTGACGAAGACAGTGCCACTGTCGAAACGTCGACCCCTTGCCCATTTTACTTTTTAACGTCTCCCTATGTAATAAACTAGTGTTTGTAACTTCCCTAAAATCTGTTTCCGCGTTTTTATTTCGAACTTATATATATATATATATATATATATATAGGGAAAAAGACACCAGAGAGTGAAGTAGGGAGTGGGGGAATGTATTTATTAAACTGTCATTAAAACTAAGGGTCTGGGGAAGTCTACGTTTCGGCGGAGGCTCCGCCTTCCTCGCCTTCCCTACTTCAGTCTCTGGTGTCTTTTTTCCCTGTCTATATACAACATCCTGGTCGTTCGAACCTCCATTTTGTAGCGTATGTATATATGTATATATAGGCTACAAGAAACTTGGGAAGCCGTATAAGGATGAGAAACAGTTGCTACTTTTATTACATTAATAATTAAGGGGGTACTAGAAATAGACTTACAGTGAGGGGCCGACGTTTCGGCAGTCAGCGCTGCCTTCAACAGGACTAAACTTGGAAATAGGTAACAAGGGCTTATATACAAGGGAAAGGAGGAAAATGGGAGGGGAACAGTACACGTGGAGCGGCGTTGGTGATGTTGCAAGAGCATTGTTGCTGGTCGTCCATTGAGCACTTGCAGGGGCGTTGGCTGTCTTCGAGGAGAGTTCTCCTTGGTCGTCCGATAAACCTGAAACGATAAAAAGAGAGACGGCAGAAAGAACGAAAGAGGGTCGGGGGACTTGGTCTATGAGTAAGGATGCGAACTGTAGACAATACGCCGGAGTCCTCGTTTATCGTGAACTGGAATTTGTGGATTAGGAATGATTCATACTGTTGTCTGCTACGGTCTGAGGGGAAACCAGACTGTAAGATGTACACGCGGATGTTCTTGAATGAGTGGCCGGTTTGATTGAAATGACGCCACACAGGGAGATTTTTTTTTTGTAATATCGGATCTGTGATTATTAAAACGAATTCGGAATGATGTTGTAGTTTGGCCAACATATTGTGCTTTGCATGTGTTGCATTCCAATAGATATATTACGTTGGATGAGTTGCAGTCGGAAGCACTTTTGATTTTTACTTGGAAGTTGCTGTTTGTGCTTCGTACCCTGTTTGCAGTCTGCATTACAGTGCAAATTTGACATCTTCGTCCGTTGCTTGGGTGGCAGCCTTCGGCTGTAGGAGGTGGCTTATTGACTTTTGCGCTGACTAGGTGGTCTTGTAGATACCTTGCACGACGATATGCTATGCGAGGCGGTTCTGGGAATATTTCTCCAAGGCGCTCCGACTGTGTTAAAATTGAGTGATGACGTTTCAATATGTTTTTAAGGTTAGGGACCTTATATCCATACATACATACATATATATATATATATATATACATATATATATAAAGAGGGAAAAAAGCCATTAAAGAAATAAGTAAATGACTCTAGACATGTTTGAAATTCAAACTTACAGATTAAGATGGCTTCTATGGCTGCACGTAGAGAAACAACTACTCATGGAACGATGCGACAGCACCAGTGTCACCACCAGCACCACGTGTCCTCTGGTGCTGTCGCATTGTTCCATGAGTATCTGTTTCTCTGCGTGCAGCCATAAAAGCCATCTTAATCTGTAAGTTTGAATTTCAAACACGTCTAGCATCATTTTCTTATTTTTCTAATGGCTTTCCCCCCCCCCCCCTCTTTATAATTCACTGGCTTGCACTGTGGCATTGAGGAGTGCTCAGTCACCCTCCCAGGTGTATATCGCTCGCTGAGTGACCCCTGGTTTGCCAATCCCGAACGATGCGCAGCTACCCAGGGCCGACGAGCCGCAAACTCGGCGAAACACGTGTCCTCCGGTGCTGTCGCATCGTTCAATGAGTATCTGTTTCTCGACGTGCAGCCATAGAAGCCATTTTAATCTGTAAGTTTGAATTTCAAACACGTCTAGCATCATTTTCTTATTTTTCTAATGGCTTTCCCCCCCTCTTTATAATTCACTGGCTTGCACTGTGGCATTGAGGAGTGCTCAGTCACCCTCCCAGGTGTATATCGCTCGCTGAGTGACCCCTGGTTTGCCAATCCCGAACGATGCGCAGCTACCCAGGGCCGACGAGCCGCAAACTCGGCGAAACACGTGTCCTCCGGTGCGGTCGCATCGTTCAATGAGTATCTGTTTCTCGACGTGCAGCCATAGAAGCCATTTTAATCTGTAAGTTTGAATTTCAAACACGTCTAGCATCATTTTCTTATTTTTCTAATGGCTTTTCCCCCCTCTTTATAATTCACTGGCTTGCACTGTGGCATTGAGGAGTGCTCAGTCACACTCCCAGGTGTATATCGCTCGCTGAGTGACCCCTGGTTTGCCAATCCCGAACGATGCGCAGCTACCCAGGGCCGACGGGCCGCAAACTCGGCGAAACACGTGTCCTCTGGTGCGGTCGCATCGTTCAATGAGTATCTGTTTCTCGACGTGCAGCCATAGAAGCCATTTTAATCTGTAAGTTTGAATTTCAAACACGTCTAGCATCATTTTCTTATTTTTCTAATGGCTTTTCCCCCTCTTTATAATTCACTGGCTTGCACTGTGGCATTGAGGAGTGCTCAGTCACCCTCCCAGGTGTATATCGCTCGCTGAGTGACCCCTGGTTTGCCAATCCCGAACGATGCGCAGCTACCCAGGGCCGACGAGCCGCAAACTCGGCGAAACACGTGTCCTCTGGTGCTGTCGCATCGTTCAATGAGTATCTGTTTCTCGACGTGCAGCCATAGAAGGCATTTTAATCTGTAAGTTTGAATTTCAAACACGCCTAGCATCATTTTCTTATTTTTCTAATGGCTTTTGCCCCCTCTTTATAATTCACTGGCTTGCACTGTGGCATTGAGGAGTGCTCAGTCACCCTCCCAGGTGTATATCGCTCGCTGAGTGACCCCTGGTTTGCCAATCCCGAACGATGCGCAGCTACCCAGGGCCGACGAGCCGCACACACGGCGAAACACGTGTCCTCTGGTGCTGTCGCATTGTTCAATGAGTATCTGTTTCTCTACGTGCAGCCATAGAAGCCATTTTAATCTGTAAGCTTGAATTTCAAACACGTCTAGCATCATTTTCTTATTTTTCTAATGGCTTTTCCCCCCTCTTTATAATTCACTGGCTTGCACTGTGGCATTGAGGAGTGCTCAGTCACCCTCCCAGGTGTATATCGCTCGCTGAGTGACCCCTGGTTTGCCAATCCCGAACGATGCGCAGCTACCCAGGGCCGACGAGCCGCACACACGGCGAAACACGTGTCCTCTGGTGCTGTCGCATTGTTCAATGAGTATCTGTTTCTCTACGTGCTGCCATAGAAGCCATTTTAATCTGTAAGCTTGAATTTCAAACACGTCTAGCATCATTTTCTTATTTTTCTAATGGCTTTTCCCCCCTCTTTATAATTCACTGGCTTGCACTGTGGCATTGAGGAGTGCTCAGTCACCCTCCCAGGTGTATATCGCTCGCTGAGTGACCCCTGGTTTGCCAATCCCGAACGATGCGCAGCTACCCAGGGCCGACGAGCCGCAAACACGGCGAAACACGTGTCCTCTGGTGCTGTCGCATCGTTCAATGAGTATCTGTTTCTCTACGTGCAGCCATAGAAGCCATTTTAATCTGTAAGTTTGAATTTCAAACACGTCTAGCATCATTTTCTTATTTTTCTAATGGCTTTCCCCCTCTCTTTATATATATATATATATCTTGAAAAGTTGGAGTTGGATCGGACGGCTACGTAATTATAGTTGGAATATATTCGGCCTGTCTGTCCTAGCAGCCATCGTAAAATAATATCTTGAAAAGTTGGAGTTGGATCGGACGGCTACGTAATTATAGTTGGTCTGTCCTAGCAGCCATCGTAGAATAATATCTTGAAAAGTTGGAGTTGGATCGGACGGCTACGTAATTATAGTTGTCTGTCCTAGCAGCCATCGTAGAATAAACACATGCCGGGCCCAATACGTGGGTCAGACAAAAACTTCTTTCCGAATTAGATTCAACAATCACCGATCGGATGTTACCAAGAAACCTAACCTTCCAGTCTCACGCCATTTCAAACAACCAGAACATTCAATCAACGAAGCCTCAGTTTTTATTCTCCAATCGAAATTTGCCTCCGACCGCTCCCGGGAACAACGGGAATCTGACCTAATTTACAAATTCCGGTCGGCCATTAACGAGGACCCTGGCATGCTGTCAACAATAAGAAGTTTAACAACCTAGATAAGACCCTGTTGCCTTTTCTCGTTTCAGCCAGATCAAAATCCCCACTGACCCACAAGGACGATGATCCCACTCCTGGACCTGACACAAAAGCGCCCTGGAATTTCCCCAATTGACAACCGCCAGGTGGCGGGAATTTCCCCCAACCGACCACTTTATTCTCAAGCTCCTTATCAGCCTCGTGGCCACATTTAGCTCTTTTGTCCCGAAGAAGGCGGAGCTTCCGCCGTAACGTAGACATCCTCCCTAACTTTTACAATTTTTAAGTTTTAATAAACCCCTTTTTTGTTACTTCCCCTACTTTCGTCTTCTGTCTCCCATTTATTTCAACTATATATATATATATATATATATATATATATATATGTTTGTAACTCAAACGTCGCCATGCCAGTACTGGACAGCTGTTTCGGCCTTGTTGGGCCTCATCAACAGTACGCAGGCAGGCAACGTTTGAGTGGATGGCGTCAGAAGGATCTTCATTCTTCTTCTTCGTCAGAACCTTCTGACGCCATCCACTCAAACGTTGCCTGCCTGCGTACTGTTGATGAGGCCCAACAAGGCCGAAACAGCTGTCCAGTACTGGCATGGCGACGTTTGAGTTACAAACATATGCTATACGTGCAGCCAAAGAGCTCCGGCTATTTTTTTCATTATATATATATATATATATAGCTGAAATGAAAATTGAAACACAGACTACGAAGGTACGGGAAGTAAGAAAAAAGGAATAATTTATTTACATTTAAAATACTTGGAATGCTAAAAGGGTTGTCTACGTTACGGCGGAAGCTCCGCCTTCGTCAGGACAAAAATATGTCGGTGATACACAGAGCTTATAAAGGCTTGCATAGTGACGTCATGGGGAAAGGGAAAACCCCGCCACCTGGCGGTTGTCAATGGGTCACGTTCGAGAATGTTGACTTGTCAGGTTCAAGTGTGATGTCATCGTCATTGGGGGAGTGGCTTTGTCCAGGTTGCGCCACCCATCCGGCTGAAAAGGAATTGGAAAAAAGTGCCTTATCTACGAGGTTAGACTTCTTATTGTTGATAGCATGCCGGGGTCTTCGTTAATGGTCGATTGGAATTTGTAGATTAGGTAGGATTCGCGTTGCTCTCGGAAGCGGTCAGAGTTGAAGTTTGACTGGAGAATAAAGATTGATACATCGTTAACAGAATGACCTGGCTGCTTGAAATGGCGGGAAACTGGAAGATTAGGTTTTTTGGTGACATCCGATCGGTGGTTGTTGAATCTGACTCCGAAAGAAGTGTTTGTCTGACCCACATATTGTGCTTGACATGCGTTACATTGGATTGCATAGATGACGTTCGAGGAATTGCAGTCTAGGTCTGCAATGATCTTGGCGGTAAAATTAGAGTTTGTGCTTTTGACTTCCTGCGTGGTCTGCATTAGTTTGCAAATCTGACAACGTCGGCCATTACATGGGTGACAACCAATCGAAGGGTTTATCGTACTGTTTACTTTAGAGCGGACTAAGTTATCCTGCAGATTACGTGTACGTCTGTAAGCGACACGTGGTGGTTCGGGAAAAATTTCCTTAGTGCGTTCGGACTGGAGGAGGATACTATGGTGGCGATTAAGTATGCTGTTAATGTTTGGGATAGTTCCGGTGAATGTTACAGTTAAGTTTACCGAATTGGTTTTCGAGTTTTTTTTTTTTTTTTTTTTGAAACAAGCTAATGCGATCTACTTTGCGAGCCCTGTTGAGAGCATCTTTCACCAGGTTCAGTGGATATTGACGATCAACGAAAGTTTGTTACAGCTGTTCTAAATTTTTTCCAAATCGCCATCATTTGAGCATATTTTCCTGTATCTAAGGCCTTGACTATAGGGGATGGCCAGTTTCGTGTGCCGCGGATGGCAGCTTTGAAATGATAAGTATTGTTGAGAATCGGTTGGCTATCTTGTAAGTTACGTGTACGTCTGTAAGCGACACGTAACTTACAAGATAGCTTGGTCCGCTCTAAAGTAGGCGAACCCACTAGCCCTCCGGCGGGCTGTCATCCATGTAATGGCAGGAGATGCCAGATTTGCAAGTTAATGCAGACCGCACAAACGGTCAGAAGTACGAATTCCAACTTTACCGTCAAGATCAACGCAGACGTAGACTGTAACTCATGCAACGTTATCTATGTAATCCAATGCAACACATGCCGGACCCAATACGTGGGTCAGACAAAAACTTCTTTCCGAATTAGATTCAACAATCACCGATCGGATGTTACGAAGAAACCTGATCTTCCAGTCTCACGCCATTTCAAACAACCAGAACATTCAACCAACGAAGCTTCAGTTTTTATTCTCCAGTCGAACTTTATCTCCGATCGCTCCCGGGAACAACGGGAATCTTACCTAATTTACAAATTCCGATCGGCCATTAACGAGGACCCTGGCAGGCTGTCAACAATAAGAAGTTTAACAACCTAGATAAGACCCTGTTGCCTTTTCTCGTTTCAGCGAGATCAAAATCCCCACTGACCCACAAGGACGATGACCCCACTCCTGGACCTGACACAAAAGCGCTCTGGAATTTCCCCAATTGACAACCGCCAGGTGGCTGGAATTTCCCCCAACCGACCACGTCATTCTCAAGCCCCTTATCAGCCTCGTGGCCGTAACGTAGACATCCTCCCTAACTTTTATAATTTTTAAGTTGTAATAAACCCCTTTTTTGTTACTTCCCCTACTTTCGTCTTCTGTCTCCCATTTATTTCAACTATAATTACGTAGCCGTCCGATCCAACTCCAACTTTTCAAGATAGAGGTAGTGTCACTTCCTATAAAGGTAGTGTCACTTCCCTGCACAGAGCTGACGAGCTCCAACTAGTGCGAAACACGGTGCACGATCAAATTATAAACATATGCTCAACGCGCAGCCACAGAGCTTCGGCTATTTTTCATTTGTGTGTCTATATATATGTATCTTCATTTGCGATGGAAGGGTGCTGTAGCGTTTAACATTCAGGTACCTAAACGCATCATCACACTTACTACGTAGGCTGACCTTTTCTGAGGCCTTAGAACTAGCCGTTAAGACACTGAAATATGCACGTAAAGGGAATAGGTACGAACACCGTCAAGAACGTATAAGGATTTACAGCAGTCCATATATAACAATAGTGGGCTATTTGACGAACAAAAAAAAAGAAGAAAAAGAAAAGTGATGTGGGCTGTGGCTTCGCGGCGGTATTTGCATATAAGTTTGCCCAGAGCACACGAAGCGGGAAAACAGCACGACCGCTCAAGTGGGCCAAGGTTTTCGCAGAACAGGAATGGAAAGGAGAGCTCCTGGTTCGACGCGCAGTTTAATCGCGCTATTGGTGCACGTGTGCGAGGTTCAGGGATTAGCCCGGCATAAATTAGCTTACGAAACCGTATAATAAAGCTCGAGATTTAGCGGGCGAACAGTCGGTTAGCGTGGGAGTCCTATTGCACAGGTTAGGTGGGCTAGTAGGAAGTGCCGACAATCCTTCTCGCAGAGAGAAAGGTTTTGCCTTTGTTTCGTTTAGCGCAAAGTCACGCGTAGGTGGATCAGGCCGTATGCACCGAGGGGATACCAGAAACTGACGGTTCTATTGTCCACAAGTTAGATTCGCTCCTTTCGACGCTCCAAAGGCATATTGAATGCACCGAGTAACGAAACCAAAAAATATCGCCCCAGGTAAAACAGTATCCCGTGTCTTCCGTATCCTATACCTAATCCTCATCCTACAGAATCCTAATTTATGCCATTGCAATGTGCGCGTGTCCCGAAAGAGTGTCTCTTGACACGGAAGTAATTAATTTCTGGTTTTGAGTAGCGTGGCACCATAATGAGCCTAATCTGCAAGGCGTCTGGCAACACTGGTCTTCGAAAGCCGATTTCCCTCTCCTTGGCATAGTTGCTTTCAGTTTTGCCTTCCAACGTGAAGGGGATAGCACAGACACGCCTTCTTGCTAGGAGACAAACGGCATAGCTCACCGTGACGTCACCTATTCGTGGAGAATCGCAAACTTTGAAGCCTTGCGGGTCACTTTGAAAATTCACGGAAGCGCGCAATGCTCACTGACTGAGTTGATACGTTACGTATTGAGTCATTGAATGTCGTTGATTCATATTACGAAATAAAATAAGTATCATGTCCTTGGTCCATTAATAGAATAATGTGTTGTCAATTTTCTGGTAGTGACGCCCACTGACTGACGGACATGAATAGACCCAAAGAGACTGCAGCGTAGCATGATAAGCATGACGTTACAAAGAGCTGTTGTTCACCATTACCATTGTCTCCGAACATTTAAAGGAGCACTGTAGTGACCCACAATTTTTTCTTTTTTCTTTTTAGTTTTTCGCTGGGATGCGTTCTGCCACGAATAAAATGAGCTCCAGCGAAAGAACGACTTGCGCGAGTGACCTACAGAGCGCGCGCGAGGCGTCTGTTCCGCGCACCTTTCAAAAATCCTTTCTTGTCAAAAGAGCTCATCGCAGAACGAGGAGACGTCGTGACGTAGTATGATCCCGAGGCACGTGACTCGTGACGCACAGCGGCACAGCTCAACCATGTGTAAGCGGCGCTTGAGTTGAGAAGAAGGAAACAATGAAGAAGAAAAAAGAAAGCCACGGGGACCGTGTCACGCGTGAATCGTGTCGGCCGTCCGCGACTACTCTCTCCGACTGTTTTTTTTTCTTTTTTTTTTGTAAATTCGATTGCACAGCTTTAATACGCCGCAGGGCGAAAATATTTTGCACAGTGACTCCCGATGGATAGCTTGACAGATGAGGCAGCGTTTTGAGGCATGCTAAATGTCAATTCGTTGCTCCTTTAAACTCGGATATCAAGCATGTTTCTAAAGCGGACCGGTACCGGGCAGTTTTTCCTGGTGCCTTACAGGTGCGATACAGTTTCCTCGAATACCTCGTCGTAATTTCCTTATAATGTACGTTATGAAGAAGGTAACAACCGTAACAACAGACAAATCGTGACTATGGCATGGTCAGGTGAGATAACGAGAAGGTAAATCTATCGTTGTCACTTGGCGAAATAATCTTTCTAGCGTGTTCGATTGACTTCATCTTGTTCCACACGGGATGTGCCCGTCAAGTGGCGCCGTGAGGACTTCTAATCCCGCTTAATTCCGTTGCAACGTTTACATAATACTTTCGCTGCGAGGGCATCAATCGAATAATCCCCACCTCTTATATATGCAACAACGTGGGTCGACGCCAATTACTCAAACGAGGAGTCTCACGTAGACCGTCCTCCATGCTGCTGAAGCACGAATATCTAAATGCAATGCCGCTGTTCGGTTCAATGCTCGTACGGCCTCTATCAAAGCTAAAGATATCAAATCACATTGGGTGGGAATGTGCTTGATGGATGAATGGATGGATGATACTATATCCGTAGAACTCGTAAATTGCGTATCGCTGCCCGTTACAAGGGCAAGCACTGGCAGGAAAGTAAACGGATGTTCTTACCTTTCTTGATTTCTTTTTCTTTCAGAAGCGTCTTGACATCCGTACGCTACATATATTTTGTTAAACGCGAGAGACGATACGTGGAAATTGTAGATGAATTGAAACTGTGAAACGAATCGAAACAATGTTTTTTCAGACTTACCACTAATTTACGTTTTAATTACATAAAATAAGCGTTATCATTTTCTGCCGTGATGTGAGAGCCACAGCCGACCATCACGCTAATTGATAAGTTATTACCGTAGGCTATGTACTCGCGTAAAATCCTTCAAACGCCCCGCCGCCCTGGCATGGAAGCTTATGAACCGATATAGCGCAGTATTTTCTCCTAAATTCGGTCCCTGGCTTACGATGCAGCGCCAACGCTTATTAAACTCTGAGCTACTCCGCCCCGCCGAATGCATATTGCTTCAGCACCGAGCACGATTCTGGGATGACGCAAATCGTCTGATACTCAATCTGGACCCAATACAGACCTGAAGCCGAAAGGGCAGTTGGAAAATATCCGTACTCTTGCGAGTATGAATGAACAATGTCACGTCAAGCGTCCTGGAAAAGCTGATCGTACCAGTGCGGCCTACGTTTCCATTTTTTTCTTTCTATTTCTTTTCTATTCTAGGACTTCAACGCGTAATGCGCCCCTGACAACCATTGAACAATCCACCAAAATGACCATACTGGCTTTCCTCATTTGCTGTCTTATGTTAATTGTTAAAAAAGGTCGACGCACGGCTCCGTCACAAAGCGAGATGAAGAAAATCATCATTCAGCGCCGTGGTTGACTTGTAGCGGGTTACGTCTCTCTGTCTGAGCGCGCCTTGAGAGTCCATTTACGACAGCCACACCAGTACCCCCCCCCCCCCTTCCCCGTATTCTTCATTTCTTTTCCCTGTTTCTGTCGTCCTGCCCGAACGGTGTCTTTTTGGCGCCCTTGAGGGAGGCTCCGGGGGGGGGTGGTAGACGCCGGCGGCTGAACACCGACCTCTGCGTTGCACGCGAACACGTGGGTTGGAAACGAGAAACTCAGTCCAGACGTAGACGTAAGCCTTCGTGCAAAGAGTGTGGTATAACACGTCACCTCACATGTTTTGTATGAAGGGGTTTGCAACAACGTCAGGTCGGGACTTGCCCAGAATGCCTCGCGTTCTGCAGGCACGCTTAGAGGTGCGAAGCCCCGGAAAAAAACCCCGAAAATTTTGTGGAAAAAAGTTTTTTTTTTTGTTTTTTTCCTTGTCTCCGGGAAAACAGCCCAAAATTTCCAGGCGACGAAATGCAAAAGTGTAAATTTCCGTGCATTTGATGCGTTCCAACCCCACACCGTGCCTTCGGTGCCTCTAATTCGCCAACAACCACCAACTTAGTGCTCTGTCTGGTCGCTCCAAAGGATCGCCATCGCATTCACATAATGTCCGAGTTTTGGTCGGAGTGGACAGGTTGTTCTAATTACCTATATCGCTGAGTAGACAGCTGTCTCATGGGATGCTCTGCTCTGCCTTTATGCCTAGATGATGAACACTACAAAAGCTTCTAGCTCATTGCATGCTGTGGTTTGCGAGCAATGCTTCGACTTAGCAGTAACCGCATTTGTTTCAATTCTGTCAAATTTTTCGGGAAAAGCGAAAAAAAAAAACGTTTTTTTCGAGCGATTCAAAATTTCCAAAAATTTTGCATCTCTAGCCGCACGCTGTCGTCCATGGAGCGCTATAAGGCAGAGCCTCCCTGTGAGCTGCGCAGTAAAAGTACGCTTCATGTGTCTGTGATATAGGAGTGACATCTATGAGACACAGCGAGTGCCATAAATGCACTAAACGCAAGGTGACGCGAAACTTTGTAAGACACTGAGATTGAAGGAGGGGGAGTGTGTGACACGGTGGTTGCGCTAGCACGACTGTTACGTGGTCTTGGAGAGTACTTTCCTGTTTATAGGAGAGGTTTTTCTTTTGTTTGTTTATGGCATTGAGGAGAGGATTGTCGATACGAAGTGCCGGCTGCGGTGGCGTGAATATCTCCTGGTCTCAGAGAGTGTGCTGTGGGGAGATGTCTGTGGCGTAACAAGCCAGTGGGACAATATCGACGAAAGCACTCCTGGAAAATAAATAACTGAATAATAAAAAGGGATTTTGAAACGGTCATATAATTCGTGGAGCTTGTGTTCAAATCCTTACAAATATAAAACTAATAAATTTGAGTCAAAGAATCGCACGCCACATACGTCAGCTTCGAAAATACATGAGAAATACGTTGTCCCTGCAACTGGTGTTTCTGAGCTGCATGCACTTCGTATGCTTGGCTTTTGCCATGACTTTTAAACCATGTAATTACAGCTTACTATGCCACGGTTGCGCGACATGATGTGGTTTCTGTTGCACGTCACCTCTATACCTTTCGTGTTGCTCTTGTACGTCGCACTGAGTCGTCGGCGTCGGCGTTCGTCACCAATGCTCCGGGACGAGTGAATCTTCATGAATCCTTGAAGACTTGGACCGACACATTTGTTGTTCATTGCATTTTAAATGCCGCGGAAATATGAAGAGAAATGGAGCTTTTTCGAAATCGCGTCATATCCCAGCGGTTCTCCGGCGAACCACCCTTGGCACAAACAACACCACGTGAGTACCATAGAGGACCAAAGCAGGTTGGAGTGGGTCACTCGAATTCGCCCGGTGTCCCCACTGCTACGCACTCCCGTCAGCCCCATCCAGCGCCATGTATTGAATACGGAGATAACCTTGTCCGACGCCACCAAGGTCATTGGTGCCAGGTCATAAGCAGTTGTGAAATGTCTATTTGTTCTATCCGCACTCAGTAGTTTCTAATTTATTAGTGCCAGCACGCACGCTTCAAGCATGTAGGAACCAGAATGATCGGCATTCTCTTCTCACTTATGTAATACCGAATTTTTTTAATTTCAATGTTGATTTCACTGCTGTATGGTCACTACCACGAAATTGGTGTGACCCCAACCGGCATTGCATATCATGTTTCCCGTCAATTCCACCCTCAACTCCAATTATAGCTTTAACCCGATTTACTTTCGATGGCTGTACCTTCCAAACTCATTTCCGCTACAATAGTGACTCTGTCGACTGGAGTGGGACAAACGACATTTCAGTAATCCTACATGAATGCCACCACAAAATCGCATAAGAGATTTTCCAAAGGTACGTTGAAACGCGCGGAGTGTTTGAGAGCGTAATGTCCTGAGGTACGTCGCGTGACTTCGCGTTGCCTCTTCTGATTTTCGCAAGTTGCCTTATGAGCTGTCTTCAGATATAGCTCGGGGTTCGTACATTCCAACATTACATACTCGCATATTAGAGATCATGAGATAATTCACTCGATAAGGCTGGTTGAAGACTAGCTCACCCGCGCCAGAACATGAAAGTTCGAAGTAGTTTCACCTGCGACGTGTATTAGAGTTAACCATACTAGCTTTTTTCTACGGCTACCGCCCTTACAAAAATGCCAAATGAGTACCTATAGAGAGCCAAATGTATTTTTATTGAGTCTATAGAAACTCAATAGAAAATCAGGTCCTAATGAGTTTCCTCCATAGAGAGTGAAAAGAATTCCATATGATTTTCCTAATTGTATTGGTAATGAGGAATATCAAAAGATTATCTATTGACTTCCAATTGAAATGCAAAGGTCATGCGTTCCGTCGCTTATACATAGTCTGACTAGTCTGACTCCATACTTGTCGATTACGCTATTTCTTTGCGATCCCATGAATAGATACACACGTGAAAACTAACTTTGCTACCGAGGAAAATTTCCATAAACACAAAGAGACAGATAAAACCTGACAACTTAGGTTTTTGTGAGCGCCTGTTATTTTTTTTTTCTCTGTCGTCATAATTTTGAGCAATAAACAATTGGAGTCATGTAGCCAAATGTGCCGTACACAAGGCAACACTTACTGGGCAGTTCTTTATATACTGTCAGAATGGGTTGCACATCATGCCTGCGATTAGCAAGCGTCATTGACACAGTCAAATGTTGAAAGACAAGGTCAATGTGCACTGCTTAGGGAAAGGAAAGGGGCAAAGGAAGTCTCTTTTGTTCAATGCACTGCAATGAACTGCGATAATAAGATCAAAAATAGTTTTCAAACAGTTAATTATAAACTAAAAAGTACTTGAAGACTTTTTATCGGAACTGAAAATATAAATATTTTTTACTATATTATAGTTATTTTGGAGGGATACGCATGGGGATACGAAAGCCGTCCCGATCGGAGGCTGCATATGCGTGGCTGAATCAGTCCTCTCCGGCGCCATCTTTGTTTTGGTGTTTGGTGAGATCGGTGGGCCCGCAGTTTGCATGGTTTGCACGTGAGAAAACTGTTCTTCGCACGCGTGCCGTTTCTCAGAATGTGTTCTATGAGATGGATTGCGAAGCAGCATTGGAATATTTTCCCGGTAAGTACTATAGCGGAACCCAGAGTAGGAGCAAGTATTCTCACAGAATCGAAAAAATCAAGATGGCATCCAAAGCCAGCGCTGCCGTGTCCTCGTTGCGGGCTGGGGAGAAGAAGAACCTGCGATTGCGGACCAAATTTCGGTGAGCTTATGTATGCTTGAATGAATTTTGTGTCTTGTCGACGCCAGTATGGTCGCTCTAATAAAAGTAATCACTCTTCCCAGTGTTACAACGTAGAAGACGACGTTGGGGGAACTGGGACGTGCCGCAACACGCTAGCAAGCAGTACAGGCGTCGCCACCCTTAACCGTAGCACGGGAGCTCGTGGCCTGCTTGCATGCCAGCGCCGCCTTGTGTCGATGGTGGGGCGTGCTGTGGTAGAGACTCTGGGGCCCTGGTGCACAAGCGCCCCCTCTCGCAAGGGCACGGAAAGCACGCACGGATCACCTACTCGGTTAGCTATCTGCAGACACTTCAACGATAAGAAAATCAGTATACGATCAAAAATATCAGTGTTTCTTTGGATATTTGCATCCACACAAACACGTTACCAAATCTTTCCTCAGCACCATGAAAAAAAAAAGAAAGAAAATTTGTGATAACACATATCATAGTGAACAGAACGCTCAGAGCAAACATGGGTGAGCCTACAGTGTTTGCATATGTCTCAAACTTATTTCAGAATATTGTGCCCCTCACGCTCGCCCTTCCGCAAACCGGCATTTAGATAAAGCGTGGTAGATAACGCACACGTGCGTTTATTGTGCCTGTTTTGCGAGGGCGTAAGGTGATACTGTACAGCAGGTGATCCATTCGTACCATGCCGATTACCCTGAGCTCAACCGATCGAGAGGGGGCGCTCGTGTACCATGGTCTTAGAGCCTCCACCCCAGCATCGACGCAAGGCGGCGCTGGTATGCAAGCAGGCCACGCGCTCCAGCGCTACGGTTAAGGGTGGCGACGCCTGTACCTGCTCGGAACGAAGAGGACACAAGTTGCAGTGTAGGCCGCGACTTTTCGTTGGTGTGTGCGAGTGTGTGTCTATGTTGACATCAACGAAGGAACCTCTCTGACACTATTCGCACACTAAGGCGCACAGCAGCTAGCCAGGTGAGTGTGAAATTTTAGGGTCTAACGAGGTCTGGCTTATTAATTAGCAGGTGTCGACATATAATGATCACAGCCTAACTTCGTCCTTAATCGTATGCTTTCAAACTCGTGCAATGAGATCTGCCCTTTTAACTCTGCAACCTTGCACGTTTTTCTCTATGTAACAGATCTGTTGTTTTCTTGCCTGGACGTGCGGCGTGTGTGCAGAAAAAGGAAAACCAGGAGTTGAAGTGCCAGCTGGACACCTCGCAGAACACAATCGGTATGTGTTGTGGATGCAGCATACAACTGTAGCAACATGTAGTGCTTTTGAATTATCCTCACAGGTGGAGCCGGGATTGTGAACACATTGCGGAGCTCTCCAGCCTAAAGTCCAGGACCAAGAATTTTCATTTTGTGTGACAAAGGTACATTACACCCATTAACATACTGAGTCATAACCTGTTCTTGACATGTAGGTATTATAAAAGTTATCAGGCATGGGATTGCAGTTTTGTAATTTAGCAATGTTATATGCGTAAGTTATACTGTGCTGTTTCTCCGTTGAAGAAATTTCGGATGAAACTGGTACACAGTAAGTTCGGTGCCATACAGTAATTCGTGACTACCTGTGCACATGGTAGTCATGCACTAAGGCCACATACTGAGAATGTGACTTCGGTCAAACCGTTGTGACCTTCAAAACCCTGCATACATCAGAAGCGCTCCACTTCAGGATGCTGCTTACAAATTGTGTTTAATTTTATGCGATACTACAAATGCAGTTTTTGCAGGTGTAAGCAAATATTTTGTGTGAGGTAGTATAGACGTGGAAGCAAATATTTTGTGTGAGATAGCATAGAACTGCCAGACAGCTACTTAATTAAAATGCATTAATTGACCACGTGACGAGTATTATTTATGGCGCGAATTTTCTTTTACAGTGCCGAAAGCAAGCCAAAACTGTGGAAGAAGTGCAGGTACTGCACTACCAGTTCTTTTTGAGAGCCAAGTGCTTCGACTAAAATTTGCGCCTGATTGGTGTAACAGCTGGCTGCGGTCCAGATACGTAGCAATGCCGTTGGGAGTCAAACTGCAATCAGCTCGATCAAGCAGTCTTTTCAAATTTTGGGAAATTTAATCACAACACAAGACTATTTGATATACGTGGAGGTTGTGCCTCCATTTTGTGTACGTGTTCGACTGAGCCCAAGTACATTAGTTGCAGAATTTCTGAAAAATTGGCTTAGTTTAAACAAGGACTGCCTCCTTTATGCTATCATGGATTTGCCGAAGAAGTTTGAATGAGAAAATATTCATGAATTTTCATTTCACATCTAGTGATTTGGTATATATGTATATATATATCTCACTAAATAGCAAGTCTGCTTGGACGTAGAATCCACCTGCAAACACTGCATCAATGCTCTCATCATAGGTTTTAGATCAACCGCTGTACAGAAGGAAAATAATCCTGTTTTTTGCATGTTTTGTATCCATGTTTGTGTTTCCATTTTAAAATGCATGCAGTATGCAGCTCACTTTTTGTATTTTAGTTTCCTATAGCTCCAAGAGTGGATGTCTGTCATGTCTAGAACATCATGTCTAGACTTGAGCTAATATTTGTGAATATAGGTTGCAATCATTGTCATTTTTATGTATGTACATGCACTTTGTCTTTTCAGGAGAGACACGTGGAAGATACCCTGTTGCGTCAGATACTCAACTGAAGAGGAGCCCCCCCCCCCCCCCCTTGTTGATAACAATGGAACCAAAAGTAGTATAAATAAAAAGCTTATGGTTCCTCATATGCCTGTTTTATGTGCTTGCATGCAACATTTATGGCGCTGAAAGCACACGACACACCTCTAAAGGAATTTTAAAGAAAAGCGATAGAAGCTCCATCATTAGTAGCTCATTGGAGTTTCTATAGAATTACGGTGGCCAATATTCCCTAAGAACTCAGTAGGGACACGTCAGGATCTCATTAGACTCGCAATTTCTATAGACTCTCTATAGAGTATTTAACGTGTCTATAAAGTCAATACAATAGAGTTTATTTAGAAAATCATTTCACATTTTTGTAAGGGCCAGGTGTTAGTCTGTTGAATCCAGTACCCAAATCATTCCGTTTTTAATTTTAATCTACGTATAAAATGTGGTTGGCACTGACATTTCACTGTGGTTCCTTCTGTCTTTCTCGTTGCCAAAAGGTTCGATGTCTTTCGTATAAGCCCTTTGAACGTATTATAGGTGTTGTTACACTTTAGCAAATGTACTTTACATCATGCGTCCATTGTGCTTAGACAAAAAATAAATAAATTACGTGTCGTACTTGGCGAGATACAGACCGTTAAACAGGAGGTCTGACCCAGAATCCTGGACCTCCACTCCACACTCCCCAAAGAAAAGAGAGGGCCACGGAAGTGTCCTCTCAGGCTGGCCAAACTGCCAGCCCAAACGAGACTGCAACAACCTCATCAGAGGTTGCTGGCTCCCCTTCTGTTTGGGACGAGATTACAAGCTATCCGTCCCAAGCCATAACAATGGAAGTTGACGACGACGACCGCTCATCACAGAAGTCGTCGTCGAGTCTTCCAGCTGTGGTGGGAAGGACAAGCGGGAGAAGTCAGGTGGTATAGGTAAGCATTAGGAGCAGCACAAAATACCCCCACCAAGAATACAGGCTCCATAAAGCCATGCAGAGACAAATTCACAGAAAATACACATACTACACAATGCAGGTGTTCCTTTTCCTCCTCCTAATTATCTTAATGAATCCTAGCAATATCCTTCAGTGGAATTGCCGAGGCCTGCTCACAAATATAGATGATGTTCACTATCTTTGTGAGACACACACTGCCGCCTGTATTTGCATGCAGGAAACTTATCTGAACCCCTGTAACGCTAATCCATTCAGACAATGGAATATCTTTAGGAAGGACCGATCCAACACAGCACGAGCTTCTGGAGGTGTCGCAGTTCTGACACGAAAACACCTTCCTGCAAGGCACCCATTCCACTAAACACAACACTTGAGGCTGTTGCTATTCACATTTGTTTCGATGATGTAACAACTGTATGTTTTCTTTATCTTCCACCTTCGATGGCTGTTGAACAGAAACAAATAGAAGATATTTTGGACCAGCTTCCCCCACCGTTCATCCTGCTTGGAGATTTCAATGCACAGAACATCTTGTGGGGGAGCCAAAAAACATATAGTCGTGGGAGAATGGTGGAACGAGTCCTCATTGCAAGGCCTGTCTGCTTACTAAATACGGGATTGCCAACATATGTAAACTCTGCATCAATATCTTTTTCCGCAATAGGCATCTCCTTGTGCAGTTCGTCTCTTTTCCACTGCATGGACTGGAAGTTGAACAGAATCCACGAGGTAGCGACCATTTTCCGGTCATTATTAAATTGCATGGTTACACTAACAACATGAAAACACGTCCACCACGGTGGAAATTACAAGAGGCAAATTGGGACATATTTGAAAGAGAAGCAAATTTCCTGTCTTCTGCTTTTCAGGGTTTGAATGTTGAGGAGGCAAATAAGTTGATCACTCATACAATTATAAATGCCGCTGAACAGTCTGTTCCGCAAACATCTGCCCGACTCCCCAAGCGCTCCAAGCCTTGGTGGACGAGCGATTGTGGAAGCACACGCAAAGAACAAAACCGAGCGTGGGGTGTCTTTCGACGGCATCCCACTACAACAAACCTAATTGCTTTCCGGAGAGCTCGGGCGAAAGCACGTTGGACGCGAAGGCAAGCAAACAAAGAGTCTTGGAGAAATTTCGTATCATCCTTAAATAGTAACACTCCATCAAAAATAATATGGGACAGACTAAAGAAAATCAAGGGCGACTATACAAGCTTCTGTGTACCATTGTTAGAAATAAATGGTACAGTGTGTCAAAGTATGGAGGAGCAGGCCAATGCCCTCGGGGAACATTTCCAACAAGTGTCAAGTTCATCCCATTACAGCCGAGATTTTCTAAAAATTAAATCATCTGCTGAAAGGCAAACAATTGACAGTGGGTCAGATGAGAGGTGTGGTTACAATTTACCTTTTTCAATGGCAGAGCTACAAAGGGCTCTGTCACCTCCTAAAAACTCGGCACCTGGACATGATCGCATAGTGTGCTCCATGCTTAAACATCTATCTTTAACTGCATTCAAGTCTGTCCTGGATTTCTTTAATTTTGTCTGGCGAGAAGGTGTTCTCCCTTCTGGATGGAAGGAGGCACCATACACTCTAAATCCGGCACCCGATATGTACCGCATGAAAGAGGACTCGCACCTGGGCCAAGCGGTACACATGAGGTACAGTCCTGAAACAGCAGGTACAGTTCGTGACCATTGCGAAATTCAAACGGTAGAAGGGCTCCGAGACCCATCCGTACCGGCTAGGCACCTTTTCACCGCGATCTGTAGCAGCTGTACCTCATGTGTACCGCGTGTTTCCGGCGCATGAGTACGAACGCCTTCTCACGATCTCCATGCGCTGCAAAAATATTTCGTGTGATTTCGAATACCAGTTTATAAATTCCCTTATGCAGCAGTGCCGTAATGGATCAGCACTATCAAAGAAGTGCAATAACTAGAACCTGTGACAGTGAGGGGTCGCACGTTTGGGAAGAATGCGTTTCTTGCAACCGCTGGCAAATCAGTTTGTTTTGAAACGTCGGGGAGCGAGGACGAATCTGCTCGGTCTTTGAAGAAACTCGTTCGACGCTTTCAAGATTGGAGTCACTTAAGGTGCGTATTATATCTATGAAGTAATTATTCGTCCGCACGACGCATTTTCGTTCATCTTCGCTCTGATTCCCAGTGGTCCTGATCACCGGCAGGCTGGACACAACGACTGAGGGACGGAGACAACGAACTTTGCGCTTCATGCACGAACGTTGATGCGTGTATTAGAGAAGCCTACATTTACACCTGGATTACACAAGCAGTTAGGCACGTTTCGGTTGTTGGATTTTTTTACATTGTATTTTCTCCTAGGTTACGTCCAGTAACAGTTATGATGTCGTAAATGGGTGAATGAATCATCTTCTGTGGTTGGTGTTACGTTTTGCGGAAGAAACGGAAGTTGGGGAAGAACAGCAATCCAAAGGTGTGGAAGAGATATAGAAGCGTGACCACAGAGCAGCTGCAACGGTGAAGGAGAGATGCAGTGGTCAGCGTCCATCCATATACGTTGTGCCATGTGTGTTCGGCGTTTGTGGCTCATGACAATGCACGCTCGCGATGGACAAGCATCACCCCTGAAATGGATGTAATTTTCGAATAAAGATATTTGTTTGTGGTATTTATCGTACAACGTAGCTTCCTGGGGCTGTTAGTATATCGTAGAGGAGGGGAACCACCCCGACGGGTAGGCCTAAATCGCTGCGCGCTATCCGTTACATGTACCGCATGTGAGGGCGCGTGTACCTCTTAAATTTAAGAGGTACATTTTTTTAAAAAAAATGTACCTTTTGGCCAAGCGGTACTTAACCGTTACATATGCGTTACCTGCTTTAGAGTGTAGTGCCACTGCTGAAGCCAGGAAAAGATCCCTCGCACCCGTGCACTTACCTACCCATAGCGCTGACAAGTTGTCTGGGGAAGTCTTTTGAGCGCACGGTCAACAACCGTCTTATGTATTTTCTAGAACAAAATAATTGTTTAGATAAATATCAATGTGGCTTTAGAACTGCGTGCTCAACGGTCGACCAACTTTTGCGTTTGGAGACTACCATTAGAGAAGCCTTCGTCAGGAAACAGCACTGTATGTCTGTGTTCTTCGATCTAGAGAAGGCATACGATACAGCATGGCGATACGTTATCCTTCGAGACTTGCATGCACTTGGTATACGTGGTAGAATGTTACAATGCATTACCAATTTCCTACAGGACAACACTATCTCGTCCATTCATCCAGGAAAATGGTGTCCCGCAGGGATCCGTACTTAGCGTGACCCTTTTCATCGTAAAAATGACCTCTTGAGCAAGTGTTATCCCTTCATCAATCATATACTCGTTGTACGTCAACGATGTTCAGATTTCTTATTGCTCCTCTAACCTATCGGTGTGCGAACGTCAGCTACAGCTAACAATAAATAAACTGGTTAAATGGCCTCAGGAAAACGACTTCAAATTCTCTCCCGACAAGACAGTTTGTGTTCGTTTCTCGAAAGTTCGGGGAATGTTCCCAGAGCCCACCCTTTCTATGTGCAACCAAAGTATAAGCGTGAAATCTGAACACATATTCCTCGGTCTCATTTTCGACGAAAAACTCATTCTCGCATCACCTGGGGCTGCGCCTGGTCCTTGGAGCTTTCCGGACCTCGCCTGTCGAGAGCCTTTACGTAGAAACCAATGAGTGGTCTCTCGAAAGGCGGCGGTTCTACCTGAGTACGTCGTATGCATTAAGGATTAGAGGCTATACCCACAAAACCCGGCGATCCCTGCTATAAGAGACACACAATATAAACAACTCTTTTTGAACAGGCCTTCAACGGTATTGCCATTTAGTATGCGCATGTCACTGGAAATTGAGCACTATGGCTTATATATATATGGCATATATACCGGAATATAACTCCATGATCTTTGAGTGCAGTAAAAAAATCCCTCCATGGCAACCTCATCCAAAATGTGATAGATCACTCACTAGATATCACAAACGTAATACCCCAAACATTGTACTGAAACAGGAATTTGAGCACCTAAGGGAAATCTTTGGCAATCATGTTGAATTCTACACGGATGGATTGAAAACAAATACTAGGGTTTTATGTGCTATGGTTACTGGAATTGTCACACGTTCACACCGGCTACAGAGCACCATGTCTATTTTTACTGCTGAAGTGTATGGAATAATTTTAGCCCTCAACTACATCCTACAAAACCACATAAGATCCTCAGTAATATACACAGATTCTCTCAGTTCTCTGCAGGGTATTTGTAACATACACCCCACTAAAAACCTGGTAGTTGATCGTGCAAGGAGCCTTGCAAGCACAATAGCTAATAGGGCCTATCAGTTACTCTTGTGCTGGGTACCCAGTCATGTTGGAATACCTGGCAATGAATGAGCTGATCATGCTACTACGGCTGCGTTAACAGGTGACATAACCCCTTTCGAAATTCCATATCAAGATTTCAAACTACGTCTAAAAAGATGCATCACTAACGACTGACAAACATCTTGGGACCGGAAAACTTATAATAAATTGCATAGTATCAAGCCCTATGTAGGCTCCTGCTCACCAGGTATGTCCAATCGACTATATGAAGTGCTATGCTCCCGCCTTCGTTTGGGACACACTTACTTGGCGCATGGGTATCTTCTACGAGGAGAAGACCCAACGGAATGCAACCGCTGTGGGGAACAGCTTTCGATCATTCACATCCTCATCACATGTCCAGTGTACGAACATCTTCGTCAACATCATTTTGCTCCCTTTTATAGAAACTTGCCCCTCCACCCAATGCTTCTGCTGGGTGATGACAGTTTTGTTCCTTTTGAGAACGTGTATAGGATTTTTAAGGAAACTGGGTTTTAAAAGATTTGTGAAAAAAAAAGGTGATTTTAAATACTAATGTAACAGCTACTCCAATTTTAGTCCTGAACTTGTACTTTTTAACTAGGTAGTCTTCAGTGGAATTTCGCGCATTATGGTCTTTGTAGCTGATGCGCCAATAAAACCCCAATCAAATCAAATCAAACAAGTTCTGACGTCGCAGGAGCGAGAGCTACGGACATTCCCACTCGTTCGCGTAAGTACGTGACCTTTCCCGCTGCTTCGTCGCCGGAAGAAATACATGTCGCGTCGATGTCGCAGAATCGTGAGTTATTATTGTATTCGCGCTGTTATATTTTCTAGGCGTATATTACCCGCGTTTGATGTACAGCTCGGAACGCAGATTCCCACCTGCATGCAAATAACTAGCTTTCTATCGGCGTCGCTTGAAGCAAGGTGTCAGAGCCCGCTTTAATGTTTCTCCGCACTGGCATGCATGAGTTTTGCACTGCAGTCTCCGACTTCTCATCGCCGCTGGTACGTTGCTCTTTCGTTTTTAAAGTACAGAAACCTCGAATATCCAAAAATAACGAAACTCAAATAAAATGGCGGGAAGCGGCGCGCATGGCCGCGCACAGAGAACGTTATGTTGCTCCCGTCGCGAGCTTCTGCACTGGCACGTCGAGAACGCATAACAGAGAGAGTTATGTAGCAGCCGCTGTGCTATAGTGCGCGCAACGGCGCCGTAGCCGGCTCTCATTTTCCCGATGGCCTCGCACCTCCATGGTTCGCGAGCAGCGTTCCCAGCCGTTATTTATCGAATTACAGAGATATGATCTTCACGTTAGCTCCTCCTGGCCTACATATTACGGGTCTCTGCCGTGCTCCTATTCTAGAGGTGCATACCTTCCTGCGTTAGATGTTGGAGCTTTAGTAGTTAATAACGCTATAGCGTATAATATAAGACAAAATGGTTAGCGACACTTGGTCCCAATCTATACCAGTTGTTTTTCGAATCGGTGCGGTCCTGCATTCCATGTTTTATTGCGAACGGGGTATAGTACGTTGTGCACCACGAGAAAGCATCTCTGCTCATGAGAACAGGTGCACCTATGTTAAGCCACGTGTTCGTGTCGTCCCTCTGTGTGCCCAGACTCGGGCTTTTACATTATGGAGTTCATCCACCAGGTGGCCTGCATGTACGCCATCTTGTTAAGTCATGTGATTAGCCAAATAAGCGGGTACTCGTGAGATACGACGTCGTTGTTCGGGTATGTGGTATCTTAATAGGCTGTATGTCTCATTTTGTCGACAATGCTAACACCGTGAGGGAAGGCACATGAGCCACGTCGAACTTGTTGACCAATCAGGGCACGGCCTTCACAAACGAAGAAATGAGGAAGCTAGAGGGATATGCTCTTCCTCCATCTTCTTGCATATACTATAGCAGCGTGGAAACTAGGTACCATGAGTACCGGAACTTGGTCTCCTGCTCCGATATCACTCCAGGGCCCTTCGGCAGAGAGGCAGCCAGAGAGATGCCATGTGCTTACGACTATCAATGTACACGAACATAGATATCGCAACTCTGACGTCAGAGCTGGACGCGTTCGCGCATTCAAAGGTATATTATTAGGGAGCGTTTCAGTGCAGGTCCGCACAGTTTTATCCCACACCGAAATGCCCCAACTCTCTTCTTCCTTCACACGTTCTGCATGCTGACGATATCTCGCTAAGTAGGGCGTAGAAGAAATAATTATTTTGTCCGCAGTGCTTTGGCGTACTGCGCAATTAACTCAAGGTGGAACGACCCGCACCTGTCAAAGTGTGACAAACCCTTTCATGTTACAGCTGTGTTCTATCCCCTTTGTATATTCTCATGTTTTGATCCAGCAACCTCAAGTCACTGCGATTTTCAGGAGCATTTCAGAGCAAAGTGCAACATGCCGTAACCTCATATCGACACCTTGTTTCAGAAGTACATCGGGGTTGGGGTTACGTGTGTGCACGTCCCACACTCATACCTTCCATCCCTGCTCACTGCATGGCTATCCTGCGAATGTACCTCCACAAGACACCGTCTTTACCGCAAACAGCCCGCAGGCAACGACAACTTCCGCGATCTTCAAAGCGGCATCTGTCGTCCAAGCTACGACAGCCTGATATTATCGACTTTTCTTCCTGTTTTATCCCCCTTTCTCTTCTCATCCCGCATCGGTGCCTCCTCTTCCCAGCACAGGCGCGTGCCCACCGTCCAATTAGGAACAGGCGCTGCTGCAACAGTGCGCCATGTGATGATGATAAGTCGCAGCCATTAGATGCCCACTCTACAGCGAGGGGCTTGAGGAAAACCAGAACAGGAGCGCCATTGTCTCTTTCTCGTATTTTTTCGTACCCTTGCACTTCTCCTTTTGTTTTATTGTCACGGCTAAGATGACGGTAGAAAATAATATGGCGGGTAAAACCTGATCGGCCGCAAAGCGAGACACTGAGGAATACCAGACACGGAAAAGGTTCACGGTAAGAGGAACGCGAAATGGAAAGGTAGACAGCATTAGAGATAGAAGAGGAACACGGATGTTGACTTGAGCAAGACTTTGCGAAAATTGGTGGCAGTACTTTTTTTTCTTTACTTCACTTTACTTCTTCTTATATATGGTTCGCTCAGCTGTCACTATAATTGCGTAACCGTCCGACCCCAACTTCAAACTCTCAAGAGGTATTATATGCAAGTAAAATAATACGTCGTGGACAGCTGATTACAGAGAAGTTAACAAAAACTAGTTTAATTACTAAATAAACTAGTTTCTGTTAACTTCTCTGTAATCAGTTGTCCACGTGTTATTATTTTACTTTTATTCAACTTCGCAGCAGCCTGATATCTCAACCTCTTTAAGCTATATATATATATATATATATATATATATATATAATTTTGTCCCGACGAAGACAGTGCCACTGTCGAAACGTCGACCGCTTTGTTAAATGTCTCATAGCATGTTGTAGTTTCATGTTGAATTCTCCATTAAATAAACTAATTTCTGTTAACTTCCATATAATCAGTTGTCCACGTGTTATTATTTTACTGTGTTATTGAACGATTTCGAGGGCAAGGCCGCACAAGATGAGGGGAAGATCGGCAAATAACCAGGACACAAATGAAGTGCTAGAGGAAATACATTTCTTAATGAAGTGGTGTGTGGGTACGAATCGGCTTGTTGGATGTATAGCGTGTATACCAACGTTTATGGCCGCTGAGAACAGCGAGCGCGTTGGAAGGATTCAGACGTGCAGTAGAAAAACGATGCTGCCGGGTTTTGTGACTATGGTATCATCGGTTCCTGGTATATGCGTGTTTCATACGACGTTAAAGGCTTCTAGAATGGGGTGCATGAGAATGCAGAAAATGACAGACAACCACGTGAAAATGTAGATTTCACTTCAGGACATCCTGGCAAGCGTTTCATAACATTGTAAAAAAAAAGTTATCCTCTTGGTCATGGGAGCGCCTATAGTTCGTAAGTTACAGAAACGAATCCCGTTATGTTACCCTAAACAAAGGAAAACGTGGTATCCCAACGCCACATCACCCCTCCCCTGCTTGTCCTGCAGTTCCTTAGCTACCGTAGACATTGGTACCAACCCGAGGTTTCAGGGTGCATGGGTCCCCTACTCTATAACTCTCTATTCTTCCTTACCATTTTTGTGGACGGCAATATATTGTCATCTACACTCTTAAGAGTGAAACACTGCGCCGTTTGGGAATGAACTCCCGAATTGCTGTCTTTTGCCCTCTGCACCTGACTGATTCCTTAATCTCAGTCACGCATTCAACAACGAAATGAAGGGAGTTACGCTAGTGATCACAACTAAGCAATGGCATACGCTATGCAGGACTCTTGCGATCTTGCAACTAGCAGTAATTGTACTGCTTTCCTATTTGGTGACGTTGTATTTTCCAAACTTGGGTCAAATACATTTCAACAGGAAGTTGCCCTTAGATGGGTAGTTCGCTCCGCAGACATTGATTTGTAATTTTGTGTTGGCACGGGTGGTGCATTTCCTAATTTACCGAATTTACCTATTAACAACTCGCTATAGGTCTTTCGAATCCACACTGATTTAAATTCACGTTCGGAAAGCCGTAAGGGCAATGTCGGTGCAGTGCAACGACATTGTAATGATCAATGAGAACATGCCTGTTCGGTTTACTTTTGACGCCTTATTTTCAAGAGATCAGAGCTGGCTGTGTTAAGGCTGTGCTTAGGTCACCCCTGCCGCGAAATTATTTGTGTCCAGCTGTTGCGAATACGTGACCAGCAGGCGTGGGACGCCAAACGCGTGACCAACCTCGCAGAACACCACTGTATAGCATCGCGCCAGGGAATCACTGAGGAATTCTCCTTCTTCCCGTGCTCCGGATACCGGCTGTCTCTACAAAATGCGAACAACTCTGGAAATTTATGAATTTCGAGCGAAAGGGCTCCTAGGAGAATTTTTTAAAGCGAAATCCCTCTGCCAGTCTCTGCCAATGGTTAGTTTAGTCGCGGTAGGGAGTGCGGAACTCCCCTTTTAAGACCAAAACATTAGCGAACCATCGTCATTTTCAACACAGCCTCTATGAACTTGCAGAACGTGCAAATGTGAGTACAGCTCTTAAAGTAATATGTAGAGAGAGTGAAACATGTATGAAGAGTGAAGAGCATGAGATGAAAACTTCTCGGCTCTTAGTTACTGCCGCATTAGGGCATTCCTCGAGAAGAGCATCTTGTGGGGCAGAAACATATTACTCGCTCCAACCCGCACTGGGCGGTAATGAAGCATAATTAATCTATCCTTTCCCAAGGGAGAGAGATACGAGAATGTCCACTGCCACTCCACCGCCGTGCTCTGCATAGCGTATAATCAAATTAGAGAGAGTAACCCCTACTCTGATGTCAAACAACACCGCGCAAGAGACGCACGCGTGCATTCATATGCGGCGCTTATTTTGCGCATGCGCTAGAACTGATCTTGCCAATCCGATGTTCATAATGCATATGTGCCGTGGAGAGAGGTAGGAGATCAAAGGATAGGGTGAAAGGTTTACTGCGAGATAATGGTAACGGAAGTGGGTCGTAATCTGTTGACACTGCCCAAATCGATGCGGATCATGTGTGTCTGTTAGTGTCTAACTTCGTGAGCGATTTGGTTCTTTAAGGACACATTTCATGCGTTCATTCGAGTTCAGACTCCTTACGAAGCTGCCACTGCGCATGTATACAGATTGTCCTGAAAACGTGTAATTGAATAATAATAATAATAACCTAGAAGACGCGGTCAGCGGTCAGGTTGCCTCTCCCAGATGCTGTCACTGCTGTGCTCTAGAGGATCTGGAGCGCATTCTTCTTCATTGACCACACTACCAACCTTCGCGAACTACACTCTCCGGGTCTCTTAGTCAGCTGAACTGTCTCCCCTTCTCCCTATCGAAATTGCTTGGTCCCTGGCCGAATCTCGCCCACATACTAACGCTCTGCGTTCAAAGCTCTTTTGACCTTTCTGGACGCAATCGGACTTCGATCCTTATTAAGTAGGGGTTCATTATTTCATTCCGCACATCACCACGAGCAATGGGGTAGAGTATGCCCCTGGCGATGAAACCCCCCCATTGATCATCTTAAAATAAAATTGTTGTTGTTGTAAGCTTATTTAATGTTTATTATGACAATTTTAATGAACTTAAATCGAAAACTTGCAGAGTAAAGGTCGTTTTCTTTTTCCCACCAATGTTGAAGTGCGTGGCAAACTCACACAAATTTATGATAATTGACAGGGATATTGAGGAGCTATGCCATTGAAAAAAAAAAAAATGCTTTTCAGAGCGCCTAGAGCGTAGCGCTCGACGTCATTTTGAGCACCCTCGTTGTCAGTCCGACGAAAGGAGGTTGCTAAACCGAGCCACAGAGCGATAAGAGAAAAAGTGACAGTTCTTAAAATTTGTAGAAGGAAAGCATGATCCAAGCAGAAGTCAGATGCATAAGCCACGCCAGTCTTATCTCTTTCTACTGTACCTGTTTGGGCTGAGTTTAGCAACCTCCTCATGTATATGTCCTTTGGTAGTCGAGCAACCAGACTTTCGTCTCCTCCCTACTTTCGTTTATCATGCGTAAGTTGAAGAACGGGAGAATCGGAGGTGACCCGGGTTCGAATGCGGGCGTCGGCTGGGCTGGGCTAGGCTGGGAGTTTCAGTCAGACGTATTAAGGGAAATGTCGGCACTGTTTCATGAAGTTGTTCCGAAACGCACAATCTCTCCTGTGGGCAACACGCCGCCGCATCGGTAGGCAGAACGGTCGGCAACATGGCGCACTCACTCAGCCAACCAGCCGCAGAGTACGGGACGAAATAGGGTCTCGTATAAGTGAAGTCGTCCAACATCTTCCTGATAACCTTGCTAAGTAAAAGTCATAGCCTGACCTGAGAAAAGTGCTTCTCTGCACTCTGCACAGGGCGTGGTGGTTGATTCGTGGAAGCCGAATTATGTTTATTATTCTGGACATAGATTGGGCCACTCCTGCAAAGCTACGTCATCCCTGTTGACAGTGTCAGACGTAAAGGCAGAAGGCATAGCTCACGACTTGTTTTTCTGAAACGGTTTTATTCACAACGATTACTTTGGTGTTACTGATGAAAATCAATCGCCGCCTGTTTACACGATGGTGGCACGCCTATATGCCTTCAAAACGACCTTTCTCCTTCTATTTCTTTCCTTTATACGATGCACGTCTGCAAGCACTGAAGTTATGCCATTCTTGCTAGAAAGTTAACAGTTTCACACGGGAGTTACCAACCTCGACAATGTTGACACAGGTCCACGCAGACGAAAATGCTGTCTCACCCATCATCAGCAACTGCCTTTTGAGATACAGCTACTTGTAGCTTCTAGCCTTTCGACGTCTGATAGTTTAAGAGACAAAATTCAGAATAGACATGGAAAACGCCCGATCAAGTATTAGAGCCACGATTTTACAGGTTTCTCGCATCTCCATTATTTTCCCTCAAATAGGGACGTTTGTACCGCTGACAGAAGTCACTTCACGTAGAATCCTCTCTCTTACACTTCGATCAAAGCAAATTCTTGCGTTCAAGAGCGTTCCCCGATCTAAAAGTGCGTCCTCACTATGCCCATCGGCATAGTGAGCCATAGAGAAAGCACAGCGGCGAGAGCCGATTGGCCTTGCACATCGGCATAGTGAGGATGTAGCTTGAGCCTTCTGCTGTCTTCCCTGGATTTTCGATCTTGGTTGCGTAAGCATGATAATACGTCATTTGTCCCCGGGTGGGTGGGAATCATGCCACAGGTTATGTCCTTTTGCGTTGCTTTCGTCGGTATTCCCCGCCACCATCTCAAATCCCTATACAGCGACTCAGAGTTGTGGTGCAGAAATTTTAGCGCCTCCGCTCCATATACCTACCCTCTCTCCTTTAAATCACAAAAAGTTCACGTAAACAACGTGACATGCACGTGACCGCGGCTTGCAACATGCCCATACAGTATCTAGCACTGTCAAGCTGGAACGTGTCTACAGACTTGCTACGTTTCGTCTGCGGTTCCTACAGCATGCGATCCTCTGTATCTGCTCTGTACAGTCAGGTGGCCTCGAACCGTTGTGAGCTCGTAGAACGATCCACTTTTCCAGATTTTAACCTGTGACCCCGAGATAGATCACCATAACCTCGACATGTTCACATTGCTATGCTTCGCATTAACTGTTACCAATATTCTGTTGTTAACCGCTCGTCCACTGAATGGAATGCGCTTCCTGTTACGAGCCCGAAACAAGACCTCTTTCGTTGATTATTTAACGGCGATGTTCGCTGCTTAGATACTTCTGTCTATGACAATGCACTATGTGTACCGTTTCTTTTGTTTACTTGTTGCGCTGTTTAGATTGTGTACTATTCGACGTGCAGTTGCTTGTTTTACTTGTGTAATACTGGGTAATTGTTTTCTTGCACATAAATGCACTTGACCGTTCTACTGTCCGACATGATATTGCCGGCGACTGGTGTCTTACGTTGTCTTTCAAATCCATATATAAAAATAACTTTCGGCTAAGTGTCAATCTTTCCCTCGCCGCCCACGGCACAGCAGTTCATACGGTGGCAGCGGTGGTACTGTGCATTGTGAGACAGCTGTGTCAAGGTTAGAAGGTGCTGCGAACAGCGACAGGGTGGAGTATCTCAAAATAATAACTCTTTATCGAAAAGGTGACAGCGCAAACGGCGAAGCCTCCAGAGCAGTGCACCACCGCACAATCCCATGGGGCTGTGCTTACGAAATACTTCCTGATTATAATGTTTGAGAACCAGCTCCTGTGGCACAGTTGTTAGGACGATCGCTTTAGTTTTGGTCGATCTATATTAGAAATACCTTGATAATGAAGCTTTCAAGAAGAGCAGAAAGACAGTATTGATATGTGTTACGTATCAGGCAATTAATATCAATGCACTCCTTCATAGGTTTTAATATATGTGTTTATACATGCGTGTCATTTTATTAACACATTCCAAAACCTCGAAACGCAAAAAAAACAAACAAGAAAAACAAAACAAAAAACTGATGTGCATTTTCTCCGTAACGCAATCTTTTCGCAGTGTCCCTGTCCCACTAAAGTCCTAAAACTAATCACACTAAATCGTCCCTCTCTGACCTCTCCCACAAAAGTAGAGTAGCAATGAACCTCCATTATACTTCGCACGCTCAATTGCGCACATTTGTTTCACTAGTACAAACACCGTTTCCTTCGTTTTTCCTATTTCTAGTCCGAGCGCAGGTCGCTAGCACTCCTCGTTAGATAGACGTCGCAGCAATACAGAAACGAGTCTCGTGAACCGAGAGTATTGTGTTAACCATGCTTTAAATCGAGCCGTCAATGGCCGCGAAGTACGTTAGCGGGGTCTCCGCAAGACGTTGGCCGGCGCCTCGCGGAGCACGCAAAGCAGGATCTTGAACCTATGCCAGGTTGTCTCGCGCCAGGTGTACCCAGCTGGCACGCAGGAAATACCCTAACAGCCTTGGCTACAAACTAGCAAACTCGCAGGGGGAGCAACATTTTTCGGGCTGTATTGCGAAATATCGTGGGCTCCCGTGCTGTGTCACGGTCAGGTTGATGACTTCGTGTACGTGGGAGGGTGCACCGAGGACGGTTCGCTGGAGAGCCGCTAGGATATGATGCGAATGTGAAGAAGGTCCATTCCCGCGCACAGAGACGCACGCGCGTCGTCATGTGACAGCAATGTCGCGTTACGAGGCCGTTCAAACGTAGGCTTCGGCAGGGGCCTCCTGTTGACCGTCATCTTCGCTCTCACGTGACCATCCCAGAGTGAACGTTATGCGAGCGGATAAGAGGCTGTCTAGTTTTCTCCTCCCTGTGGATCTACCCGCGGTGCAGGCTCCCACGTCAAAACACAGCTAACTTTGGAAATACAAGGATCCGCAGAGAGACTTGCGTAAGAAATAGCAGCAGGTACATACAAGACAAGGGAAGGGTAAGGACCGAAGGACAACAGACACGGACTACTGCTTACTCCCTACTGAAGATTAATTGCTGCGTGTACAGTCTCTTAAAAGGTAAAAGCTGCCCTGCCACAGTGGCTAGGATGATCGGTTTCCACACCGGGACTGGGAGGTTCGAATCCCTGCGCCGGAGGTGCTGTCTGAGGCTTTCTCTGGTTTTTCCGGCAGACTCTACAGACGAATGTCGATACAGTTCCCCCTGAAGTCGGCGCAGGAGCCCCTGTCCCCCACTCCTTCCTGCTGTCCTCTCTCCATCGTCCAGGTCTGTACCCTGCTCATAACCACAGTTGCTTCGCGACGCTTACGTGTAACCAAAAACGTTTGGCACGTGGCTGAAGCACATGCTGCAAAAGACGAGAAGAAAGAACAACAGACACGAACAACTGCTTACTCCCAAGAGAAGATTTATTGCTGCCCGTACACTCTTTTAAGTGAAGTTTGGCACGTTTCCGTGGCGGTTATGACTCGGATGCGCTGCATGGCGGTTATGCGCAATGCGCAAAGCTCTTTATATTCCACGCGTGTGCAGAACCACCAATGCTATCCCTTAATTACGCAAAGGCGATAGCGTACGATACACTAAAACTCGCCATCAGTGAGTTTTAGTATAACGTACGCTGTCACCTTTGCGTACGTAAGGGATAGCGTGTTGGTTCTCCGCAATACGCAAAGCTCTGCTTGTGTCCTGCGCGTGTGCAGAACCACCAACGATATCCCTTACGTACGCAAAGGCGACAGCGAGAGCGGTGGGTCGCAGTTCTTGCCATCTGCGTAATGCTAACTTTTCAGGGCATTTTGTTGAAATTGGGCTTTGTTAATCAGATCACAGAAAATGATTTGTGCGGTGTGCAAAGTCCTCGAAAAACCTAAGGAAAACATCAGACAGCACAGCCGGCAGTAGGATCCGAACTCACCACCTCCTAGTCTCCAGCGCGACCTTGGCTACCAGCAACGAGCGGGGCGCCTTAATCCGCTCGGCTATGCCGCTGGTAAACTCTGCTTGTACCTGTGACAACGTCGAGACGACCTCTACAAGACAACACTTCCACTTTAACATTTTCTTGCGTGTATCTTCTAGGATATGTACCGTACGACTACTATCGGGTCATTCCACATGAAGCGATCCAACCGCGACGCTGAACTCCCGAGGATATCGATGATTTGTTAATGTTTGTTCAAACGGTCGAGAAATACTCCAGAAGTATTTTCCCTGAATTCGGCGGCATTTTTACGTTGGTCCACTAAATGTCAGGAATCGCTTTGAAGATGAGGTGCAATTGCTGCATGGTGAAATAAACACTTAAAAGTGAAACATTACGAAATCCGCCCGTCAACATCCATCTGCTGAAATAAACCATTAAGGTATCCACGTTCTTAAAATCCACAATGTCAAAACAAATCATAGCTATGCCTAGCGGGGTACTCTGCCGTACGTTTGTCTATGGGCAATACAATGTTCTGCTGAACGAATCCCACAATATTGACGTTCTCTATTCACATCTCTTCCATAATTAACTTTTCTTGGAGTAGTAGTTTAGGAAATCGAAATATCTAGTGTGAAAGTTAGACGACGATTCGCATGAATACAAGAATAACACACACATTACAGAATTGAGCTAGTAAAACAATGTCATTCTTATATATGCTGGAAGGCCTCGTGACATAAAGGGATTAGTGTGGTACGTTTCGTTGTTCGTTCTCTTCGTTTCTCCACATCCTCAGGGGTATGCAGCCTATACGTAGTCATGGCAAGTGGAAGCGGTAGAGGCATGGACGGCTACACGTGGGTTCAAGCTAGCTGACGCTTCCAATCCGTCCCCTTCTTTACTGTTCTCGCTTGGAGTAGAAATACAAATACACCAATTAGGTAGTCACGGAGAATGTGAACACAATACACTTCCAGTAGATAAAAATTGTGGTTTTGAGATAATTGCTCATTCCAAGAGTGACGAGAGTACTATTTTCCGAAGTTGACGTAGAAATCTTCGGCTGTCCACCAGTTAGAGAGGATGGATTTTGAAATATTTAGTTCGTCGCATTGATTTTGCTAAGTTTATTTTTCTGTGTTTATTTTGACTACGTTGGCATTTTTTTATTTTGGAAGTTGGATTTTAAGAGATTTATTTTTCAACGTTTTATTTCTAAATGGTTTATATCAGCGTCACCCCGGTTCAATTGCCGACTTCACCACAAAAAACGGCGAAGGTATTTTTAAATCTGCAAACGACCAAGCGACCACAAAGGATGCCTCTTTCATCCCAAGTCGAGAAACCCTAATTTTCATGCGTCTTTTATTCCGAATTACAGACCAAGAAACGCTTGTTTTTGCTTAATATTTAATTTTTTTGCTGGCGCACTGGATGCATCTATAAGCATAAAAGTTGGTAGCGGTGGAGCTGGCGATATGGTCAATCAGAGAAATAAAAATCTCTCTCGGGCACTGAAAGAAAACCCGATATGGTTTGGGAAATATTACGAATTTTAGAAATTCCCCACAATTCACCGAAACATAAATAAATATGACCAACGCGATACGAGCAATCTATCAACGCGAATTAAAGCAAATGTGTAAACTTCAACCTAACAAAAAATTGAAATGGTACTTTTTATCGTTTTTCAGCAATAATTTTTGAATGACGTATGGCTACGGCAAGGGACGTGAGGTTGTGACATTATGTCGCTGGGACACGGAAAATTACACAGTAGTACCAAAAAGTGTTTTCATTGTAGGGGCTGATAATTAGTGACCTTGATGCTTGCGTTTAAGGTACCAAAACCTTCACTTTTCTTCTTCTCTTCTTCAGTTAGCTTCACAAAATGTTCACTTTTTTTATTTAAATAATCTCATAAAAGTTATCAGCCCTCGTTAGAGCACTGAGTAAAATATTTGGATAATTACTTTCGATTTCCATTTTCGCCAACACCAACTCCAACGCTCAGGCATCTTCCCTGTATGTTGGCATTCGTAGCCTTCGTAAGTTATTTCCTTGCTGTCAACCAAGAAACATTCTTACATAGGATATGTAACGATTTTTACTCCTTCGTGCAAGCGTCTGATTTTTTTTTTTTTTTGCCGTAACCGACTGTCCCTACTTCCCCAACTTCCCAAAACGTGTGAGTGACCTTCATGGTCGCGACGTTTCTGGCTTTTGCGGCTATTACGGGAATGCCGCAGCCTTCAAGAGTTTGCCGGCTTCTGAACAGTCATTCTACCGAGTGATGACTGCGCTTGTTTACCTTGCCTCGGGAGCTCTCTCCTCCGCACGAGTGGCCATTGCGGTAGCATCTACGTCAACCAATGTGAGTGGCAGTACGCTCTGCTCTTTTTGCCCAAATGGATACAACAAATACGGCCGTACTTTCTCCGTAACAAAGTTCAGCGACCTGAGTCAAGAGGATCAGTTCTTGATTTCTGCACCAGCAAGGCGTAGAGCTTCGGGACACAGAAGAAGAATGTGCACGGGACGAATATAATATCTTCGGCATTGGCGGCGCGTACACTATCGCTGTGGCTTATTTCCGGGGACAGATTGTGTCCGAAGTGCTATATGGAGTTTAGTAAATATCACGGTGGGCGCACATCCAGTGCAACGGAACCAGCGCCTAATCCAGTACGGGTATTTAGCAATGTCAACGAAGACCTGCACGCTGAATGGATCTCTGGAACTTCTCGGCGAAACACCGGTGACACGAAAAAGAGCCCTGACGCAGCGAAAAACCGATGCGCATGTCAAGGTACGCACAACAGAGTCCAAAGCAAGGAAGGTCTTGGAAACAAAGTTGGGGGCCGGGATAGACGAGCCGTCTACGTCGAGAGAACCCTGCCCCATACTAGCTGAACATTACTGAACTGTGCTCGAAGAACTGGGAAAAAGATTGCGGCAGAAGACAGTAAATCCAAGAAAGTGGTGATCTTGACATTGGCACCGCCGTGCTTGTTAAAACAGCAAATAATAAGTTATTTTGGAGCGTCTGACCATATGATCCGGAAAGCCTTTGAAATCAAGAAGAAATCAGGGATCCTCAGCGAATCGAGCACGTCCAGGAGGAAGCCCGCAATGGACAACGATACGAAGCAATCTGTGATTCAGTTCTACGAAGACGATTATATATCTTGCTGCATGCCGGGAAAAAAAGACGTTTTGAAGGGACACCAGAAACGCTTCATGCTCACCAGCCTGAAGCCTTCGCAATATGGAAGTCTAACCATGCTACACAGAAAACTGGATCTTCGACATTTGCTGCCTTGTGGCTGCCGTGGTAAGTCTTCGCTGGTGACCCAGGAATGCATTCTGTGTGTGTCTGCAGTTACTATCAGAATGTGAAGATGTTGCTGTACTCAGCTGTAATAGATACCATCTACGAAGAACTAATTGGTTCAATGGTATGCAGCATTGACAACACTGCACTGATCGCAAGTGGTTGCCAACTGCCCAGAACAAACTGGATGAAAAACTCCACGTGATGTCAGAGTTTTGTGATACAGTTACGTACCAGCAGTGGGTGGCTGGAGACCGCGACTCGGTTCAGACATCTGCTGTGCAGTTACAAGAATTTCACAAGAACCTCCTTTATGCTCTGGCATTTCTAAAAAAAGCATCACTTCATCAGCTCCGCGCAGTATGGCTACTTGAAGCAACTAAAATCTAATCAACCTGAGGAGGAGGCTATTGTGCAACTAGACATTTCAGAAACTACTCATTTCTGACGCAGAATTCCCCACAATCATTCTACTGGAACACGTCGCAGGCAAAGTAACCCGGTTACTTCAAGGACCAGAGGAATCAAACACTGCAAAATCTCTCTTTCGTGGTGACATCTGAGTCACTCGCCCACGGCAATGCATCTGTCCAAGGCATCTACACCAAAACTGTGCTAGAAAGGTTTCTCGGAACTCACCCCCACATGAGAAAACTGCAATATTCTTCCGGTGGTGCCGCTTCTCAGTACAAAACTAAGAAGAATTTCGAAAATATGTGCTGTCATGTAGAAGATTTCGACAGCGACATGGAATTTCTTCGGTACATCACACGGCAAAGGAGCCTGTGATGAAATTAGAGGTACAGTGAAACGACTTGCCCCAAACAGTAGTTTTCAGCGACCCTTCGTCATGTATTGACCCCTCATGACCTTTTCTTGTGGGCTCGAGACAATGTACAGCGCATAGTGTCAATTTGGGTACCATCACTATCATACAACGATGTGTTGCAAGAACAGAGCGCATTGAAAGCACGGTACGAGATGGCAAGCCCTATTCCAGGTACCAACGATTTCCATTGCATTGAGCCTCTTTCTACTGGAAAAGGGAGCGGTTCGTGTGAAGTCATTATCTGCCAAATCCAAGGTATACAACGTTCGCAGGGCGCATTGCAAAGTGTTCAATATGGCCTAAGTGTTAGTGTTTGTGTTGGCAAAAATGGCTCAAAAGTAATTACTTCAATGTTTTTACTCATTGCTCTAACCAGGGCTCATACCTTTTATGACGTCACTCAAATAAAATGTGAACTTTCTTGGTGCTACAGTGTATTTTTCCGTGTCCCAACTACATAATGTCACAACCCTGCACCTTACGTCCCTTAACGTAATCATGCTTAATTTTTTAAAAAATATTGCTGAAACACAGCAAAAAGTACCCTTTCACTTTTTGGTATGTTGAAGTTTACACATTTACCTTCACGTTGACGTTGATAGATTGCTCTTATCGCGCTGGCCACAATTATTTATTTTTTCAGTGAATTGTCGGCAATATATAGACTTTCTCTTATTTCCCCAATTACATCGTGTTTTCCTTTAGTGCCTGAGAAATATTTTTTGTGTCTGATTGACCATGTCGCCAGCTCCACCACTACCAAATTTTATGCTTACACTTGCACCCAGTGCGCCAGCAAAAAAACGTTAAACAGTAAGCAAAAAAGCACGTTTCTGGGTCTCTGCTTTGGCATAAAAGACAGGTGAACATAAGAGTTTCTCGAATTAGGATGAAAGAGGTATCCTTTATGGTCACTTTTCCCCAACACAATTCCTGAGATTGATTTACAATTTATTTAAATACCCTCTGGGAGTTAGCGTTACAGAGGGGAGTGGTGGTTGAAATAAACGTGTTACACAGAGTAGAAAAAGCTGAATACAAGCTATAACAATCATATCAGAACAACAGTGTTGATTAGAATGTTACAGAATCACTAATGACACTTTTGAACTCAGCGATGGGCGAAATTGATGTCAGTGAATTGGAGGGGTGGTTCCAGTCTATGGCGGTACGGTAGAAAAAGGAATAAGCAAAGCATGATATTTCGTTGAACAAGATGGAATGTGTACTTTTTGACGATGGTCAGTGCCATTTGATATCTATGTAGTTGGAAAGATAAAGCGATATCTAAGCGAGAAGCTATCGTTATGGTAATATATTTCGTGGAACAGGCACAGACGGAAAAATTTTTCGTCGCAAAGCGATGTCACTAAGTTGGAATAACATGCAACTAACTAACCTCGCTTAACCAGCCCTATTCTGAATGGTTTCAATGGCCTGAACAAGAACCGCTGAACAAGAACCGCTGGGTCCCAGAGCGAAACCACATACTCAGCGCAACTGATATACCGCCACCTAGTGTAAAAATGCCGCGGAATTCAGCGAAAATATTTGTGTAGTAATGATTTCTCAGCCGTTTGAATACGTAATAAAAATAATAAAAACTCCGCGATATCCGCGGGGGTCGAGCCACAGGATTGGATCGCTACATGTGGAATGACCCTATAGCCTGTTCACTGTACTAAAGGATAACGCAAAGGACTGTGTAATGTAGTCAAAGTTACCAGTACGTTGTTAAGACCACCTAAACCGTTGAGTGCTAGCTTGAGACTGCATCTTCCCGTTTTCCCTACCTTCCTCTTCTCCTCGGTCTCACTTCTTCCTTTTCCGCCACATAGCGGCTACGCGGCAGCGCACTGCCGCCACAGCCTGCTATTGACGTGGTCCCGTCATCCTGCTCTGCGCACATAAGATGCCTCTACGCAATGACACCAAGCGTTTGTGAAATCTGACGTTTGCCTTACTAGCAAGGTGATACAGTTGGATGATTGGTGGCGTGTTATTGCGTATCGATTTGCCTGCCGGTGTCATGGTACGGTGACACAAAATCCAACAAAGGAACGCTGTCAGTTACTCTAGTTGGAACTAAACTGACCTAAATTTTCCACTTCACTGTCCGGACTATGAGCATGGAAACAACAGCTGGCGTAACGCTTGTGGGCCTATACTGACGTTGCGGCATTTTTACTTATTACCGTGGAAGTGTACCGTAAAGTTTGCAATGCACCGCGCCCTGGTTCACATAGCAACACACATTCACGTTCCCCATAAGTCCTGCACGCGTTTCTGTACGTTCCGCTAGCAATTAAGGAAAATCCCAGTTTTGCCTGGTTCAAATGTCTTCCAAATTGTCTAATAAATTTCCGAAATTTCTCTCGAACCCACTACAACCAAGATCGAGTAATTTCAATCACACCATACGACAATCAAAAAAGGGACGCTGTAGCTCATTTCTGCCCGCTAAAGTGACATCCATACATATCCTCTATCTGTCTCAGCAAATAAAGGTGGCACAGTAATCGTCGCGTCTTCTCTTTTCCCTCCTCATCAGAACATGACTTTGGCTCGCGTCTCTCGGGGGAAAAGTCTCGCGCTCATTGGGGAGAAAAGGCCGCTCTCCCTTTCAAAGCAAGCCGGCTCTTAATCGAATCCTGATGAGAGCACGCCACGAAAAGAAAAGACACTTCTCATTCACCTCTTCCCATATATCTTTCCTTGTCTTCTGTTTTGCCTGTCTCTGTGCCGACACGAGCTAACAATAAAAATATCCATGCCTTTCTTTCCCTATTTCTCAGCAAAGGGGTTTCACGGGTTGCGAAGGGAATGATGGGGCTGAGGGAATTCGCCTCCGAGCATAGTCTTGGCATTCTTGAGCCCAAGATTTTCCTTCCGCTCATCCCTTCTATTTCCCCTCCAGGAGAAAAAAAAGGGAAAAAAATGAGGAGGGAGATTTGCTACGTCGGCGCGTTACATTTGTGTCGTTCTAGAATTGGGACTTTCTTAATTGCTGGGATACCTGCAAGCTATTGGGGCGTGACAGGCAGCTTTCTTCTGAGGCTTTGTTGTCGAAAGGAAGATCTAGTGGGAAGTGGAAGCCATAAAAAGAAAAGAAATAAAGGGGAAAAAGACAACTGCGGACATAGGACGGCTGAGGATCTGCCCTCTCCCTTTTTTCTTTCTTCTTGTTGGTATGGGAAATGAGTGCGGATCTTTCTTTAGTGTTTCGGGCATGTGAGATGTGTTGTGCGCTTCCCAGTTTTAATAATGAATGTATCTTTGACAACACCTTGACCACATAGGTATAGATGATGCCGTTTAACGTGTCGAAGGATATCACCGTTAATTATCCATAGTGTTACCTAATACGCTGTCAAATTGCCACGCATTTCTTTAACTGAGTTAGTCATCTGTACTGTTCCCGTCAGCTTATTAAATGTTTGGGGCTCGATAGTTTTCCCAGCCACAAGCTAGCGACCCTCCCCCCCCTTTTTTTTTTGTACCCTCAAGGCAGTGAAGTGTCAAAGAATTATAGACGACAACAAGAACTGATTGAACGCCACCGTTTTTGCCTGCTTGGCTGATAGCAGGTGCAAAAGAAAAGAACGGGAATATATTCTCCTCACATTGTCATTGCTCTGAAAGGATATGATTGCTGCAACCACGCTAGTAAGTATATTGCCTCATATGTCTCTATTCAAAATCGTACCAAATAAAAAGCACGAGAAGCGGTACTTTTACAACTCTCTTATACAAAGGGCAGCCTCAGATGCATCGCCGCACAGTGTACACGGACGCAGCATCGGAATCGTGTCCCTTTGTTTCCCGAGGCATCTATGGACCTTCTCGAGTTCCTCGTTCCTTCGCTACATCGAACATGCCTGCCCCGCGCTTGTCGATTCTCCTGTACGATGTATATCGACGAATCCGTGCGCGTCGCTGCTCCGGGTCGTTCTTTTCCGTGTTCCGATCCATTGATCCACTTTCCACATCCCTTGACATCGACGCTAACCCTGGTGGTGATGCTTTTTCCCCTTCGCTCCGTTGACTTTTGCGGCTTGGCCCATCTAGGATTTCCAACGACGGTGAACAGCGCGTCGATTTTCCGAACATTTTCCTCGGGATATATTCATTGGCGCGTCGCTAACGGGCCGAAGATGGTCATATAGGCAGTGTCTACGCGCGTGCAATGCTGTCGCTGAACGAAAATGGGCGCGACGGCATACTGAAGTATGGTCGTTCTTGAGGAACGGTTGTTGGAATATTTTGTACAGGAATGAGGTGTTCAGCTTCAGCTTTTGCGGACAATAGAGAAAGTGCGCCCACGTGAACGACTCTAGCTAAAACGTGAGCAGAAAGGATTAAAAAGAAAAAGATAAGAATCTGCAGAGTAACCATGAAGCGGCATAGGTAGGCAAAAAGCTAGTTTTACAAAGAGGGCAATTTTTTCACCCTTTACTTACTCTCATGTGACAACACTAAGAGTGTGATCTACAGCTACCTAAGCACATTTGTTGCTCTCTCGCCTTTCATCCCATCATTTAATTAAAGAAAAAGAAATCAAATATGCGCAATCGTGTTTCTCTTCCAGGTGTACATGAAACAGAGAACATAGCAAAACTGGGCTCCTTCTGCCCCCAGATGTCCGAACGTTCCTGTACGCTACAGCATGACCACTTAGTCCACAATGTGCGTTAAAGGGAGCAGTAGACGTGCAATCTCAGAAGATGTATCTGTTCGATAGCGTGAGGCCTCAGTTCTCTTGTGTGGTAATTTTTGTCGCAGGTGCGCTCATACTTTTTTAGAAAATTAATATTGTAAACCACAGCTTTTTCTTCATAAACCTGCGGTTGTCGCACCGCTTGGCAAGCGTATTCAACACGGGGTTGAATCAAATGGTTTCTCTGAATATAGTTGTCAGGTTGTACAATTTAGCGGAAGTGTTCCCCCGTGGCAGCCACCTCCACAGCATAACTCTTCATTAACAAAATATAAGAAACAGGATACTCCGCCTGTGGTGCTGCAGCACGAATTTCTGGCACTAACGCAAAGTTTCGGAGATCACGTAGCCTTTTATACGGACAGGTCAAAGACCAGTACAGGGGTTTCATGTGCGATGGTAACCGAGGCTTCTACAAGATCGCACCGCCTGCCAAACATGTTATCCATCTTCAACGCCGAAGTTTATGGTGTAATCTTAGCACTCAATTACATCTTAGAGCATCACATCAAGTCTTCAGTCATTTGCACTGAGTCACTCAATTGCCTACAAGCCAACATGTAACATACAGATATCAAAGAACCTTCTTGTACGGAGAGCGCAGTGCCTTGCCAGTAGAATAATGAACAAGCATCTTTTTTTTAAACTTTTGCTGGGTGCCCAGTCATTTGGGCATACCCGGCAACGAACGTGCTGATGCAGCCGCCACAGCTGCAATTTCTTTCGACATGACTCCTTTCGATGTTCCTTCTCAGGACCTTGAGGCGGTCCTAAGAAGAACAATAAATAATAAATGGCAGCTACACTGGAACACACGGCAGTGCAACAAACTCCGCCTAACTAAGGATACCATAGGGAATCACACACACAATGTGGGAAACCGCTTTCATGAAGTCATTTTAGCTCGGTTAAGGCTAGGACATACGTACATCACGCATGTTTTTTTTACTCCGTGGAGAGAAGCCTCCCCAATGCGCATGCTGTGGGGAGCAACTCTCTATGGCGCACATTCTAAGCACATGTCTATTACACGAAAACTACCGTCGTCGTCATTTTAAAGAATTGTATCAATATCATGTGCCTTTTCACCCTGCTCTATTGCGTGGGGATGAACCACTTTTACCCTACATGAGAACTTTCAACTTTTTAGAGATGTCGGCTATTTAAATGTTTTTTAAGTGAATGACTTTCCTTCTAGTGTGGTTTACACCTGAAATTCTGAGATAATTTGGTTTTAATTGAGCAGTTAATTTACCTTGCCACACAAATCACTGTTTTGGCGCACTATAGCTTTAGTTGCTCGTGCGGCATGAAAACGGAAATCATCATCATCATATTATTATTATTATTATTATAAACCACCGGTAAATCCGTGTCGAAGTTGCCACCAACTTCGCATTGTTCATCAAGTATGGCGCGAAACTACATTGCGTGCGCACAACACTGGTTCTAAAAAGAGATACAAACACTATATGTCGGCTACGTAGCCATCTGGAGCAGTAAATCATTCTTGGGTACGTAGATCACTGTTTGTTGCTTGACAAGCACGGGACTATTTCCCACGACGTCGCCCTGGGCTTTTGTTCCGCGTTTTTCCTTGCAAATTAAAATAGTCCCTTTTTTTTTAATTCCACGTTAGCGCCGCGAAGCAGTACTGGCTATGAGTGGCGTACAGACGTGGGCAGATGGCGAGAGGACAGCAAGAAGGAGTGGAGGACAGATGGGTTACTGTGTGGGTGTGTCCTGGACCGACTTCAGGGGGAACTGTGCCAACATTCGTCTCGAAAGTCTACCGGATAAGCCGGTAATCCACTCCCCTGGTTCTAACCGAAGTTATTAAGCCTGGATAATCCAGCATATTCAGTGGTAGGATTCGAACCCACCACCTCTCAGCCTTCAGCACCACTTTGGCTACCACTGTACCGCCACTCATTGCATGCCGGTAGCCTTCGACGACGACGAATCGGCCCGTCGGTTTCTCGTGCACAGCTTGCATGCATATCGGCAGTTCAGTTCTGTGCCGCGCAGATTAAACCGACCTAACCTGGCTCCTGGTCTTCCATTCTCTTTCTCGGTAGGGCTTCAGTAACTACAAACTGGTGACCCGAACGTGATAATGGCTTCGGAGCCCTCTCAGATTGGAAACCAAGCGCTCCCACCTCCTACAGCAAACGCCGCATGGCATACGGGAGACAATATGTCCATCGGTCCTCCTGTTGTCGTGTCCCATTTCGCCGTCTCTGAACAATAGGCCGTACATCCTTCACTGTAAACGCTTTCACGCCTTTAAAGGTGTAATAATGTGCATGGCGCACGCCCTTTTTGGTGTAATTTTGGTAACGTCATAATGGAGTACGGTTTAGCACTAATTTTCTTTACTCGCATGCTGTCTGTCCTCCAAAAATTCAGTCTTTCAAGTCTCAACATTGTTGAACAGTATTGTAGACACTTGCACGTGCTCGATTATCGCTACGATGCATATATGCATTAGCACGTACCTACTATATCCAAGACATAATGAGAGCAAGATTTGAACTGACACCTGATCTTTTGTAATGCTTTCTGAATTTTGTAAAATATCAACCTGGAGGTACAATGTTGGGCAACCAGGTTTAATGTGCATGGCGCACACCTTTAAAGGTGTGAAAAAGTTTACAGTGTTGGCCACCTCTCATGAGCTTCTTCTCGACGCCAACACTCTGGCTAGACACCAGCAAACGGACGCCGAGCGTACCAAGATACGCGCCGCGCACTCCACCAGCCTGCATCTCCAAGACATTGTCCTTCCCGGTTCCGATCTTCCTGTCGCCTGTGACGTTTCCACCGGTACGCCGCGCCCCTTCGTACCGGCCACACTTCAGCGCAGGGTCTTCGAGACTCTTCACTCCCTTGCCCACGGTGGCGTCCGTGCCACCCACCACCTCATCTCATCACGATACGTCTGGCCTGGCATGCGGAATCATATCCGCAAATGGACCCAGTCTTGCGTCCCATGCCAGCGTGCGAAAGTGCAGCGTCACACGGCCTCCCCCCTTGCCGCCTTCCTGCCCCCGGATCACAGGGTTCACAACACTCACGTGGACATCGTCGGCCCACTTCCCTCATCCAACGGTTACCGCCACCTACTCACCTGCATAGACACTCGGTGGCCCGAGCCGCTCCTATGGTGGACGCCACCGCCGAAACTGTATGCTCCACCTTTCTGCACACCTGGGTCGCACGTTTCGGGACCCCAGCCGAACTCATAACTGACCGAGGAGCACAATTTGAATCCTCCCTATTTCGCTGCATGCTCAAGATGTTGGGAACAACCAGGTATCGCACAACCGCCTATCATCCCGCCGTCAACGGGCTCGTCGAGAGATTCCATCGTCATCTGAAATCCGGCATCATGGCATAAGAGCACCGCACCCACTGCATAGTCACCTCCCCTTGATACTCCTCGGTATTCGCTGTGCCGTCAAGGCGGACTCACACTGCTCCCCCGCGGACATGGTCTACGGACTGAGCCTCCGAATTCCGGGGCAGCTGCTTCTTCCCCCTCGAGACCACTTGGACTCGCCCCTGGACTTCCTTGCCCGACTCCAGTCCACCCTCTCCCAACTTCGGCCTCTCCCGGTCCGAAAATCCGTCGGACGCCCATTCTATGTACTCCGAGACCTCGCCTCCGCCACCCACGTTTTTCTACGTTCGCCCCCCGTGCACCGATCCTTGGAAGCCCCCTACACCGGCCCCTGCCGCGTCATCGCCCACGGTGATAAGACCTTCCGTATCCTCGTCAACGGCAAAGAGCAAACAGTCGGCATCGATAGGCTCAAGCCGGCCTACCTCCAAGACGCGGCTTCCAGCTACAACCCCGCAGCGCCTCAGCCACCCCCCTCGACCCGTCATGTGACCTGGGCTAGACCGCTCCGGTCTTCTGGGAGGGGGGCAACTGTAGCGCCACTCATTGCATGCCGGTAGCCTTCGACGACGACGAATCGGCCCGTCTGTTTCTCGTGCACAGCTCGCATGCATATCGGCAGTTCACTTCTGTGTGTGTTCAGATGTGCAACTTGTTCGTGGTGGTTTTTAGTTAACATATCTGTGTTAATCTAACCAAAGCTCGGTTCATACTGTGCATGGTGAATATATTTCCGCCCAGGAAAGCATCTGACATGCTTGCAATGGTCTTGAGATCCCCTCGTGGCTCCTCTAAGAGCAGTGGTCGCAAAAGAGTGGTGGTGGTGGTGTTAACGAAAGAGCTTACCGTTGTCGGCCTCACAGATGTGGGCAGCGTCACGAGTAACGCTCTGCGGGAATGTGCGTCATGGGTTGACTTCTAAAGGAACTGTGCCGACATATGTCTGCAGCGTCTGAGGGAAAACTCCAGAGAGCACAGCCGGCACAGGCATTCGAACCCAGGTGCCGCCCAGACTCGACGTGACATGGCCAACAATAGAAACGCTCCTTATCCCCTTGAAAAAACATTCAACCGAGGTGCTTCCAATAAGGTGTGCTGCCTTCTTATTTATTTTAAATTTTTTAAAACTCTGGCTTGTAAATGAAGTCCGCGTAGGAGAAAAAAGAACTCGCTCGTATAAGGCAGCCGTGGTCTGTGTGCTCTTTAGAGGATTCTTCTTCTTCTTTTTTAACAAAACCAGCGAGCGTGTTTTCTGTTTCGCGGCTTTCCTATTGATAAGAAAAAAAACAAAAAAACAAAAAGAAGCCATACAAGCGTCCCTTCTTGGAGGACAAACCTCGGGTGGATGTATCTGAGGACGTTGACGAACGTTTTAATTGCTATCTGGGTTCTTAGACCAGTATTTTAAAAGTGACCCAGTTTGAATTACGTAATTTCACTTCATTTATTCGTACCCTGAAAGCAAGCATTACAGAGGGGAGTGATGATAATGTTCCGAAAATGATGTGGCTTAACACTAGAAACGAAGATGGTAAGTGGTTCCAGTCGGTACTTGTTTTTGGCACAGATGAATTCAAGAATGTGTGTGCCCTGCAATGTGTCCGTTAATGGTTGATGCGGAATGATGTGTACGATTGTGCCGTGGGAAGGTTTTCTCTTGATATTGGATAGTGAAAATATATAGAGTGAAAATGGCATAGCCTACTGACCTTACGGCGTGTGGATAATGTTCCTGATGATAATATACGAGGGGCGTTCAAGTCAAACGGGGGCTTTTCATTTTTCGCAAAACTAAAATGAACTTACAGGACAGAAATTAGTTTTATTTTTCAACGTAATCTCCAGCTGCAGTAATGCACTTGTCCCAGTGTTTCCCGAGAGCCTGGATGCCAGCAGCGTAGAAATCCTTACCGGCGCGTAGCAGCCATGATCGGACCGCCTTTTTGGACCTCGTCCTCGCAGCTGAAGTGGCGGCCCCCAAGGAACGCCTTCTGTGGTCTGAAGAGATGGAAATCGCTAAGAGGGATGTGGCAGCAACTCCCAGCCAAGTTCCTGTAAGGTGCGTGTCGTGAGATGCGCGGTATGCGTGAGTGCATTGTCCTGTAGGAGGAGGACTCCTTTAGTGATGAGGCCCGGCCGCTTTTGCTTCAGCGCCTCATGCATATCCCTGAGAATCTGGCAGTAATATGCACTATTGATGATGGTACCACTGGGCAGAAAATCAGCGTGAACAACGCCAGCCTTGTCCCAGAAAGCCGTGGCCATGACCTTACCCGCAGACAGGGTGCTTCGGAAGTTCTTGTGAGCTGGCGAGCCCAGATGCTTCCACTGTTTTGATGCGCGTTTAGACTCAGGAGTGAAATGGTGCACCCACGTTTCATCGCACGTGATGATCCAATCATGGAACGGCTGTCCTTCAGTGTCGAAAGGGTACCTTAGCTCTTGGGAGATTTCCAGTTTTCTCTGCCGGTCAAACACGGATAGCTGCCTCGGGACCCAACGGACAGTAACATTCCGAAACTGGAGGTGTTCATGAATGATAGTGTTCAACGTTTCCACAGAAAGGTCCGTCTTTGGAGTCAGTTCGACACATGTTATCGTCGGACCTTGAGGATCAGGCGCTCCAGAAGTTGGATGTTCTCAGGAACTCTGACACTGGGCTCTGAGCCTGCCCGACCGGGATCGTCCTGCATTGATGTACGGCCGTCTCGGAACCGTTTGCACCACTCAAACGCTTTGCTGCGGCTAAGTGTATCGCGGACATACTGAGCCTGAAGTCTTCTGTACATTTCAGATGACTTAAGTGTATCGTTGACATACTGAGCCTGAAGTCTTCTGTACATTTCAGATGACTTTACGCCTTCATTCACGAGGAACTTCATGACAATTCGCTGTTCGATGTGCGCGCTCACCTCGTTGTCGGCCATCTTGTCCAGCACGTGTGTTCTGTTTTGCACAAACTTTGGACTACCACGTGGGGAACGCGGAGGCCTGTCGCGTGTGAAAATGACGAAAAAGAAGTAGCGCGAGCCATTTGTACACTCAGGAGACAGAAAGTCCCGGTTTGACTTGAAGACCCCTCGTATATTTCGTTGATGTGACGCTTGCGGTTCTGCTATAGTTGGATAATATGAAGCGAGTGGCGCGGATTTGGGCACCTTCGAGTTCGATGATTAGTACCAAATGGTCGGGGTCCCTGACAGGTGATGCATACCCTAGTCTTGGTCGGATTAGAGATTTCTAAAGTGACAGTTTAAAGCTTTGGGAGCCATGGAAACACTTCTCCTAATGTGTCCAAGTGTTCAATTAGCGTTGCTAATGATATGCTGAATGTGCGTATCCCAGGTAACGTCAGATGTTAGGAAAATACCAAGGCACTGATACGTAGTAACAGTCTCAAGATGGGCATTGCTTACAAAGCACTAGCTGTCGGTAGATATACGAGAGACTCGCATATGTTTGCATTTGGTGACGTTCAATTCCGTACACCACTGCTGACACCAAAGAAAAACTTCATGAGATTGAAGGTTAGACATGTCAGTACTGTTCCGAATTTCGCGATATACTGCACAGTCGTCAGCAAATAATCGTGTTGAAGAAGACACAAGTTAGGCAGATTGTTGACGTAAATACCGTGGACCTACAACAGAGTCTTGTAGCACGCCATGTGTAAGGGATAAGTAGTTTGAGTCACCATCCTTTATAATGTCACCATCCAAGTTAAAACATGCTGTTCTATATCATGGTTGCGTAATTTTAAGAGGGGAAGGGAATGTCTAATAATGGGAAGTTCACGAACTAGGCGCAACGAAAGCTTCTGGTGCTGGTGGCTACGATACACGCCTGCTAACAACATTCACGTCGTCTCATTGACGAAGAACGTTTCCTCTTGTATTTTCTCTTAAATCTTGCTGCGTATTGTTTGTGGCACACTGTATAATGTGATTATTGCCCAATGTGCTGTCACATACAGCGACTGAAGTTGAGAGGAATGCAATGCCAGTCGCTTCCTGCAGTCAGTGCGATATCTCGTGAAAGCTTGCGCATTTTGTCCCACCGAGAATGAAAGAGGGCTCTCAAATACGTCAACTTCTCCACAATGACCACCAGCACCATGAAGAGAGGAAGTTGCCTTTATTTTTTGCGCCCCAGGAGAGAAGTCTCGGATCAAAATTTCAAATGCGACAGCCAGGCGGCACCGGAAAGGATTGGAAGAGAAATTTCTAGCTGACAGAACTCTCAGACAGCGAGCTAGATGCTGCTCCTGTGAAGGGATCAAATATTAACAGCGGTGTTCCCATAGCAACGCAGCGTTCATCGTTGCCATGGAGACTGTTCCTCCGGTCTCGCCTTGGCCAAGGGCTGCTCCACGCACACAATGCTGGGAAGCAAAAACGAAAACAAAAAAGAGGAAAGACAGGAGGCAACAAGCCCTGGAGAGCACAATGGAAAAGAAGGACAAAGTATTCGCAATGTGTGGAGGCAGTGGCATCATGGCTTTTGAAAGGACACCGATGTGGCAGAATTGGAGTTACTTTTATACACCTTCCGCGTCGTCCCCGTTATAGTTTATGTTCGAAGTATTTGTGCGTTAACTATTACCTCGGGAGTGGTTCCTTTGTTGGTTTGGAGACATGGAAATGTGCGAAAGAGAGCAACGATAACTTCGGAAAGTTAGTTACCGGTGTTTTTAGCAGGGTGAGTGAAAGGTGATTTGCACTTGCAGGAGATGACCATGATGAGGTGAAAGAAAACAGTTCACAGTTGTGTTCTTAAGACCGGGTCGTCATTAATTGAAATGTAGTGTGCCTCTTGTCATAATAACGGTACGTGTAATTTGTATCGGATTCGTGTCATGTTTGCAAAGATTCTGTAAGGGGATTTTTCAGGGCGAGACAATGGCCGAGTTTCGTGGAATTGTACGGAATACAGCATCCGCGTGTAAGAGCTGTGTATGTATTTTCTCTTTTTTGATCTTTTAGCAGATGCACTGGTACTACTTTCTTTGCTTTAGAGGGAGGCTCTGCTTCCTGTAAGCCTTCTGCGTGAAGTAAGCACGACATAGACCATTCCTTCGTTTCCGATTTCGCCATGTCCTCATACTAAATACAACAGACAGCAAATTTACCCGAAAGCGCCCTCCTTCCTGCTCGGGCTGTTCCACTAACCTTCAGAGCGTCCAGTCATGGATCTTCCTTTCATAGAAAGCGCAATGAAAGTGTTATCTTTCCCGCGACCAGAAAATGATAGAGCCGTCAAATAGTTTGAACCCACAGGGCGTTTTTTGCAGAATATATATCTACATATCGCAACCTATATACAGGGCGTACGCGAGATAAATATCACCCCTGATACGTTTTCCCGCCGTCACTTCTTCAGGCCACTACCGTGAAGGCTCTCGCTTCCTAAATCCAGCTTTGGAGCTGGCCGCTCGGCCATTGATTCTCGGGCCAGTCTAGCTTCGGTTTATTCTCTGTGAAAAATCGCCAAGCGACAGCCGCGCGAAACTTTCCCCTTTCGCTCCGGCAGCGATCGCCGTCTGAAGCAGAGTGGGAAGAAGCATGGCTCTCTACCCGATTTAGGGAAGCTCCCTCTCTAGAGGAAATAAAGGAAGTGGAAAGTTTGTAATTTTCTTTCGCTCCAGTTGAAACCAGTAGAAAATGATTGTCAGCGCGGAGTGCATTGAAGCTGCAGTTGCTGTAGTTGTAATGGCACACAGACAGGGTCCAGCTGTGAAGTTAAGCTGTAGATTTTCTCACTCTTTCGGGAAGGCTTGTCAGGGGCGGGGGAAGGGGGAAGAAGAGAAATAGTACGGAGACTATTTCTTCAGTTTCTGTTATCGCTTGAATTGAGTTCGTTGGTGTCGTAAGCCCACTGTTGTACAAGATGCTCGAGAATAATAGTACCGGACAGGCAACTAACTGAGTAGAGTGCTAAATACTCAGGTTTGGAAAGTGTTTCACTAGAATACTAAACACTCATCAGAGTAACTTGTTAAGACCCATCTCAAGATACTATTAACTAATATAATTTTTTGAATTCCTTGTCGCACAATTCGAACACACGGGAACACGGGATAGGAAGGTCGAATACTCCTGTTTTTCCACGCTATCTTCTTGGTACATGCTCTCCTCGCTCTTCTCCTCTTCCATTTCGGCCGATACTGCTCATATGAGAGGCATAGCCATCCAAAGCGAACATCAGCGAGCAAGCCACCGTGAACAACACATTCTGTTTGAATGAGCTGTTCCTTTCAAGTATATGAACATTAGTAGCCGTTGTCGCCAGGGCTATGACTCTATGAGACATCAGTTGTCTTCTACAGACACCCTAGCATTCACTAACATGCCCAACAGGTCAAGACATTGTCCTGCATATCCACTCAACCATGTGCGCTGACGGCTTCTGAACTACTAGCCCTTCCCGCAGAAGGTCGAGGCTATCGCGGAATATCTGAAATGACACGTATGCACATGTGAGCAGCATATAGCGCCCAGCCAAAGCAACGTTCCTCGGAGAGGGCCCACAAGGTTTTGAGCGTAGAATTTACATTGGTGCCTTTCGTGATGATAATTGTGTAAATCAGTTAATTTTGACTGATGAGTTGTCGCACTATTTGATAGTCCTGAAACTGCTGAAGAACCTCTCGCAGACGTCGCTGACGGCCATTGCTTCGTAATCGAGTGCGTTCGAAGGCGAAATTGGTGGAGGAGCCGTAGCAGTGTATGGTATGGTCTGCAGATTATTGGGCTCTGTGCCCTCGGTTCCGCCATACTCCGTAACGCTGACGTTTGCCATAACGGTCGAAAACAAATACTGACAAGTACGCAAAATTCTGCGTCATTGGGTACCGTATTGTGGTCTGTCTGAAACACGCCTACAAAATTCTGAAAGGAATTCTTCAATATATGTTAAGCGTTTTGCAGTTCTGCTTTAATTTCAATTAATATTGTCCGATAGTGCTACGGTGTTTTGTTTACACAGACATAGCTTCCTTCCAAACAATTTAATATTCGAGGAAGTTTCTTGAGTGGGTTGAGTGGGAGATGTAGGCAAATTTAGCACTGTGCACATAACAGCGTATGGATCTTGTATTTTTGCTGCTGACTGGCTGATCCCGTGCATGGGTATTGTCTAGATCCTAAGTTATATATCCACAGATGTATTGATTTTTTTTGTGTGTGTGTCCTTGATGTATAGCGGAAAAACCTAGAACTGACTCACCCTTTTAACTTGAGGTAAACTTTCTGAGAAATGCGCATCGCGAAAAGTCAAGAAATTTTGTCTGAAGTTCCAAGACATATTTTAGCGCAGTTCTATGCGAGAATATTTCAATAAACTGACCAGTTTTTATTTTTAGTACTTTTTTGCGCACAAAATTTTGGAACATCAATTTTCCCGGAAACTTATTTTGTTGTTCGAGGACTACTAAAAGTTTTCAAAAATGTCTGCACGGGATTGATTGAAAAGAAGCATATGCACAAAACAAATTTCATCACAAACGGATGAATGGTTCCTGAGATAAATGTACCTAAACATGAAAAAACGGAAATTGAGAAAATTTAAGGAGAAGGTTCAGCCACAGATCCTGCCTACTAAAATACATCATAGAGGCATTCTTCACCACTGTTCTGCAGACCTTTTTCCACCTCTGTCCTGTCGGGCCATTTTAGTTTACAGTCCTAACTCACTGTCAGCTGCTGACACCCTCTTATTGTCAACGTGCGGGTTAACTTGACACACCAAGGAGCGTCACTGCTGCCACTGTCTTTCCTCTTCGAAAAAATGCGTTTCATGTGCCATTTCTTAACCTTTCTAAATGCACGGGTCTGTCGTGGAATGCCTCACAAACGTACTAAAGTTACCAACGTAAAGAAACTGGAAGCATTCCCCATTGAGCTACGCTCAATTGTACCTTAAACATGGCCGAATAGGCGAATCCTGGACATATCCTAGCTCAATCGGTGCATACTGTTGACACATGCCGTAAATAGTGCGAGTTGATATGCAGAATGATGTGTTGTTGCCAGCAGAACACAACGCATGCGCCAAGGAAGAGGAAACCCCATAAACTGACGCGAAATCAGAAGACGACCCTGGCGGCAGCCGTTTTTAAATCTTCGCGAGAAGATATATTCCATCTTGGGGGAGCTGTCTGGAACGGTATTTTGGGCTATTTCGTGAACGTATACTTTCGAACACGGGGAACGCAATGGGGGTAGATTTGTGGCTTTTGTGGTCACGTATGCCTACATACCCCTTAACCATAACAATGCGACGTCTTTTTCTGCAACGGAACATGACCTGGGATAAAGTTTCGTCAGAGCATGCTTACTGCGAGAGCTTTCGTCCGTAAGCGAAGAGGTAAGTTTGTTGCATTGGGTAGGTGAGTTAGTAACTGAAAGACACTACGAAGACGATGAAGGGCGGCTTGTGGCGTTGCTTTCACGACGACTGTGTAATGACCTCGATAACTTACGGCCATCGAAAAAGCCAAGAATAGCGAAGAGATCGAACAGCCATTCCATTAAACCAGCCACATTAAGACAGACGAGGATCGTTGAAGCGACGCGCTGATCGCTGATCGCTGATACATCGCTGATCTCTTCGTCGCGGTCCTATTTGTTGCAGTTATGTTTGAAGTGATATTAATCTACATGACTCCTCCCTACACAAAACAAACAAATACAGAATAGTTCAAATATTACGTAGTAAAATGGTGTTTGATAATATGAATAAAACTCATTGCAATGTATCAAGATCAACGAGGTACAGCCGTCATTGACAGCTTCAGGAAAGGGGGCGGGGAATGTGCGTTCGTAGGAAGAAAGGAGGAAAAGTACAGTACAGTATAGAAAAAAAAAAAAGACATCGCTGGCGTTTCCTCACTAGTTCAGATGAATCCGTTACTTAGTTGGTTCACTTGCTCAGAGGCTATTCGTGAAGTGTGTGCTGTAAAAAGTCAGCTCGGGATGTCATTATCATATGCACTTTTCACACTGTTTATACCTAGCGCTACAGCGCATATATACAGTTTAAATGAGTGTTGCAATAGAATCAGCGCTACACACTTGACAAAAATTCGGCGACTCCTGTGAATTTCCATTTGAGGGACGCTCATGTACGCTCTTCGATCGTGAGGTCTCTCATTTCGTGCACGCAGCGTATTCACTCAGTGCACGCTTTCTGCGCTTTCGACTTTCTTCTCGCTGATCAAAATTTTGTAGCGTAAAGAAGAGAAGAATGAGAAGAGCGCAGAAGAAAATTGCATATATTTATTCCGTTTTTCCATTATCTTGCCTAGGGTTCGGAAACCCGAGCCGTTTTTACAATCTTGTGACTTCGGGATCTCTAAATGTGGATACCGGGACCGGATGGGGACTTTTTCGCAACTGTCCTCAGAATGTTGTATAGAATTGCATGCACCTGCACATCCATGCTATATCACAAATTGCGGTACAGTGGACGTTTGCTGTCATATCTACATCATATTCTAGTGGAAGAAAACGCAAGAAAAATGAAAAAAAAAAAAAAAACACGCACAAGTTTTATCGCATATGATATTGAACACTAGCACCGTGGCGGAATACTGATTTTGAGTTGGAAGGCGTCTCTTGTCGTCTACTACGAATTATCTTGAGACTGCGCCCCATGATATTTCCCGCGGTTAGCAGTGCACGAGAACGCATGACGTTTTGAGCATATTCCGCTGGGGTTTTCTGGGGAACGTCGCCTATGTGAATGCATGGATTGGTTCATTTTACTGTTCTCCCCTTTCCACAGATCCACAGTAAGACCGCGTACACAAATGCGGCAAATGCGCGCTAACGCGTATGCAGAGCGGAATATTCTTGCCGCGGCACGCGAGAAGCCGCCTTCGCATTCCGCTTTTCCTCGGCCGCGCAATGCACAATCTTAAGCGTATCCTCGCGTATCCTCGTCCAATCAGGTAGTCAACCGAGACTGCGTCACGCTCTTGTTTTCTTCTGGCCACCCACGCTGTCTGCATCACGTTGACAGCGTCGTCAGTGTTGATACCTTGCGAACCGCGGAAATCGCAGGTGGTAGCGGCTGCTTGGCGCCAAGCACTATTTCTTACCGCCCAGCGACAGCCTGCAGGCGATTTCCACACATGTGTACTTCATGTGCGCCCTAATTGTCGGGTTCTGTCTGGGGCAGCCGAATCTAGTTTCCTGAAAAGGCTGCCTCCATTTTCTTTTTCATTTTCATATATACGTATTTCTGAGGGTCAAAAGAACTAAAAATAAATAGAGATTCTGCAGAGAGAGAGATCATATTTTGTGTAGCCTTACAGGTAGGAAGACTCCTTCTGATTTCTTATGAGTTTTCGTGCTACTTGAGGGCTGTTCTCGGATATCACATGCGTGGTTTACGTGGTTCACGTATTTGTGATGTGTCTTGGACGGCCAGGTTGATTTGGTTTCGGATGGGAAATTGTGTTTTTTGTGGAAAGTCCGCTTGAAACCAGAAGGCATCGTTCTTTCTTTTTCACTCGTAACATCATATTTCGCTCTTTCTTTTTCTTCACTTTCTTTTTCGTTCTTTTTCACTCATCACCGTTGTCAAGAAAGCCGAAATGTATTATCCCGAAATCCCGGGATTTGGCCTCGTAAAATCCCGGGGTCTCGGGACATGAAATTATATTGAAGTCCCAGGATTGCGGGATCCTTGCCGCGATCTTGCCTCCACTGTGTGCCTACAGCACGGATAAGGTGCATTTGGGAAATTTCTTTGCTTTCACAAATGCGAAGGGAAGCTCGAGCATATGCAAACTACTTTGTAAACTTCGATTTGGGATCTGACAACCTGTTTCCCGGCCTGCACAAAGCTTATATGCAGACTAATGTTCACTATGTACAGATCTTTGCAACGCGGCGGGGGCCGCACTAACGCGGTGGCGGCTGGCAGAGCAGTTGGAGATCCACCCTGTCGGCGCTAACTAGAAATATAGGAAGAGAACGCTCTGGGCTATCCCACTCATGCTTTTGGGTGCTCGTCGTGAAGCAGACGCTGTGCCCCGAATGCGCGGAGGAGTGTTATCGTGAGGAGGAGGAGGCTTCCCAAGAAACACTCCCAAACACTAGTTGGATAAGCCACAACGCTCTTCCTAAATAGTTCTACTTAGTGCAGATAGGGTGGCTCTCCAACTGCTGCGCCAGCCGTCGCCGCGTTCAAGTCAACGTTGCAGAGAGCTATACTAGTGTACACCCTTAAAACTACATGACATCGGTTATAGTCACCCTTATTCCAAAATTAGGCTTCTAGAATAGCGTTTTTACGATATCGCCATTTCCTGATTTCCAAACGAAATTCGAACCATATTGTGACGGGGCTCATTATTTCATTCCCCACCTCTCCTTCAGGAATGAGGCAGAGTATCGCCCCTGGCGATGAAACTCCCCATTCATCATCTTAAAAATAAAGTTGTTGTTTCTAAACGTGAATCCCATGACATGGATAGATATATTTGTGCAACTGTTCTCGTGTGTCCTTACGGGGCTGAATTGGTTGTTTCATACTTGCTATATGGTGAGCTAGAAGGACTGGTGTGTTGAACGGCGGTTGCAAACGGGTCGCGCCGACGGGCCTGCCGACAGGTGGCTACGAAGGGCTCGGCTCGCTGTCGCGGCGCACGCCCTCGTGCTCACGTGACCCCATGTGCAAAGAGCACCGCGGAGAACCCGGGAGTACCTGCGATAGGCGAAATTGAAGCAGTACGCCGCAAATTCGAGGAAAAGAAAGATGTGCGCGTGCTGGTGGATCACGCTGCGCACACATCGTAAACACATGCATTGGATAGGCCGGTAAGCACACCAGTCCTTCTAGCTCACCATACTTGCTATTACAATTCCAACAAATTCCAATTTCCCACCTTTTCTTCTTCTACTTCAAATATCTGGATGGTTTCTGGAGCCATGTGGTTTCCGTGGCGGGCACCTGCAGCTCCATTTCTTTTAAGCTTTTGTTGGCCCGTGGACAACGACGAAGCCGCTAAGCTGTGGACACGCGCCACCAGAAGATGTTTCTATTCAATCGGTAACTCCTGGAGTGGAGCCGCGGCTTGAGAAGCTCCCCAGCACATCCGACCCAAAGGGATATTCCATCATCGCCAATCAGGACTCATGTAGAGGAACAACATCCTGACCACATTTACTGACCCGCACAACGAACACCTCAGTCTAGTGAACAGTTTGACCCTGTTGCCTTCAACATTCCATATTTCGCACCAGCTTGTACAAGCGCGACTGTACAAACGAATCTATCGATGTGTCTTTCTATTGTCTCCTACTGCAGTCCCAACAATACTACCCCCCACACACGCACGTATACATACATACACATGCACAGACGTACATACATACATACATACATACATACATACATACATACATACATACATACATACATACATACATACATACATACATACATACATACACACGCACGCACACGCACGCACGCGCGCACACACACGCACGCACGCACGCACACACGCACGCACGCACGCACGCACGCACGTAGTTTACACTATGAAGGTATACCTCATTGACTATTGTGTTGTGGTGGAGCCGACTCCAGTTTTCCGGAAAGGCTGTCTCCCTTTGTCTTTTCACTTTCAAATCAACTCATTCATGAGGAACAGCAGAAAAAAGAGAAGAAAAACACTACAATATTCGGTGTGCTTGCAGAGATGGCAACGATGCGTGTGGTTTCGAAGGAATGTAGATACTACTCGTTGCCTGTTGTCGGCTATGGGCTGGGCGGTGAGTCGGGACAGCAGAGACAACAGAGTGATGTGTCGTGTGGGAGACGCAGTTGGTTGGATGTTTTTTCGCTGAACGGACGCTTAAAACAAAGGCCGGCAAGATGCCGGTCTTCCGTTTCCGCACGTAAGGCCAACCATTCATTATCAGGAAAGCCGCAACTTATTGTCCTGAAATTGTCCCGAACTTGTACGCGATAGTTTTTAGTATTCCCGTTTTGCGGCTGTCTGCATGATGGTGATAGGCCCTGGGACAGCTGGCTGCTGCAAGGTAAACCCTTGCGAACAAGTACAACATCACCGACTCGAATGTCTGGAAAATGAGAACTGTGGCGTCCCTGGATCCGAACCTGTGCCTCACTTGATGGAAGCAGAAAGCGTACGCTTTTTTGCACACATTATTCGAAATACAAAGTGACCCGAATTGGAGATGCATCCCATCTGCAATTAATCAGGGGGGGGGGGGAGATGTCATTCGGAACGATTGATTGGCTACATACGCCGTGTGTGGTAAAACTCGGTTCTAGCGGAGTGCAGTGCGGTGTGGTTGACACACTCGGTGTCTACATCAGTCTCGCTGGAGGTGAAGCCTGTATTTAAAGAGTTATTGCCCCGCTGGTTTAGTGGTATGCTCTGCACGTATGCTCCATAACTTCGAACCTGAAACTTCGAACGTGATAGGGCAATGTGCCTGCGGGTATTCCATTGTGCCCATGCTGAAATCCAGCATGGGCACAGCAATCCTTTTGCAGTGCTATTTTTTTTTAGCTCCCCCTACCCGGAAAGCCAACATTCCCCCTTTTTTTCTGTCCTTTTTTCTTTTGAAAACCAGTCTGAAGTTATTGTGGCCCAGTTGAAATGAATGAAGTGGCTGCAGTATTATTCATTCATTGCCTGCTTAGTCGTTGTAGTCAAGTATTGCGCTTGTTCTTTTTACGGAAGTTTGCATCTGGTAAAGCTTGGAACAAATGTTGACGGAGCACTAGGGTGTCGCATTTCTTGATTGGAGCGACACTCTAGAAGGAAACAGAAGTGGACACACATACTGCGAGATGGATAGAAGTGCCGGTCACCCGTTTCTTATTCGATCTCTCCTCGCAGGTAGCAGGAGGCCGCTGCGATAAAGAAATACACCAGTGCCGTGTTCCGTAAACTTATGGCGGACTAACTTCTTAAGAAAGTCTATGGGGAATTTTTGTTCGCAGAGTTCCCGTAAGCCACGCTAAATTTCTACACGAAACAAGTACAGGCGTGTTCTTCTCAAGTTTATCTAGGGAATGCCTGCCCGGACGCGGAGTGGACAGAACTGAAAACGCGCCCAGACGCGCGCGAATATCTTGTAGTCGACAGATTCCGGCGTACGCCCTCCGCGTGCGTTTAATAACTGTTTTTTCCGAGGTCACACGCATGCCGAGCCGCGCGTCCTGGAAACGTCGGGAAAACGCTCCATGCGTTTCGGCCTTAAAAGATACACACGAACTATGAAGGGGATGCTGACGTCCAGATATTGGTTTTACGGAGCCGTAAGAATGGGATGCACTTATAGGGCACTACAGGGACGCGCGACCGAGATAAGGTGGATTAAGAAATTTTAGTAGGCTGTTATAAAATGTAGTGAGCAACTTCTGTCTGGAATTGGTGGGTTGGATGCTACGCCGAGCCGAAACCGGAACGCATATATACCGGCAGCAAAGTCATGCCTTCGAAAAAGGTGGATCCAAAATACATGTTTTAATAACCGGATTGTAATTCGATCGACATGTTTTGCAATGTGACTGCTCACGTCATTAGAAGGTGTCTCACAGCGCTGTTCTAACTTTTGTCTAGGTACCGGCTCCCGCTCTGAGATATCGAAATGTGTTACCGTTTGGTTTGAGAGTTAAGTTTAACCATTTGGCCCGGTTTCACCAACGCTGGTTAACCTTAAACCGAGATGAAGTGTTGCTAAAACTGGAAGTTAACACTCAACTCATTTTTTTACAAGCGTTAGTTGGTGGCACGATGACTGCTTCATTGACAATAACTCCCTCTAGTGAAGCAGAGTTAAACATTAAATTGAAGTTAAGGGGCCGTTGATCTCGGTTCAAATGTCAGTTGGCGTCGGTGAAAACCGGGACCGCGCCGTAGGAAGTCTCCTAATATCTTAAAATCGGGTTTCGCCGCGAGTGTGCTGCAGCGCATTTCTAAAATGACAGTTCACGCAATATTTGATAGCGTAAAGTGCTTTCCCGCCTTTATAGTCTCCGACCCGCAGCACACTGCAATCCCTCGCACGCTTCCTCGCACTGAAGCCAAATGCTCTGTGACACATATCCTCAAACTGCCTTCCCGCTCAGTGGCTTAAAGCGTGCCACGGAGCTGTTTACCCCCTTTCATGATGGTCAACCAATAAAATTTCGCGACGCGCGCCACTGGAAAGTCACGCTGACTTCCTTTCCCTTGGACGCATCAGACTTGGAGGTCGTCCAAAATGTGGTACGTTGCCCCGGGGCAATAAGACAAGAGAGTCCCAGAAGGATCCCAATAAGAAATATAAAAGGACGATGACGCGGTTCTCGCAAACATGTCGCTTTCTGTGTCTTCTCTTTTTCCAAGGAAGAGAAATAGAAAGAAAGAAAAAGAAAGAAACACTCGGGAATATCAAAACGAATCCAAATAAATGCTGAAGAAAAATTGGGTTCAGAATCTAAAGGGATTGGCACTACTTTCCGTCTTGCTCTCTTTCTTTTTATCTTTCAATCTCGTCAGCGTGTCCAAACTGTCCTCCGCCATAGCGGAGGCTCCATCAGCGGGGAATTCTCCTAGATGATGCGCGAATATCGTGCATGTGAAAACCAGCGCGTTAAACGAGCTCGGTGGCTTTGTTGTAACCATGATGCACGCAGGAGGTATCGCAGTCGCAAATCTTGCGAAACAACGCCGCGATACATTCCGTCATAAAGAACTGTGGCAAATAAAATTGAAGGTGGGTAAGACCGTTTTGTGGTACGGAAAATGTGTGAAATTTTCTGGTAATGTGGTACAGCCCGTGCTCTATTTCCCTAGGGTGGTTTCGCACCGTAAACACTGGCACACAGAAAAAGTCGCCTGACGTAACCCGCAAGACCGACAAAATATATTTCATAACTGCTAATTTGGCTTCAAGTTGTTTGTCTGTTTTGGAAATTTTTCTGATGCGGAGATTTTGATACAGTAAAAGGGCTACCGGCTTAAAAGCTACTGACTCTAAACAAACGAAGCTCGCGATTGAAGAGTGCTTTGTGCTCTGATGCGTTCGACCTAGAATTTTTCACGTTGTACACGTTTAGTAATTTCGTAGGACGTAGTTAAATGTGCCCATTTGTGATACGTAATCGATTAGCTACTGTGTGGAATACTGCAACATCATCTTATTGCACAGTGCAGTTCCTAGACTTCTGCGAATCTCTAATGGTGTGTTCGACTGGTCGTCCTGATGCTCCGAGCTGGAGCGGGTCAGACTGCATCTCATTGCAGCTCCGAGCCTGAGGAATCGTGCAGAAGGCGAATGTGGCAGGTTCGAGCGGTGGAGCGGAGAGGCAATGTTAACTCACGTGACTTTCGGTGTAGTCAAAATGACCATGTCGCAAAATGCAGAACATGGCACGCATGACGGATGAGAAACACTACACAGCGGAAGCAGGCGCAGTCACGTGACCGAAACCCAACCAGATCTAGCAACTGCTCCGACCACGTTGGTAAGAGCACTCAAGAGCGCTCCGAGTTGGAGGAAAGCGCTCCAAAGCAACCAGTCGGATGCAGTCAGAGTTTCGTCCATTCGAAGGTGAAACGTGGCTCAAGAGCGTTCGAGAGCGATCGGAAGCACCCGGTCGAAGGTAACATAAATCTTCTTTCTAGTCTTGCACCGAAATCACGCTCAGAAAAATGTGTTACGAGTACAGACGTTTTCTGAACAGCGCCTCAATGCGTTTTCTCTTAAAGGGGCACTAAAATGCAAAACCAACCTGCTCTCAAGTGAAAATCAGTGTTTCAATTAGTATAATTCAAACAAAATTAGTTCACACAACCCTACCGTTTAGAAGAAAAACGCAATGAAACAGAGTCCTCTTTGGCGGCAACGAATGGGATCCCCAGGAGGCAAACATTGGCGGCATCCAATGAGACAGCAGTAGAGGCGCGCACATACCTATCGCGGGCCTGTGGATTTGGAATGCGTCCGATCGTTGCGTGCCGTATATGCGCGGCATGATGCGCACTGCTTCATTTTCCAATACTGATTTAGTGAATTGTAGCCCACAACAGTTCTCGCGAATGTTCCACTGACAACATTTATCTTCATGTCTTTCGGACAGCGAAGCCAGTCCGCTTCAGAACGCGCACTATGTTTTTCACCGGGACTGCTCCATGGCGTGGCACACGTAGTATGAACTAAAAACACCGATGCACGAGCTGAAACTGCCTAGCGCCGAAGCAAGAACAAGTCCTGTATAATTTCGATTGTATAGCTCCGTATCAGAATCAAAGTTTTAAATTTTGATAACAAGTACGAAATTAACATAGCATTTCACGTAATTTGAAGTAAACTTCTTTTTGCATTTTAGAACCCCTTTAAACGCGAAGGTAGAATGCAACAGAGGAGTAGGAACTTGGATTCATAAAGACATGCCATGAATGTGCCCCATTAAGATATAAAAGGGAGTGAGTTACATTCTAATGCTGGTTAACGTGTGTGTGTGTGTGTGTGTTTTGTTTTGTGTGTGAAGACAACACAATCCGACGTGTTTAGATTTTTTCAGCGAAAGTTCTAGTAGAAGCCTTGCAGATGATGCCTAGCAGAAGTTGCATAGCAGAAGTCCACTCGTTAATGGGCGGTTTCAGCATCCCATGCAGGGTCCATAAATATCATGAACCTCGACGTTTCTTTCTCAATCCAGCCCAGTCCCATCCGTAAGACGAACAAAGCATACCGACGAGAAGCTTCTTAGTTGCTTTGGAACCATTTACGATTCGTAGCGGTTGGTAGCCTATTGGTTGCTTGTGTGATAGGATGGATGGGTGGATGTTTCATAAAGAAGAAGAAGGGCTGTGAGTTAAAGTTAATCCTTGTGGACTAGAATACATAAATGGTATGCACGCACGCACTCATGTGACACTGATGCATTTATGGAGCCACCCACAAAACCAAGACAATTGTGAGGGCTTTTGTATTAGGAGCTTCTTAGAAAAACGGTAAACTTTCAAAGTATAGCCATAGAGGCAGCTGCGGAAGGGATGCTAGGTGTACAAAAATATAGAACGGATGCTACAGTTTGCCTGTACTTTGGCTCATCCATACACGGAATCTGCCACTGGCCTTCCAAAACTTCCAATCTTTCAGAGGCACCCAACCTAAGAATCGGCAGCTGCACAAACAAAACAAATCCGCCAATATTGATCTTGCGCAAGTGAAAGAAGACCCATATTAGCGCTTGGCCGTTTTTCTTGAATTGTAGAATTACGAATCTCATCGCGCAAAAAGCTTCGTTCTGTCTTACGTGTACCTTCTTTCTATCCTGAAGAATGTTCTCTTGCAATGATTCGCTGTCAGCGGACGTAACACGCAACCGTAAACGCAGTAGTGTAAATCAGCTTTAAGTCTTACAACGGGGTCGCCTCTTGATGCCATCGTTTGTTCACATACGTGATGCTTATTTGCATAACAGGCCTGCATTAGTATAAACTCTGGCGGTTGCGCGCCTAAAGCTCCGTCCGCGATGCTCGGCAGACGGCACGTTTGTAAATAGCAAGCGCGTGAATTTTTCAATACTAGCTCTCAACACTGCCTTGCCCGTAACATAATAAGTGCTAAGGCCTTCGCTCATGAAGCCGTCGTGGAAGGGGGTTCGCCGTCCCTGCATTGCGTCAAAGTGTGTGCTTCTGAAAGGTTGTGAGTTGGCGTAGATATCTCAGGAGACGGTTGCGCAGCTGCTAGGGTAATAAGCATATCTGAAACTATACGTACACATAGCGTAATCTGCAGCCAATACTTGGAGTACCGCCTTTGAGAGGTTTTTGTTGGAAAGGTTTAAATGGTAATTGTTTACTCAAGCCTGTGCAATTTACGTTACTATCAAGGACGCTGCCTGGATTAGTGTGTTCGCCCATGAGTAGACGTGAGGGTGCATGGAAGAAAATAGTGAGTTTTGGTGCTTGGTACGCTGTCGCCTTTACGTGCGGTGCACTAAAACTCACTAATGTAAGAGCGGCAATAATTGAAATAGGTTTAAACGTAAGCCTAATAGGTGTGTCAGCCTCGTGCGGCGACATGCTGCACGTGCCGCAGGGTAGGACTGCGGATAATTTTGACCACCTGGGGTCCTTATGACGCGCGCCGAAAATGTCTTGTTTACATACGTGGATGCATATTTGCATAACAGGCCTGCATTAGTATAATATTCGACTATTATGCGCCTAAAGCTCATCTGCTCTGCTCGGCAGGCGGCGTCTTTGTGCCGAAGCACATGGTGCTGCGAAACAAAAAGCGTGAAGGGACACACAGTGCTGGAAGCAGTGCTTACTTCCCCACATTGCTACCGTCCTCGGCCGTGTTTGAACCCGCGATCGTGAGCTCAGCGAGCGAACGGGTTATCGGCTGAGTTAAGGAGGCCGGTGTCTAAGAGGTAATGTGGCCAGGATGAACGTGTTTCCGTGGCTTCCTTGGTATCGACGAGAGCGCGGTGACTGCGAGTGCGGTAGCGCAAACTTGACGTTCGTCTCTAAAAGAGGCGCTCGCTCGCAAGTGCCGCTTACGAAATAAAAGTATCCTTTCAATTGACCGTCAATTGACTAAAGTCAACGTATGCCAGTGAAATGTCAATTTACATTTAATCTATGGGTGATTGATTCTTATATCTTTCTTATTTATAATTGGCCGGTGTCTTCATATTGACTGGTGATTGTCTATTTACGATTGACATTAGGCACTGTATTCACTGACTCTTATGTGTCTTTTTATGGAGTGGTGATTGACTATTTTCAATTGAGAATGGGCACTGTGCTTATTGACACTGAGTGTGTTACGCGGTGCCTGCGAAAGCTGCAGGTGCCCCCTGAAACAACTGGTACGACATCCCTGCTAACGCCAGGAGTCACAGTGTGCATGGCGTATTGAAGGGTTAGTTGTACCCACTAATACGCGAGACACATTGTGCCTCTCGAGTCCCCTAACCGAAAAATGACCTCCGGGCTTCGCAAAAAAAAAAAAAAAAAGAGAAAAAGTGAAGAAGAAAATGCTCCAAGGACATCGAACATGAAGCAAAATTTTATTGGCTTGCACATACCTTTAAGTTGCACCCAGTACATCATCGTTTGCCGAATGCAATGCATACACGGTTCACTATTCCCAACACACACACATGGGGCACACGTTGCACGAACACACAACCCATCCGATGTACCAGGCAGTCCTCCAAACGTCGAACACACAATCCTCGAAACTTCGAACAGGCTGGCACTGCAAAGCTCTATCAAGATCATCCTTAGTGACGACAGTGTGACAGTTCCTGAAAGGAAATGGCCGACGAACAATCGTCCACGCAAGTGGCACCAGATTACGCTATGATGTGAGAAGCAGTTGCAATTTTGCACATGTATGTGTGACCGTTGAGACAGGAAACAACCTGTAAAGAAACCGAAGTGAATATTATGCTGCTATTGTTCCAACGTGAATGCTGGAATAGTACACCATTTTGTAACTCACGTCCTTGCAATCGACAGTCCCACGGTCATTATAACGAAAGAATACAATTAATACAATTCGCTTGTAAGGTACATCGTCGCTTCACCGATGTGGCCGATCCTCTCCTGCCGCCATTTGCAATGCGTCCACCGTCTGCAACAGAATGTACTTCGATAGTTAAACACGAGTAAAACGCAGGCGTCGTACGGTGCATCACAGCTAGGTTCACTTACCTTAAGCAAACATTAAACCTGTACTTAAAAAGCAAGATTGTCATCCTTCGCAGAGGCGAAGTTGCAGCGCAGACAACGGGCAACAAAGCGGGACGAAATGCACTGCGGAAGAATACGCGGTGCCATGTCACTCCTCACCGGCGGAGCGCGGAGCAACGTAGTACGCTCCAACGAAGGCACACATATTCAGCCGGCACACGCATTATTAAACAAGCACAAGAGTACACGGTTCAGGAGGAACACATATTATTCAGCGGGTACACAGGCGTTTCATACCGACGTGACAGCTTCGTACCTGCCGAAATTTGGCGATGGGGATCGCTGTGGCTGCTATTAGATAACTGTTACGGCTACGCTTTCTCTATGCAAGCATACAGATACAAACAATAATGCTGGAAGACGAAAAAAGTGGACAAGTTTTGTTTCTTGGTACCAGATGTGCAGAAACTTGGAAAAGTTTGAAAGGTAATGCAGAATCCAATTTGCTGCCAGTTGACTCATGGCAATTAAAATGTAGTCAATTCGTGTCAACTATTTGTCAATTGGCTTCTCATTGACTAAAGTCAATAAAAAGTAAAAGAAGTAGGAAGTCATTACGGTCAATAAATAGGAAGTCGATTGTCAGTTAAAAGTAAATTTTCATTTTTGTAAGGGGCATGCGTCGTCCAACGTGCCATCAAGGCAGACGCGTGAATGGAGAGAAGTTCGCGAGTCACGCAGAGCACTGTTGCTGCCCCTTCATCGCGAGCGGTTCGTAAGCTTGCAGTGCAGCAGTGGTCACTGTATTGTGCACGGCAGTGGCATTGAAGCCGGGAGGAAGCACACTGAAGCTATTGGTGAAGTAAGGTTGCAAGAAACGCTCTGCCCTCACACGTGAACTACATTTCACATCTCTTGCAAACATACGTCTCACGCTGATGTCATATCGCTGCGGAGTTTCCGACGGTACAAGTAATGTGTGCGTTTCAATACCGAAACAGAACTCTTTAACGGCGCAAATAGCATGGCTGGCGTACATCACAATGTAGACGCACCGAGCCACATTTTTTTTTTTTTTTTTCTGAACGCGTTCGGACGCAGTACCCCGATCATGCATAATAAAATAAGAAGAAAAGAACAAGCTGCTGGGGTCGTACGTTCAAGAGTTTTAGCCCGTTTTATTAAACGGTCGAATCCAAGCAGCTGTCGATGAAGGCTCCACGAAGATCTTCAAGAAAGTTGAACATATTTGCTCCATGTGCTACAGAATTGAAATGCGTCTGCCCGAACGTTTCAGAAGGAGAGTTCGAAAGTACATACGAGTCTTGTATGCATAATTGATCTGTAAAGGGGTTCGTTAAACCGGAAATTAAAGTAGAGTAAATACGTTACACAGAGTTGCACACCTCACTGTTTCACTACCAGTTCAGGATAGTCAGCCCTTGCAGCTCGTGCATGGACACGCTATATTTATGTGCACGTACATGTCCCTCTCATGAGCTTATTACTCTTAGTTTTTTTCGCGGTTTCAGGAACAAAGTCGTCCGTACACACACACACACACACACACACACACAAACAAACAAATAGCTGATGAGGTGCGACTCATTGTCGCTTCTACTGCTCCATGGCACTACGGCTCCCCAAAGTGGAGTTTCCAAGATGCCGTTCCTGTTTTTCGTTTCGGAGACGTGGACCATATTCTCCTCCATTTCCAGCACTACCAACCTTTCAGGGTTACACTTGCAGCGCCCATAAATAAGCTAAGCTCTCGCCTTCTCACTACACCAGAGTTACTTGTTCCATGATCAAATCCAGCTGACCCACACTCTGCCGTATGGAACTACCTTGGTAACCTGTCTCGACAACGGACGACATCGGTCTTTGGTGTGAGGCTCATTATTTTATTTTTATTGTATCATGGAATGACCGCGGGCAATGGGGCGGAATATCGCCCCTGGGCACGAGACACCGCACTCATAATCACCAAATTAAAGTTGTTTATTTTTGCGTACACATTAGCACACGTTCAGACTTTTAATGGTGCCGACTTTCTCCACCAGCTGGCGCGCGCGTGTGTGTGGTTTGATGAGCTCTTGCTGCTCGCATTAATTTCGCCTGCTGTACAGTTATGTAGAGAAGTGCCCAGAGAGTAACATTAATATGTATATCTATCTCTCGCATCGGGGGGCTTGGTATGCAAGGAGTGAGATGATGAGGGATTCGATGATGAGAACACCTCAAGTTTATTTACATTACTGCTCAGAACACATAGAAGCCATACAAGGACGTGAACTCGACGGAGTGAACTCGACTTCGTGCCACTAGCGTGCCACAATCCCAGCTGTGGACGGCCGGCCGTTTCGGGCTTCTTGGCTCTCATTGGCACAACGTAGAGATGTGACACGCTTTAGGGTCGGCACGAAGAGTGTGTCTCGGCGAGACATCAGTGTTCCAGCGTGTTAACAACATTGTACATACACATGTATACAGCTCGATATACAATACAAACAATGTAATCGACATAATCGGTAAGGGGTTCACCCTATAACAAAGTGACTATTAACGCTAATCAGTTCAAACATATCATATTCCGCTCTCGATAAAAAATTCTTAGCAATGACGGTACCGAGATTATTGTGAATAAATCCATTAAACAGGAGGCAACATCTTGCAACTACGGAGGCACAACATTGGCAGAGACATATTCATGATGTGTTCATGAAGTTCGAGTCTGGATGTTTCGTGTTACTGCAGGCTCGCGAATATTTCGACATAAAAACACTTCGAATGATATATTTCGCTCTCATTCATAGTCATCCTTCGTACTGTTTGGAGTCATGGGGGAGCAACTTACTTGGATCCTGTGAGAAGATTGGAGAAACGCTCCTTAGGAATTATAACGTGCTCTTGCAACGATCCCAGTAGTCTATTATTTCAATCTGCATACTCTACCGTTTGATGATCTACACATTTGCAACTTGCTGCCGGAAATTTTAATCTTTTACCCACTAATAATCTTGATGGAGAGCGCCTGTTTCAATGTAATGACATATAAACATGGAACACGTTACCTAATGTGCTAAAAATATCACGGAGCTTTTGTCGCGCGCACAAAAAAGGAAAAATCTGGGTCACCAACTCTCTGATACTTGACTATGTTGTATACTTTGCACCCAAGACACAGCACAAGACACTTTGCACAAGACAAGACAGAAACTATTTACGGCTTACAGTAATAAAAAAATCATGTTATTTGCTTTGCGCATGTTGTAATTTTCGTTATTTAGAGTGAGCTCTATAAGGATAAACGGAAAACATGTTTCTGTTAACAAAGTTTGTACATAGTCTTTCTTTGTCCCAGTTCTAATGGTCATACAGTCTCCTGTACAAGATTTTCCGGACCCGATAATAACCGTTGGCTATATGGGCATAATTCGGCATTCCGCGCTTCCAAACTCACGATCACAATGATCTGATAATTCGTGAGTTCGGGCTCTGCTACGAACTCATGTGAAGGTATCGGTGAGCTCGGTCATGCCGCATATTAGCGCACTCACCAGATAACGTCGCACGTGCTCTATTCACAACTGTGATGTTATCCGGTGAGTGCACTAATGTGCGGCATGATCACCGATACATCATGTCGACCTTCACGCGAGTTCATAGCAGGGCCCGAACTCAAGCCGTATCCGATGATTGTGATCGTGAATTTCGAGGCCCGAAATGCCGGGCTTTGACTATGGGTCGTATGCGTGTTGTATTTGTTCATGTTGTTCATGTTGTAATTGCATAGTTAAAAGTCAATCTGTTGATACATTTTCATTGACTCCCATGCTTTAATCTTCGAGTGACAGGGTGACAGTCCAACGAACCATCTCTTCGCCGGTGAAACTAACATTAAACGAACGTTAGCCTAAAATATACACCTCTAGTTCACCTGCGCTTACCTGTCCCAAACTTCCGGCAAAAGAAGGACCCTCCAGTTGATGTAGTGCTCTGGGCACAGCATTACAACCGACCCCACATTTTATCCCATGAAACACGACGGCGGCAGCAGTCCCCATCCTCGAAACAACGGCACCACCAAGAAAACCTAACGACCGCACACCTAGTGAAGACTGCAGAGTCAGCAAGCCATAAAAAGGACGTAAAATGGGGGACGCATTGACGTCTAAGTAAACGGCCGGCCATGTTTGTTCCGTAAGTGTTACCCGTTATCGCACGCGAGGAAGCAGTGTAAACGTTCCGGGCTCGCGCTCCGCCGCGGACGTTTACATTGATATCGGCCAGAACTTTCGGCACGTTTATTGTCCTTCTTTTCACCATGGTACGCTCTGGCTCGTTGTGGAAATATACATTGCATCTGTATTTGGAGAACACGCCTTTGTTGCGTCTGTTGGCGTTAAACGGGTTCTTTCACCACGCCCGTCGCATTCGAGGCAAACAGCGCCCCCTTCCCAACAAGTTTACCTTCTCTCGAGCAAGATTGAAGTACAACGGCCGATTGAAAGTTTGGAACTGCGTTTTTGAGCGAGTGCATGTCCTTGCGTCGTGTGTGTATGTGAAGGGATAGCTGGTTGTCTCTGAATTGTTATTCGCCCGCTTTTCCAATCGCGCTGTTTCCATACATAGGCATAAACTGAAGAGACTGCTTCTTCGTGCTTGTCTTTCGTTTTCCCTGTTCGTTGTGTATTTATGCGTCGACAAAGTTCTGAAACGAGTGGCTCAGTATAGATCGTTGCAGCGGCTGAAAGGGATGCTGTGATAACGCATTTCGATACGGAGAATCGCTCAAGGCGACAGGTGCAAACGATTGCCTCTGAATGGTAATATTATGCACGTTCATGAGGCCTAACTCGGAACAGGGACGTCGTTGGGAAAAATATTGACCAGCACGTGGGCGCTGATTGAGAGCGAACGGGAGTCAGAGTGATTTTATCGACGAAAATGGCTGAAAAACGAGAGACTGCTCCAGTGCTGGTGGATTGATCTGAACTCAGACTGTGTCCGCTGGTAGATGGAGCCGTTATTGTACTGGTATAACAGTTTCTCACTTAACAAAGCTTGTAAAGAATGGCGTGGCTGAATTATTTTCCTCATGAAGTATGGCTGTGCGTTTCGTAAAAGAAGTTTAGTTGCATAAATCCCTATGCTTAAAGTCGTGAACATGTGAGAACAATGACGACTGGTTTGCTCTACTACTTAGTCAATAGTCAATACTACAATCCCTGTTACAAGTGAAAAGGTATGCGCTCGCTTCAGGGTTTTTAGAAGGTGGAATGACTTTCATCGAGGACTGTCTCCCACTCTGAACGCTCGCTTTTACCCTTCCCTACTTAGTTCCCTAATTAAAGAGTGAGTTAGCAAATTTTAGGTAACTAGTGATTTAGCAGTTGCATACTGCCTTCGAGAGGACGTTTAACTTTGTAACGTGACGTGTAACTCAATTGAAACAACGACATCTCTGCGGATCTCATAGCTTTTTTTTATAAAAAGTCTGTAACGAATAATGATTTAAAAGAAAAACACCCTGTCTATGTACGTCGCAAAGTAGAGCGACGACAAAGACAACATACTATGTACGCAACAAATATTGCCAGTTTTGACCGATTTCCACGCACAGTGCCTACGCCTTTCCGTGCGATCGTATAATACCGGTCATGCGGGGAGTTCTTCTTCTTCTTAGGGCAGTGGCTGCGTTCATCGCGTTCTTTTCACGCCTCCACTTTACAGGTCGAGAGAACGGTCAGTGCTACTACACAGAGATTTATGACTAGCGCATGGGAAACATATGTCCCCCTACATTGCTGTCATACATAGAGAACTGGCATGCCAATCGGACGTGTAAACTGCCATTATCAACAGCAGCGATTGCCAAGAAGCAAAATAATGCGTACGCAACGCGACATTAGCCGAGGCAGGCTGCAAACATGAACGACACCAACACGTTTTCTCGTTGTTTGATTTGATTCGATTTGTTTGATTTAGCAGAGAAATACTCGTCAATGCAGGGTTAGGTTAGTTTAACATGGAGCTCTGCTTCTTAAAATTAACCACATGTTCCACTTTCAACTGCATTCTATAAAAGTTTTTGCTGCCAAGTAAAAATGGGTAATGAATACGGAATAGATTCACGGATTTAACGAACCAATTGTCAATGTTGACAAAGTAGCTCACAAAGTCGAAATATTTAGCAATTGGTGATAATGATGATAGTGAAAAATGAACGGAAGAATGTTAATTAGTACAAGTTATCGAGACACACGTTCACTGCAACCCTCAATGCACCATAAGTGTGTCGTCGTCTCCAACATTTTGCTGATTTTCCAGTACTCACGACGTGTATGTGAATACGCCACAATATTTTTGGAAAACTCTTCTTCCGCTAGAAACGGAAACGCAGGACCCCCCACCCCCATATTTTTCCCCTTCTTCGGGTGCATCCTTTCCGACAGGAATACATTCACAGACAGAGATCGAGCGTCTCAATCTTTTTCGCCTCTATCTTCTCTCCTTCATCCTCATATGTGCAAAAAGACAAGGAATGTACGTGAGGAGTAAAGAAAAAGAAAAAAAAAACATCAAACGATACCTTCTTGGCTGGAAAGCGACGCAAGCCCAAAAATTGCACTGAATAATCAAGAGAACGCAACAGTTCTCTCGAGCTGGCACCAGCTGCGCGCGATTACCTCGCTGCCTCGTAATTCCCTCTCATCGTCAATAAATAAAGATGGCTGAGCAGGAGAGAGAGAGAGAGATAGATAGAAAAAAGAGGACAGGTATAAAGGACAATGGGGAAGAACAGAAGATACATCCGCCTTATAACGGGGAAAAAGAAGAGGGAAGCTATGCATTCTGGAGAGCTTCCGAAGCCAGAGGCAGCCTTTATTGGGGACCATGCGCGGTTCTAGGCATGTTCCTGGATTCGTCTCGACATAAATTATCTGTTGCCGCTGCTTATTTCGCAACATCTGCGTTCGGTGCTGTCCATAAGGCGAAGAAGTTTGCGAGAAGCGGAGACAGAGAAAAGGGGTGAAAAGGAAGGGTGGCGGCTTTAAGTGGAGGAAAAGATGGTTCCTTCTGCAAGTAGCGCGCCGGTAATACATAGGGTAAAAGGGATGCTTTAGTGTGCGGTATGTGTAGTACATGGATAAGGGGTGTCGAGCTCAGCGTAGCGAGTGGAGAGGACTAGGAGAGGAAAGTGAGCGAAACAATTCGCCCGCGCGGTGGGGGTAAGGTCTCTGTAGGTAAATTGGGCGAGCTGATTGAGAAAAAGGACAGTAGATGAAGAGTCGTTCACGTTGACACGTGATGGGACTCGAATGGGACCCGAAACGTTAACTGTATTTTGTTATGTTTGTTGAAAGCCGGTGCGGTTCAAACTAGTAAAGATGTCTACTCCCGGCAATTGGACTATATTCAGTTGACACGTGAGTGCAGTTGAAGTACGCCTCAGCGTAAGCGTGGGTGTGATGTAGGACGAATAATGTTTTGGGAACTAAAGAGGAGTGAGACCCTAAACGGCACAATAGATGGTCCCAATATTGACTGGCCATTGGCAATACTGGTCCAACATTGGTCGCGTATTCGACCACAGCTTGATACAAAGCAGACACAATACGGGAACGGTTCACGGGAGGCTATTCATTCATTTCTTGCGCAGTATACTAAATTCTTAGCAGGGTTCATAATAATGTCCATTGTCATTTGCAGTGCCCCTGAAGCCGACCTCTACCAAAAAAATGTCTTGGTGACGTAATCATGACAAAGAGAGAGATAATGAAACGGTCAGCATTCGCTACTTCGCGTTAATGGTACGCAGAAAAAAAAGTGATATTTTAATTGCTTTGGTGTCTTCACGATCATGCGCGTCGTGTTCCCGCTCCACCTGGAAAGAAAAGAGGGCTCTATCCAAGGGTTGCATCGTACTTGCGAGTCCTTTCGTGGAATGTAGCTTGTTATTACCGCCTACTTCGCGCTTGCTTTGTGTACAAGCAGCATGTGTACCCCGAGACACGTGATCTGCTCCACTTTGTGAACATGAATGGTCCTTAAGAAAAAGCGTCCGAAAGATAAGGTCACTAGTATAGTCGGGTGCACAACAAATCCATACAACAAATAATACGTGATAATTAAGTATGAAACACTAAACTTTAATGTGTCCTTATTATTGATTGAATTCTTCCTCTAATGCATCAAGTCTACTCAAGTTGCTGGGGTGGTTGTACTTACTTACTATGTCAGTTGTTTGTGAAGAGTGAGCGGCCCATATCACATCAGAGCCAATCTGTACATTCTACTCCTATCTCCTTTGTTCTTCTATTCCCCTGCTATTTCATTCCGTGTCGTACCTCAAAGGCTCGCATGTGAATTCTATGGTCCACGAGAAATACACTTAGAAATGTGTGGAACTATACACGTTCGTTGTCTTGCACACTGTAAAATTCTGAGCACCCTTCTCGGTACAAATGGGGCGTATAAATCGTTTTGCACACCACTATTACAGCCTTCTTGGCAAAGAAAAAAAAGTTTCCGAGGGGGCGTTATATGGGTGTAATAGTTACAGAGCCGGATCGTGAGGGTGTATCTGTGGCTACTGGTGCGAAAATGGTGTAACTGAGGAAACTGTTTAACATTGTCCTGGAATATGAATGCCGTGTACGCTGAGTCTTAATTTTCCCTCATACCAAAACCAGTAAGAAACGCAGACGTTATCTTGATGGCGAGTTAATACTCCAAGGAATTCCTCACTTGAGTGTTTTTGTGTGTTTGTGTGTAAATAATCAAATTAAACTTGGACACCTCACCCTTCGTTTTGACTGGAAGGCGAGCACGGCTATCAAATTTGCAGGCGCGCGCAAGACCAGCAATGTATGTACTATGTACTTTCTGTTTTCTCTTAGAAAGTAAATGCCTTTCTAAGCGAACTTTTGATTCGTTATGCCATTTATGTGATGTTCCAAATTTATCACTAATAATTAACCGCGTACGTTCTTAACTGCATAATTGACCGGATATTGGTCCAATATGGCACCAGTGCGGAATAGCTATATTGAGAGCGTTCCCAGAATTGCGGGACACCCCCTCTTAAAGTTGGCTTGACCTGCGTACTCCCCTGCCCTCCATTGAAGCAATACATTCCACCTAGTTTTGTTAGAATGTCCATTGACCCTGATCTTTAGAAAGAAGTGTCCACACTTAGGTGTTTCTATGAGATGTAACTCGATAGTGTACAAGTGGAATGGAAGCGCATGAGCTTCACAGTTTTTTTCCTGGGGCACTTATTTTCGTCGTGTTGGCTTCATGGCAGAATGCATTAGCGTGCCTTTTTTTCTCGTATTTCGCGAAAAGAATGGGTTCCCCAGAAAGTGTCCATGTGAGGTGTGAAAGCTAAAGTGTCTTCTACGCTTTGCAACTTGGTGCGCAACTGTAGGATGTTTTTTTTTTCCCCACTACGAAAGGAGCGAAGACTAGTTCAGTGTGCTTCCGAAGCATTTGCGTCTTGATCTCTCAGGGTGATAGCGTGATGTGTCGTTGGCTCCGTGGTGTAGTTGTCGGTCCTGGCTTTCGCATTTTCTGGTTCGATTCGCGGACAATTGCGACTTTGTATTGCTACTTTTTCTCTTATAACAAGAGTACCAAGAATAACAGCAGGCGGCAGAGTCACCGTTTTCATCATGAAGGGCTTATTAATGCCATACGGGCACTATGGCATAATCAATTCCTGTTCTGTTTTGCTTCAATTACGGCAATGCTAGCCTCTTGCCTGCACGCATAGTGTGTGAAAGGTAGACCACTTTCATGCAAGACGAAAGAACTGATGTTCTGAGGCTGTTCTTTCATCGTTAGACCACTTTCCATTGCATGCCGACCTGCTTCACCACCTTCCGACGTACTTGGCAAACGAGCAATAGTAGAGAAAGAATCTTTAATCGCAGGCTTTACAGGGGTCGAAATTCCTGTTTCTCTTTTTTTTTAAATGTAGCTTGTTCATCCTTAGCACTGTGTGTGTTCGCCTGCCTTCCCAAGCATTTTAAGCCAAATGTCGTAGCCAGAAATGCACATGCCACAGAGACTGCTTTGTACGTGGATTAATCATTACAGCGCTTATAGGACGAGTGGGAAAACTTGTATTTTTTCCGCTACTCACTTGTTACAAAGTGTACTCTTCATGTGGGAGTGCGAGGGCTGTTGTTGTGGCCTATAGTTGAAGTATTTTATTGTGTGTTATCAATAGCAAGCGTATATTATGTTCACTGAATTTCGTAAGAAGAAGCATCAAACGCCCTCAAAATTTCGTAAGAATGTCGACTTCCAGTAGAGGTCTGCATGGGCCGCTTAGACCCAGCCCCAGCCCGACAGCTCTATACGTAGCCCGGACACGGCCCAAGCCCGAAGTATTCTAGGTTGACCCGGCCAGGTCCAGCCCGAAAAAAATTACAGGTTACCTCGGCCCAGCCCAGTGTAGTCGGCTGTGAAAGTTGAGGATGGCCTACTAGTAGTGGGGTGACACATGCTTGAGCCCAACTTAGGCCAAGTAATGTACAGGCTCGGGCACATAATGTCAAACCCGAGCCCATGCCAGGCCCGCTAAGAATGTTTTACCCATGCCGGTCCGTGGGTCGGGCCGGGTAAAGCGTTCTATCTGATTTTTGCTCTAAATTCCCATCACTCTGCGAGAAACGTCACGGGTGTTTACGTGACTTCACCCTTGGTGCGATGAAACGAAACTTTGATTTGACGTCCGTTGATCCCTACCATCTTATCACCACCGTTTGCGATTTCATCTGAGCGCAAGGGACACAAAGAAGTAACGAACACCAAGAGCACTGATTGAAAAACGGAAATTTTATTTGACAAAAAGCACGCTTATAACGCTATGCAAGTAGGTCAACCGTTCGCGCAGCCCCACAGCTTTTCCCTTGCCCGTCGTGCACGTAGAACGGTCTTGCTCTTAATCAAATTGCAGTAAATAAAGAATTCTTATTAAAACAACTACACGTTAGATCCACACGGCTTCGTCTTTTCATATAGTGTTGTGGCCAGTCTGCGAATACAACCTTATTGCTACTTTCTCAGTGGACAGACGCGTTGTCACGTGCTTTCACCAACCTTTTCTATCGCGCATATCCTGCCAGAATGCCGTGCATACCATACTATGCGGGAAACTCATCTTCCCCACGCCAGGCTTGGCATACTGACGGACGTCCTCTTCCCCAAAGGTTCTTGTGCGGAACGACTTTCAAAAACTCGCGGCCTCGTGCGCTCTCTTCAAGAAACGGGCCTAGCGGAAAGACCACTCTAGTGCACCTCTCACCTACAGTGTGCCTCCGTCCCATCAGTATCGGTCATCCTGCCTATGCATCACTTTCAAGTCCTCTACTCCCCTCTCCCACTTTCCTTTTTTTTTTGGCTAATGTCATGACGATGCCCACGTGAGTGCGGCCAACAACGGCAAGCTACTCTACCCCCCCCCCCTCCAACCTTTTCTGCCTCCCATGCGCAGAGACATACTGTCGTAGCGAGACAAGGTTTTCAACAAAACACGTCCGACCTTCCTTATCACAAACCCGAAACCTGGGGTATTTTATCGCTTTTACCATGTACTACCAATTAAACAGCTAGGTTTGTATCACGTTTATCGCCATTCGTATCATATCGTAGGTCACATGCGCTTGGTGCAAACTCGCGCGAAGGTCACTCTGTTGCCTCCTCCAAATATTCCGAAATTGAGCATTCTTCTGCCTTCTGCTTGTTTGACTTTATTTTTTTTTTTGGGGGGGGTGGCATTCGGCAAGGTTTCTTGACGGTAGCGTGAAGTGACCGTAACAGGCACAATTTTGGATTGAGCATTGCAATGTACTTATGATGATGCCTAGAACAAGCTGAAGTTACATGCTACAGTGAAAACAGAGTAACAAGTGCAAAGTGCCATTGACCGGATGCGTTCTTGTAGCTCATAGAATACAGCTTATTTTCATTACCGGGTTGTGGTACATCGTACGTTATCGCCTTTGCGTACGTAAGGGAGAGCGTTGGTGGTTCTGCGCACTGCGCTAAGCTCACTTTCTGTTGTGGGCGTGCGCAGAACCATCAACGCTACCCCTTCCGTTAGCAAAGGCTGTAACGTACATGCACTGAAGCTCTCTATTAGTAAGTATCTGTCATTGGTTCCACCGGTCTACTGACGCTCCCTATTATAATGTGGGGTAATTTCTGGAATGCACAGTGGAGGACAAAATTGTAGAGACATGTGGCCTTCGTCTCTATTTTTATTATTTTTCTTTTCAGATACGAATTTCTTACGCAGTGAGTCCCAACTACGCTTTTACAGTATAACGCTGGCGCAGTCTCACTAACGCACAATAATATTAAGTTTTAGTATACCATACGCGAAAGCGTACGATATACTAAAACTGACTAATATCTGAACTGAGAACCAACGTCTTTGGACGCCTGTCATTCTCAACTCTTCTTTGCCAGCATTCGATAACATTATAGAATTCATGTTACGTCGCTAACAGACGATACAAAAACTCGCGGACCATAGTACTAAATTTAGGGGACCTTTAATGAAACCGAGCCACACTTTGTCATCGTGGATCAGGTCCTGATTTACGCGTGCCAATGACCGCGTTCCACAAGCTATAAGTTGGTCTGAACAGCAGTACAACAACGAAAAAGCTTGGTAAAGTTTTCAGAGCTGATTTGTCACATTTTCACTCTGCGTTCGGCGTTTGCGCTCGTGCAGTGTCCTTAGGCTTTCTCTGTCTGCTGTAGGCTGCCCCGTGCTGGGTATCTATCGATATCTGATGTACAAATTCCCTTTCTCGTCTGCCCGCACCTTTCTTTCTTTCTTTCCATCTTCTTTCCTCCTCACGTCGTGCGTATCTTTTAAGTTGGCATTCTTACATGTCGTCCTGCTATCAGGCAAAACCGGCATCAGAGGAGGTGTCTCTGAATTCTGGTCATGAATATTTGACCACAATGCATTACATTTTCATGTTATGCATTTAATTTGGTTGGTATGCATGATACACTCTCTATGGAAACAAAGCTGCACACGTTACGCCATTGTTTAAGGGTGTTGATTTACATCGAAAATGGAATCAGTTACGGTACCACTTAGTTACACCCCAGATGGTGTCAAATCAGCACCTCTCCTGGAGGGCGTACACTGTTAAGACAGAACTTCACCACATAGCACTCTCATAGCCAACCACCATTCCGAATGATACCATTCTGTGTCATGATTTGTTCAAAACAGGGGGGAGGCGCCTATCTGGGACAAGATAATCTGTCCCAGATAGGCGCCTCCCCCCTGTTTTGAACAAATCATGACACAGAATGATATCATTCGGAATGATGGTTGGCTATGAGCGTGCTATGTGGTGAAGTTCTGTTTTAACAGTGTACTTCCATTCTAAGGTGTTGATTAACACCAAAAAAGTAGTCAGTTATGGTATCATCCTATTACACCCAAAAAGGTGTATAAAATTTTAGAGTGTAGAGTGCCACCTACGTTACGACATAAGCGTGCACTTTGTTATCTCTTTTCATGAGCTCTCCGCCTGTTTTTTTCATTGGTTACTGCCTCTACATAACGAATGAATGAGGAGCAGCAGGTCCTCACAACTTGCGACCAACGTCTTTACATATCTCCTCCATCGTCGGCCTTCGAAGTCGTTCGGATATTCAAAGCGCCGACAGACACTCAAAAATCCCCTGCTCGACAGTTCCAGGTCCTCCTCTCAGTGTCGAACTTATACATTCGGCAGCACGAGGGCTGCACACAGAACAACGCTTGGAGTTTACTCTGTCCGTCTTCACGAACCTTTACGTACATATATCAAGTTCTGCAAGTAATACGCGGGTAATCTCACTTTTATCCCTGTATTCCTTTTATTGAACAGGGTCGATCGGCCTCCGGGGACGGCTGACGCCTCCCAATGTCTCCACCACGACACACACGGAGTAGTATACCCGGCAGTCCCTTGCTGATCCAGCATTGGATACTCGAAAGCCTGTCGTTATCATCTTGCAACCAGAAGACCTTCCTTTTTCGTCCCCTCTTTCTTTTCTCGTCGGCACTCTGGCGAAGAACACGCAAAGGCAATGACGCAGAATCCTGCAGCTTACAACGATATAATAACGGAATGAGAGCTATGCAGTAAAAATCCCCTGCGATGGTAAGTGATTGGCGGTGCCTATTACAACGTGTCTGATGTTTGGCGGCGTACACACATGAGTAATCATTCGATTATTTCCCTTATGTTGTTGTGATAGCACACACACATAGTTCACGAAACGGGAACGGCAATGGTCGACGTAAATAGAAACAGCATATTACGGAAATAAGAGATGCTAACAGATCATATGGCATAAATACCGGCAAGCCGCTGGATAAACTTCATCTTATAGATAAGCCTGAGCATGAGCAAGCACAAAGAAACAACACGCCACAACACCTCCAAAAACATTTGCGCTTACATATGAGCTGTTGTGGTGTGTTGTTTCTCCGCGTTCGCTCATGCTTATCTACTATGGAGATGGCAACAGTAGGGAGTGAGTTCCCAAGCAGCATGCACCAGCAGGGAGCAGGTCCCAAGCAGTTTACGAAAACTATGTACGACAAAGGAAGCTCTCAAATGAAGGATCAGTAGTGTCAGCAGTGTAAGCCACTTCAAAGGAATAGCGGGATTAGGTTGACGTGTTTTTGGAACACTCGTAGTGCTTTCGGAACCGTAGAAACCCGTAGTTTTGGAACACCTTTGAATCCACCGGAAGCTTCTGTAGTAACGAACACGGAAACACATCCCGCCCCCGAGCGGACGACAATAAAGACGGCCACGTTATTTTGTTATCCGAAGCTCGAATGGTAGTAAAATTATCGGCTGCTATTGAGTTCGTGTGATCGCTGTTATTGTTGTGCGACGCGATTTTTATGTGTTTCGTTTTTTCTTGTTTTTTTCTTCTCGTACTCCATGAGCCGTAAACACTGAGCAACTGCGTAAGAAAAGTAACATGGGATCTCCATACTGCATTCAGCGCTCAACGGTTCAGTGTCTGCATAACCTTTGATGCAAACAAATGGAAAGAGAGATACATAACATAATTTAAGTCAACGTCACTAAGATGCGCGCCTGCGCCTTTTTAGGCGTTTTTTGTTTACCTCGGCATGGTGGTACTCGTTACTATTGACACCGTCCGGGCTTCGCAAAAACATTAGCGGAGACATTGACCGCTGGAATGTGTACCTGGAGTGTTCCCCTTTCCAAGTCAACGTCACCGACCATGCCGCATTAGAAACATCTCCATTTCAGTTACCGTTCAATTACCGCCCCGGCGATATATCGACAACGAACTGAACATCGACTGTGATGCTTTCGACATAGACATTCAGCACGCACGTAACTGCGCCTATGCCAATATTACGAAGTATTTGGAGGGTGTGAAGACAAGATTCGATTCGAAACACCGAAAGCCATCCTTTCAAACCGGAGATCAAGTGCTCTTCTCCAACGGTATCAGAGGTGGGAAATTAAGAGCCCTTTTGACGGACCTCCAAAAGCTTTTTGTGAGGCGTCTACATAGACGTCGGTGGGTAGGTCATGACTGAAGGTTGCGAGTACTGGTGCCTGTGCCTGTGCCTGTGTCATCGCAGCGTCGCAATCGGTTGTCCAGACGAACTCTGCGTCTTTCTTGATCAGGTCGGTAAGAGGGCGGGCGACTTTTGAGTAGCCGTTGATGTACTTCCTATAGTACGAAGTCAGTCCAAGAAATGAGCGTACTTCGGTCTTGCTGCGCGGTCGAGGATAGTGTGCAATTGCATTGGTACGTTCCACGTTCCGGATCGATAGAAATCCCTTCCTGCGAAACGATGAGACCCAAAAATGGAATTGAAGGGCTAGCAAAAATACACTTGGCAATGTCGATTCGTAGTCCAAGTTCACACAGCGTCCGTGGCGTTTCGTCGAGGAGTTCGTGGTAGAGGTCCATATCGTCTGTGAAGATGCAGATGTCGTCGATGTAGACTTCGACGTGTACCGTGTCGGTGAGGTGCCGTAACCCGTCATTCATGACGCTTTGCGTGGTTTGTGGTCAAGTGTTCTGCAAGAACTTCATCGGGTCATCATACTTTCTTTACAATGCCGGTTTCATACGATTTCGCCGAAGCTAAATTACTTGTGTGGTGTATTCTCGTTATGTACTCGTGACACTTGTTCACAGAGCTGAAACGTGTGTTAATTCGTAGCTTCATCACGGCTGTTACAGTACTGGAAACATAACGACAACAAAACTGAACGGCTGGTATAGGAAACGGAAAGCAGAAAGAAAAATCTGAGTAACGAAAATGGAAATGGCAATTGAAAATACGCCGTTACACTTCCCTTGCCCATATAGTTATTACAGAGTGTTAGCATAGGTCGTTGTAACGTCGCTGTCATGTACCTACCCGAATTAATTCCGACATTTTATCAGTTGATTGGGGCCGTAGACACGGTAGTTCGGTAGCCACTTTATGAGCGGTCTACTAACACCCTCTATTAATTTATCCTACACCTTGTGCTCCTTCTGAGGCACACGTTGCGACTTACTCTATTATTGCGTGGTCAAGTCACGAAGCGAATAATATAAGAAGGGAAAACCGCCGGTACAGTTTCTCGAAAACTCGTTGCATGTTGCGCAAATATGTACACCTTTCACGTAAGATCCACACACTATTTAGACCGGGCTCGGTGGATCAGTTTGTAGCGTATCCGTCTACTGGTCCCAAGGTTGCGGGTTCGAACCCGGCTGCGGACACCATCAGCTCCTTGGCCATGCAGGTACAAGTTCATAAATATGCCGTCTTCCGCAGATGATTGTGTTCTGAATTTAGGGCCACGTTAAGAACCCTCAGACAGGATTTTTTTTTTTAAATTCCATGTTAGCGCCGCAAAGTAACTGTGGCTATCAGCGGCGTATAGACGTGGACAGATGGAGAGAGGACAGCAGGAAGGACTGGGGGACAAGGGGTCAGTATGCGTCCTGGGCCGACATCAGGGGGGAACTGTGCCGACGTTCTTCTGGAAAGTCTTCTGAAAATACAGGGAAAATGTCAGACAGCACAGGCGTCTGAGGCGTGAGCTCGTGTTTAACACCATTGTAACAACGATGTATAATCATCTGCTACTGGAACATATTACCACTAAAATCACTTGCTTCTTAAAGTTGTAAAATGAGTTCCGTGGTTGCAATTTTTTTCATTGTTCTTTTATACTATTTTACATGTTGTCCTTCCTCCCTTTTCAGGTAAGAATGACTTCTCATGGACGTTTAGCAGCGTGGTGAAGATGTTGCGCCAGGGAATAACAATAATAATTCGTTGCGACACAACCATGATCGAGCCCCAAGAAAGCGACGCAGGTAGGACCACATTAGTTCCAAATGCTACAGCGAACGTGAATCTTTTTTCGAGAAAGCAAGTAAACCATCAATCGCGTTGAAAATGATTGCACCATTGTTTTCAGACGTTATTATGGTTTGTCTCCATCATTCTACTTATCCCCACTTGTTCTCATACCAGTAGCCGCAGATTCTGTAACGCGGCGTTATATATATATATATATATATTCTTTTTCTCATATATCACACGAACGTAGAACCGTTCTGAGGAAATATAATTTTCGTGAATATCAATGTCGTGTAACTAGCAAACGATTAGAAGGCGACACTATAACATAGGTCCGTTACGTTTGAGAACATCCTAACGAATGTTTTGTTTTCCTGCTTCTCATTCCTCTTCTCTTTCTTCCCTCGACTTCAGTAAACGAGGGGTGTAGCATGAACAGAAAAAGTTGTCGGACTCTACCTGAGTTAACTTTTAGGCTTGTCTGTCAACACTTTCTTCCTCCAATATAGCATACATTTCTCACGGCTGCGTAGATAAAACCCATCTGTTTGTTCTCCTTGCTTTCAAATGTAGCGCGTAGTTCCTGTACCTTCACACCTAATTTCAAATTCAAGGAACGTAAATATAGCGAGAATTGCTCTTGTCGTATTTGATTACAATGTTTTGGTGAAATTACAAATGGAACTTTCTCATTGAAGAGGCGTAGATAGACCCAATAGCAGGTACTTTTCACCGAAGTGACATGAAAATGTGATCAATTCATATAGCAGCGCATCTAATGCACAACGCATGACTGCCAATATTGTGTGCGCAAACCCTGTATCACACTACACCAGGGTTGCGGAATGGAATCACCCATTGCATTCCAATTCCATTCCGAGGAATGAGGATTTGTGATAATTGCATTCCTTGCAATTCCTCGGAATGAAAAGGTATGGTCAATTCCCACTACTGGAATGGCTTGGCAACCCTATTCCATTCCTTTAATTCCACCAATAAAATAATTAGGACCAGTAACCGTACTAGGTAGCCCAGCAGTGCTATAGAGGAGACTGACATTACCCAGCACGGAAAAAGCACAAATCCAAGGTTATTTCGCCCTCCTCTCCTCCTCCGTTTCATTGGCATCATCACTACAGGAGTTTTCCACTAATGTAACTAGAGAAAGTGATGTGGGGTTGCGGGCCTCACACTAGTGAAGCCAAAATCTCTCTTTTATTTTTTCTTAAAACCAAACCAAACCATCGCCCTTGACCGTGTGGCACCCTGACAATTACATTCCAATTCCGTCCCGCCTGCGAAAAAATGCCTAATTCCATTCCCATTCCATTCCCACGACAGTCTCCGCCATTCCATTCCAATTCCATTCCGGGCTCTGATAAATCTGGAATGATTCCGGAATTATTCCAACCCCGGAGCGGCAACTCCGCAACCCTGCACTACACCGACGCCAAACTCCTCCTCCATGACCTCTGTTTTGTGAATTGGGTATCCTGAATGACCTTTTGTGATATCCCGCCGAGAGCCAATTTTGAAACCAGAGCGCCAAGTAAAATCACATATCATCAGGTTCAACCAACGCCACGTTTTGCTATATCCACGGTTGTTAATTTTTACAAGAAAACTCGTGCTACTGACGATTTGTCCGTCTTTCTGTAACTATCCATCTAGCCCATTCCCTCATAGTTTGCAAGTGGAGACGTTAACTGTGACGTTTCGCCCCGATTCACTCCTTTCAAATCTTACGAATCGAGGCTGTCATGCGAACGTATGACGTAGCTGCTAACGTGTTCTGGTGAATTGGTGCCTGCTCGCTATTACGGTCCCGGGTTCACAACGACAGGTGCGCTGCCTATATTCGTTTCGCTACTGTGCTCGGGGCAATCGTGGTTGCTACTTTGGGAACTCTTTTCTTGGATAGACGCTCGTGGTGGCCCCCGTGGCTATTTTCAAACAGGTACGCTGGGATCTGTGTCGCCATCACAGCATTAGCTAAGGAGAACGTAATGCCGACATAAAAAGAAAGAAGGCTAAGCTGATACTATCATTGAACACTAACGAGGACGCTCAGCGTGCAAAATAATAAGAGACATCGATTTCACTCGTTTCACATATTTTGCGACGACGTTGCACGACATCATAGTAATAGACAGTTTTAATGCATCGTACGGTATCGGCCTTGCGTACGTAAGAGATAGCGTGGTGGTTCTGCGCACCGCGCCGAGCTCCCTTACCCTTTCGTTGCGCCTGCGCAGCACCAGCAACACTGTCCTCTACGTACGCGAAGGCGATAGGGTAGGATACAGTAAGACTCACTTATGGATGTTGCAAATGTTATGTCGTCGCATCACGTCAGAGACACGTGAAAGTTTGTGCTGCTCTGCAAGGGTCCTTTCCATTTGTGTAAGGTGTTAAGCGTGTTTTCCTTTTCTTCCTTCTTTTCTATGGCATTTGGCCGCCCTCTCTGGCACTCCGACTGCCCTTCTTCAAATGATACGATACGAATCAGTACGTGCGCCGCGCTCAAACTGCTTCTCAATGAACACTACGGTTGTGTGAAATTTGACTAGTGGAATTATACGATTCGCCAATAAGTGGTTGCGTGCGTTGGCCTAGTACTGTTGCATGTTTCGTCAGCGTGTAGTTCCTCGTCCCGCAGCAACGGTACCTTGAATGTTTAGCAGCAAAATGGAGCGCAGTATTTCCCCATTCCGCAGATAAACGAGCTTCATCTTTACAATGTCGTGACACGGGACTTTACTTTTTAAAATGATCGACTTCGTCCAAGAAGGGTGCATGTTCTCGACGTTGCCCTTCCGTACCGTACAGTTTGTAGGAATCTAAGGAGAGCCAGACAACTAGGTCCGTGGTGATAGGTAACCAGATTCCAACTGGCCCGAGATGGTTTATTGTTCCCGCGCGCTGACGCTCATGTGACGATGCGGCTCCTACAGTGCCCCCCCCCCCCCCCCCTTAGCGATCTGGCGGTGGCAGAGAGTGGTAGGTATGGAGCTTGGAGGACCAGGAGACGTAGCGGCGTGTTGAGGATTGGTGCTTGACAGTTAAGCTGGTGGAGGTCTGAGGAAGGGATGCAGGAGTGGTCTGCACAGCTGGAAGCGTCACGCTGGCTGAAAGTAGTATTGATCGACGTAGGCAGGTTTGAGGCGATTGAGAGAAATGGTATCAGGTCGACCGTTGATGATGTCGGTGAAATTATGAGGAACCCGGTGGGTTACGGGAAATGGGCCGGAGTAAGGGGGCTGGAGCGGATTCTTTACGGCATCACAACGTACGAAAACGTGCGAGCACGTCTCCAGGTCTTGATGGCGTTAGGTGGCGGGGGTGTTCGGTAGGCGGGATAGCGCGGGTCGCAGAGAGGCCATAACGCTGCGCAGGCGCGCGACATAATCTGTGGTGGGGTGAGGAACGCTGTCCTTCGGACACGACAGCAGTTCTCCGGGGAGACGAAAAGTGGTCCCGTAAACTAGTTCCGCAACGGTACAGACGAGGTTTGCTTTGAAGGCCGTGCGAATTCCAAGGAGAGCGATGGGAAGACCCTCGGCCCAAGGGATGTCAGGGGAAGCCCGAAAGGCGACCTTGATCTGTCGGTGGAGCCTCTCGACGAGCCCGTTGGAGGCCGGGTTGTAGGCCGTTGTGCGAATGCGCTAGGCGCCCAAGGTGTTGATGAGGGCCCTGAAGAGGTTGGACTCAAATTGTCGCCCCCTGTCGGTTGTTATGACAGAGGGCGCGCCAAAACGGGATATCCAGGTTGAGGTCAATGCGGCAGCAACCGTGGCGGCGGTAGCGTCAGGAATGGGAACAGCTTCGGGACAGCAAGTATAACGATTTTTGATCGTGAGAATGTAGTTGAAACCCTGGCAGTGAGGTAGTGGTCCGACGAGGTCAACATGAAGGTGGTCGAAGCGAGAGTCCGGCGGCAAGAAAGGCGACGGCGCTATACGGATGTGCCGTTGTGTCTTGGTACGCTGACATGGTAAACAAGAGCGCACCCAACGCTTAATGTCGACATTCATGTTTGGCCACACGTAGCGTCCCCGACAAGCTTCTGGGTGGCTCGGACTCCGGGGTGGGACAGAGCATGGAAGTGGTCGAAGATGGGTCGGCGCAAGGGCAGGGAAACGGAAGGCCTCGGTGAACCTTGGGAGATATCTCAAACCACTGCTGTCGTTGCGCCGGGCAGGTGGACATCTTCGAGCTTGAGGCTGGAGGTAGTCCGGGCGCGGAGGTCAGCCAGTTCGCTGTCGGAGGACTGAGCAGTGACCGGAAGGTCGAGGGAGAGTACAGCTGAACACTGTCGGTCTTCGGAAGCGGTTATGGTGTGTATCCGGCTGAGGGCGTCGTCCACAGGATTATTGATGCCCCTTACGTGCTGAATATCGGTGGTGAATTCAGAAATGAAGGATACTGCCAGATTTCACGTGGGACATATCCGGTGCCGGATGATGAAAGAGCATACGTAAGCAGCGTGTGGTCCGTGAAAACAGTGAATGAACATCCCTCCAGGAAATGCCGAAAATGTCTGACCGCGAGGAAGATGGCAAGAATCTCGCGGCAGAAAGTGCTTTACGGACTCTCTTCCGGCTTCATCTTTCGAGAAAAGAAGGCGAGAAAAGGAGGTCGTCCATGTAAGCGTATAGAAAGGGAGGCCGAAGATGATGGAGTCTATGAAACGTTGGAATGTTTGGGCTGCATTACGAAGGCCGAAAGGCATGCGTAGAAATTCGTAAAGCCCAAAAGGTGTTACAATCGGTATGTCCTCCTCGGCCATGGGGATTAGATGATAGGCGCGCACGAGGTCGATCTTCGAGAAAGTGGTGGCGCCTTCGATGTTAGCTGTGAAATCCAGGATGTTGGGAACGGGGTATCGGGGTCCAGTCAGGCGGCTTGGTAAGGTCCGGGAATTCTTCCAGGATGGAAGAGTACGGCGAAGCAGGCGTGCAGGTGAAAAGGCTGTGGCAAGGCGCGACAGAACGCGAGATACCGTGGACGTGGAGGTGGGTGGTGGAATCCACGAGGCGTTTTCGGGCGACGTCCACCAGAAGGTGGAAATGAGTAAGGAAGTCGGCGCCGAGAATGGGCGGCGAGACTTCGGCGACGAGAAATATCCATCTGTATACTCGACGGAGGCCAAAGTTTAGCGTCAGGGATTGCTAGCCATAAACGGGGATGGTGGTGGAATTGGTGGCCTTCAAGGTAAAGCAGGGTTGACGATTTCGGCGGAGTTTACTGACAGGTAGGACGCTGATATCGGCGCCAGTGTCGACCACAGGCACGGTCACCGACGTAAAACAAGCGACTCACGGAAAGGCCGTTCCCACCTGTCGCCATTAGTGGTCGGCCGGCGCGTTTCCCGTCCAGGAGCACGGTCGTAAGCAATGGCGGTGATACCAGCGCAGACCGGCAGACCGCTAGCTGCAAGGCTTCGGGATCGTGAACGGCGGCTTGGTGCTGACGGGGAGCGCCTGCGGAAACGGCGTGGGCTTGGTGAACGGGGACGCGAGGCGAGCGCTGCGACAAGCTGGGCCAGATAGTTCACCTGCTGTGTAAGGCCTTCGATGGTAGACGGGTGAGATGAGTGCTCTTGAATACGGGGGCTTAGGTCAAGTGCTGGGGCTTGAATGGTCGTAGCGTTCAGCGAAGCGGGTGTAGCTATTTCCATTACGGCGTCAGCCAGGCCAGCGAGGTCCTTGGTGGACAGATTAGATGCCGTGGCGAGGACCATCTGTAAGTTCTGTGGGAGTCGTTGGAGAAAAAGCTCTCGGAGGAAACCGTCGTCAGATGAAGTGGCACCATCTCCGAGCAGCTGCGTCATGCGCCGCAATAACTGCGAGGGTCGTCTACTGCCCAACTCCTCGGCTGACAGCAACTGGCGCAAACGTGAGCGGTCAGAGCTCGTTGTGCGCTTCAGCAGGGCGTTCTTGAGCTGATCGTACGGAGTTTCCGCAGGAGGAGTGTCGATGATATCGTAGACTGCAGCAGTGGCGGCAGTGGGTGAAAGGGCCAAAATAACGTGATAAAATTTGGTGTGCTGCGATGTGATGCCTGAGAGGTGGAACTGGGCTTCGGACTGAATGAACCACGTCGCGGGGTTCCGGTCCCAGAAAGGTGGCAGTTTGACGTTGACGGCGGCGATGGCAGCTGGGGGATTGCGGTCACCGGTTGACATGGTGAAACAAGGCTAAGGCAAGGTCAATCGTTCGGGTCACCAGTTGTAGGAATCTAAGGAGAGGAAGACAACTAGGTCCGTGGTGATCGGTAACCAGATTCCAACTGGCCCGAGATAGTTTATTGCAGGCATCCATAGCTCCCCGCATTCGCGGCAGTAGAAAAATAAATTACATCATAGTCACGTGGTATTACTTCGTCAGGCATCATGACGGATGCCCATTGGCCGAAGGAGGTTGCGCGCTCCGGGATTGGTTGACAAAGTTTCGAAATAGCTGACAGCTCACTTTTCGCGTGCAGTCTGGGCAGTCGGCCAGACGGGCAACTCCAAACAAGGTCGCTGCGTGTCCGCGTCTCGCCGATGTCGGTTGACCACAACGATCAAAGGGCAAGTGTATTCGCGGGCTTGTTCGTGAGTTGTAGCGACTCTGACCATGTACTGTTCCCCGATAAAGTATCAACGTACGAACATTCTAGCCGGTTCGGAACTGGAATGCTGTGGTGAGCTGACGCCTGAGGAACACTCTCGAGCGCTGCCGCATTTTCAAATACAGTGACTGAGAAGACAGGATTCGTAACGACACAATTATTTCCCGTGACTGTGTGACCTTCGGTGCATCGCCAGCATGAGAAGAAGATGCTCATTTGTGAAACGCACGCACTCGTGGACCTCGCTCGCTTCCAGAAGTAGACTGTGTATGTGCTTTGCAAGTTCGAACTTGGTTTGGTTGCAGTCTTTTCAACGAACGAAGCATCCTGAACGCACGGTGAATATATGAGTCAAACATTTGAGTCTGTACGTTGCATCAATAAATGTGTATTTAGCCTGTCAAAAATGCCTTAGATTTTGGAATAACGGGCGCCAGGCATGGAAACCAATAGAAGTCAATGGTAGCCAGGGCCGGCCGAAAGGCGAGCCAAACGGAGAGGCTGCTGAGTGGCTGGCTGCTAGGCATTACGACGCATTTTCCTTGGTCGTATGTCCAGTGTTGCCTGAACTACCTCAAACTATGGGCTCTATGGGGAGCTGTGGGCGCCTGGTTTATTGTTCCCGCACGCTGACGCTCATGTGAAGGTGATGATGCGGCTGCTACAAGTTGAAATGGTTGTCACAGATCCCGCCACTATAATCTGTGTGGGTGCACAAGCCGTTACTGACGAACGCATGTGATCCACATTTTACACCTGCGAAGGTTGTAAGCACGGACATGCCATTCCGGAACTGACGCGGGGGGTGGGGGGCACTACTAGTGCCTATCGAAGGGCTCCCGAATGATTGGATACAACGTCAGAACTGCGGAATGCGGTGCACTCGTGATGGAGGCGTTCTTCGAATACGGTTGCAAAGAGGCCGTGTTTCAGAGTTCCGTTACGGTGTCTCTTTGGAGACATGCTTCGCCTCAGAATGCACAGCGCTCAAAGCAGCTGTCGGAAAATGTTCGTGATGAACAGCACAAAGGACGTCACTGGGAACGCCCTACGGAAGTATCACTTTGGTGACGATCAGCCCCGGACAACAATACCAGCGAAGCAATGCGATTGTTTGGTCGTGTTGCGATATGGATCTCCTGTATTAGTTCGTAGTCGCACCGTTCCAACATCAAACGCGGCATGGGCGTATAGGACGGCAGGGTATGCAGCCGTAATATATCGCGATATGCTCTCCAGAATCCTCTGTCGGAACGGGGAAACAGAAAGATTTAATAGTGACAGTCTTGTGCCTGCTACCGAAGCGAAGCAATAGAATACTTCACTCGAAAGTAGCATAGCAATACTAGCGTCGCTACACATTGGACACATCCCTACCGCCACCATATAGAAGTAAGGTAAATATTTTCCTGCTACCTACTTCCGGTGTTCAGGAATATCGTTGTACAGTGTATTTTGCGATGCCGTACTGTTTAAATTCCTCCATTTAACAAAACATGCAACATAAAATGCGCCCAAGTTACAGCCTATAGATAATTGATGTCGTTTTCAACATTAAGGTTAGGTAAATTTAGAATAGAATACCCGTGCGCTTTGGGACCCCAAAGAGATAAGCGGTCGTCACTGGTCATCAAAACCAAATCACTTTTTATGCACAGTGCGCGGTGAGGAATCCTCATTTCTTTTGGGCTCTTTTGTGGAAAACAGGACAGCGGTTAACAGTGACTATATGTTTAATGGCTGAATAACAAGAAAGGTGTCACGAGATGATGGTGGCTTCGTCGGCATCACAAAGGTTTAACGGGCTCCAAAGCACCTGGATACCGTATTGTGAAGCTGTTTATTATGTGCATTAACGTCATCTTCTGCAACGCCATAATTTTTCAAGAATGTTGTTTCACGAGAATAGGTTTCTGTTCCAATTATACAGAGCTTCCAACCGCAAACTCTTTCCTCTACTTATTGTCACAGGGTTGCGTTTCGTTGCGTGTACCATCAGGTATTAATTTAGAAATAGGCCAATTTTCCCCCCGAAGCTATTGACCGATCGTAGGTGCGTAAAACATTACAGACTCTCTCAGATGGAATATAACAAACGCCGAGCATACACAAGCGCACAAGCACGACGATTAGAAACACCGTGCCATCGGTCAACTAAACGCAATCCTCAATGAAGGCAAAGCTTTCTTCCAGAAGGCTTACGCGTATCACGCGAAGGGATACCACCTTCCACGATCAATGTCGGCTAAAATTATTTAAGCTCGCCAGAAATGTTTCATCCACGTATATTTCACATCATGCTAAAATAAAAAGAGGAACACTGGCAGCAAGGCCCACGAATATATTTTCTTGTGCTTCCCATAGCTCAGTGTTCCTATTACGCAGTACACAACGCACTATTAATCTCCCGCGCAAAATACAATTACACTATCCAAGTAGAACGCACATACATTAGCTTTCCCGTTGTTTGCCCAACTAAAAACCGGCCCCGTTATTCATATTGCTCACTATGACGATGCTCACGATCGTACTGCTATGCATTACACAATAGACACGTCGAAGTGTGAAATAAAACAAAAGCGAAAAACACACTATCAAGGAGACCACGATGAACGAATCAGAAACGTAATATTAAAATGGTTAGGGGCAACTAAGGTTTATTCGGACGAGAGCTTTCGTGCAAGAGGCTGCAGTTCTTCAGGTTCCTGAAGAAGTCTGGCTTCTTGCACGAAAGTTCTCGTTCGAATAAACCTTAGCTTTTCCTAGCCGTTACAATATTACGTTTCTGGTTCCCCCGTTTCGCAAAACGTTGCAAACTACTCGGCTGCACGCAAGAAAAATCATTGAGAAACATTCTGAGATACTAGAAGATAAATGCATCATTTTTCATTATAATCAGTAGGGCTTATCGTTCAAGAGTAGTTTTAAACGAGGAGGATCGTCAGACATGTCTCCCTCAACTTCAATAATATACAATAAAAAAATAAAACATGTTTGTCGGCGTCTCGCTTTTTTCTCTCTCTCTCTCTGTGTGTTCCACGTTTTCCATTTCATTCAATGTAGCGGTAGCATATAAAGAATACGCCGCTACTCGAATTTGCAGCGGAATTACTTTTTACACAGCGAGTTTAAACTGCAGCGGAATAGTTACTCCGCTATTGGGAAAGTACCGAATACTGGTAAGTAGCGAAGTAGCTGCAGCTAGGCACAACACTATACGTAAAGATGAACCTCAGAAGTGAGACAGTTGGCTTATGTAGACTTAACTCATACATGCGTATCATCAGCGACGTCTCGTAGGAGCTAGTACCTGGTATCGTGCTGTTGTCGCCCCATTTCGTTCCCCTGACGACAGTTCTGTGCCTCTAGGAACTGCGCCTCCTGCAGTCGAAGCTCGTTCATGGGCGTGTAAAGTCCCTCACCGCACGCTAGGCGCGAGTTGAGGTTCCAAGGATAGGGACAGTATTATCGTTCCCTATTCAAAAAAAAAAGAAAGAGCTACTTCCAATAATCACACTTCATTCCAACGAACCATGCAAATCCTCTAAAAGTCTGCCTTAGAAGAGAAAACACCTGACACTCTGCCCGATCCATGCATGAAGGAGCGGGACTTCAACCCAGCGGGAGTTCAAGAGGACTGTCGCCCCCTTGCCCTTTTTCGACGCCCCTGCTGCTCCTACTACTACACACTAGGTACCAGTGATGGCCAATAGTTAACTACATGTAGTTAAACTATTATAGTTAAACTACCTGATTGTAGTTTAAAAGTAGTTATCAACTACTTGCAGAAATGTAGTGGCAACTACTAGTTAAACTGCTATTTTAAGTAGTTAACTACAGTAGTTAGGTTACTGCAGCCGCCAACTACTTCCGATTTTGCCGCAAGCTTGCCGCGTGCCGCAGGCACGATTGTGCTTCTCCCTTTTACTTTGAGCTACTTGTTTGAGTGAGAACGGAGGTGCAGAGCAATTGTGTCGTGCACGTGTACTAAATCTTCACTTTTAATGCTTGTCTAGTGAGGCCTCATTTGCTGTGAAAAAATTCTGCAGCTTAGTTTATCGCGTAGGCACAGAAAGAATCCCACCGCCAGCTTTGTATCTAACGATCGCAGCAGTGGTTTGAGCGAAAGTTTATCATTGCTTGTGATTCATATTTAGGTGTACAGAACACTACAAGGGATGTGTGTTGATGGACAGCGTTAAATAGTTATAGATGTAGTTAAAATACATTGCAGTAGTTAAAGTAGTTTTAACTACTCCCCTGAAAAGTAGTTGAACTACTAGTTAAACGACTGTAGAGGTAGTTAGTGGCAATCACTGCTAGGTACTACTATTACTGCTGCTTTTTTGGATTCTCTATCTCTCCTTTTGGTGTATGTGGCTTCTCGGAAAAGTTGATTTCGACTGCCTATGAACTCAGTATAGCGCTGAAACTGGGACAAGCACAGGGTATCAGGCAGGACAAATGCTCATTTGCAAGACCACCTGACCCAATGTAGTTTATGTCACTTGCCCTAAAATTCAGTTCCGCAGTCATGTAAAGGAAGTTTTAGAGTCCGACTGAGCGGAGCGTAACGGCGCTCAGCGGTCCCGAGCCGCCTGAGTTCATAGTTGGACGACACTCGGCGAAGTACGGCGCGGCGGCAATGCGCGACTACGTAAGCCACCCTCGAAGGAGAAGAGCAATGCTCTACATCTTGCTGTGGCCAGCGAGATGTGCACGGCGTGGGCTCTGAGGGACTCGCATTTCCCAACATGGCGTCGCCCATAGAGCTTTTGATCGAAGCTGTTAAGGAACACCCGTGCCTATATAATAAATGACGGATGGACTATACAGACAAGCAAAAGAAAGAGAACAGCAGGGAACACATGCGACTTTCTTACTCAATTCAGTGTCCATGTTTGGATGTACCAACCTATTGCAGTAGTACAAACATAACAGTGCGAACGATCGGAACACGGATTGTCTTTAGTCGGATTCCAGCACGCGGGTACAGATTTGATCCACTACCAAATGCGAAGATCTCCGGTAGTGTTTTCGTTGCGCTGCGCCGAATTGCGTCGGACGATGATCACGGTATAGGATGAGGAAGCGTGGGGTACCGAACGCTAGCTGCCGGCGCGCAACGCGGCCGGCGATGTGCAAAGGCTACGTCAGGCTCTAAACCAGCCTTAAGTACAATTACGTGTCACTGAGTTCCGAGATTTTTGATGCGATAAGCATGCTGTCAAAATGAAATGAGTTGGAACACAACAATAAGAATAAATGAAGGAAAAGTGGTGATGACGTGGGATGCTTGCCGTGGTAGCCACAGGACCCTACCCAGTTCGAAGAGGTTAATATAAAGGGATGAATTAATGGAGAGCGCGAAGGGAGATGACAGGTCCGAATTCTGTTTAGAGCTTTTCAAGGACGTCCAGTAGCTTGAACGAAAGCAAGGAGGGAGCGAATAATCTGACATTGATCCGCAGGGCTGCTCCATAAACCAATGACAAACTGAATAGCCTGTGGTTCCCGAGCTCAACTAGGCGACAAAACACCTGCATTCAGTTGTAACTGACCGCTTGTCTTGTGTGAGTCTCTGCTCTGTTCGTCCCCGTTTCAGTGTTATTCCAATTTCATGTAGATATGAACCAAGTGACCCAGCAAGATATTTTTGTATTATCCATACATTGTAAATTTTGTGCTCATTCTACATCTTTAAGACTGCGCACGTCGACGGCTCAAGAACCTTCTGTACGAATATACACCATCTTATTAAGTCGATAATACTTCATCGACAAACAACACCTATATTTCAATGGTGATGATTGGGGAGTTTCATCGCCAGGGTTACTGCATCGATTACTTTTGTGTATAGGGGCTCAAAGTTGCGAACGCAATCTCCAAATGTACCAAAATTACTCTTTGGTTTACTTCGCGAATGAGGATCCTCATGAGTGACCTTGCACAGCTTTTGGTGCACCTTATGCATTCATTAAAGCGAATAATTACAGGCCTCAGTCGGTGGCGTCTTCTCCACTGCACGTGGGTACATTGTACGAACACTGTGGGGGTCGGAGAACGAGAGCTACTTCCTTCAAACAGCAGAAATTACAGAGACGTGGAAGTCACTCTTTTGTTGAATTTCCCGTGCATATTAAAGATCGGTTTTCTCTCACTTTGACGCCGTTCCAATTTCCTTGCGGAGATGAGTATCGTTTCTTTGATGATTTCATTACCTCCCCCTCGAGTATGCTCATCATCTTAGTTTTCTTTACATTCTTCGAATACATTATTGGTTCGTGATTCTAATTCAAGATGTTCTAACGAAGAACGGGCCTTAGAGTGCTCGCCTCGGCGTCCTTTCTCTTGTGTTGAATTGAAAGCCTTCTTTTGTCTCCTGTTCGAGATTTGTGCTACGTTGGTGTCAAGAGGGAATATCCTTCGAGAGAGATTCATGTATATTCTACAGGTCGCAAATTGTTCTTTCTGCCGTTGAAACCGTTACAAATTGTATCTCTCGTTTATCTAGCTCTCTGAAATCTGCCTAAAGAAGCCAGCTTTACGTGCGTTTTGCCGTTGTGACGAATCATGTTCCGAGCGCCGAATGCTTAGCATGACACAGACCTTATCTTATATCATTTGGCATGCCTTATATCTATCGTTGTCGGCCTTAGAGAGGTGGGCAGCGTCACAACTAACGCCCTGGGGGAATTGCCTCAGGACAGAAGCCGCCGATATTTCGAACAGAGACTGTTCTTCTTCTGGGCACCGTCCTCATCATTGGCATGGTATTTAAAGGGTTAGGTGTGACGTGTTTAAAGGTTCATGCGAATTGTGGGTCAACAGCCCGGAGGGAAGAAAGGTTCCGTACGGGCTTTTACGGCCGGAGTGCCCGGCCGTAAAAGCCCGTACGGAACCTTTCTTCCCTCCGGGCTGTTGACCCACAATTCGCATGAACCTTTAAACACGTCACACCTAACCCTTTAAATACCATGCCAATGATGAGGACGGTGCCCAGAAGAAGAACAGTCTCTGTTCGAAATATCGGCGGCTTCTGTCCTGAGGCAAGTCCCTTCCTACATTCTACCGGCTCGCTGGATTTCTACCCATCTACGCCCTGGGGGAATGTGTGTCCTGGGCCGACTTTTAAGGCAATTGTGCTGACATATATCTGAAAGCGTCTAAGGAAAACCCAGGAAAAATCCCAGACAGCACAGCCGGCACCGGGATTGGAACCCGGTACGTCCCAGGCTCGACGTAACATGGCAAGCACGGTAACCACTGAGCCACGCGAGCGTACCACTCAACAGTAACACGCCAACAATGATTGTCTTCACTGTACTTGAATGAAAATCGTTCACTTATCTTTCGGCGCAATAATTTATTTCTCGTCCCTCTCCGTCATGAAGGTTAATTACACATACCCCAACAGGTCGTGCGAACTGTGCACGGGACAAAATAAGTTATTGAGAAGACAGGCATTACTGCGGTGATGCTCTACTGAACTTTATTTACATACATCTATGGCGTACATTAGTTGTGCCTGTAATATGGGTTTATCTATTTATGATATGATATCCTCAGAGCTTATTAGCTGGGCTATATTTTCCCATTTGTCTTTCCTTTAATTTTATGTGCTGTTCCGCGCGATTATTCTCCCTGCCATTTTTGGAGTTGTCTGAGTTCTCTGCCTCTTTCCATTGACGACATTTTTCATGTGAGGCCATCGATATGGAGAGAGGTGTGGATTGTTTCCTTCTGGTTATTTTCCTGTCTGTTCTTTTGTCCCCTCTGCTTGCGTTGACCGAATGAAGGACAACGCGATTGTGATTGTTGGGGTACCAGTTGCTCTAAATTGACTGGCTTTGATAACAAGCAGAAACTCGTACAAATCTAAAGAGCAACTAGAGGGAAAAAGAAAGCTGAGCCTCTTCATTTTCTTTGCTCACATAATATATTTTTATATCTTACTAAATATTCGCTTTCGCTGATAGTAGGCTTTAGTCAATGAAAAGTTGGCGTATAGCTCTTCCTACGCTTGAGATTAATATGCCGTATTTTCACGTCCATGAGCCGCACGTCATTGTTTTTTCCCGCACTGGGGAAAACATTTTACGCATAAGCCGCACCGTTCGAGAAGTCGTAGCTAGTAAGTCGGAAAGATATCACAATCACTGCAACGGGATAGGCACCAGTATTGTACCCGTTACCGAAATATGGTATCGCGATACCGATACGCGTTACTTGAGTTAAAAGTATCGAAATACCGATACCGAGTTTAGTATAATTCCGGTTACGGTGCACGGAGGCGTGTCCACAGCCTTCCCCTTACCTTAATGAGTTTCTAAAGAAAAGTCAATGACTTTTGACATCACACTCATCAGAATTTCTGATGACTTTTTTAATGAGTTTCTGATGTATTTCTGTTTAAAATTGGCCACCGCGTTTCTGATTAGTATCTGATGAGTACATTTCTGTTGAGTTTCTGACGTGTTTCTTGACAGTTACTGTAGAGTTTATAATGTGTTTCTTGACAGTTTCTGTTGAATTTATGATGTGTTTCTGTTGAAAATTGGGCACTGAATTTCTGATAGGTACCTGATGTGCGTGTAGAGTTTTTGACGTGCTCCTGCAGTATTATACAAGAGTGTTTGCACTCCAAAACCACAAAAATATACCACCACAGAACATTTATTTGAGCTCTCTTGACACCATTGAGGACAAACTGTTCTTCAGCTGAATAACGGTGTTGTCGAACTTGCTACACACACAGTCTGTAAAACGACAAAAAGTTGCAAATTGATAAGTACAGTTGTACACAAACTTAATGCAACATATCACAAGCAAGGACTCCAATACAGTAGAACAAGTGTATCACAAACACATGGTGCGCATGTGGCCCACGGTGGCCTATTTAGGCCACCAAATATAAGGAAGCCACCTCTAAAGAAATTAAGCTCAGACTCAAAGAAACCGACAATCAATAATGTCAGCTAGCTGTTTCCCTGATATTCCTATTTCTATTTCGAAGTTGAAACTGTGAGCAAAGGCAACAATACAGTGTGTAAGTTGGTGATAATATCAGTGCTCTTGAATAATGTCATAATTGCTTGTAAAGCACTACATATTTTTCTCAAATAATTTTTCATATTTTCATCACCTGATCTGAAAAGGTAGCATGCGGAACCATCAGTAAAATCACGATTTCAGCATACACAGCACGTGTGAACAACAATATTGGAAATGGCCAGCTGCCCTTGCAATCTTGCAGCAGATGGAAATTTTACACACTGTTGTTCACAACGAGTTATGATTTCAGACAAATGTGTTGTCTAATAAATACCCCAATAACAAAATACCCCAATCCACCATAACACCTACCGGTTAGTGCACTGACCCCTGTTGGATTCATAGCTTCTTTCACATAACATTCATAACTTTCAGAGCAATTTATTCGCATTTGACCATTTACCTATATTCTTAAACGAAGAACAGGTTTTGTAACCTTTGCAGTAGAATCTGCCTAAAATTGCTTTTTCGACAAGAGCATCTGCACTGATATTCACCACTACAGCGAATAAATAAGTTAAAAAAAATAGTATACACATTTGCATTACAGCTTAAGGGTATTCCCATTTAGACGTGACACTAACTTTTGCCAGTAAAGATTGGAAATTCTCAACCATAAAAGCGATCTATGTTACTGAAATAACTTAGGCACTTCAACATAAAATCTGTTCAAATACTCATTCCACACTGGCAAGGATGAGCAGACATCAAGTTCATAGCCGTCGAACATAATCGAACTAAGGGAGTTATGTGGAGCTGCACAAAGACTGTCTATGGTTACTTCAACTTTAGTCAAACATGAAGTGAAAAATGGCTCCATATATTAGCTCCCCTATACCCTGATTTACGTAAAAAAAAAGCTACAGCAGTAAAATTGCAATATCTATAAAGGGGTCAGACGTGTAGACACCAGTGGAGCTATATTTCGTGTGGAAACAGTTGACAACACATCTTGAAGTGTGTGCTTTATTGACGATAAGGCCATTACCCGAAATTTCTCAACTGTCTCGCAGAGTCGAAACATGGAAATGCTCCTTAGCACAAAATAAAAGCTCAAGCAACATTACGTTAGTGTATACCTAATAATTTCTAGACTAAATATGATCACAGTACCCACAGAGCTGCTGCAGTTTCTTTCAGCTGCGTCCTTGAACTGAAGCCATTTGTAAAGCGCAGTATGGCAGCATGAAATTGGCCAGCGATAAAGACAATGTGTTTGACGACGTTGAGACCCCCATGTGATGGTAGTACAGCCTTACTTTCTCAAAGCATGCCATGTTGATGAACAATGTCAGTAAAGCAGAGTCTAACCAAATCCAATTATATATCATTACTGCTATTTCCAAACTGAGACAAATTACCTTTTAATCCTCGGCTGTTGCCACCCCCTTGGACGACTTGAGGCTCTTCGTAATTTTCGTGGCTTCCGCAACAAACCAATGCAGTCTGAAAAATCAGGAGATAAATATCTAATACACATCGAACGTGAAGCATAAGAATGTAGTCATGTCTCGCTTATCCGGAGGCCTGGGGCATTAAACAACATTCCATGTCAAATTATCTCTAGCGCAGAAATTATGCTACAACAGGAATTATGCGAGCATGCTGTAAACACACACACACACACCGTACACACCGTAGCGACACACAGAGAAAGCTCAACAATGTATGTTTTCGTGCAGTTACGACACAGTGGTGCAAAACGTACCTTTCGTCTTTTCCAAAGCTGCTCAGCGGGCTTTTCGTGGCTTTCGTTTCTTCTAACGCTTCCTCCGTGTCGCCTCGTGCACCCCTTTAGCGTATCTCGCATGACTTCGTTCCGTAACTTTTTCCTCACCTGTGGTACGTTACACACAAAACGGGAAGTTATGGCTCAATTCAGGTACACAAACTTGCTTCCAGCAGTATGAACACTTACCATAGTCGAGCAGTTCGATTATAGCCAGCGGTTCCTTCCGTCCAAATGACACAAGTAAACCGCGCAGGACGTGTAAAATCAATAAATTATAGCAAAAAAAAAAAAAAAACGAAGCGTAGAAACACACGTGCACCGCCGGTAGACATTCCAGACGGGAACACAGGCCTAGGATACAGTGGCATTTTCCGACATAGCGAGGGGGCGCTACAAGACAACGCTACTTTTATAATTCATATAATATCAGCATCTTACTGTTGCCATTATTGTAATAATAATAATTATTATTATAATTAAACATGTCGTAGCCTAAAAAATTAATTTATAAATGATTATGCACTTACGTTGGATGTCGAAATGTGCGTAAGACGAAGAGAACTAACTATCCGTGCTGTGCGAATTTCGTGATCTTTTACCCGACTACTTTCCCTCTCAGCATTTTTACAAATTTTCCATACGCCGAAATATCCTTCAAAACTTTAAAATAACAACTGTATGCTTGGACAACAAAAGCCCGCTAATTAATAGCAAAGTCGCTATTGTGTGTTGTTTCTTCTAATGTGTTCTGCATGTTGCTGGTAAAATGCCAAAAATGAGAAGATACAAGCAGTGTCATTATAGTGGTGTTTGTACTGTACCGATTCGAACAAAACACAGACTACAAGCTCGAGCAACAACTAAAGATTCGTCGTGAACACCGACACACAAGCCGTGCGAGAGTGACAGAAGTGTTGCGAATCCGACAAAGATGAGGATATTTTCGAACTTCCATGTTCGACCGAGGAGCGAAGACTTACTTTCCCGCGATTTTTCTACTCCTCACGAGACTTGTGACTTAGTCGGCTGTAGTATATTGTCGGATTACCCGAGGGGTCAGTGCCAGCCGGAGCACTGTGGAGGCCTTTTTTACTTTCTTTCTTTTTTTTTTTCTTTTGACAGCAGGCAGTGAATTCTGCATCAAACAAGGGTTGCTATCTGCTAGATCCAAATGCGTATGGCGCGCGCAGCTCGTGTACTCAGCTAAGGACAGAAGACAAAGAAGTCTTGCAGCTATACCCCGTACAGCTTCTTTCTGTTTTAGTAGCACAGTAGCACTAGCCAAGGTCGGACCCAGAGACTGGCTTTATCTCCCTCTCTCTTATTTATTGATTACTATTATTATTTATTTTATGTTATTTATTTATTTTATTTTTGAAGGGGGATGTGGGGCGGTTTCTTTGTCGGAGCGCGTAGTGGGAGAGGGGACAGAGGAAAATCCCATGTATAAAACTACGTACGTTATCGCCCGTCCCCTTCCTGGTATCTGCGGCTGGTTTGAGGCATGGTAAATGTCACCGCACGGCACCGTTATTAGTATAAAAACATATCACGGTCAGTTCAAGCATATTTGTCTTGAACAGCACGAGTGGTATGTCCTGATGATTTCATACATTAAAAACTCTGCAGAAAAAAATATGAAAATTTTTCATGAGAATGTCAAAACTCAATGGAGTTCCTGATAGGAACGTAATGTGGAATCACATTACACGTTGAGTTTCTGATGCGTTTCTGTTGACTCATTACAAACTCATCAAGATCATACAAGAAACTCAATATCGATTTTTGTAAGGGCTAGGCGATGACTAGGCGATGGCTAGGCGGATCATTGACAATGAATGATAGTGAGAAATGTGGTCGGCTTAGAAGGGGTGGGGCACTAAACAGTATCGGTATGGGTAACGATACATAGATCGCGTTACCGTAAATTTGTAACGGAAATACTTTTCCGATACCGACTTAAAAAAATATCGCGATAAGGACTCCGATACCGAAAAAGTGTTGATTACTGTAACACTGATAGGCACACGTATGGTACACGGATTGGCCAGCGATTTATTTCCGCAAATCAGTGAGTTCTCAACATACACAAATGTACCTTGCATTCAACGTCGTCCTGCTCTGAGAGCAACGAGCATTCTTCATAGAGTCACTTTCAGCATTGTAGCTGTGCCGGTGCGCGGGAGTCATGTGCACGCTTCTAGCACCAGTGATATATTTGGTTCATCAACCACTAAGGGTCCTAAGGTAAGAGGGTGAAAGAGCGCACTGTCGCCTGTTGCGTCCTGGAAAAAGATCAACAGAAAATGTAACACAAGATAAGGGCAGTTCCGATAGCCACCCGATACATGTGTTTTTGTTTTGCTTCCGCATGTTAAAGCTCATTTGCGACGCATGAGGCGGCACTGTGGCGGCATCTTCGACACATGAGGCTCCTTCACCATCTCACATTGGGGGGGGGGGGGGGGAGGAAAGACGCGTCTCCGAAGATGCGCAATGAACAAAATAAAGGGAAAAAATGGTGTTCCTTCACGAATTTTTTGCGGACGATCTACCGAACGGACTTGTGTTCTGAAAACGGCTACGATATCAGGTCACCGAAAGGAGCACATGTTCACATTTGGACAACTTGGTAGCTTTTATAATTAAAAAGCTTAAACTTAAAAGCTTAAAACGATTTTTAGGTAATTAGTCATTTGACGGTCGAGCAACAAATGGCCAAGAACGTCTGCCGGCCCAGAGAAGATAGAAGTGAAAACAGCATGTCTATAGCCCTTATAGTTTTTTAATGAAAAATCTGTATCGCCTAAATAAAGACACCCTGTATACATAACATTGCTTAAATTGCTTAATAACTAACATTGCTTAATAAACACACTGCTTAAATTTAAGCAGTGTGTAACCCTTTGTACTCCTTTTGTCCTGACGAAGACAGTGCCACTGTCGAAACGTCGACCCCTTGCCCATTTTGCTTTTAACGTCTCCCTACGTAATAAACTAGTGTTTGTAACTTACCTGAAATCTGTCTGTGTTTGTCGTTTTTTGTCTCCTAGTCTCGGGTTTTTAAGTTATGGATCTATACCACTTGCTACATCTCTATCCTCTCTGAAACCTGTTTCCGCGTCTTTTTCTGCAACTTCTGTAAAACTTCGTGGCCGTTTGATTATCTTTTTTCCTCAACATGTATGTATATATATTGCAGGTCAAGCGTGCCACAATCCCAGTTGTGGACGGCCGTTTCGAGCTTGTCTAGCTTGTCCAGTAGAAACGGCCGTCCACAACTGGGATTGTGGCACGCTTGACTTGTAAACATATGTCTCACGTGCAGCCACACAGTAAACTTTTTTACACTTTTTTGGTGTAAATGGCTTGTCCCATGGCGCACACCTTTTTGGTGTTGCCTTTACACTCAAATGATGGGTGTTTTCTATTACACCCTTTAGTTAAGTGTATTCCTACTAAAACACTGTTATAATGGGCTTTTAAAAATCAAAAACACCCTTAAAAGGGGAGTATTCTATTGAAAACACCTTTTATGGTGGAATTATTTGCTAGCAAATATTCCCTCGCAGATAGTTTAATAGAAGCTTCCGCGGCAGCATACCGAGACCAGTGGCCGAGACATACTGCCACGAATCATCATCGCGAAACTTCCAGGGCAGGCACGAAACTGTACGTCTCATCCCGGCGCATGCTGAAGAAGAAGCAAGAAGCTTCCAGACACATCGCCTGCTCTCTGGCAAACGCACGTGCTGTTTCTAGATTTTTCGGCGCGACGCTTAAATGCTTGTGCGCTCCAAGCTGGAGCATTCATTCTTTGGACTCAGTTGTGTTCAGAGAGCTATCACTCTCGTGTTTTGCTACCAAGTAGTCTAATAAACTGTTCGCTGTTTATTCGACGACTCGCCGGCCCCTTTCGCTTCGTGACAATACAATTCGAAGTTCTTGCTTCTACGGCAAGCAGCACCGTGAACACGGCAGACTTCCAACCGTGGTTCCATCGTAGAACCTAAACCGGAGCGCAATGCGTCGCAGGCACGCCTCGCTAGCTTGGTAACACTGTGGGACCAACGTGAGTGCCGCTTGAGTGAGTGAGGCTTGAAGATACCTCGGGCACCATCAGTAGCCTATATTGGCGTGTCGGATGGATCATATACTGAAATACAATTTGTTGGGGCACGTTCGTTACAGTGATGGGGCGGGAAACGTTCGTAACGGTGACGGGAATGCGTTTTTGCAACTAACACCCACGCTTGCAACGAGTAAAAGATACAAGCTAAATTTCTAACATACCTCCCTGTCAAATACTGTATTTTTAACTCAGGTTATCGTCTATAATGTGATTACTTGCTGAGCGGGGATGTGAAACCAGCATAATTTTTCTCTGACGAAATAAAACACCATTTTAACACCATATTCCCAATACAAATGGGGTGTAAAAAAGGTGTATTAGACGGTTAACACCTGTTTCAACACCCCACTTTACACCCTTAATGATCGACATTGGATAAAACGTGGTGTATGTCGATATTACACCGTTAGTAATGCTCTTCTTGCACCCTTTGCGGAATAGAAAAGGGTGTTTTTATAAGAATACACATTTTTTGAGCAAATAAAGGTGTAAAATGATTTACTGTGTGCATGGAGCATATATATACAAACACTCTCAGCTACGCCTACAAAATTTGAACCCCTATCAGGTCGTACGGCACGAAAATCACATGACGCCATTGGAAGTTACGCATCAACTTTCTGGAGTTTTCGGTCGGCGGCTGATTGGAAGCAACTCGACCTGGTCAAGTAACGTGGGTGAGGCACTTAAACGCTGGACGAACACAAGGCAAGCCTCACAACGCCCGTTGCAAACTGCAATTCACTACCATCATTCAATTGAGTTGGTCGCGGTCGGTGGTGTCGGCCGACTTGGACATACTCCAAAGTTGGTCATAGTTGGCGGGGAAAGTTGGCCCATGCGAACGCAGCCCCGCATAAGTGTCACAGCAAGACGTGCGCCTTCAGTTTTCAACAAATCAGAGGAGATCACGAAGTCGTTCGGCATGGAGGTTGGCTAGGAGCATGTTAATATTTTGCTGTGAAGTTCCACTCGCATGTGGTCAACAACTGCTGTTTAGAGAGTGTAGTGTTGAGTTACCGATGTGGATATCAGTATTCTCGCGTTGGTACCTGTACGCGTGAAACAAAAGCCAGAAAATGGAAAGAAAGTATAAAGGAAACACACGGTGGTGCCTGTAACCACGTGTTTCCTTCCATCACTGCTCCAGAATACATTCATTCTTCCTCGCAATGTTTATGTGAGTCCCAGATGTTCGCCGGCAATATGCGTTCAACTGTATTCGCCGACTGTATGACTCCATCTTCAGCTGATGTTGCCGCACTGTCAAGCTGTCGCCGGTTCACTGCTGATATAGATGGAGCAGTTGAATTCAAAGCGACGCCATGCTTTCGGCCCCTCTTTACACTGGAATACGTGTGCCGTATTACCACAAGCTTCTCGGCATGCTGGATTTTGCGAGGTGGGCCAGATTTCAGAAATCGCATCTCTGGTCTGATGCCTCGCCATTCCCGGCCATACGCCATTCCCGGAAATACGGTTTCTTTTTTGTTTTTTTCGGCATGCTGGCCATCGTCGTTTTATTCCACCATGCCGATGTTGATGTTGGGAGAAAAATAAAAGCTGTCATGCCGAATAATAGGCGCGGTACGGCACAAAGCGCACGTACAAGTGCTGAGGGTTGTGAATGCAGTACTTACTAACCGCGGATGTTATTTGTCTTACGTTTGTTTTCAGGAAGCTTACACGTTTAAACATTGTTACAGCCTTATGCAGAAGTGGCCACAGGAGGGTTTAAGATCTCAGAAAGTGTTCTGGCAAATGAAGTGTGAACTTAGACCTGCTATCTGTAGTGATTCAGGGTTGTTATTCGTTTACTGATAGCATTATAGATGTGCAAAACATCGAAGAACAGACTGGGATAGCTCATTTTGTAGAACCGCACTTTAAAAAAGAGAACGTTGTAGTGGATGACGCACTTAAACATTGAAGGACTAACACCGACGCCTAAACAACGCCTAGTTGCATAGTACAATTAAGTGAGGCAGTTCAAGAAAAAGCATCGGTAGTGGGAATCGAAGCCACGCCCCCTTATTACCGGTCAGCGATGCTACAATTTTTGTGTGTCAAAGCTGATTTTAATGCGTCAATGGTATATACAAACCGAAGTGTAGTCGGTATGTACACCATGTGCATTCCTACGCGGTGCGGTGGCTTCGTAAGTTAAAGAGAGGGCAGGTAGCATGGTGTAAGAGGTAGAAGCGCTAACACGCAATCAGGGGTTAACAATGACGAGATATTAGACGTGTATAATTTATGATGACTTTTGCATATATATAACTTTCCTATCGTTTATATGGCTGACATTTAGGAAATTTCATGCGACACTTTGGCGTTAAAGTTTGGTGTAGGGGATAGATAGTTAAATCACTTACTGGTTAAGCGAAGTGCCTCAGGGCGAGAGCCGCCGATATTTCGGACAGAGACTGAAGAAGTGCAGTCTTTGTTCGAAATATCAGCGGCTCTCGTCCTGAGGCACTTCCCAAAACACCTCCTTACCGGTTCGCTGGATTTTCTACCCTTCTACGTTAACTACAAGTTTATTAATTACTTAATCGATTATATTACGTTAATTCACTTTAAAGTCACAGAAACAAGACTTCACGCCCCAAACCTCGTGGACCACTTGAACAGAGTGAGCGCCCCCTATATATTTTTGTTCCCTCTCGCGTGCGAGTCTGTGTGTGTGTATGTGTGTGCGTTTCAGCTACATAAAAAACTGTACTCCCGTAGACAGAGTATGCATTTAGTGAAATTCCTTTAGCGACCGTTACGGTATCAACGAGGTCGTTATTTTTTGTCGTTCTTCTGAGAGATGAGAACGTCAGATGACAAATTTCGAAATGTGATGGATGGACTAAGCATCTTTTGTACATGTTTCCAACACTAACAGCACTGTACTTAGATAATGATGAGTGGAGTGCCTCATCGTCAAAGGCGATACTAATCAAATTCCAATGGCTTGAGTCCCTTTAAGTTCACGGTAGTTCCAGCAGCCGGCATCTTACTTGATCAGATTTTTTTCGTTTGAAACTAAATTTCTCCAAAACACAACCTATATGACGCCTATACAAATTATAAACCGCTCAAAGATGACGTTATGGTACTTTTCGTCTCCCCTGGACAATATTGCCGCGTACTTCATGGATTTACTTCGCGCGTTTATGTTTGTTTGACTAAAAGCGCAGAACACAAGTTGGGACTGACATCGGCACTGAACAGCAACGAATAACCTGTGAAGAAACGCCGCTCACTCTGAAACAACCCAACTGCCCTCCTGTTTGTCTCCTTGAATCGTTCACATTCCACTACAGGTCGGAGGTTTACAATGCGTAGAGCGGTTTCTTCCTCGTAACGGAACAACAGATAAAAAGGAAAGCACCCCATCAGGAAGACACATACCGTGTGTCGAGAAAGCATATCCTGGCACTACTCCAAAGACCTGAGACCATATTCATCGTCCTATGGAGATTCCTGGGCGCATTCAGCACCCTTGGCTTTTGACGCGGAGTTCAGCCTTGTGACCTCCTACAGAGTAGCTTCTATATTAAGAACTGTCCCTCGCTCCTCGCATCGTGTACGCACGCCCCGCAAAATGGGGCGCCCGTGTGCCGCGTTGAAGGCGAGCTCAGTTATAACTTGTCAGGTTTACGGGTATGAGCTCGGGCTTACGAGCGTGTCTGATCCACGTTGCGAGAGGGCAGGTTTGCCTTGAACGATACAGTTTGCTTTCTCAAATTCGTTCTGCCTATACGGAGCGCAAACTTGGCGGGAACGAGGTTTGTGGTAAACGACGCAAACGCTTCATTCGTTCTGGCTGCAGTCTTAAAGAGACGGTCGCGTCTACTGTAAACGGCCGCCATCTGGCTTCGCGATGTCAGTCGGTCTTGCTCTCCGAATACAACGAAACGACTCGGCGCGAGTCGGTCGTTCGTACGAAACCACGCTGACCACGACTCGCTCACCGATTCGTAAAGCGTATGCGCGACACTCGAATCGGCCATTTCGTTCATGCCAAAACGACTGGCGAAAATTCCTTAATAAATAAACAAATTTTAAAGGGCGGCTCACAAGAGGAAATTCCGGAATACTCTCAATATCCGGCGTCTGCTCTTGCCATGTATTCCATCGAATAGCCGTCAAACTACGCCATTATGTCGCGTGGAATTTTCGGTACTGGGGCCAGTGGTCCAGGGGGAATAGAATTGCACTATATTTCAAAATGCGTCTGACCCTTCAAATAAGCTTAGACAACCGTACTGTTTCGTATAAAATCTGCGGAGGACTTGCATTCCTATGCTGCGATGCATCATCTGATTCATTAAACTGTCAGAATTATATTACTGCAAATTCAAAAAAAAAAAAAAAAAAAAGAAAGACCAGTGCTCTGAAACGAATAAGAATGTGTCCGAAAATGCAGTGACAACAGCGTTTCTGCAGCCGCTTCGACGATGAATCGTACAGTTACGAGCAAATCATTTATTCAGTTATTGATATAAATATGAATTATGTGCGTGAGGAGACGGAGGTTTACACTCACTATCTGTTTGGAAACCTGGTGATGCGCGCCTTTACCGCGTGAGGCTAGCACATACCTGATCCGTTGGTATTTTATTTTTATTTTTTGTAAGGCCTTCGGTGTTATCAATCCCTTCCTTACCCTTGCAACTAGTTACGCATAAATTCCTTTCAGTTGAGAGGAAGCTGTTTTGCCTGTCTTGTCTTTTGTCCGGGTTAAGTGCTGTCTTCAGAGTAATGGCCTACTGATCCTGGATACTGACTACTCCTTATGACGACATTGTATACTAATGGGTATGCCTCCTGCTGTTTGATATCTGCAGAGAGAGGCTTTTCCCCCACTATTATTTGACGAGATACACGTAGAGTTTTTCATCGCGCCCCCCTCCCTACCCCCCCCAGAAGGAGAGATCCACTCCGCTCTTTATTCTTACGCGTACTCATATCTAGAGGATAGTCATTCTCACAAAAACTACATAAAATAAGAAATCACTACAAACACACACACACACACAAACGAGAACTGAACGATCATCTTCCTCCTCTATGCCGCCTTGCTTCCTCGTCGTCTTTGGGGAGACATTTCTTCAATAGAGATGCCTTTGAAGTACGTATTCTATATTTTAACTTGGACATCTCCTTTCAGGGTGCTCTGAAACATTTGCCCGCTTAGTGCGGAATCAAGGTATACTTCTCGTGTGATAAGTTAATGGATGGGTTTCTACCGCAGATAATTGCTACGAGTTCGCACTGTTGTTGTTGTTTCGTTGACATAATTTTACGCACATGAGCTGAAACCTGGTCAGCCGAGTCCAACAATGTATTCCACACCACCGCAAGCATCATCGTCAGAAGAAAAAAACGTCGTTGTTGTTGTATTCGCTGCCAGTTAACTGGGGTATCACGATGTCACTTGTTAATGTCTCAATATAGCTTCATTATTTAATATCGCATAAACTCTAGTCATCGAATGGATGCACACATTCCATCCAGTGCGTGAATTTCTCGGTGCGAAACGATCAACGTCACAAGTGAAGGCGTATGGTGCTAAACAAGCACCAGAGTGTGACTAACCGTGTTGCATCCGGTACATGTGGTACGCCGTGAGATCACCACATGGGTTTTAGACGATGACGTTGTTGTGACATAAATAGAATGCGCGTTACAAATATACCCCACAGTCTGATGACGACAGGAACCGTTCGACACTGGGTCAAATCATAAACAGCAGGCACTATCTTAACTCGCCTTTGTGCCATAAAAATCATCCAAATCCTTTGTCCATTGCTGTACCACCATCAAGTGCACTATTGGTATAGTAGGCTAACAACACTCCTGAAGGGGCCTGGCCTGTGTTAGCTCTATTGAGAGCGCTGTTTGAAGTATACGATTATATACTATATATATATATATATATATTATATTATATTATATTATAGTATATATATATATATATATATATATATATATATATATATACAGGGTGTGCACGCTAAGCGTGAACAGATTTTTAAAAAATATATCAATCACTTTTTCCGAGATGAAATCAATTGCAATATAGCATATGCTGAAGGGCACTCCCTAGGGGGGCATTAACAGACTCCTAAGGCAATGTCGTAATTAACTTTCAATAATTAACTTTTTAATTATAAAAGCTACGAAGTTGCTCCAATGAGAACATCTGATCTCTTCGGTCACCAGATACCAAAGCCGTTTTCAGAACAAAAATCCGTTCGATAGATCGTCCGCAAAAAATTCGTGAAGGAACGCCATTTTTTTTCTTTATTTTATTCATTGCGCATCTCTAGAGACGCGTCTTTCCTTCGCCCCCAATACGAGAGGATGAAAGAGCACACTATCGCCTCTTGCGTCCTGGAAAAAGATTAAAAGAAAACAGAACATGCAGCCCAAGATAAGGGCAGTCGCGATAGAGTCACCCGATAGATTTGTGTTTTTGTTTTGTTTCCGCAAGTGAAAGCTAATCTTCGACGCATGAGGCGGCACTGTGCTCTTTCACTCTCTCACACTGGGGGTAAAGGAAAGCCGCTTCTTTGAAGATGCGCAATAAACCAAATAAAGAAAAAAATGGCGTTCCTTCACGAATTTTTTGCGGACGATCTACCGAACGGATTTTTGTTCTGAAAACGGTTTTGGTATCTGGTGACCGAAGAGATCAGATGTTCTCATTGGAGCAACTTCGTAGCTTTTATAATTAAAAAGTTAATTATTGAAAGTTAATTAAGACATTGCCTTAGGAGTCTGTTAATGCCCCCATAGGGACTGCCCTTCAGCATATGCTATATTGCAATTGATTTCATCTCGGAAAAAGTGATTGATTTATTTTTAAAAAATCTGTTCACACTTAGCGTGGACACCCTGTATATTATATTATAGTATGCTCCGTGTCCTGTCGCAAACGTAACGAGGGAAACGGATTTGCAACTGAGGGAACGTCATAAAAACGCTGAGTACGTTGTAAAATAAATACTGACTTATCTTTGTAGTTTCAAGATAGACGAAGGTTTCCGTTTACCTATACTGTAAGTGTGATGTCGAAATTTCATCAACGCATGCTTCGCTTAACGGGACTACTTCATCGGGCGAGATGACCATAGAAGAGAACGAGGAGGAAAGCTGCTTTCCGAAAGCACGCGACATGTAGATCTCGTGGAAGAAACGCCGAGATGAGTGAGTATTAGTATATCGTATGCTATCGCCTTTGCGTACGTAAGGGATATCGTTCGTGGTTCTGCGCACGCGCAGGACATAAACAGTTCTTTGCGCAATGCGAACAACCACCACGCTATCCCTTACGCACGCAAAGGCAACAGCGATTGAGACACTAAAACCCGTTATTATCCGAATGACGGGGGAAGAAAGATGGTCTTGTTAGACAACGCAGACAGAAGGCGCTGCGGAGCGCCGTTTTTGTGACAATTATGAACTGCATAAGTGTCACAAAAAAAGGCGTACGCCTCCCGCTTCAAGCAAATCAGGGGTGATAACGATGTCATTCGAGATGGTGGTTGGCTAGGAGCGTGCTATGCGGTGAAGTTCATTTGAAGTGAAGAGCGTAGCAGACGACACAAGTACACGAGCCGCGGAACACAAAGACATTCTGACGAGTCGCCAGAATGTTCTCGAGGCGCAGAACATACGCAAGAACGTGTGACGTAAGGCTCCAGATGGCCACGTGCATACAAATAACTCTGACGTTGCTCTTTTCACAATTGTGTTTGCGCAGACATCTCGGCCAATAGATTCGCTTGGGCGGACACAAGGTACCACACCATCCCAAGGAGCAGAGTACTCCAATGTCAATGATGGTCATGATGATGGTGAAAGGGTGACGAAGCGCCGGAACCGTTTCTTGACATGTGTATTGAGTTCATACTGCCGTCTGCTTTGTAGAAACATGCCTGTCCATTGAATGTATCGAAGAATGTGCGTCACCGTCTGTGTAAGCTCGAAGGCTTTTTCGGAATTCACACTCCATCTGTGCTATTAGGCACAAAGCAAAGCAATGCGCTGCGAAGAGCAGGAATGCAGAACTACCGTTCCCTGCGCATCACAAGCGTTTCGTGTAATATTCCTCAGTTATTCGCGTACCAGCACAGTTTTCGGGATTATCCTTTGCCCCAAAACCCCGTCTGGATGCCTTTGTTCTCAGTGTTCATCGCAACCCCGATAAAGTAGCAAACTGATGCACAACAGACTTAGAAAGAAGCGCGTGATGACGAGCACGCGCGCCAGGATTTCAAAGCGCGTTCTGACGCAGATTTTGCATCTTATGAGCTTTCTTTTTAGGCGAAAATAAAACAAATAAACACGCAAGCGCGCACACAGACGCGCACACTTCCTTCCTTCCTGCTTTTAGGCCCTTCATTGAGGACCTTTGGGGTTTAAATGATTAGCGAGAAATGTTGTGTAAACAAGAGTACGCGTTGAATAAATATTCCTTCAGTGTTGTTCCGACAGCACGTTGTGTGACAGTTGTGTATTCCGACAGCACGTCCACGAAACTGCGATCCCCGCTTATGAACTGTAAGCGCAACCAACGTGCAAGATGAGCAACGGAAGCCCGCCTTTCCGCAAATTTCGTTAAGCATCACGCACATGTCGTAAATATTTCCGTGGCCCTACACAGAGCCCGATGAATGGAGTGTTTGGACCAAAAGCCCGTATCTCAATACAATCCTCACGATACATGCTAGTCTTGGTTGTGCTCAGGAGATCCGAATCCTTCCGAAACCATGCAGTCACAGTGGCCCATAAATATTCCGTCATCCTCGACTAATGTCACGTATATATTATGGGAGGCTGATGCACATATTATTCTATAAGCCCCTTCCTTCCCCAGGCAGTGCGACATTGTACGAAAGTGTGAGTGCTTCCAAGTTGTTTCTTATGGCCACATGATGCTATCGATGGTAGGGAGACTCTGGCATAACACCTGCAAGGTACCTCTACATACATTCTGAGTATTCGCCCCCCTAAAATTCGCCCTGAATTTTACGCTTGAAATTGTGCGTGAAAACTAGTGGATGCTTCCTCGTACGTTCGACGCGAGTTCACTACACATAATATGAAAGCACCTATTCCAAGTATCCATGTTACAGAAATAAATAAATCAATAAACGCACTCAAAACCAAACGTAGATTTGGGTTTGCGCATCATCTGTTCTGATCAGAACGCTTTGTTCCCGTGTACTAAACTTCCGTAATGAAATATTGCAGGCGATGCATTGCTTAGTGAACGTGGACATTAACAACATGAGGACTAGCTAGCACATTTGTCTTTTGCTTATGAAAGCTAATATAAATTCCATATCTTAATAGTTTGAGCACTATGGAACCTTCATCAAGAACGTATTTTCCTCTACTGCCATTATCATGAACAAGAGATACGTTACGATGATGACGTGAGGTGTACCGGGAGTTGAGTATCAACATCGGTAGCTTGAAACGTTCGTAACCAAGTGACACACACATGAAGGTTTTGCGAGGCTGTCCCCATATAAGGGCGTTCCTGTGTTTGCGTGTGACGAAATGTCTGATCGGTTAATACTTTCGGCTGTGAGTCGGTGCTCGCCAGCCGCTCGGTTCGCGGATGGCCGCCCAAGTGACGAAGGAGTATAGAAACGGTGGCATCCACAATCCTAGCATACGACACATAGACGTTATTGACTCTGATTAGCCGGGATGCTTTGTGGTGATCATTCTGAAAGCTCACAGACATTTCACGACATCCCTCTTGGAAGAAGCATGTGCCGAAGGAATGTCTCGTCTGAGATCTCTTGAGCGTCAGTGGTCCATAGATGTGTTTATTCTGAACTCACTTATTTTCCTTCTTATAAACATATTATTTCAAAAAAAAAAAAAAAAGAAGAAGAAGAAGAGCGCATTGACATGAATGAATACTTTTACACAAAAGCACGATTACTCTCAGTGGGTACGACTTTGTACTATTGCCAAACCATGAATGCGTGCTTAGCGAGTTCGCGTGCCTGAGCTTTCCATGGCTCAGACTGAAACTCGATATGTTCAGTAGATCAACATCTTGAAAGCGACGGCACGTCCATGTATATATACAACCTTCGCTCGTTGGAGGTAGCCCGCAAGGTCATTCTGAAGATTGCGACGTGGTAGATTTGAATAAACGCACAGACTGTGCTGTCAAAGGTAATCCCCGAATCTTCCAGACTTTCCGACGGATGTCTGCAGTGAACCCTCGGGAGTGTCTAGGGACGCTTACTAACCCCACTATCTCCCACTCGCTCCTGATGTCATCTTTCCATCTGTCTACGTCTATACGTTGCCAAATGGGGACACCAAACAAACATACAAATCATGGTACTGTCCGCTACAGATTACTTAGCCTAACAAACACACATACACAAAAATAAACAAACAAACGTTGCTCAACCGAACCAACCCGACTTAAAGGGAGACCCCGGGACAATCCGAAACTATTATAATGGCTGAGTAAATAAGTTCGATCCATTCTTGTGAAATGAGAAACAAAGTTGGTTTGGCAGTCGAGGACTGGTTAGTTGCCAAAAGATCTGGGAAGCTCAAAACGAAACTGAAACTTATGAAGGTTCCCTCTCCTGACTCTGGTACCCTGCGTGACGTCACCGGTACTCTGGTGTGGGCCACCAGCTACTTTTCGGGCACGGGCTTTGTAAATTCTTCGTGCCACAAGGATGACCAGTAATCTGCTTCCTCGATTTCGTTCTAAAATATCCGCCAGGGGTAAAAGGAAAATCTACAGAAAGCCGTACACGAGAAACATCGTTGAGGTGAAGCCCACTGTTGCTGTACTGCTTTTTCGTGGAGAAACACCTAATAACGCAAAGGAAAATATTCCTTTTCCAATTATATGTGCCACTTGGGGATGAGAAATTTGTATTCGCAGAAATATCATACGGTACGGATTGATCTCGTACTTTTACCTCAACGTATTTTTGGTATGGAGTCTCACTTTAACCTAACAAACATAAATATTGAGCTGCGAGCCAAGGATTACCTAATTTACAACGAAAAAGATATTATTATGCATTGGTAAAGCATGTAGCGCACTCTTAACTTGTGGCTAATTCCTTAAATATTACGTTCCACAGTCAACTAGGTGACCTCACCCAATGCGAACTGGAAAAGGAAAATCACGCCCATCAAGCGAGCAAATCTAAACACGAAAGCGTGGCGATATAGAATGACACATTTGTGTGTAGCCGTACTGAACTTCGCTGTTGTCATTCGTGTAACAAAATTACCTGCCGAAAATAAAGGTCGCGGCCGTGGATGGTAAAATAGCACCAGTACAAACATTAAACCACACTTGAGCTGAAAAGTCAAACTCGAGGAGATCGGAAGTGAGATGCAAGGTCGTGAAGGCCAATTGGACGACACGGAAAGGGCGGGTGAATTGCTTTGAAATATCGCGGCCTTGAGACTTTCGCGCACTCTATGGACCAGAACTTTCAGTTTCTCCATTTGGTTGTCAGTATATCTGTGGTTTGCGAGCAAATGTTATTCCCTTCATACTATTGCGGAGGTTTCTAATAAACGTCAGAGTGAGGGCCCGAAAAATCGAAAGGAAAATGGACATTTGCGACTGAAAATGGAAGTTTTTAACTGATCGAGATTCTCAAGGTCTTGCCTGCTCGAGGCTTAATCTGTAACACATACTTTAGCTAAAAGCCAACCGTGTCTTCCCGTTTTGCGTATTCCGGTTTTGTCCAATCTTTCGTGCCAGGTTATCTATACCTATCCCTTGGCACGTTCACCCAGCCCAAACTGCATGGCGCGACAGCTAACCTGCGACAGGCAGTCTTGTTTCGCGTTTCGCCTACTGACACCTGTCACGTGACGTGTGATGGTTCTTTGCCACAATAATGTACAACATATATTTAAAAAAACAACAACATACAAATGAACTTCGATGTGTTAATGGCAGAAGAGTAAACAATGATAACAGAATACATAGTGCAGATTATTCGACACATTTGTCTATCTCATTTTACTTGCTGCTGTCTTTTTAGCTATACACCTTCATCCGTATATTTTTGGCTACGTATATTCATGAGATGAACAGAACATACAGGAACACTAATGCACTGTTACGATCGTCACCGTCATGGTTCTCGTGGGACCGCGAGTACGGTCTGATGGGACAAAACCGTGATGCCGAGGCCCGATCGTTCGTTTCTCTTCGGTTTTTTCATCCTGAGGTTTGCGCTTTCCCTGGCCATCTTCATTTCGTCTTCTTTACATAACGTCCAGAGTTCTGGAAACCTGATAAATACTCTAAGGGTGAATCGCAACAGCACGTCAATGTTGAGGAACATGTTGTATCTCAAGAATCGGGGAAAGAAGTGCTTGTGAGGGGATAGAATACGTATTCAACATGTAAACACAGCACTGAGAAATGCTGCAGGTAAGAATATCACTGGAGAGACCTGCGCGTGGGGGTGGGGCGGGGGTGCGAATGAAATGAAGAAAAGAAAACGGAAAGGAAAAGAAAAATGAAAGAAAAGAACTGGCTTACCAATGTCAACTTGGGTAACGCGCCTTGATTAGAACATGGTGTTTCAGTAACCATGACAAAAAAGTTTGTGAAGAAAGTATGCGGCGCGTGCATATGGGGTCAGCTGTATTTAGTCCTGCTAGGTTTTCGCCATACGTTGTGGTAGGTGGCACAGATGTCACGCATTAATTAAGCTAATTTTTGTAATTGAACTCGAAAATCAGCCAAGCGAAGGTAGCGCTGCTCTTCATGAATGTGATAGCCTATGACCACAATACAAAATCCCAGCAAATATCAGGAAGTTGGTCATCAGGCTACAAAAATTTCGCAGCCGAAAATCCGTCGCTCACCGAAGCGCGATTGCTAATATTCGGACTTGCAAGTGTTGAATGCGCCTGAATCGAGGGGAAGTGGAAGCTGACAAGGGGGTTGTATCATCATCAAAATCCTTATCGCGCTACCCGTCATATCAGTGGCTGCTGTTTGGTGACAGACATATGGATAGGAACAAAAAATCTGATTTCGGCATGGCTTATGGCGAAGTCGGCCGGTCATTTGGTGGCAACGTTTTTGCCACACCCCGCCTGTTCTCGCCAGTTCTGCAAGATCCCGCATGTTCGCGCGACATTTTCTGAGCTCCAGGAATTTGCCAGCTAGCACTTTTTCCGCCCGGTCTGGAAGCGGCCGGCCAGCGGATTGCCTATGATGATTGCCTATACACATGATACACACAACGATATGATGTATCAGATCATGCCAGACGAGGAACAAATTGCTTCACTTCGTAACAAAACCACAAAAAGGAGAACCATTTGTCTTTCAGATCGGTGGACGCGTCTCTACAAGTCGTTACATGCTGGGCGAGAAGGTAGATGGTGCAAAGGTGTAAGCGGTACAGATCAGTACACACAAAGCGAGAGAATGTAAAGAGAGGCGCCGCTACGTCTTGGGATAATATGTGGCACATGTGTCTAAGCGCAAATGATTCATCCACATAAGCGTATTCAGCGGGATTTTGCCCCCTATGTAGGTGGCGCGCAATATAAAAAAAAAACTCTTGATATAGGCTTTTTTCATTGTAAGCCGCACAACAAGCGTATTCAAATTTAGAGTGCGCATCTTCATCCTCCTCTACTTCATCTTCTCAAAGGTCGAGGAAAGAGAGCTTTCTCTCGGACATCGACGCACTTCGCCATCGGACACACATTTAGATAAGTCATTGATTCGATTTTAGACGCAAGCGTCTAGGTTCAAATCAAACAAAGTTTTGTTATCTGGAAACTAGGAGCACGTGGGCGGACAACCTATGGAGATGTTATGCAGTAGCAAGTAGAACAGCGCCGAAGTGAAGCTAGCCGGCTCTGTGCCTGGCTAACCTTTCCTTCCCGCTTTTTTTTTAAAATAAACATATCCCCCCTCCCCTAAAGGTCACAACGACAAAAGTCAAAGGTAAAGGTAAAAGGTCACGCATGCAATTGCTAGCAATGTTCAACCCGCGCGGGTGCCCCCTGTGCTGTTCCATGCCCCTCCACACAATGCTTTTACACTTTTTGTTTTATCTTTGTGTTGCTCCCTAATGTAATAGCTAATACGACCTTTAAGGAAAAATAACTGAAATGGAATACGAGTTAAGGCCATAGTGTGGGCAAGCTGGTACATCAAGATTGGGAAAAAAACAGCGCGAAAACTGAACAGACAGAGAAGACACGTACACACGGGGAGCGCTGTTTGTCGTTCTCCGCTCCCCGTGCGTACGTGTCTTCTCTGTCTGTCCAGGTTTCGCACAGTTTTCGCAAATACGAGACTTTATCAACATCGCACACATCAAGAAATGAGAACTGGCAGACTAGTCCGCAGGTCGCCACCGTCCGGTTGGAGAGCAGTGAGAGGAGGATTGGGAAGGAGTAAAATAGGGCAATGACGTTGCTCTTGCTTTCCCAAACGGCTATCGTGATTAGCTCATGCTCTTCTAGATATTAATTTTCCTCTTGTTCCCTTCATCGTAGTTTCCCACAAGCCTGATACTTTCTTAGATAGCTCGCAGAACACACGCGTAGAGGACGTGAAGAGAGGGTAAACTTCAGTCAATTGGACGAGGACAAAGGAGAGGCACAACCTCAGGCTGGACTCACAACTTTACTGTACAGGAAAGATTACAGAGATGACTTAAAACGCTGGTCGCGGTACATAGCACCCGAGACAGCCAAGACCAGGTTAGTTAGGCCCCCTCTTTCCCCCTGCAATTTTATCCAGATATGTTATCTCACGTTGTAACAGACTTATCGAGGGACAGCTGATACACTGGTATACCGGGTGTTTCAGTTAAATCCCCGGGCTAAATAATTCGCGAACGGGTGCACCAATCCGCGAACTTTCTTTTTTACAAGTATCTGTCTGATACCACCTACAAGCTGCACACCGTGTGAATGAGTGGGAGGCGCTCATTATTAAAATAAAAATGCAAATGAGTTTCGTAAAAAAGCGTAACTTCTGAAGCAGGGCGCTGTCGGCATTAAAATGGGTACTACGCCTTTTGAGACCTTCAATGGACACCTTTTAGAGAAAAATCTGCCACCGAAGCGGGTCATTTGTTGCAGTAATTAATTGGTTTCGGTTTACGTATTTTTGTCGCGGCTGGTCGCGGCGCAGCGCAAAAGGACGCTCTTTCACTCCCTTATCCATCAATAAATTACGTCCTTACATTAATGAATTACACCAATGAATTACACCAATGAAATACGCCCTTTTGCGCTTCGCCGCGACCAGCCGCGACAAAAATACGTAAACCGAAACCAATTAATTACTGCAACAAATCACCCGCTTCGGTGGCAGATTTTTCTCTAAAAGGTGTCCACTGAAGGTCCCAAAAGGGGTAGTACCCATTTTAATGCCGACAGCGCCCTGCTTCAGAAGTTACGCTTTTTTACGAAACTCATTTGCATTTTTATTTTAATAATGAGCGCCTCCCACTCATTCACACGGTGTGCAGCTTGTAGGTGGTATCAGACAGATACTTGTAAAAAAGAAAGTTCGCGGATTGGTGCACCCGTTCGCGAATTATTTAGCCCGGGGATTTAACTGAAACACCCGGTAGAAGCTCCAACCAACCTGTTCTTGGCTGTTTCCGGTGCTATGTACCGCACCTCGTTCAATTGGCTGAAGTTTACCACGAATGGATATGTACCAACTACCCCGCATGGCTACCTTAGTGAAGAGAGGGGGTCTTTCGTAGTTTTGCTTTTTGCTGCAGTGGAGCAAGAGCTCCGGTAGAGGGAACCGCTCAGATACAGGATGATTGCAGAGTGGAGTTGAAGAAGAGTTCTTGCATTGACTCTAGAGACAGCCGGCCCATGCTGCGGGAATTGCACACCGTTTTAGATGAGCAATGAGGTGACATTTAACTTGGCTCGAAACCCTGCTTCATTCGTCAAGCTGTCCATCAGGAGTCACCGCGAAAAATATTTTCGCTGTTAGGTTTATATGGACACCGCGCAATCAGATTTACAACAACACACTCAGAAAGCAGCCTGGGACGGCCGTCGGCAACTCCCTTTCTTCTGAGCTCACACGCTTATTATCCCACTTCCGCTGCGCCAGTCTACGTCACGGGTCATATGATCGCCCACGGGAGGGGGTATAGTCACTTCACGAAGTACACTTCTCCCCGCCTCGTCCACTTACACGCGCTAGGAAAGTTTCGCAGTAGTTCAATTTATACGTTACAAAACTCACCGCACAAAAATAAAACAAAGAAAAGAACGAAAAAATAAAGGACTCAGCTGACTGTTCCTCTGTTCGCTCTGGAAAGCTCCCTCTCAAGCGCACTTGCTCCCTCTAAAGCGTGCTTTGCCTGCTGAGCAAGGCAGTGCGGAGGCGAAGCATGCCGAAGTTTCACATGGTAGGTATATGCTATTATTGTTGTCGTAACTTACCAGGTAACACGTATTGTTCCGGTCGTTACATGGTAATATGATGTGTTATGGCGGTAAAACCCATAAAGTTAAATGAAAAATTAAACGGAAAAATGGCACCAGCGGTTCAAGTTGGTCATGCAGACGTCTTTTCTGTACGGATGACACCGCGAGAAATATAAATGGCGTAAGAGGAGCCCTTCGAGAAGCGGACGAGGTGTGAAAAATATATGACCCGGGTTTCAACTAAACTAAATAATTAACATGCGACTGAATTAATTATAAGCGCGAGCGGCGATTGCACCCTCTTTATGTTTTTGTAACGTAGTCCTTCACATTTATGTCGTAGTCTCTTACGTAGTTGAAAAACATTTTAGATATGCTGCATATGCTGCTCACTAACGTTATTGCGTCGTAGGTATCTATGCATGAACTAAATAAACAATATATCAGGCACGTGCACAGTACTGGAAATTATTCAGGACACAATGTGCTGTCATCGAGCTTGATTTTCGAAACTCCTTTACATGAAAAACGGATACAGTTTCATGCATCGCACAAAGTTTTTGGCGAAATCAGATACTGACGTGTACCGTCCGCTGACGACACAATAGGGTCGTTCGGAACGTTCGCTACGTATTTCGATTTATGGCCGCTAAAAGTTGTCCGAGCACGCTGCGTGCAAAATGTGTTCGCATGTAGGTGTAAAATTAGTGAACCTCAGCATAGAACTCTGCAGGGACCGACTTTTCTGGGCCGGACACGCCCCGCTCCTTCATGTTTTTATGCGGCGCGGCCCGGTCCAGTGAGCAGAGTCTGGCCTAACATTTCCAGCTGTGACATACGTGTTTCTAGCGCTCATCAAACGTATTTATCAGTAAATTTATAAAGACAAGGCCGCACACATCAAAGAACTGGCGGTTTAACACCGCAGGAGCACGAGACCAAATTAAATCCACAACACTCGCGGGCAAGAGCGTTACAGTTACACTACAAGTTTTTGTGGAGGTAGAGCATGTTCTCGACAAACTCCTTCTCCCGATCCATACCCCCTCTAGAAGCTCAGCGAACGTGATTGTGAAATACGTGAGAAATCAGGTGCAATGTGAAGTTGGTTTGAGAAGGTTCTAGAGGGTCGAATCCAGAGTTCGAGGTAACTCGTTACAAGTAACTCGTTACTGTAACTAAGTTCCTTTCTTTGGTAACTTGTAACTTAACTCGGTACTTTTGCGCCGTGGTAACTTTTAGAGGAACTCGTTCCTTTTTCAGGTAATTTTGCCAAAGTAACTTAAGTTCCAAGTTACTTTTAACTCGCTTTTCACTCACGTCCACATATTTTCTTGCTTTCTCTCCGGTTCCTTCATGGTATTTTTTCCCATAAAACGTCATATTCAATCAATGACAGTGTTTTATTCAGGAAGTAAGAACTGCTGACATTGAAATGAAGCTGAACCATTGTGCGCCCACAGGGGGTAAGGTGCAAAGCGTTCGAATGGACCTCTGCCAGAGAAACGTCATCATGACATTGGTAGACAGACTGAAACCGAAACAAATCGGAAGGAGGGCTGGGTTCCACGAATGGGCACTTGTTCGCTGTCTCTCATTGAAAGAAAAGTAGGACCGAGGGTCGCGTCCCTTTAAGGGACCATGTCGTAACCCCCTCAAGACCGTGGCTTTCGGGCGCGACCTTGTTCACCTCTAGCTTCGAGCGTAGTTCAATTCTACCAAATTTTGGCGCTGTCGAACACTATGACGTCATTTGTTTACAAACAGGGAAAGGTCTATTGTTGGACATAAACGAAAACGATCTAAGCGTGTTGCACTCCTCCGCAGGCACTCAAAGTCTAACTCAACTGCTCACGCGCGCTGCACCTGCGTAATGCTATTTTATGTCCGGAGTAACTTGGAAGTAACTCGTTCTTTTAAGTAACTCAGTAACTGCGAGTTACATTTCATGCTGAAGAACTTCGTTAGTAACTTAGTTACATTTTGCACACGGTAACTTAACTTGTAACGAGTTCTTTTTGACGGGTAACTTCTCAATCTATGGTCGAATCATACGCATAATGCTGTGTCCTCTGCTTGTTTTTGCAAATATATGCACAGGAATGGCGCAAACACGTTATGATAGTTCTAATAGTCCTGCATTGTATGGCCGCTACGCGACCCGGCCGACCCAGACTCTCGGAAACATGTTTGTCGGCCCTGGGCTCGGCCAGGCCCAGAGCACTCAGCCAATAAGAAGCCCGGCCCGAGCCCGTGCTGGGCTATACGTGCACTTTCGAACTAAATATTGTTAGGTAGCGACTGGGATGTAATGCGTTGTGGGTTCGTTAGGGAATTAATCCCAGGGGGATACCGGATGCCTTCTAATGTGACACAGGGAGACCGCGGTTACCCGTACAGGGGTAACGCGGTCCACAGGACCGAGGGTCGCGTCCCTTGAAGGGACCATGTCGTAACCCCCTCAAGACCGTGGCTTTCGGGCGCGACCTTGTTCACCTCTGGCTTCGAGCGTAGTTCAATTCTACCAAATTTTGGCGCTGTCGAACACTATGACGTCATTTGTTTACAAACAGGAAGAGGGTCCCATGACCACCAGTACCTCAAGGGTCCCATGGGGCAAGAAAAAAAAATCGATATGTCTTAAATTACACCCAGCTTCAGCGGTGATGCAGGCTATACGTTGGACACATTGGCTGACGTCATATTTGCGTGTAATCGAAATAGAAGCCAACAAATCTTTACCGAATCTGTGTGTGTACATAACTGCTAATCTGTGCTCGAATCTGACCCTCCAACATATCGCTCGAAGACCATTTTGATGCAGACGGTAGCTTACCAGTCAAAGACAGCCAGTAACAAATCTCTCCTTAAATAATTGTTTGCTAGCTTATTGCAACAGTCTGCATGGCAATTTTTGTGACAACAAACACCTGAACAGGGATGTGTTCATTCTTGCTTAGGTACACAGTGTCGTTGAAACTAGAGTCACTAAAATGGGGTATAGAGTATCGCATTCGTTTTCCGCGCCGGAGCCGCCGTTCGATGTCTGCGATTGGCCCGATCCTGTCACATGGTTTCTCCTTCCAAGAACTCTCGGTATGCGCCTCCATGTTGAGTCCCCTCCATTGAAAACGGGCTTCCTGGGTTGCGAGCTGGCTCGGCTGCGCGTTATTCTGCAGCGGAGGAAGGGGACTCTAGCTGAAACAAGACTGTGAGTGCCATCGCCGTGAAGCGACCTAATTCCTACCTCGGAGTCGGAGCGCGCGGACTTGAGGTTTGCGTAGGTGAGACTAGTGTTGCAAACCCATCATAAAAAACATGTTTTTTTCCGTAAAAAATGTTTTCTTTTCATGTTTTTTTCAAGCGCCTTAAGTAAGAAAAAGAAAAACTGTCGTCACAAAACCACACGAATCATACAAAGCACATCCTGTTCCTGTTACAATTCCCTTCTATAATTGATGGCTTGTTCATAATAGCGTTACCCCATAGTTTCGTTTTGAGTTCAAGCTGAGCAACATTGAGTTTCGCAAAGTTTCGGATTATGTCGTTGTTGTGACGTTGGGATTTCCGTTGACATTATTCACCAGCGTTAGCCCGCTGCTCCCCTGTGAATGTCAAGCAACATCAAGATATGGTTCGGCCAAGATCGGACATTTGGCAGTACTTCAGCACAGGGCATGACTGACATGAGTGACAGCTGTGCTCCCAAAGCAACATGCAAGTACTGCGGGGCGACGTACGCATTTCCAAAACGCAAAGCGGATGCGAAGCCATATCCTCTCCTGTGTGAGGTGTCCATCTGACAAGAAATTGGAAGTTGATTCAAGTCACAAGGCACGTTCTCGCAGCAGAAGCCCGACGGCTTCTAATGAAAAACCACCGATGACGAATGTGACGGCTCAGAATAGTCAGCAGGCTTCGGCTAGCAGCGGTACAGATCGAACCATAGATAAGATGTCTTCAGCGGCACAGGAGGATGCCGATTCTGCTTTTGCGAGAGCAGTTTACTCATGTAATATCTCTCTTCGACTGCCTGACAATGAGCACTGGAGGGCTCTGTTTCGAATGATCAGGCCCTCGTTCAAAATGCCGACGCGATACATGCTGACGTCGCAGCCACTCATAGACATTGCGTCTTGCCTTCTGAAGATCCTGCCCTCGTCAGCCGCATCTGAACGGATCTGGTCAGAGTTTGGCAACATCCACACAGCAGTTAAGAACCGACTGAAGAATGACAGAGTTGAAAAGTTGGTGTTTGTTCACTCCTACCTGAATTTCAACAAGAGGGAACGCGTACGTGTTGTCAGAGACACTGGAAACATTTCCTCAGATAGCGAGGGATCGGAATAATGCATCCTGATTCCTGAACGTGTGTGTGCGCGTGTGTTTATGTTATTTTTGTTTCCTGTTTTCTAACAGAAAATAAACACCTTTCGTTGCGCACAACATACTTTTTATATTTTTCCAATTTTTCGGGGAAAAGACAGGAAAAAAAACTTTTTTTCACGCCCAATAAATTTTTCCGGCTTTTTTGCAACTCTAGGTGAGACAGGACGACACTCGCAATGGTTGTTTGCTTATTCCAATACGATTCCGACTGTCGAATAAAGCGGCCTGCACGTTTCGTAATCGGTATTGAGCAATAACTGAGGGAGCAAGTATTCGTGTATCCGCTCTATCAGATATGTAGATAATTGCACGAAAAACAGCGTGAACCATTATTCAAGAATGCGTGCCCAGCATGTTCTCAGCATACTTTTCAAGATTTCAATAACGCGTTTGTCAAAACACATTTCCAGGCTACACGTGCATCAACTTCTGTTTCTTTTAGATTAGCTTTTAGGGTGGTTTTCGAAATTGGGTAACTCAATACAACAGGGGTTCTGTCAGAACGAAGCTTCTGGCTGCACGGTGGGAAACGTACAAGGAACAAGGTTCGTGCAAAAGGAAGACAAATCGGAAAACAGAACGTGATGAAGCGAGAGTGAGTACCATAAGAGGTACGGAACTCCAGAGTGGTTATAGGTTATCCACGTTGCGTAAGAATGGCACGAGTACTTTGAAGTCGGAAAGTGTCAAGGATGGAATGAGAATGGCTTCAGCTGTATTCAATCACACTTTCGCAAGGAGGAAATCGTATTACGGCTTCGTTGGGCCGGAGCACCCATATTTTGTACACAAGCAAGAGAAGAAGTATAGTTGAAGGGCACCTTGTCTTTTTTTTTTTTTTTTTTTGAGGTGCCCACTTTTATCATATTTCAGCCATTTCTGATGCATTGAAAGACGGCATGAGGCGGCACGTAAGATGTACGATCAACTCGAATGCGGAGGAGCTACACTCGAACAGAAAAAGGTACCCAAGCTGGTAGAACGACAGTACTTCTGCCATTTCGGGCCAATCCACGCGCGCCTTCTCCTCCGCGGGTATAAATGGCGGCGTCCCTTTCCCTTGCTCATCTCTCTCAAGTTTGCTCTATGGAGAAAAAAATACGAAATAAAAAGAAAAAGTAACATTTCTTACCCAGGCTGGTAGAGTTACAGCTTCTGCTCTGTAGTTTGTTTCTACTTTGCAGTTATACCCAAAAGGTAAAATTAGTTTGAGTTGAAATGTGGTTGCCATACAGCTCTACCCAGATCGGTTGAAAATTCTACATTTTTTCCTAGTGTGTAAGAATAGAAGCAGCAGGCCGGCAACATAGTGCAGCTCTTGCTAGCGTTTTCGCTCAAACAGACCGCGAACGGTTTCGGCGCTGCGAACCAGACGATTGGGCTGTGAATCACTTCCTCTTCTCGTTCGTCACTAAGCGATACCGCCCGCGAGCCGTTTCGGCGAAAATGATTCACTAAAACTCCCTACCAATCTATCCACTGGAACAGAGCGTCAATAGTACTCTTTGTCTGATCAGTTTTCTCCGGATGTAAAGCGTGAACCCTCAGTTAGACAAGAATAGACGGTTCCAAATCTGCCTATTGGAGGTACCTGATGAGGTAAGTTCTGTCAGCCACCTGCCGATGGCGAGACGAGATCCGTTATTTTGCCACTATGATGAGCTAGAATGGCTGGTGTGCTTACCGGCCTATCCAATGCATGGGAGTGCTTGGTCGCGGCCTTGGCACTCGTCCACGTGCGATTGTTTACATGGATGCGCTGAAGCTCGCTGCGCGCCTTGCGGAAGTATTTTTGTGGGGATCCGAGGTACTCTTCTGTTTCGTATCGCGTGCCCTTTTTGTGAAATGCAGAGGGTAGCACCGCGCCGGCCGAGAAACGGAACAGTGTCTATGGGTGGTTTATCAAGAGCATCACGAGCTCAGTGCAAGGTCGTTGCTTGCTGAGATTATCTCTCACTTTCTTGCAATTGATAATTTGTTGCTTACAACAATGATCGTAAGCGATGCAACAGTGGTCGGTCTGTGCATATCGCCGTATTCTCGCTCAGACTTGAGGGATATTTGCGCTTCTGGGAACCCTTCGAGTAGGATTGGCAATGCGTTGGGCGTCGCTCGCAGCGCGTGCACAATCTATAAGCAACTTGTACAACTTGTACCCGCCGAAAAGCTGATAGCCTCCTCAGTCGGAATTGAATCCAGAGCCTGACCCCAAGCAACCGAGGGTTTTAGTAAGGGGGCCTCCGCAAATCACTGATTGTAAAATACGCGTACAGTTGGTTAAACGAAGTGCAATGGCTATTCCTTGCAATCTAACTGTGCTTGTTTTCTCGCATTCGAAATCGGCTATCGCATAAGGACCGCGTCCAGGCGCAAGTGTGCAAGGATTGTGTATCGAAGGCAAGGGAAGGGCCACTACAGGACCTCACAGTATTACCCGAGACAGCACGGTTTCAATAGAGAAAGCAGCAGCAGCAAATCGTATATTTTCTCATTTCACACAGTTTTCAGAAACCGTTTCTCGCAGTGATTCACAGGTTAGAGCGCAGGAGTCGGACTCGTGCTTAGTGCAAGAATTAAGGGTTTGTGATGCGTATTCTTTCGCGTTTTATTGGGCCGGTAAGTGGCCGGGATAAGTAGGAAAGCGCACCAAGCGTGCGGATAAACAGTTTTCCACGGTTTAATCACGGGTCAGATAAACCCTCGTCGCTTCGGACACTTACCGGGTAACAAACGTAGGACCGCGCAGTGCTTTACAGACGATTGCCTCATCAAATACCTACTACACCGCGATGCGATATAAATTACATCTAAGCATGCGACATTATCTTCACTTGTTATCCCTTAACGATAAGCAACCCGACGTTTCGTTGCTTTTCTATTCATCCTGTTCTGAACCCCTTAGCTGGTGTACGTACAAGTGGAAAGAACTTCCGTGATAATGTGCCTGCTGTTCACAGTCACATCATACTGCTTGTTGCTCGCTGTTTGCAAGAAATGAGACCATGCAAGAACCGAAGGAAGTGTGTCTGGGGAACCCACTCATTGTTTTAGCCCGTACGTACAGCCTGTATGTGTACATCTCGCGTTTTTTTTTGTACACACCATCATATAAGGCCAATAAAATTTATTTATATGTATCTGGTTTGTTGAATGCCAGTATTCAATAGCAAGCAATGGAAGAGCGTCGCTAAAGTTGGAAGTAAGAATGATAAGATAAACTCTGCAATAAAATAAACATTATACCGTCCTTGTTTTTCCGAATATTCACCAGCTGAATGAGTGAAAGTGCGAGTAGTCAGATAACAATGCCGAATTTCTGAAGAAAAAGACTATAAATTATGGAACAGCTTCGTTTGCAGCGGACACAGAAAACTTTTCCTTAAGATCGAAGATGACGAAAATAGCAGCCGCGCTCGGCATGTATCATGACACCTGATAACAGCGCGGCGATGTCTTTCTGGAAATGCTAAACATTAGTGACATTACGGGGGTAACCCTAAATGCTGTATCAAAATAGGACGGTGTACACTGTCTGCGTAGCATAAAAGGTAGTGGATACTCCCGAGCGATCTGCCTGCCTGTCTGGCGGCACATGCTGCTCGGGCGGGGGGGGGGGGGGACGTTCTGGACCGAATTCATAGGCAACTGTGCTGACATTTGTCTTAAAGTGTACGAGGAAAGCCCGGCCTCAGACAGCACAGCTTCCTCCGAGATTCGAACCCGGGTCACCTCCCAGTCTCGGCATGCAATGTCAGCATAAAAGGGCACCTCACATTCTAACGCATAGTGAACCCCAGCACCAGGTGGGCCGCCACAGATTTACCAGCGTTCACGGAGTGGCCCGGACTTGACCCCCTTTGGGATTGCTGGTCCTGCTGAAGCTATCTTCCAAAATTTGGGCAGATTTGTTAGGAAGACATCTGCTCCTGAGCACTAAAGTTATGAAAGTTCTCCCTCTCTCTCTTTTTTTTATCAGTCATGATGTACTTTGCGAACTTGGCTGCTCACTGGTGGCGTCCATGAAAACAAAATACAGGTCACTGCTCAGCATGGAGCGAACACTAAGAACTGTTGCGCTGAGAATACGCCCTCGTTTTGAGAGACGCTCACCTCAGCCAGTAGGAATAGTCTATTCTGCTGGAACTGTTTTTGTTTTCCCCTTTGGTACGGGTACCAAAGGGGAAAAGAAAACAAGGTATCTACACTGTGTCACTGCTCTCCCTCTTTCCCGGCTTTTCGCCAGGCAATAATCTTAAAGACTATGAAGACCAATACACACAAATGATCCTGAAATTCTGTTTCCCAGTTGATATATAATCAGAATGAGTCAGCTGGACTACAAAGCATACCATGCTTTCTAGTCCAGCTGATTCATTCTGATTATATATCAACTGTGAAATAGAAAGCTTGTTGCATCGCGAAAAGCCTGGAAAGGGAGAAAACAGTGACATAGTGTATAAACCCTGTTCTGAAATCGTAAGCAAAAACCATTGCTTCTACGACGAAGGTAAAAAAGAGACAGTGTTTCTACAGGATATGACTTTCTGCCTAAACAGGATCTCACCTTCTACTACCTTTAGTACGATGTTCGCGACAAATACATAGTACACCCCGACTTTTGCTTGTCAAACGACGCGATTACATGTTATGAGGTAATTAAGGAGATGTTCTTCAGCTTGCATAATTTGATGTCAAGAATTGGCTGAGGTATCTGACTGATTTTCCAAATACTCTGCATCTCTTAGTACACGATGCTGTTTTTGGAAATGGCGTCTTCAACAAAACTTCAGGGGCGGGATTTGTGTGACTTTCAGAGCGTGTGTCACGATGGTCAGTCTGTCGCACCCAAAATTTTATACATTGTGCACCAGTGTATCATTGCATTATACCACAAGCGCATCATGTTGGGTTGTACAACAATGGCGTGTAAAAAATCCTGCGGCCAAAATTTTAGCAGCCTTCCAACATGTCTGAAAACTGAGGTATTTTATTACCAAACAGGGGCTGGGCATATACAGACAAGCAGTAAGCAGCAAACGAGTATGTACTTTGCTGTGAATGCAAACTACCTCAAGTGTACCTTTATGACTATCGAAGTCACTTCCATATACATAAATTTATACATAACGTATCTGTGTGATGTACCCAAGGATACTGGAATGGAATGCCTTTGTGCTACCTCACAAAACATGTGAGAGCTTCACACAGAATTGTACGTAACAAAAATACTCTACTCAAGTTACTTTACCTTAAGTGCTTTTGAGAGTAACTTGGTATCTGACAAATACTTTTAAAAGGCAGTATTTAGTATCTTGACTTGAATACTTTTTAGTATCTTCAACAAGCTTGCAGCAGTCAAAGTCCACTCCATTCCTCCCTTTTATTTATTTTTATTTGAGTTATATATGGCTAGGCGAACACCCTCTCGAAGAAAGTATGTAACTACAAGGTAACTAATTACCTAAAATTCATTAATTAACCTCTTTAATTAGGGGATTTAATGCAAGCGATGTAGCAGAACCAGAGATACTCCTTATCCCCCGAAGAAAATTATTTCCCGATTATCCCAAGAAGGAATCGAAAGGCGTTGAGACAGTGCCTTTATCACAACATTCCAAAACACTAACTCCTCCGTCCGTCGTAATCATATCTCCGAAGCGTGACGTATCAGCACGCCCACATTTTTTTCTCTCTCCCCCTGTATTTGTCAGAGATTGCTTCAATTTCGGCCATCGCGGGAACTCCCTGGTGCTCTTTGCGCATGCGGTCACGTGGCCTTGAGGGCGCAAGAAGCGGCAGCGGGCCGAGCCCTTTGTAGCCACCTATCGGCAGGCCCGTCGTCACGACCCGGTTTCAATCGCCGTTCAGCACACCATTCATTCTAGCTCACCATATTGCCACAGCCAGCTGTCTCGTGTCCTCACGCATTCCTTGGGACACGTTATCTATCAGCCCCCCCAAACGTGTGTGTATGTTGTCTGATCCTTTGGAACACCGTGTCATAAGCAGGACTACATAGCCACACTGATTGCCCGAGCTTTCTCGCCGTTCTGCTGCAGTGGACATGATAAAAATTCGCTCTGGAGATAATGGCGCTAATGTTTTGAATGTTGCAATGGTTCAAGGCGAACCGCCCATAAAATTTACGATAAAATAAGACTTGTTGCTAGATATTGTAATGAAAGGAAGGTTAGATAGCAAGCGAGCTAGTGATAGTGATGCATATTGTTGATATTACTGATGCATATTGTATCTGCTGATGGTGTTCTGCTCAACCATTTTGGGAGCAACAATTACCATGGTGTCCCTATCCAACCAAATTTGTCGTATAATTTACACGTAGCAAAGGTTGCAGAAAAGGTTTTAAGAAACTATGCTACCTTAAAAGGTCTTTGAAATATGCCGCACCGGAAACTAAAATTGCTGCATATAAAATTCTAGTTTTACCTGTCTAGGAGTACGCCAGTGCTGTGTGGCATCCTTACTCTGCAATAT